>NC_132992.1:60292500-60917500 GCF_048564905.1 Vicugna pacos | reverse complement strand
TGTTGAACATAGCTTTTCCCCCAGCAGAAGTACAGTACGATTCTTCCAGTTCTGTTAGTTACGGGGCATTACAGTTAATTGTATGTGAAAAGATATTCTACATTGTTCATATTCTCATGAGGAAAAATGCTATCAATTTGGCACAGAACAGAAGGAAGGTTTAGATTAACCTACTCCACTCAAGGATTTGGGGTCTTTGTTTACAAAACTTTATCTGTTCCAAAGAATCATACACATATGGTGTTAGGATGAAAATCACGAACTGAATATTCTGAAACTAGCCTAGAGCTACTTAAATACGTCTTGCAAGAAAAAGAAAAAAAAAAAGACACAAGTACCTTGAAAACAAGGAATGCAGACTTCCTATACAATGTAATTTATTATCTGTCCATCAGTCTTTCTTGCTTGGATTAACCCAATACCACATGCTTTTCTAAAGTTTCAGACATTCATCTCTTTCAGTAATTTTCTATTATTTCTTTTAGATCTTTAGTTGTAAAAGGTTTCAATGAATATGAGATCATATTTCTTTCTAATATACAATCTGTCATTCTTCCCAGAATTTCTATTAGCCTCTGGCTAATCATTTGATCACTTTTACCCTCTGTTGTAGCCTTAACTCTTTGGTTTTCAAATGGGAGTCTTATTTCATTAGACTCCAGTCTGAAGAATCATGTATATTTCAAGAAATATGAACTCACCAAACATATGTTTCTCAAAAAAGATCTTGGCATACAAGATATAAATATAATAAAACATGGAAAATACTGCCTCTTTCTAAGAGAATGCTGGTGTCTGTTTTAAGAGCTACAAAACCACAGAACTTATGATGGGGAAAAAATTCCATTGAAGCAAGTAAAACAAAGAAAGACACTATCCTTTTCACTGTCGACATTATTTTTTCCCAACCACGAGTGAACTTTCACACAAGGACTAGCACCTTAACATATTATGTGTGACACAGAAAGAAACAGACAAAAAAATTACTAAATATACGTTAAGTTAGGAAATGCATCTTAATCAGATTTACACAGAAAGAACAACTAGCTCAATAAAGTAAACTGGAAAAGTTTCAAAGATACAAAACCAGTAGGAATGCTCATTTAGTCACTGTTTTCAACCAAAAGGTTCACTAGATCCAAAAGCTGCCTGCCACATCTTTTGTCTCATGTCTTTTATTAATGGCATAAAGAAGTGTTTAAGGACTTATCTTAGACACAGGTCATAAGCAAGAATTTGTAAATGATTTTGGTTGACATCGATACATAGCATAAATGACTAATATAAGACACACCACACTGTACTCTTAAATTAATAGCTGGAACAGGGTCATCTGTAAGAGCCATGGTTAGGTGAAGTGGTTCTGGCCTCTGCACCACCAAAACCAGCATTAGGGCTAAAAGACATACCTTGATGACAGGTACTTAGCCATTACAAATCATTTAGTTTCAGCACATTAACTAAATAGGTATTTTTTTCTCCTTCATTCCAAACATACCTAATAGAACTAATTTAATGGAAACTGCCCTGGGAAGGAAATAAAAAATCTGTCAGCTTAATCAAAACACAGAAGTTGAAAGTATTCTTTAAAAACCATGTGGAGAAGCAACTGTTACATTAAGAAATGACTAAAATAGGGTAAAACTGGATTAGGCAATACCAAGTAGCAAGGTATTAATACCGGTTGATCTAATCGTAAAGAGGAACACATGAGTTAGGAACGCGGAGGCTGGGGGAGAGACGTCAGAAACAAGAGAGGGCCAAGTGCTTGGGGAAGAACCACAGGAACAGGGAGCATTTAGGGGCTTGGAATGCCCATCCTAAGTGAGCTGCAAGTTTTTTTTAATCTAACCTTCACCACAAAGCTGTGAGGTAGCTATTTATTTCCCAGACGAAGAAATGGAGACATCAACAAGTAACATCCAAATTGGTGATGGTGGAAACAGCCTGTCTGACTTGAGAAATCTGCACTACTAATTATTACACTAATGAGAAAGTGTGGGAGCCAAGTGAAGAAATCTACCACAGCAGAGAAAAATAAGAAAAGTCTATCAGAAGGACCACTCCCCAGAATTACTCTTTTTTTCTTTGTTTCATCAGCATTTAAACAACAAACTGCTTCTGAATGCTGAGTTTACCAGTTGGGTTCAAAGAGAATGAAGAATTTCTACAACACAGAACATTAGTTAGAAGCTTTAAAAACACTTGTAATGTTCATTCCACTTTGAGATGTATTTTCAATGTAATTCATTTCAGTTTTGCAACTGGGTTCATAAAGTGATTAGTCAAGTTTCCCCAGACAAGCTAAGGAATTTCATGATAAGACCCTATTGCACTGACCACTATAATTCTACTGCATCTACAGCTATTACTATAGTTTAGGAGAGAAAGTTTCCTGTTCTCACATATTTGAGAAATCCACACTACATTAAAAATGAAAAAAAAAATTAAAACAAAAACCAATCCTTCTTCCCACAAACCCTGTACTCTCATAGGATATTTTTCCCCAGACTCCAAAAAAAAAAAAAAGACAAAGCTTCAATAGGATTTTAGGCCTAAGAAATCTTTAGTTTACAAAAATAATTATCCTTTTTGTTAAATACTTAAAATACATATATGAAGCTAAGACTACATACAGCTATTTTTAAAACAGAACTAGGTTTTCAGCACTTGGGAGAAGTTCAGCAACGCCTTAAAGGATTAGTCAGCCAGCTCTAAACAGATGTACTCTGGAAGGAAAGAATAAGTTTGCCTTTCCTTCTAAGAGAGATTCAGTTTTACTTCAAACATGGTTTTAGTCATGGATAGCAACTGGTTTATTCTATTCAATGTGTCTTATTAACCTGGTGGTCCTACTAAATGTCCAAATGTCTCTGAAAGTCTCTCCACTCAAAATAGTACACAACACAATCTCTACCTTTTTAAAAAAGAACTTTAAAAAAAAACTCTGAAAACAATGTCATTTCTCTAATTTATGCACAAATGAAATTCAAAATATATGGAGAAACTTTTCCCTCCATAACCTTAGGAAAATACACAGCTTTGTTTTTATCATTTATCAAGATCTTAAACTTGAATAAAAAGTGACCAGAATATTTACTATTCTGAAAATCCTGTAAACTTGAATAAAACTTATTACTGAGAAATACATTATTTTCAAAACCTTTTTAAAATGACATGTAACCAGTAAATTCTGTCAAAGGAATTACTTGTGAGAAAGACTCCCGTTCCAAACTTCCTGTATCTCTCCCATTCTAAGGCAGTACTTTCCAGAATTTCGGGACTATATTATTCAGACCTCAAAAAAACTGCAGTCGGACTACAGATGAGCTGACCAGCAGATGGCGTTGTAACAGCATGCCCAATCCCCGCTTCCCAGGAGACAGTACAAACGAGAAATTCTAACAGACTTTAGTAACCCAAGGGGCTGGGGTTGGGTGGGGATTCAGGAAAAAAGTAAAGCCAAATAGTTTCTTACTTAATAGTAAATCATGATTTTGAAAAATACTGAGAATTTGACATCTTTATAGTTCTTAACTAAGAATGATCTTATTTATACCTTTCTGTTTATGGGATTTAGAACTGTGCTATTTGACCACATAAAAGGGCTGCTGAGTTTCTCTGAAAACTTAGACTCCCAAACTGAGGTGTTAATCAAGGCTGCTAGAGTAAGGTCTGAAGAATCTCTGCCAGTCTGGAAAATTTGGGTCATTCTAGCAATTTCAGGAGGCTTCCGTAAAACTGCTAATGTTTAGGGTTCTTTCTCCTTTCATTATATGTAGCAGTGATTCAATCTTTAATCTCCCTTAAAGAACTGGGGCTTTAAAGAACTAAGGAAAGAGTCTGCTATCCAGAGTGTTTCTTGGTATTTTATAAGAGCAAAATAATAATTTAACATATTCCTAGGAGCCATTTACCTTGTGTTCTGAGTTGGGCAAGATATGACACCAGAAGTAACATCAAGTAACCACTTTTATCATGTACTTGTCAGAGTTAACAGGACTTTCTCCAGCTTGACTGAAGATGATTTGGGAGACTTCTGCTTGATTTCTAGTGATATTTTAGCAGAGTCGTCTGCCTCAGGAATTCAAACACATGTGAAGCTAACTACTTACCTTGCTTTTTAGGAAAAGAATCTCACGATGCAGCACAATTAGAGAAACTACATGGAAACTACCTGTACTTACTTGTTTTGACAATTTTTAATCTTTTTCCACTTGTAGTCTGCCAAATTCAAACTCTCAGCCAGAGTTCTCTTTCATGTAACAGCATTAAATATTAAAACTTCCAGATGCTTCTTTTCTGATTTTGTGTTCCAGCAGCAATGACTCTTACTTAGCAAATGCCCCTCCAGCACCTGGGGCAACGGGCAGCTGGGGGCTTTCTCTGGCTCTGGCCTATTTGGGGCTCCTAATTCATTAGAGCTGGGAGGCAATTGGGAGCTGCTTTTAAGTAGTATTTTACTATGTGGCTCTCCATTTTCCAAAGGCAATGGTTTCCATAACTCCAGAATAAGAGTGCTAAATTTAGTGAGTCATTTTTTTTTCTGTCATCAAGTTTAGAGATTTTTCAAAAACAGTAGATTTTTTCAATCAATTTGTTAGACCACATTCGTGCCCTGTTGACTAATACTTGGTGTCTGACTGACACTGAGAAAAAAAGATTTTCTGTGAAGTTCTGATAGTAGATTCTTTCCTAAAGAAACTATATGCTCACTTGCACAGTCACTGTGTGGTCTTCTCTTCCCAGCTGATCTTCCTTTTAAAAGAAGATCAAGCTAGGTGGCTGGCTTTTCCTTCTCTCCCTCCTTCTCTCATTCCTTACTTTCTTCCTTTAATAAGTAAGACATACTCGATGACTACTATGTGCTAGGTACTTAAGGACATAAACGAATGAGTAAATTACTTAGACATATGGACTACAAAGATGTAGGGGGTAAACTGAGTCTTACTGAAAGATCTATGTAACAAATATTGATCAAGGACAATTCATGATCATCTTGGTTTTAAGGGTCTCCGTTTCCTTTTTCTCATAGATTTGTCAGGGTCATAGAATCCCAAGAAAACGGAGAATGTTGAAATGTTACAAAGAATCAAAGAGTTAGGAAGCATTAATCTAAGCCATGATTACCTAACATGAAAGCAACAGATTTCAAAATATTTTTATTTGCTACTTTACAGAAATATGATCTAACTCTTCTCAGTATCTTCAACCTTTCACTTTTTATATATTTCTAAACTACAAGTCATTCTACGGGCTTTCAAGTATATCATTTATATAGCATATAAAATTGTCTGTGAGGCAAAATCTTAGGCTTTTAAATAGAATTTTTAAAACTGTCTCATTCATTCAATATATATTATTTATTGAGTTCCTCTACCAGAAACTACATCAAGTTAGGAAAACAAATAGTTCCTGTCCCCAGGGAGTTTTAAAAATCCTCAGCATTTAATCTTTTCATAGCTTTTCAAACATTTATTATATCACAGCAGAAAGAACCAAGGCTTTCGAGGTAGACAGAGTGAGGGCTGAGTCCAGGCTTCACTGAGGGGCGAAGGTAAGCAAGTCACTTATCCCCTCTGAGCATTCATCTCATCCGCTGCAAATGAAGACAGTATCCTCCACCCTGACAAGTTCTTGTAGTATAATTACAGTGTCTAGTAGAAAGCTTGACCTAAACACAATCTACTATATCATTTTTCATTTCTAAACAATCACTAAAAAACTCCAATCATTTATAATAATGAATTTCCTATCTTTCAAAACGTGCTCTGAACTATGTTATAAATGCAGATAGGCATATAAGAAGCACAAAATTTAATCTGATGCTATACACTTCATATCATCTTATAAATATCCAAGTATTTCTAATTGATAAAGAAAAAAGTCAAATTCTATTTTGAAGAAATAACATTAAATAAGTCATATGAACAACATATTAAAGTTCCCCCCAAATAAGTATGCTGTTTCTTCTCAAGCACACATAACTAAACCTAGTAACTGGTAAGGGCTCCCACAGACCCAACTTATATTGATCAAGAAACTACTTCTTAAGGCTGGAGTTCCTAGATGTCAACCTCAGAGGCTCGGCAGCTGCCCCAAAGGGTAGTTCTAAGAACTGAGACTTCCCCTTTCTGACAAAGATCAGTGTCTATGAAAGCTTATGAAGCAACAGTCGCTGATTTGTTAAAGATACCTAAGAAAAGACCAAATCATCTTTTGAACCAAGTATAACCCTTTCACAAAACTTGCCTGTAATAAAAATAGTTTACTGCTCTGAAGGAATTAACATGCCTATCAAAATGCTAAATTAGAACTGGAATTTTTTGTTAAGATGGGACCTTAGCTTCCTGCTTTTCCCATCCTACCCCCAGCAATTTAACAAAGAGGAAACTGAAGCCAAGAGATTAGGGAGGAATTTCCCCAACATACGTGGCTACCCAATGGCAGAGACTGGAGTGGACAGAATTAAGGTAACTGATTTCCAACCCAGTGTTCTGCTCTCAAGAGCGTGCTTCCAATTCTTTTATAATAAAGGAATGATTTATGCACATCCGGCTAAGACAGAAGAGAAAAAGCTCTGAAAATATTTTCCAGTTATTACTTAGCAGGCTCTCAATAAATAAACTTTTACCCAATGTACAGAAAATCATGAGGACATTATTCTAAAAACTAAATAAACATTACCAGCTTTTCTGATTTTGAGGGACAGTAAAAATTGCTGTGACTGCTTCTAAGTCACTTTTTTAAAAAAGGTTCTAAAACAAAGCGAGCGAGCAAATCAACAAACTTAAGAGTTGGGAGAACTGATGATGTATCGGCAGGAATTCTTTCTAGAACATTCTGACAACTGACCAACCAGCTGTTTCAATGCCTTCAGAGATAAGGAATATTTGTCAAAGGTGGGTAGGCCACCCCATCATCACACAACTTTGTAACAAAGGTATTCCAAATGAAACCAAACCAGCTTCCCTGTGGACTTCTGCCCATTAGAACCAGCTCTGTCCTCCAGGACAACATTAAATTAGTATCTTTTTTTTTTTGTATTTCAGATTTAGCTTTTCAAATATTTAAAGCCAGTAATCAGTCTAGCTGTCCCCTTTTCTCTACTTCCTGATAAATCTATCTAGAATACTAAAAAGTACTTGGATATAGCACACTCAAATCATACTCAACTCCATTCAGTTAAAAAAAAAAAAAAAGGTTGATCAAGTCCCAGGTATCGTCTACGTCCCAGGAGCACAAAGAGAAATGAGACATAACCCTTGCCCAGGAGGCGCTTACAACACAGTGGGGGAGAAAAGCATATACTGAGATAACTCCAATCTAATAGCAGCAAGTGTTAAAACAGAGCCACGCACAGTAACAGCTGCAGACGCGGTCGGAGGAGGAGGATGGGGTCTGCGTGAAGGGTACGAGAACGCGACAGCAGCCGTTCTGCACAGTCACAAATCTGGATTCCCGTTTCCTGGACTGAAAATTCTACAGAAAATACTAAACAATAGTTTAATCTAAACAAAATGTGATTGATGGTTCTTAGTAATCACATAGAGAGGAAAATGAGGGATTGAAAATATCCAAGTATATTTTCACATTAGCGTCACTGAGTGTACGTTTAAGCAATACATACTTGTTGAAATAAAATAAATTATTCCACAGCAGATTTTAAAATCAATGGCATTTTATACATTCATGAGGGAAAAGACTGGTTACTGACTGCTAATGTGAAGAGTGAAGTAATGTGTGTTAGAAGGAAATTATTTGGTATGATGTCTAAGAGAGCATTCTTCTTCAATAGCATTTTTTTTCCATGAAAATTTAAATAATTAAAACACAAATGTTTAGGATTTCCAAAACAATGGCAAATACAATTTATTGTTGGAATGTTAATTTTTCCCTTGACCAAGAAAGTTATTAAAGATGGAATTTGGCTGAACAATAAGTGAAATAGCTCAGATCTCTTGAGTATCAGAGTTAAACTTCATTAAAGCTGTCATCTTTAAATTATTTTGAGCTGCTACATACAAGAAATGAGATTAAAATTCCCTATGACCATATGATCTTGTGTAAGATCCAAAGTGCATGTCAACCTTCTCTGTGTATTTGACTTCAAACTAATAGCATTTATTTAGCTTTCCAGTCGATGGTAAAAGAAAATTAAGACATTGGTCAGCACCGTGTAAGTTTTTTACAACACATACAGATATGGTTCCCATAGTATTTTGGATTTAAATGTTCAATACATTTAGTCAATAGCTATCAATAATTAATAGTAATTTTTGCTTCCACCTAGTTCTTGATATCAAGATCATTTTTCAATGGAAACAAGATACAAGATAAATGTAAGAATGCTTCCTGTCTCGTTTGTCTATTTTTCAAACCACGTGGTCATTTTCAATTTCTTCATTACAAAAGGAGATTGCTGTCCACACCTGACTGTTCACAGTCAGGACCACCACTCCCTCTAGAGCAGTATTCGCCCCTGGGGGTAATCAGGACAAAAGTGGAGGGGAGGTATTTTAGAATCACCTGGAGACGTTTTCCAAGCTATACCTCACCAGTATCATAACTACAGAAAGCCAATGCTTTAGAGGTGTTTGTTGCAGACAGACCTAATAACAAGACTGAAATCAAGGGGTTAGCTACAACTGAATTTAGAAGCTGTTGTCCTACAAAGGCTGCTAAAAAGGATCTTAAAAAAAAAAAAAGTAATGACGACAACACACAGGGTTTCTGAGATATGTCTACAGAGGTGCAGGTTCTCAGCTAGACCTGTAATAAGGCAAGAAACCAAAGGAGGAAATCATTTCCATCACATCCATGCATAAGCAGTGCACTTTCAATTGCTTACCTCCAATATTCTGAATTATTATGGTGCCTGCCACCACCACCTATAAAAGAACAAATGTATTCAGAAGATGAAAGGGGAAATAATATAAAAGGATCAGTATTTTATTAAAATCCAATTAACTATTACTAAAAAACAGATACAGAAGTCCAGTAAAGAGAAACTGAAAAGAATACATTTTGCCAGTCATTTGTAATACATAAAACTAATAATCATCACATAAAAAGCCTTTCTTTAATAGTTCCATGGTTACTATAAAGAATACTTCTGTAAATTTTCTTGGCAGTCATTTTTAAACAGTTAAATTGTTAAAAACCTAGTAAACAATGGTTATTGAAGTACCAAAAAACTGAAATTGAATTTATCTGGTCTCATTCTTTTTTTTTTTTTTTTTTTACTGGTTTTTACCACATTGCTTTGTTAGGTAGACTAAGACAGCTTGAGGTATGTGGTGCCAATGCTGTACTGCATAAAAGGAAATAATGTAGTTTTCAGAGTGTATCAGCTCAGCATACATCAAACCTTGAATATCCCTGGCCCAGGAATAAAGTTCAGAGCAGAAAACACAAGAGCCCACATAGTCTCAGATCTGAAAATTGAAGCAAAATGTTTCAAATGCAATAACATGAAATGGGCTGAGTGCAAGACAACAGGAGGTATAAAGACTGTAATATATTGGAGAATTTCCCTCTTTCAAAATAAGGCAGCTGCTACGCAGCTCTGGACAGTTGTTGACACGTGAGAATGTGAATCCAATGTAGCGAGGTCTTCTGATTTTTCAAGGCAAGCCAGAAATTGAATTCTTTCAAAATGTCATAACTCTGGGTTGGCAATCAGTTAAAAATAAAAAAGATTTGAGCCAAATATAATATGCCTGAGGACTAAATTCAGCCTGCAGGCTTGCTAGATCTTTGATGAGATTCCTGGGAAATTCAAGACAGCACTTTATCCATTCTTGGTAATCAGACATACTCAGAGGAAGTGATCAAGCATTCTGCTTCCACTTGGGTCTTTCAATCGTGCAAATCTTGGTGGATCTGTACCTCCGATGTATGTTTGGAGCTGACTAGCTATCTAAGATCATTCAGTCCTACATACTGGGAAGAGATCACTCTTCCTCTCCTAGGAATTCCATCAGTGACATAGCATTTGCCTATCCTGGGAACAAACTAAATTATTGAGACCTAGAGATCCTGAGGTCTGCAAAGCAGGGCTAATGATAAAAAAAAAAAATGGCAAGGTGTCTTCAAAGATGTGATAATTGCCACTCTTAACATTTTCCAGAAAAATCTTTACATTATCAAACAATTTAAAAATTAGTTCCAAAATGTCATTCACAGTTATCTGTGAAAAGACTTTTAAACTTTTTGCACACTTTCATATGCAGTTGATACCTATTATCAATCATACATGAAATCTGGATTTTTCTATTAATATATTACAAAAAGCAATAATATCAATTTATTGATGACTATCTTCCCATTTTTGGCTGAATTTAAGCATTTAAGATCTAGAAAGTCGGTATATGTATCTATGTATCTATCTTTTCAGCACCTACTACAGTGCACAAAACGTGGTGTTTGCTCAATAAATATTTGGTGAGTAAATAAACCCATTTACAGACAATTAAGATTTTTCCTTAAAACATTTAAAACATTTCAAAAATATTTAATTTTCAGAACAATGTTACCCTATCATATGTCATATCCATATTCACATCACGTCTGGAAAGAAGGAAATAGGAAAGCTTCAACCAAACTGTGGAAGTTGAGAGAAAATACTAAACAAACATAACACTCCTCATTTAGAGTATCCTCTTTCTGTGTACCTGCCTACTAAGAACTGGGAGCACACATTAAAATGATAATGTAACTATTCTAGAGGTTTAGGAAAAGGGAACTCAAGAATCCATGCTCTTCTTGTGGACACTGTTGCTACCCAAGGAATGCGGGAAATACTAATGCAAAATAACAGTGATGATGCTCAGAGTCATGTTTATAGATTATATTAAATTAATTGGAGACTTTTCTTATATAAATAACATTTTCTTCTTCTTCCTTGGTTAAACTGGATACAGGAAATTGGTCATGATTATACCAAACATCCCAAGCTTCTAGAGAGAGAAACTGTTACCAGGGATGATTAACAAAAACCTTTACCCTCCAAAGTAACATATACTCCATTTTGTTCAAGTTCCAGGTTATTAAAAGAAGATCCAAACCATGAGATTACATAGTGTGATTTAAACGTTCTCTTTGTACTTTAAAAACAAAGTTAATCTGAATGTAAGTACACACTTCCCCCTAATACATAGCTGTATCTTTTTCTTTCCAGACTCACTTCTTACAAGTTAAGTTTAGCCATCTACAAAATATAGCATCCTTTTAGATTAAAAACAAAACAAACTGACTATACTTCAATAAAAATTAAAAAATAAGACAAACCAACCAACCAAAAACACACCAACAGATTTACAGACAAGGAGAAAAATTTTGTTTGGAACCAACATATAAAATGGGTTTTAGAATTATGATAGCTCTTCAGAAATAAAAGAATTACTAAAGTACTAACAATATTTAACTCCTGATTACTTGTGGAAGAAGACAGTGTTTCCTTTATCTATTAAATTAGTTTAGTATGCCTATCACAAACGAATGCCCAATAAATACTGTTGTTATTTTTCTTATTCTGTGGTGGAAAAGCAGTAGATTTTTGAGTCTGGAGTCCGGCAGTGTAACACTGGCTCTAAGTAATTGTGGCAAATAGGCCCCTTCACTTCTCTAGGCCTTAATTTCCTCACCTATAAATGAGGAGACGGCTAGATCATCCTTTCCTACTGTTCAGCTCTTAAATGATATGATCTTCTAATTATCAGTTTTTTAAACAGTCATGCTTTAAGTTTAATTCTCTGTTTCTACCTTTGGTCTTCACACAGATTTACTCAGATAATATAATCAAAATTAATAAGGAAACTTAAAACAGTTTACAGATTTAAAATTATTCAAGTCATTGCTCTCCTTCATTAAAGTAAAAAACACTAAAAGATTTAAGTGTCAGATTAATCAGTGCATTTTTAGGAAGAGCATAGAGATTTGTTCTCTTTCTCTTCCTGCTCCTATGATTCTGTCTTTCTTCACTTTAGTTTCCTTTTATTCTCCTAATTTCTTTCTCATATATATATTTGTCTCTTCTAACTGGAAATAGAAAGAAAAAATGCTTTTCTGGATTTTGTACACAACAAGGAGAAAAAAATTACCTTTCCAGGCAATCCAAATGCAAAGAGTCCAAGATCTTCATAAGATGTCACAGCTGTTAAGAGGAATTATAATTGTTATTTTCACACAAAACTATTTGTGTGCCAAGTCTTAAAGGAAGAAAGCCATTCCAGTACTACCTTAAAGCTATTAGATAGTCACACTAAATTTAAAGCAGAAGTAACTACTTTGGCAGGGGAAGCCAGAAAATCCTATGATCCATCAGGATATGTCCCCTTAGAATAAGCAGAGCTGAGCAAATTCCAAAGCTGTCAAACAACTACTCAGGCTGCATTCATTCAAACAAAATTATTACTCAAAAACAATCCACTTCTCACTAAACAGTACTTGCATACTACACGGTCCAAGTTTTCATTGGCAATGGTTTCTGAAAGCTGCATATGAAAATAAAGCTAGATAAAGTACAAAAGTTGTACCATACTTTCAGAGATACTTTTCCAGGCTACCTAGGAGATGATAATGTGTTCATGATAGAAACAACACCCTCACCCTGCAATTAAGGCATACACTTTCTTTCTCATCATAAAAAAATATGGAATTACACTTTCATTCCACATGTTCAAGAAGTGTGGTCACAGAAAAGATAAAGATTGAAAGGCTCATAAAAGAACCAAATTGTCCTTAGATAATAAAGCTTCGTGTTCTAACTAGTGACACCACTGGTGAAAATGAAATAAAAACATTTACATAATCCTATAGTTTGAAAAGTGCTTCATATTACAGTGCTTGCACTAAAAAAAGCAGATTAGCAGATACTACGGCTTGATATAGTAACAATCTCCTCTTGAGTCAAAGATGACTCATCATTTCTTAAAGCAAGTTTTTAGTATATTCTCCCAAGATATACATGGGTTTCTTTAAACTACCACTTAATTAACAAAAAATTCCTCTATACTTTCATAAAGTCCACCAGGTATGTAAAAATAAGCATTCTGAAAACCATATATGGTCTTTACATGTTATAACTACAAAGTCAGAAAGAAAATAGTGAAAAGCTAAAAAAAAGCTTTACTAATTGAGAAAAAAATTTCAATATTCTAAACTTTTTAAAAACTTTATGATTAGAGTTGATCAAAGAATTTAGAAACCTTTTTGATGACCCAGCTATTTTTAAAAATGTATTTCTATACTGCTCAACAGTGGACAAGAATAGTTGAGTTTTGAATTTGGGATATATAATTTGATTATAAGTAGGAACCTTTTTGCTTTAACAAAGAAGACTTCAATAATAATCTTAAAGGGGTAGATTGCAGATGCATTTTAGAACAAAAAATCAAAAAGCAAAAGTTACAAAACTAAGAACTGGAATTTTTTCCTCCTATGTGAAATGCCAAAATTATTTTTTTCAAATACACATTCTAAAGTGAATGTCATCACAAAAATTAATAATTATTTTAATCAATAAATTTTCACTAGTTTGTTTTAATCTTCCTAAACATAATTGATAATGTCAATATAGGGGCACAATTTCTTATATTTAACATTCCAAAGCCTTGATATATATGTATAGTATACATGTAATATGTATATATAAAACCAGAAAATTCTCTACATGTTAGCTTCTATCTAATCTGATGTTGAGAAGGTAATTTTGTCACTTATTATGTGCATGTGAACCAAGTCTCCAGGTCTCTGTCTCTATAAGGCATCAGATTAAAGAAACATCATTGTTCATTTTCAGTGTCCCTCTTTTATATTATAGTTGAAAGTGTTCTTTCTTGGGGAAAAACAAAAATTTCTTTCCCAGGACTTAAAGCAAGGAGACTTCTCAGTGTTACAGATGGAAATATACCAAATAACTTGCTTTTAAAATGATACATTTTGCACTAGTTTCTTAGTCAGGGAGCAAGTTATCAAGATAGTACTCCTCAAAAAGTTTGACTAGGGTTTGCTTTATTATTAAATAGCAGAAAACAAGTATAGGTTGTATATTAGTAAACATGAAAAGCAAATAACTTTCCTATAAGCAAACGTAACACTGAAATATTCTAAAAGAACTGGTATTTCAATTATCTAAATTTAAATAAACTTAAAAAATAAAAATAAATGGCTTTTTATTTTTGCTTCTTTTTCCTCTTAATGGAAGCACTGGGGATTGAACCCAGGACTTCATACACGCCAAGCATGTGCCCTACCACTGAGCTATACCCCCTACTCCCAATAAACACTTATTCTTAACTTCAAAATTAGAACCTAACATTTATGATTTCAGAAAATATAATCAAACTAACAGCTTGATGAAAATAATTGTAACTGTAACTTCTGACATTAGTGGCATGTATTTTAGCAATCTAAAATTTGTTCTCTACTATTTTCTAGTTTTATGAAAATATCTCTAAATACAGCAAACTCCCAAATTCAGAGTGAAAAAAGTTTCGACTTTTAAATGGAGACTGACAACTATGCTCAAATCCTAACTATCTTTCAAGTCAGCAGGCCTGGCTAGTGATTCAGTTCAGTCGCTGTCACTCTACTTCTTTTATGTTCCAAAAATTAGAAGTACTCTTCCATGGCTGAGACATCATGAGTATGAATAATGGCTTCTGGCTTAACACTGAGGCTTTACTAAAATAAAATAAGTATTTTATTTTACTAAAATAAAAACCGTCAGCCAAATGCTTTATCACCACATACTCACTTTTTAATGGTTTTCTGGATCATCCTGACATATAAACCAAAACAACACTAGTGAAATACTTCTAAAACTCTGTTCTATCATTTGAACAATTAAGATGCTAGCAACAGTGTAAATTGGAACTGACTTTGGAATGCAATGTGAACAATGAACCTTCAAAATATTCGTAACATTTGATCCCTAGGAGCCTGCATCAGACTAAGATCCAAGAAATCATTATATGCAAAGATACTCATTATGCATCATTTACATTGAAAAAAAGACTACCTGAAAGCTAAACAATGATAAAGGGGTTAAGTAAATTATGGTAGGTCTATCTAGTAGCATAACATGTAGCCATTAAAAACTATGCTCATAGTAAATAACATGAAAAAGTCAATATTAAGTGAAAAACAGAGGATTTAACTGAAAATGATCTATAAGGCAAAAAACTCCTTCCTATGATCAATGTTGTAATATCTTATTTATAATGTGAAAGATGTTTTGAGAGACATCAGAATGAGATGTGGTGATGACCAGTCACGGTAATAGCATATTCTTACAGAAAAGGAACAACATTAATTATGAAAATTATGAAATTAATTCACCCTTTTACAGGAATTCATACAAACAGTACTTGGCACAATCCTCCTTAAATAAACAACTGAAAGCAGTCATCAGCAATCTATTTTAGGAAATTATTTTTTGATATTAAAGAAATCAATGCTATGTTTTTGAGGGGGCGGAAAGGTTGTAAATCTTAATCAAGTAAACTGGGGAAAAATTTCTTCTTTAATGCACCATCAAGGCACACTTTAGTGCTATTTTGGCTAGACCACGAGTTTGGCCTCCACAGGAGTCATTTGGAAAGCTGCTTCCCATGAAGTAGTGGAATATTTCCAGCTAGTTACTCCAGTGTTCTGTCTGCTTTGCATTTTTCCCTCAATGAAATAGGACAATTAATAAACTCTGGTTACAGTACAAAGCCCAAGTTTCAGCAGCAGCAATATTATCTTTGGAACTGGATTGAGGGACATGAGTTATTCAAATACAGCTCAACTCTCAGAGAGCTTGCCATATGGAATACACCCTTATTTTGAAATTCTTTTCTTTTTCATGATTTCCTTCATTCTCCTCTTGCCTTTTTTCTCTCTAATAGTGTCAGGCAGGTAATTCATTTATTGAACGTCTACTCTGCAGTTGTAGCGCTACTTCTGATCTTTCTCAATGTGTTTAAATGTCTGTTTACCAACTAAATGCAGCATATTTCAGACTACCCAATGTGATAAAAGAATATGGCATGCTAGAGCACTAGGAGCATTCCCTTTTCAGAACTAGGAACAGTCTCCTTTCAGTGTCACAGAGGCTGAGACACTGCATGCATAGAGAAAGTTCTAGGATCCCTACATGCTGAGTGGTTCGGAGTGAATATCCTATAAGTACTATTCACTGGTTTTCAGTCTCAACTTTTACATAAAACACGAATGCCTTACATATGATTACAAAAGAGAAAGTAAATATTGTCAACCTTGACAATGCAAGGGTAGAGCAGAGGACTATGGGAAACAGGAAGAGGACAGGTGAGAGCAGGAGCACTAATGCCTGTGATACAGCAGAGTCAAGAGATACCATCACGTCCATGAAACAAAGAGTAAAGTCTAAATGCATCGTTTAGAGTTACAAATAATCAGTGAAAGAGTTATCAAATACAAACTAATGAAAATGAGAAGGGGGAAGGGAGGATTAGCGTACCTGAGCTAAATCCTCACCTTTCATAATGAAGTGTCAACAGATAATCTCTGAAATCGATAAACCACAGTAGAATATTATTTAGACTTACGAAGGTAACTCCCCAAAAGAATTAAAAACAAAAACTCTGCGTGTTGCTAACTCTGGGAAATGGAACTTGAAGTGGGGAACAATGGGCGGGGAACTGCTTCAAATCCTCCCGCATAAGTGTACTTACACGTGAGTGTAACCATTATTACCTTGATAAAATAAAATAGAAGGTTAATTTAAGAATGTTTACTCCTGCAGAGACTCCCACCCCTCCTTTCCTAAAGCCCAGTAACAAAAAGTTCAGCTTCTGCTACAGGAAACACTCTGATGCCAAAGCAAATGCGAAGGAATCACTACATGAGCAGTGTATGCATACAATCCAGCCCTGGGTTTCTCATCCTGCCACTATAGACATTTTTGGCCTGGATAACTCTTTGCAGTGGGGGCAGGGCGGGGGCCAGAGGTAATGTCCTGTGCACTGCAGGACATTTCAATCCCTGGCCTCTACTCACTAGATGCCAGTAGCACCTCATCCTGTCCTCCAGTACTCAGCTGTGACTATCAGAATTGTCTCCAGACACTGCCAAATGCCCCAGGGAAGAAAAACCAAGCAAAGCTGAGAACTACTTACTAGCAGAAAGGGGAGACAAGAACACCAGTTCACTGAAGATGAAGTCATATAATCTGCCCACTTAGTTAACTTTGGGGATACTGAACTATACCCACTAATCAAAAGAAGAAAAAGATATGAAATTATAGTTTGAACAGCTATCGTTCCAAACAATAAACAAATGCTCACAATGAGTACTGAGATGGGAAATTGGAATCTGCTGTCCTTCAGCCAGTTTCAATCTTGTGTGCTCTCACAGTGAGAGCATCTCTCAGTGCTGAATGGGATTTTACCCTTTACACAGTGTTCAGACCAGTGCTGGGGGTACAAAAAGGCTCTCAGCTTCATTGAGAAATGGTATATTAGCATCCAACATGTCATGTAAATGTTGTGCACTCTAGTTTATAAACTACATAAGGAATTTTCAAAGATAGTTTTGACTATACATAATTTTTGCCCTGTGTGTTAATTTGGGGACTTTAAAATAGAATCCCTCTGTAGCTCTACTACACCCATCCACTCGTCACCCACACATCCAGCTTTCATTAAATACCTTCTGTGTGTCAAGCACAGTTTGGCAGATGTTGAGAAAACAATGAATATTTTGAATATATGCTAAATTTTCCAGGAATACAATGACCATGTAAGTGGATGTTTTGTTTTGCTTGGAACTTTACCAAAAACCATTCACCATTTAGGAAAATCACTTCACCAACAGCATTTATTTTGTTTTTGTTCCTCCTTATGGCATTATAGTATGTATAAGTAGTGAATTAGTTTCCTATTGCTGCAGATTATCACAAATTTGGTGACTTAAAACAACAGAAATGTATTCTCTCACAGTTCTGGAGGTCAGAAGGCCACAATCAGTTTCACTGGGTCAGCATCAAGGTATCAGGAAGGCCACAATCCCTCTTGAGGTTCAAGAGAAAATCTATTTCTTGCCTCTTCCACCTTCTGGTGACAGCTGACATGACCCGATTTGTGGCCAAATCACTCTGATCTCTGCTTTTGTGGTCATATGGCCTTCTCCACTTCTGTCTGTGTTCTCCCTCTGAGATACATGTGACTGCACCGAATCCACCAGAATAATCTCCATTGCCATATAAGGTAACATTCACAGGGATTAGAATTTGGATATATTTGGGGGGCCATTATTCAGCCCAGCACAAGCAAGTTATAATATTTAGAAGAATTTCATTTCAGATAGTAAAGGGAGCATTTTAAGATTTTTTTTTTTTAATGAAAGGAGGATGCTGCAATGGATGGTGTTTTAAATCACTGCTCTAAAGGGTTTAAGTAAAAAAACAAGATGGGGAGAGCAAGGGACATTTTATTCCTTGTTTATTTCCTCATCATTGCTAACAATTAAAATCCTTATAAAAGAATTATAACCTTGCTTTAGGAAGAGGAAGATAGCAGACTATATTCCCTTTCTCAGTTGACTCTAGGAAGGACCAAAATTCTCTTTGGAAGCAGCAAGTGGTGAATCCCAGTATCTACCTTGACTCTTTTTCAACAACCTTAGTGGCTTCTCACTGCAAAAACTCCAAATTCCTTAGGATCTGACACTAGGCTATGTCTTCAGTATCATGTTCTCCTTTGTACCTTATGCATAAATAATAATAAACTATTTTTTGTTCCTTGAATAAAATATTTAGTATGTATATGCCAGAATAGTCTCTCTTGCCTTGTCTGCTAGTCAAATTCCTTTTCAGCTCAGTCCTCCAGGAATACTGATTGACTCTCACCCCCAGAACCAGACAAAGCAAAACATTCTCACCACTGAGCTATCACTGTACCTTGCACATATTTAAATTACCACACTGAATTATAAATTATTTGCTTATGTATGTGTCTCCCCTTTTAGACTATGAGCTTTTTTAAGGGAAGAAAGTGAGTCTTACTTCTCTCCGTATTCCTATTAGATAAAAGAGTACAGAATGAATAAATGAATGAATGAGCCTCTATCCCAGGCTTCAGTTCAAGGACCTGTCCCTCTAGTTTTACTTCAAAGTCCACATTTCCAAAACGGAACTCATTTTTATTTGGAACTAACATCTCCTGCTGTATTCTTATGTCCATTAATGACACTATTGTCAATCCAGTGGTCCCAGGAAGTCTGGGAGACATCCTCGGACATCCCCTTCTCCACATTGTCAGAAATCAGCTCCTCTCAAGTGTAACTTCTCCGCATTCCTTTACCTGCTTCCCCTCCTCCCTTTTATTCTCCTTGTTAATACTTTGTTTCAATCTCCGACTATTTGATTCTTAGACTTTCGTAACAGCGAGGCCTGACTGCTAACCTACCCAGGTATTGTTAGTACAAATCAGAGCTAGACAGACAAAAGAGAAAGGCACTCCCTTCAGGAAGAAGAAAAAGAAAAGGGTTTCCATTGTGAATACAGTCCTGAAGGCAAGCATGGCCTGCAGCGCTGACCATGCCTTTTTGAAAAGAACTACTCTAGTCTGGAGGGAACTTAGATCTGCTGCTCAGCTGTTGCCTGGGAATTCCCTTTACTTCTCCCCTGTACTAGGTTCCCTATTTTTTTGTTACTTCCTAACTTTGGTAAATGGCACCTTCCATTGCTCATTAAGTAGGTGTGCAAGGGAGATAACTTTTTGAGTCCTTGCATGTATGAAAAATGTCATTATTCTACTTGTACACTTAAATGATAATTTGACTGGGTATAAAATTCTATATTGAAATCATTTCCCCCAAGAATTCTGAAACTATTGCTTTATAGTCTTCTTATTTATAGTACTTCTTAGGAAGTCTTTTGCCATTATAGTTTTTGATTCTTTGTACGAGAATTTTTTGTTTCTCTTCTTGGAAAGCTTTTAGTATGTTCTCTTATAATTCTGATTTTTCACAATAGTGCAACATGATATGAATTCTTTTATAATTATTATACTGGTTACCAGGAAAAATCCTTTCAATCTGGAAACTGATTTCTTTCAGTCAGAAAAGCTTTGCTTATATTATTTTGTTGATAATTTTTTACCACATAATTTTTTCCATTCTCTTTTTTGTGGAAACCTCCTGGACTGATCCTCTAATTTTTAAAAATATTTTCTCTCCCATTTTCAAGCTCCTTGTCTCTACATTCCCCTAGAAATTTCCTTAATTTTTTCAACTCCAAAATTGAAATTCTTAATTTTAAATTTTATTTTTAACATCTAGGACTCTTGTATTCTCTGACTATACCCTTTTAATAATTTCTTGTTCTTGTTTCAACAATGTAAAAAGAAGTTTCAACAACTTCTTTAAGTTCTCTGAATCTATTAAATATAGTATTTTTTTTTTAAGTTTTCATCTGGTCTCTGCATTATCGGTTTCTTCTTTTCCTCTGAGTTTCTTTCTTTCCTTATTTTTTTTTAACAGACTATTTTTACAGCAGTTTTTGGTTAACAGCAAAATTGAGCAAAAAGTACAGACAGTTCCCACATCCCTCTATCCCCACACATACATAGCCTCCTCCACTATCAACATCCCCAACTAGAGTGGTACCACTTGTTACATCAATGAATCTACATTAACACATCATTATCACCCTAAATCTATAGTTTAAAGTTCACTCTTGGTGTTGTACATTCTATGGGTTTTGACAAATGAATAATGGCATGTATCTACAAGTATAATATCATACAGAATAGTTTCACTGCCCTAAAAATTCTCTATACTCTGCCTGTTCATTCCTTCTTCCTCCCTAATCCCTGACAACTATTGATTTTTCAGTCTCCATAGGTTTGTCTTTTCCAGAATGTTAAACAGTTGGAATCATACAGAACATAGCATTTTTAGATTGGCTTCTTTCACTGAGTAATATGCATTTATAAGGTCTTCCATGTCTTTTCATGGCTTGATAGCTCATTTCTCTTTAGTGCTGAATAATATTCTATTATCTGGATGGACCACAGTTTATCCATTCACTTACTGAAGGACATCTTAATTGCTTCTAAGTTCTGGCAATTATGAATAAAGTTGCTATAAACATCCATGTGCAACTTTCTGTGTCAACATAAATTTTCAACTCATTTAGGTAAATACCAAGTAGTACAAATGTTGGTTGAAGGCGCCTCTATACCTCTTCGCCATGGTCTTCACAATTGTTGTGTTAACATTTTTGTTTCAAAATTACAGAACATACTTTCTCACATGTGGAACTTGTATTTGGAGTATAAGCAAAAAAAAAAAAAAGAGGAAAAGAGTCCAGAATAACTCCAAGATCTCTGGCCTGAGCAACTAGAAGGAAAATGTTATCATTTACTTAGATGAGAAAAGAGTGGAAGGTGTAGACTGGCAGTGCAAAGAGGGGGAGCTTAATAAATTTGAGATATATTTGAGATCTCCAAGTGGAAGTGTCATGGAGGAAGCTGGATATGAGACTGAAATTCAGTGAAAGATATCTAGGCTGAGGATATAAATTTTAGGGCTGTCATGAGCCCAACACCATAAAAGAAAAGAGAGTAGGGGACTAGTTCCAGGGGTATGATAACGTTTAGAAGATGGGGAGGGGGAAAGGATTCAGCAGAAGAAAAGAGAAGGAGAATTCTGTGAAATAAGAAAACCAGGAGAGTGTGAACAAGTGTTTTACTGAGGAAGGTGTGATCAACTGCACCAAACGCTGCTGACTAGTCAACTAAGGTGAAGACTGAGAACTGACCACTGGATTCAGCAATGTGGAAGTTGCTGGTACAATAATTTCTGTGGAATAATGGGGAAAGCCTGATTGAAGAAGGCTCAAGAGAGAAAAGGAGGAAGGGGAAGTATCTGGTACAGGCAACTATTTTGAGGAGTTTTACTATGAAGGCATGGAACATACTGAAGGAATGTGGAGTCATTTTTAAAATGGAAGAAATTATAAACTGCCTGTTAACGGGTAAGAAGAAAACAATAAAGGAACAAATATGATGAAAAAGCAGAGAGAGGAGAAAGAGGCTGGAGTAATGTGGGTGAGAGAAGGTGGGATCACAGCATAAGCAGAGGGGCTGGCCATAGACAGGAACACAAGGAGTTCATCCAAAGTAACGAAATGTATGACACAAATGAAGATGGGTAGGCAGAAGTGGCGGCAAGAGCCTGAAAAATTCTTTTATGATTACTTCTATTTTCCCAATGAAATACAAAGTGAGGATATGAGCAAAGAATGAAATCAAGGAGAATGTGCTGAAGGTTTGAGAGAAAAGAGAGGAAAAAATCATCTCCTAGAGAGCAGAGTTAACAAGTGAATGAACTAAAAACATTAATAAAGACTATGTGATAGCATTCCAGGTCCACTAGACATAGAATTACAGTGATATTAATCTGCATGATTGTGGTTTCTCTCCAGGAATATTCAACTGCAACATACATGTGTGAAGCAGGCTAAGTTATATTTGACTATGGTTGGAGTTTTGCCAGAGGAGTAGGATGATGAAAAGGAGGAGCAAGGGCGTGATGTAATAACACACTGGAAAACTCCATAGAAAGAGGGGAAATACGGACAAGAGAGTGAAGGAGAGTGTGAACTGAAGTCCTGGTGGGGGTGAAGAACTGCCAGAACTGGAGTCCTTGAGGGAATGAGTTAAAAACATAAAAGAGATGGTGGTTTTGGAGGGTGGGACTCTGGAAAATGAGATTTTGGAGGGGCAGTTTTGGTAATGACAAGATCAGTGGTCTGACCATGGAAATAAGGAGCTGAGGCAGGCAGGAAACAGGATCATTAGAAAAGATGATGCTAAGGAAATGAAAGTACTAGAAGGATTATCTACATGGGTATTGAAATCATCCAGAATTATGGCAGGAGTAATACCAAAGAAACTGAAAGCAGGAGCTAAAATATTCACAAAATGACAGACAGTGGCTGAGGAGTCCAGATGGCAACTGTAATAGAGGCATAGGTAGCAGAATTATGAGGTTCAAAGGCGGGGGTTTACTGAGAGGGAGGTGGCTGAGAAGTGGAAATGAGGTGCCAGTGGGACACCTATCCCATCTTTAGATCAGTATGAGGGACGTGGAAGAGGAAAAGGGGGCCCCTTGAGAGGACTACAGGGAAAGCAGTGTCCTCAGAGAAGCCCTAGGTTCTCTTAGAGTAAGAAACTTAAGGAAATGTTCAAAAAAGATTTGAGGACATGGGGTTTTGCTGATGATCGACCGTGAGTTCTAGAAGGCACACTGGCAGGGTTTCAGGAGTTGAGGAGCAGTGGGAGGTGAGGTCAGAAAATGGATGACAGAGCCATACAAGGTGAGTCTGGGAAACGGAGGAAAATGTAGGATTCTTGAAGAGACTGACATAAATTGAGGTAAGTGGTATACTGTCATTAATCCAAATGACCACAAGGCAGATGAAGATGACAATGCTGTGAGTGGTGGGGATCAAGGACCAGGGATCAGGGATTTGACCAGACTGCTGACACTGATATGGGGGCCAGAGAAGGGGAGCTCCTCATTTACTCCCAGATCTTAAACATTTCCCCAAAGAATCACAATAAGCCAACTATTTGAGACAGCAGTATGTATAGCACCTTGCAATCTTTACGGGTTTGGGCCCGATGAGAACTCATAATGAATAAAGCTAGCAGTTACCAAGGACCTGACATTTTGTATACGTTATTATACTTCATTTTTACAACAATCCCAAAAGGGAAGTATTATCATTACCGTTTTATACATGGGAAACTAAGGCTAGAGAGATTAGTGTACCTTACATGCCACCTCAGCTCCCAAAGATCCCAAATCCTATATATAATCCAAAATGGCAGAATTTCATGTGAAGAAATCCTTTACTTTGATAAAGATAAAAACTTCTCCTGCACTCCAGGCAAATAAAGTTAATTTGCAAAGACTTATGATAGCCCTTTCTCTGAACAATCCAATCTGAGCATAATATTTCTTTATGACAGTCCAATAAACTGGGGAGAAAATTTAGCTATACATTATTCTTTAGTTCTGATATATATGTGTGTATGTGTGCACATATATAAAAGTACATATATATATATATATTTTTTTTTTTTTAAGCCTACCTCCACAGAGAATTTTACAAGGGCTGAAGGAATTCAATCAACAGAAGACAGGTGCATCAGCATGTATGAAGAACTGTGAAGAAGTTAGTTCATGGACCAAGTAAGCTACAAAAATCAAAGAAAAAGAAAAAAGGAAGAGAAACAGAGGTTTTCATTTCATATGCCCCAAAGTTACAGAAAACAACAGGCAGCATCAGAATTTTAAAGTTAAATACAGATGAACTAAAGGGTAGTAGAAAAAACAGCATTACTTGAAATCATCATACATTGAATACTACTTCCAAATAATTGAAAATAAAGCAAAAACTTTAATTAATGAAGACATAATTGCCACAGAGTTGACAAATATATTAATCTTTTAGTAGAATCCATGATAAAATAACCTATGAAGATGTTACATAAACTACCACAATTAAATAAAAAAAATTTTCTTACACAAAGAAGCAAAATTTGAAAATATGTCATTAAAATTCCAGTCAAGTTTCAGCAGGATTTACAAATAACACTCATTTAATGCTCTTATTTCTGAATTTGGGATGTTGTTATGAACAACTTGTTACTTTGGGATTAATATCACTGCATTGTTTCCTAGTATTTTATCTGTCTGCATGTCCACCCAAGTCCCTTGAAAGCAGAGGAATATTTGTCAGCTAAATGGCCAAAAACACTGGCACAAGTAACAGCCATGAACTATGGATCCCAAATCAGTTTTGCATGAGAATCACCTGACGGACTTTTAAAACATATTCCAGAATTCTACCTCAGATTTTTGGAATTAGAAACCTGACGCTTAGAAACCTCTGTTTATAGAAAGATCTGCAGGTGTGTCTGATGTAAAGCCAGATTAAATAGAATAGAGCTGTGGGTTTAGATCTATGTTCTGAGGAGTCTTAAGATATTCAAGAAACACCTGTGGGTTTCTCTCACCTGTTTCAGCCAGAATAATCCCATTTTTATCTATTTTATGTATCTATTCTGCTTCTTAAAGCCTGGAAACTACAAGATCAGATAGGGCAAAGTGAATCCACCCCGATAAGAATTAAACTCATGATTCTGGCATCATAACTGACCTAATCCAAAGATAGAAGAGACTAGATAGATAAAAAGACCAGGATTGATGGACATAGAATATTTGATAATGCCAAAAGAAAAACCTTATGAGAACAGTTCTATAATTATACACTTTTACTTATTATAATTTAAAAGAACTTACTCAATACATGACTGAATTGCATACTAAAGTTACAAATGGAAAAAACACATAAATATATATGTATACATATATAGTATATGATATATATACATATAATACACACATACTACATATATATATATATATATATATGTAAAATATATATATATATATGAGGGAGGTAGAGAAGGCAATAGTATATCTGGGAAGGTGTTCTTGAGGAAATGATCACCCTAGGATAAAAATGATCAACATGAACACCGGTCGACTGGTCCCCATAACATAAGGTCTGGATCCTTTAAATACCTTTCAGGTGCCTCCCCTAATCTACTCTAACCCAGAAAACTATGTCATGTTGTGGAGAAAGGCCGGGAAGAATGCTAGTTTCCTCCCCTTCATTCTGTCCTTGGATATTTCCCTGTAAAATTTGGTCTATACAGCCTGACCTTTCAAAAGTCTCCATTTCAAGCACCCTACCTAATAATAACGTACACCTGCTGGACATTAGATTTGAGACAGCCTATCTGATGTATGTAGATATCTCGTCAAATAAATTAGCATAATAGTTTACTCACCTGTCTGTATACACATACTAAGCAGGAGGTGAACTGAGTAAGAAGCCAGGAGAGCAACTATCAGCAGCAAGAAACTACAATATAAAAGAGTACATGGTCAAATCCCTCTAAAAGTTTCTTTTTTATGGTATCTCATTACAAAAACAATTTTTTTCACAAACGATTACAGGGACTGTCTTTGAGTAATTGAATTATAGTCACTAAAGAAAGTAAGAAGATATTTTCTGTATTTACCAAATTTTATTTCAATGAAAATATACTGCTTTTAAAATAAAAAAAAAATCAGAAAAAAACACACTTTATTTAAAACAAAAAATAGCACTCTTGTCTGCTGACTGCTGGGTCAGCCATTCAGTGATCTTGCAATATATCCCTTTTATGACTATTTTTCTACTCTAAGTATAGAGGGAAGTTTCAGTTGTGAAATCTCATTGTCCTTTTTCCCCTTTCCTCTTTCCTTCCCCTTCCAATGCTATGTGCCTCCCCATTATACTTTCATCTATAATTCTGAATTAAGACTGCATTTTTTAGCATCTACTAAACACAAACACGCACCAAATAACCCCAAAAATGAAGTTAATACACTTCTAATGACACAACTTGAAAATGTGCAATGCAGTAACTGAGGTCCTCTCACAAAGTGTCAAAAGAAACAGGCATAATCCCTACTTCTTCTCAGGAACGTACTGGCTGGATAAGCTTCTAGAGACCTGACCCCAGTGGTTGAAGACATTCTACCTTTGTACTTAATATTTGTTAATAAGTAGCAAAACTGAGAGGCGAGAGTACACTTGTCAACTGTTATCAGAGACCTCACAAAATAACAGTCTGACATCACCAAATGGAAACTGTGATATGATTCAGCAAGCACACATTCTGTGGTACAACATCTGCATGTAAGACCCTGGAGGACAAAGTGTGATTTCTCAAAATGAACTAAAAAATAAGTCCTATGATTCTGTCCTGCCTAAGGTGTCATATATAGCTTTGAAGTTTAAAAATTATGAAAGTTTGTGAATATATCCCATCATAAAAGCAAGTTGGGTAACTTAAAAGTTGGTTTGCTAATCAAGAAATTCAAAATAAATGCAAAAGGAAACCTAAAGGAGAGTCTTCATGTATTTTAACTTCCCTGGAAAAATAAAAAATATGCTTCTACTGACAAAACAAACTTGTTCATTCATTCTATCAAGCATGGTGCTAGATGCTAAGGATAAGGTCTAGCCCTAAAGGATTTCAGAGTTTAATGGGGAAAGTAACTTGCAAACAAATCATTAATGTATTACAATAAAAAAATAAATATACAATGTACTATGGAAATACAGAAAAGCCAGCAATGTCTTCTATTTGGGGCAAACTGGCATATGAGCTCAGTCTTAAAAGATGAAAAGGAATAAGCAAAGAACATACGTCCAGCTTCAGAAAGTGAAACAAGACTACTTAACAGTAGGAGGAGAAATGGAGATGGAGAGAAATGAAAGGATGATGTACTTTATTTACACTCCCAAAATTGCTATTTATAAGTAATCTGGCTGATAAACTTTGATTTACTTTGGCCAACTAGACACAACAAATAAGCCACTTCTTAAAGTTATAAACGAGTATGGATCAAGTTTCCATTTTTAAAAATTAGCCACACTTTGGATAAAAATACAAAGTATAAAGCATCCCTCCAAGCTACAGACTAGCTACAACAGAAGAGTAGCAGGAAAATGCTGTAACTCCAAAAATAACTTAACTGGAAATTGTATAATACCAGCATCTGCAGCCTTTATCTTTGCTTCTCAGGGTACCACCAAAATGAAAAAAAAAAACAAGTAATGGTAAAATAAGGAAAAGACTCACCTAAATCCAAGGATACCAGTATGAGCCATAACATAAGCTAAGCCAAGGATGCCACTTCCCATGATGGCATTCATCAAATTAAACACTGAGAGACCAAAGGAAACACCTGGGGATCCCTGTCTGTGATGTTCCTGTAAGCACACAAAATTTAATAGAGTTAAATGTCTGAATGAAGTTCAAATTTCATCAAGAAATGACTGACAGGTGATGGAGGAAGTCTGCAAACAGGGATCGTGTGACGCACTAGCTGCTCAACCAGCATTGGTTTCCTTTCCTTCCCTTCTTACCTCCCACTAGTGTAGCTCTATAATCTAGTTTCCTAAGAAAATCATATCCACCTGCACAGAGACCAAGCCGGCTTCAGTAAGAACCAAGACTAACCTTGTGACTGCAAAAGATGAAGAAAGGATAAAATGGGGTGGGGACAGAGAGCAGGCAGATGGCCTCAGACTCATGTGATTACTGAAGATTCCTGAGTCAGCTTCAGTAATCCCGAGTTAGTGGTTACTGAAAAGTCCCTGGGCTGCTGCAGAAAACTGTTGTTCCCCAATTACTAGGACTGCATAACTAATCTTTTTATACACTTAATGAATTAAGTCTGCCCAACTAGAAGAATGGTCAGGAATACCTTACAGTGAGGACATGATAAACAGAAGAAATTCACGTTGCTCTGGCGATGAAATTCACACTCTCCCTCCAAAAAGCATTTGGGAATAAAGTCCTAGGAACTGTTACTGCCATGGGACTTGAGTTAAAAAGCCAAGGGCCCCACTGCACAGTCTTTGGGGTCAGGGAAGTGCTACGTACTTATTACCAGTCCGCCTTCACTCCTTTGCCGTTAAGGATCTCTATATTAAGATGGTCATAGGTCCCCAATGACTAAGCCGAGAAAAGAAAAATCTTGTGACTCCTGCAAAACAAACAGACCTCACAAGACTGGTGGAGGAAACGAGAAGCCGACAAAGATAGCTAACAAACAGCAGTGAGTTACCTAACCCTGGGGCTGCTCCCCTAGTGGGGCCCCAGCCTCCACTCGCGGCTGCATCTCTTCCACCTGAGCCTGCACTTTACTTCAGCTTTTCTTTCTGTAACGGGTTAGGCCTCTATCCCCTTCATGAACTCCGCCAGATCTCGGAACCTCGGCTGCTGCCTTTGGGCCTCATGTCCCAAGCTTCTCCCCTTTGCCTCGCCATCCTCTTTCTTTTCCCGGTCTTATTCCGCAGGCACTTCAGAGAAGTGTGGGCGGCGAGCAAAGCCAACTTACGTTGCTTAGCAACGGGCTCAACTCTTCCGTTTCCGCCTCTTCGGTTTGCCGGGCAGAGACAAACCAGCCCGGCTCAGCGTTAGCGGTCCCCCAGGGCGCCTCCATGCTCCTCGCCGGCCGCCCACCCAGTCCATCCACGAGCTACTACCCCGGCCTTCCCGTCGGAAGTCGCGCCAGAGGCGGAGCTGTGCTCCCGGCCCTTCCGGGTTGCCGTACTTGACCAGGGCGGGGAAGGAAGGAGTCGACGAGATCTGATGACGCTCGTCCCGCGGGGGCGAGCAGTGATGGTGTCAGCGAGGGCCGGCCCTTCCACCGGAGACCCATTTCCGAGCTGCACTAGAGCATGAGGTGAGGGGTCTGGTCCGGGAGCCAGCTGCGGAGCGACGCCGGGAATTGGGATGGAGACGCTGCTGAAGTGGCGGCCGCGGTGCCCTTGGTAGTTCGAAGGGGCTGAGGGTGCGGGAACGGTACCCGTCCGCTGCGGGCAGATCTCCGCCGCGTGCTGTGTGCACGCGGAGACGGCGCGAGGTCACCCACCGCCGGGGTGTGGGTCTGAGTGCTGAGTATTGACAAGTCTGTTTAACGTTTTCAAAAGCTTTCTGATAGAGCCTTTAGCCACATTTTACGTGTGGAAAGCCGAGACTCACATTAAGTCATTTAGCCAAGATCACACATCTGGTTAACTTCTGGACCTAGTTTGAACTCTGTGAACTCTTGATAGTTGCTATTTACAGGGTCCCCGGGCAGGGTCATCTCCTGTTAGAGTTACTTCTTCGATATTCCAGACGGCAAAATGAATAACTGATACTGTTAATGGGATGTGCGTATCACACTCAGCAAAGTCCTCATCCTCAAAATACTGAAACCTCCATAGTTATAGGCAGGACTTGTGGCAGTAAAACATCGAAGACCAACAACACAGAAATATATTAAGACCAGAGGCTCTCCATTTTAATCTTTGCTTAGCCACTTACAAGCAATGAGACTTTGGGTCAATTAATCTACTTCTGAGTTTTAGTTTACTCAATTACAAAATGAGAATGTGATACCCACACACCTCCCAAGATTGATAATGTGTGTAAAGCATTTAGTACGACATCTGACCCTTAAGCTTCTTAAGCCCCCACAAGAATATCCTTTTAAATATTATATCCTTTTAAATATTTCCATTGGTAAAGTCATGTGTATAATAACCATTTCGTTTAGAGATGATCCTTTAACTCAAATTACGATAGGTAGGGTGATGGATCCCTAAGCCCTAGTCTTGGCAGCAGGTAGTTTGAAGGTGCAAATTTATTATTTACCACTAATAAAAGGCATCCTGTCTTGGAAAAGATAGTATACTTCTTACACACCACTGAAAGTTTCATTGTCAGCATGTAGCAGGTTATTTAAAACAGTAGAATTTCAATTTTTATTCTCAAAACCTATGGTGAACGTGTTAAGTTAGTTTGTAGCTTTATGGTATTTCTTCTAATGAATACTTTTTTTTTTTTTTTTTTTTAGGATCTTATGGAGGCCATTTGGATTCTCAAGAAGACTTCTCACAGTGAAAAGATGTAGAGTACCTGAACCAGAATCATTGATTCCAACAGCTGGGTCATCACTGATACAGAAGCCTAGCAGAGCACCTGGTATTTTCTTGTTGGATCAAAGGAAAAGATTCTCAACCATGCCTGAAATAGAAACAAATCAGAGAGACCCTGAATTGTTTTCACCACCCTCTGATGTTCGAGGAATGACAAAACTTGATAGAACAGCTTTTAGAAAGACAGTTACCATCCCAGTGCTTAAAGTGAGGAAAGAAATAGTCAATAAATTGATGCAGTCCCTTAAAAGGGCAGCACTGAAGCGCCCAGGCATAAAACGTGTGATTGAAGATCCAGAAGATGAAGGAAGTAGGCTAGTTATGCTGGATCCCTATAAAATGTTTACCAATGATTCCTTTGAGAAGGGAGAACTCAGTACTTTAAAGCAGCTGAATGTCAGTCCACAGATATCTAGATATAATATGGAACTAACTTATGAAAACTTTAAGTCAGAAGAAATCTTGAGAGCTGTGCTTCCTGAAGGTCAAGATGTGACTTCAGGGTTTAGCAGAGTTGGACATATTGCCCACCTGAACCTTCGCGATCATCAACTACCTTTCAAACATTTAATTGGTAGGTGTGTCTTAATAATATTCACATATTAGAGAACAATTAGCAAGTTCTAATTTTAGTTAAAAATTTTTTTAAATGCTGAATTACAGAAGCAAGGCATTTTATCATTCTCATTTTAAGCTGGATCTTGAGCTACATACTCTGTTTTTTGAAGGTCATTTTGGAATTCCCTTTCCAGAGTCATACAAGCTCTAAATAATGGTTCAGGCTCTTGTGTACATAATAAATAAACATAAACTTGAATCACTTGGTTTGGTAGAATTCTTTGGCAGCTTGTCATTTTGGTACCCAGGACTTAATAGGCCTTATAAATGCTAGGTTTCATAAACTTGAGTGTTTGATAGTCAGAAGGGCAAGACTGTGTACTCATGCTCTCACTGATTCAACTAACTGAGCCTCTTCTGTACGTCAGGCACCATACTTTGTTTTTTAGTGCTCCTAGCCTTTTAGAAATGATGCTGTGTATATTGTACCTCTGTAGCCCAAAGTTTGAGCCTGGATCTTTTATTCTTTGGGATAAGAAAGAACACTAATCAAAATTGCACTTGTCCTTAATGTAAATATTTAATGTCTATGAATTCTCCAGATGATTATTTTTTTAATGTAGTGTAATTGTCAGAACTGGGAATTCTTTTCAGATTTAAAATGTAGTGCTCAGTATTTTGCATGGGTAGTATTTAAGAGATATGCTATTGTGCATTTCCTTTGTTTTTATTGCTAAAAGGGCTGATAATTCATAGTGATAACATAATAAATACTTAAGTAGATCCTTATAATTATGACTGGGTGCAAATGTCAAGAATTGACTTTCCTATGAGTCATTGCCTATCCTAACTCAAACATTTCTTTTGGCACTCATTTTATAAACTCTCTTTCATAAAGAGTCACTCATAGGTTAAAAATGAAACATTTTCATATAGTGGTAATTTTAAAGCTTTTACTACAGACCTTCAGAATAGGGGAGTTTTTTTTCATTCCTCACTTCAAACTAACTTCTGTACCTTAAAAATTGAGTTCTGATAGCTGAAGCAGAAAAAATTAAGAAAAATGATTGACAAGAGTTTATTAATATCATATTCAAAATCAAGTATCTAATTATCAGAGAGAAATTGGACAAATTCTGGTTGTATTTAAGCATATTTTTACAAATCAAGTTATCTTTCCTTATACAATGAGATAACATACAGATTCTTACAAATTTTTAAGGGCTGACATAAAACTAGACTGGGGAAAGGGCATCAATATACCATTTCTGGCATATTTTATCTTTGTAGCTTTTTCTGCTCTGGCAAATATTTGACATAACGAACAGTTTAACTGAATGAACATTTTATTTAGATAAAATTGTATGGAATCTATGTTTCTTTTCTTTGAAAACATTATTTTGCTGGTATGTATTTCCAAGATGGAAGTATCTGTTTCAAATACATAATAAAGCATAAATAAATACATAATAGAACGTTGGTCTGAGGCCAATGGGGACAGGCTGGTGTTTTCTGAGACCATTTATTCCCACAGTCCTTCTATCTCTTCTATTTTTGTTTAACCAATTCTCTATGGTCTACCTGTTTCCTCATTGTTATAGCGATACATTTGAGAGGATTAAATAAAAAACATGGAAAAATATTAGGTAGAGCAAAACTCCTCAAAAATTTTTCTTTATAAATGTATCCACACATTTTTTTTTGTGTTTGTATTGGGGGCTGTCAGACATTAACGTTAGTAATCTGTTGAATTTTTAGAATTGCATGCTTCTTTACAAACACTAGATGCAGTTTTTGTCTATAAATCAAAAGAAAATTTGATTCACGTCCATTTCATATTTGCAGTTTTAGCTTTTATTTTGTAACCAAAGTGCAGTATTTATTATGAATTCTCTTCTTTTAGGCCAAGTTATGATTGACAAAAATCCAGGAATCACCTCAGCAGTAAATAAAATCAATAATATTGATAATACCTACCGAAATTTCCAAATGGAAGTGCTAGCTGGAGAGGAGAACATGATGACCAAGGTATGGAGTATTTTATTGTCTCCTAATACTGTGTATATCAAGATTAATGTTTAAAATAAAAATAGATGACAAAGATTAAAAATATTTAAAATACCCAATATTGATGAGTATGTGAGAATGTGAGCATTTACATATACTACTGGTGGGAGTGAAAATTTGATACAGTCAGGAAGAGTGTATGGTAATATACTGCAGTTATGATTAGATACATTCTTTGACCTAACATTCCACTTATAGGAAGTTATCTCAAGGATATAATTATACAGAATGATGTATATACTAGGTTCTACATCATAATTTTTATAATAATAAAATAAATAAAGGAATAGAAACAACCTAAATGTTATCAGTAGAGAATTGATTAAATTCTAGTATAAAAATACAATGGAATACTCCATCATTAAAGATTATTTAGCAGCATACTTAAATTGTCCATTGACAGGTTAAGCGAAAAAAGTAAATTGTAGAACAGTGTATATAACATGAAATATCTATATAAATATGCATCTACATCAGAATGTTAACAGTAAGCATATTTTTATTTGGTGTAGTTACTGGTGACCTCTGTTATCACCTTTATACTTTTCTACTGAGCACTTTTTTTTTAATAAAACAAAGCTATTTCAAAAAAATAATTTAAAATATGTAGGAACAGATTCCTGGTATAAACCACTTTCTCAATCCTCCACCCCCAAAATCCTCCGGAGTGTTGGATATAGGAAACTTTTTTGAAGCCAAAAGCCTTAGATAATTATATGTTAACATTATGTGAAATTTTGTACCCAAGCTAGGAAATAGGTTTAAACTCTCTCCATAACTTGACAAAGATTTTAATAACAAAAGCCACTCTTAAAATGTTAGACATATCTTTTAAACAGGACTTTATACAACTCAGGAGAGAATTTATTGCAAAATAATTATTTTTTTTAAGATTCTGGACCACATAGACATATTTTAAGTATAATACTTCTCCAGAATTTAATAGTGTCAGAATTTAAAATACCATTTACTGTAATATACACTTACTAGGTCCTAAGCTAAATGCTGTAAGTATAACAGATCCTAAGAAACCCACAAGATAATGATTATTGTTGTTACTATTTTCTTTATTCAGATGAAGTAATAAGGAAAGACTGCACAGGGTGTTTGGAGCCACGCTTCTTACTCCAGAGTCCATGCATGGTCTTTCCCTGTATACCAAATCTCCACTGCCTACTACTTGTCTATAATGCATGAGGTCTGTTATGGCAAGTAAAATTTGAATGTGAATCCTCTAACAACAGAGTAACAGTGCTTATCTCTGGACACTAAGGCATACTAAACTTTAGGTATGCCCTGATTGAACATTGTGCAGTGTAATAGGTAGTGTCATTCTCAGAGAAGATCTTAAAGTTCTGAGAAACTTCTCTAATTTTATAAATGCCGTGTGATTGATTTCCTAAGTCAATGAAAGTTTGTTCTTAGGATATATTTTATACCTAATATTTATACTGTCAAATACATGTAAAAGCTCAGTATAATTTCTTTCACATTTAAGTTTAACTTTTGGAGCTCATGCAACATTTAAGTACTATGTGTATATATTGTGAGTTAAAAAGATTCCTAAAATGAATCTACTGATAAAGTAATGCTAAGGGAGTGAGATATCAAAGACAGCATGAGTAAAACTAGAGGGTACTTAGAACCTAATTTTTTTTAAGTAGGCTGTGCTTCATGCTAGAGCTTAAAAGGGAGAGTAGAAAAGACATTTCAGGAAAAGCATCCCAAGACATATTTAAACCTTACAGGTTATAAACCTAGAAGGACTTTTAGTTGGCAGAATCACGAAGAAACATTTCCAACTCTGGAACCTTAATAATATGGCCAGAGAATCTGATGTGGTTGGGAGGAGAAAAATATGTACAAATTTGAATTAAGCTCCATGAAGAGAGACTATTCCAGATTTCTGTCTATAAGATTTATAGAACTTAGGAACTTTCTTGCCTTTGATTCTTCATTCATTAAAATAAGGGGCTTAAGACGACTGGTGAGAGTCTCGTTTAGGGAACTACATTCAACATCCTGTAGCAACCTATAATGAAAAAGAATATATGTATGTACATGTGTGATTGAAACATGCTGTACACCAGAAATCGACACATTGTAAGCTGACTAACCTTCAATTAAAATAAATCTTATGTATATATATAAAAGATGATGGGTGAGGTCATATTATACAACTGTAATTTTAGTTTTGTTTTCTATTTTCTATCATGTTTATGATAATCCCAAGAGAAATGCTACAAACTCTTAATTTTGTTCAAGACTTAGCTTCACTGTATACATTTAGTTTATCCATGAAAACTCAGATTTAGGAAAGGAGAAAACAGGGCACTGATTTGTTCTATACACTGGCTCTAATTTACAGCCATGAAACCTGCAGAGTGCATGTAACTATCTGAAAATTTAGCAAAATACCTCACAATTCAATGACACATGACACATCTATTATGCCTCCCCTGACAAACTGAAAACTGAGGAGGGAAGCTCGTTTGCTGTGTGGAAGTGCTATCTGCAACTTAGCTACCCACCGTGAAGACGTGTAGTGTGTTGTTTCAAAGTATAGGTTTTTTTGGTATCAGGTAACATAAGAGAATATAACTAAGACAGTCAGTTGGCCTATCTGAAAAATCCTTAGTGTGATTTGGGAACCATTTTATGGCCCTTTAGGATGAGCTGGAGAACCGTTTGGCTTTGAAATGATGACTTTTCTTATGAAAAAAAAGTCTAATGGAAGATATTAACTGGCATCAAGTATAGCATAAACACCAGAATTCTACTTAAAATGCCTTTAAATGTAGTTATTTGATCCTAATAGTAGTAAATTTAAATGTGTGTATGTGCGTGGGTGCATCCATTTTATATCAGTGACTGGAATTTAAGACTAAGCAATTTAACCAAAAGCATAATACCTTTTTTAGGTTCGAGAAAACAACTACACCTATGAATTTGATTTTTCAAAAGTCTATTGGAATCCTCGTCTCTCCACAGAACACAGTCGTATCACACAACTTCTCAAGCCTGGGGATGTCCTGTTTGATGTTTTTGCTGGGGTTGGGCCCTTTGCTATTCCAGTGGCAAAGAAAAACTGCACTGTATTTGCCAATGATCTCAATCCTGAATCCCATAAATGGCTACTGCACAACTGTAAATTAAATAAGGTGGACCAAAAGGTGAAAATCTTTAACTTGGATGGGGAAGACTTCCTCCAAGGGCCAGTCAGAGAAGAGTTAATGCAGCAGCTGGGACCACTGTCAAAAGAAAGAAAACACTCTGTGCACATTGTCATGAACTTGCCAGCAAAGGCTATCGAGTTTCTCAGTGCTTTCAAATCACTCTTAGATGGACAGCCATGCAGCAGTGAGCTCCTTCCCATAGTGCACTGCTACAGCTTTTCCAAAGATGCTAATCCTGCTAAGGATGTTCAGCAACGAGCTGGAACTGTGTTAGGCATCTCCTTGGAGGCATGCAGTTCAGTTCACCTAGTAAGAAATGTGGCCCCTAACAAGGAAATGTTATGCATCACCTTTCGGATTCCTGCTGCTATACTCTACAAGAACCAGACCCTGAATCTAGGTGAGCAATTTCTGGGAAATTAAATGTAAGCTGTAATACTTTTCATATAGCTTTCTTGGGCTACATATATATTTTATATTATTTTTTAAAATTTGGAAATAGGCTAAACTAATTCTAGTTACATATTTCAGTTCAAGGCCCCTTGCCATTCAATTATGACTACATTCTCACAATTTTACAGATTTTAGTATGACATACTATTCAGTCTAGTAGAAAGCTATTTCATTAAAATAATAAATCCACAGGAATGTTACTATTTCATGCATAAGTTGAGGAGACAAAAAGTCTTTAAAATGCCTATATTATTTACTTTTAAAAAGCATTTTCAGATGTTAAATATCTTACCTAATACAGGTTTTCTGGGTTTGTTACAGAGAATCACGAAGATCCACCTCTTAAACGCCAGAGGACAGATAAAGATTTTTAAGAAGAAAAAACACAAATTGTTTCAGTCACTTAATTGGAAATATCTTCTGCATCTCCTTACTAGACCTTTATGTAGTGAAATATAATTTGTATGATTTCATAAAATTTTAGCATTTAGTTACTTTAGTATTGAACTCTTGTATTTTGAACTTCCTACCTTATAAATTAAGGGTTATCCAATTAAACTGTAAATAAGTCTACTAAATACATTTTTATTATCTGAGTTGTATGATTTTGTAATCTGAAGTATATCTAATTTTTTATTAGATAAATATATTTAAATATTGTCTTTCTCTTGGGAAAATAGTTTTTGAAGGTAGGATAATTGCATGCTAACTAGGAAAGCACTAATAATTTTACAGTTATCCTTAGTTGACATGTGTAGCAAAGTTTTACATAAGTACTCCTACACTATCACTATAAAAAGTCATAACAAATGAGATTATTTAGATTGGAGATAGGCAAACTATGTCCAGCAGGCCAGATCTGGCCCACCACCAGTTCTGTATGGCAAGTGACCCTTGAATGGTTCTTACATTTTTAAATGGTTGAAAAGGAATCCAAAGAAAAACATTTTGTGACATGAAAATTATATAAAATTTGAATTTCAGTGACCATAAATAAAATTTTATTGGAACACACCATGCTCATTTGTTTATTTACTGTCTCTGGCTGCTTTCATGATGTAATAGCAGAGTTGAGTACTTGGAACACAGATGGATTATGATTCTCCTCACTTCATACTGCTGCTCAACTCAGCACACTACAAATCAGTGACACAGTTAAAACTCAGCAGCATTTGAGTGCCGTGTATATCACCAAGCTGTAACACTTTATTATTACCAGTGTATATCCATCATTCCAAAACAAGTGGACGTCCAATGTGCTTTCAAGACACAGTAGAGTATGAATTTTTCTGATGCTGAATTAGATGACAAAGCATCCCTACCTGAGCTAAACTACAATATTCTTTGACATTTCCAAAAGAAGTACTCAGCACAGTATTTCCAACTCACAGGCAAGCAACTGTAAGAGAAATTAAAAATTTAAACTGGAAATACAGCAGAATTACATGTGAAGAATCACAAAAAATGAAAATGAGGCTACAGTGAAAGTAAGTCTCCAACTGACTCTTGTAAGTCAATCAAGGAAAACCATTTACTGATGGGTAAGTTAATTTGTTTGAAAGCAGCAGTCTAAGAAATGTGTTCAGAGAAAGCAAACTTGTTTAAGGCTGTTGGCCTTTTGCAAGGATAGTCACTCAAGAGTTGAGAACATTGGGAGCAACATCAATAGTCAGAAAGGTAAATGAATCCGAGTTGATAGATGTTACTAATACTGCTCAGTTCTTTTCTATTTGAGGCGTCAGTGCTGAGTTTGAAGTTAATTGAAGAATTAGCCTCTGTGAATACTCTGCATGGAACAACTACTGGTAAATAGTTTCAAACAAGTTGAGAAAAATAATTCTGTAAAACCTGAAGTGGAATCTGATGTGTTATAACTGATAGTAAAAAAAAAAGTGAGGTAGAAAAAGATCTAATTGGAGAAATTTACAAAGCTTATGAAAATGCAAGGTGTTTAAAACCTATAGCTATTCATTATATTATTCACCAGCAAGTACCCTGCAGCAAATATTTGAATCTGTTATGTGTTACTGAACCAGTAGTGTCCATGGTAAACTTCATTTGCTTTCATGGACTTAACCACCCTCAGAGTCCTTGAATTTTGTCAGAAATTGAAGCTGAATTTCCTGACTTGCTTAGCCTAAGTTTGATTTGCTTAGTATTTGTAAAGTTTGACTGCAATTTTTTGGGTTTAGGGCAAGACTGAAATTTTTCTTAAGAACCAACCTTAAAACACTTCTAGAATACTGGATGTCTTTGGAAATTAAAGAGTTGATAATATTTCTTAACGATTTCAATCTACAATTACAAGGCAAACATAACTTTAATGTGAAACATACTACAGTAGTCATTTCAACAACTGACATTTGAATCAGAATATCCTGTTACACATTTCTCAAGCTATCAATTAAAACGAAACAAGATTCCCATTCTCACACAAATTAGCAGTGGATACATTTCCTGAGTTCAGCATTTTGGGAATCTTGGTGCAAATGCAAAGAAAACTTACATATTTCCAAATCTATTTAATTACAATTGAACTTCCATCTAATCTTCAATTGGAAGAGACTGAGTTATTGTAATGACATGCTAAAAGGCAAATACCAAGGGATTAATAAGAGTTTTACAAATACCTCCAAAGTGATGTATATGCTCAGTTAAAATCACATGCTTCTAGACTGTTACCATATTTGGCAGGATCTGTGTGAAGATTTTACATAAGATACACATCTTTTAAAGATGAAATACATAAAATTTCATTACAGATAACCAGTAATTGGTGATCATTTACAATTCATTTTGATGATGGGAAACAACCCCAATTAAAAGGAAATGTTATTTCCCCTCAAAAGTACTACAAAGAAGGTAATTTTATTTTGAATTTTGTTAATTAAAAAAATTGTGCCAATTTATTTTATCTCTTCTTTACCTACATAATGGCCTCACTTTTGCCTCTTAGTCCATAAAGCCTAGAATATTACTCTCTGGTCCTACAGAAAAAGTTTGAGGACCCTGATCTAAATCATTAATTACAAACTCTGTATGATCTTGGTCTACTCAATTATTTGATGCCTTGGTTTTCTAATTATCAAAGATAGTTAGAAGTATTGTAAAGATGAAGATGTACTCCTGAAATTAATACCTGCCTAGTCAAATAAGATGGTGGTGTTACATATGGATATTCCACCCTAATGTAACCACAAATCTTTTTCACATAACTTTCCACTCATAAAACTAACATCTGTTGTAATGGAGACTTGATAGGAAATCCCTTAATTTCCTTGAGAAACTATGTCCCATACCCAGTGGTCTAGGTAACAGACTTGTACAAGGTTGAGATGCTACAAATATCCATCTTATCCACATTCAAACTCTTTAAGCAACATTCTGGGTATAATAAAGCTTTTGAAGTTTCAACAGAAACTACATCAGGGTCTGCAATTTACTCATAGGGAAATTTCATTTAAAATGTATTCATTCCAGTCTCCAAGGTTTCATCATAAAATGAGCTCACATTTGAGGTGAAAGGTGCCTTTTAAGTATTAAATTTTATTAACTTACTTCTTTGAATTTGTCATTAAAGCAGGTTAATACTCTGCTCTGTTTTATCCTAAGCAAGGCTCACAGCTGGGAACTATAACACATTGATCAAGTTTTGTCTCACTCTCCACTGCTCAAAACAGGCACTGAGTCCTTAATATTGAGAGAGTGACATTATCACAGGTCAGGTTTTACTTGCCACAACCTGCTAGTAGAAGAAAATATATCCACTTGTCTGGCCTAGTATTAAGAAGACATTGGGAAAAAAATGGGACATTTTATGAGAAGAAATAATAGACTTGGGTATTAACACTAAATGTCGTATTCAAAATGGCATTTTTAAATGTGTTCAAGTAAAACACTGTAATAAGAGAAAAACCACAAAACTTAATATAAAGTCTAGCTTTATTTTTAAAAAGATTTTACAAGTCTGTCAACCTCAAACATACACAGGCGAATTATTCATATCTTCCATCAGATGAGGCTTACAGCTTCAATCCCTCTCAGAAAAAATAAGTAAAAAATAAATCTTTTTCACAAATATTTATCCACTATATTACTCAGCTTAGTTCTGAAATTTTCTCTCTATAAATACTTTAACACAGCTGCTAGTGGTAGTGCTGTTGCTGTGCAGCTGCATATGGCTATAATTTTACAAGTCTGCTTTACTTTTGCTAGCTCCCTGGTTCGGCTCCAAGGTCCAGATCTTATAGAGGAGAAATAAAGGTTAACTGGGCTGCCAGAAAAGCCCACTGAATGCATCCTGTAGTGCTCTGTGACAAGCAAGGGAAGAAGTATAGCCTCCAGCAAGGTCCTGTGGAGAGGCAGCTCTGACATGGTTTAAATACCTAAAACAAAACAAAGAGTGCAGCATTGATATACAAAGCGCTTATAAATTGTTAACACTTTAAAAAGCAGTAGTAAAACTGATTCAAATATTAAAGAGGAATCCCAAGACCGAAATGTTCAGATTTAATAAATGCATTATTACCTTTTAAAACTTTAAATTGTAAAGCAAATTACATTAAGATCTAAAAACAGCTCTGAAGGAGGTTTCAAAAATAATACTTGCTATTAAAATGTCCCTTATTCCCAGTTTTCAGAGCTAATTAGTTTTGTTGGCTGTTGCTTGGGTACCTAACTGCCGCTCGCTCCTGGCATACTCTTAATAAATAAATATACATCATAGTACTATTGTATTACTAATATTTTTACATAAATATTGAATATTTTACATAAATATGTTCTGAAAAAATACCTAAGCAAATGAAAAAGGGGAGATAACATACTAGTTATTTCAAAGTTACTTCAATATTACAAAAATATATTGTCTCCCTCCTTACAGGAAAGGAAACCTTAGAACACATGTCCAAGAAATCTCTGAGACTGAGCATGAGTTTAAAAGAAGGTCCCAATGAGTAAATACAGAAGAGCCTTTTGAATCGATCTCAAGACTGTAACAGACACTATTTTTCTTTAATTACATATGTTATTTAGCAATTAAAACTTTCTACCTTGATAAAAGTACACAAACAGGCCTTAAAAAAATGGGACAATCTTAGCCAAAGAGGGGCAACTTGCTGGCATGACTACCAACACTGCTGGAAAACAAATATTTCCAGCTTTGCTTTAATGCCTAGTTTAAGAAACCACATTGTTTCTTCAGGCCTCAGGAAGTAAAGGAGCTTCACTCGCCTTAGAATTACGGGCATGGCAAATGAATAAATCAGGTACCAGAACATTTTAATAACTTGGAAACTTTTCTACTCATTCATTCAGACTTCCTGTGTGTCAAAGTCTTGATGCATGAGCAACTTATTATTTCTAACATAATAACAAGTCTGTTTTTCATTTGTATCCATGTTTAATACGCTTGTGTGATTAAAAAATATATGGCAATATAAGGCCAAATAGAAAAAGTGGTCAAGGTAAGACACAGCATAAGCTCCTGGAATTGGCTGTAATTTATTCACATTGCCACAAATCAAGGTGTTAACTCAATTCTTTGCTTTTCTGCCAAGGGTAAAAGGGAAAAGTGAAAGGAGAAAGGAAATTAATATTTATTGAGCAACGATCTCCAAACTTTTTTGACAGTATATTTATAGCAGTAAAAATATTTGAGCAAGCATCTCCAACATTTGTATACTTACATACATAAAGTATTAATATATTATATATTACTATATAGTATATAAATATACAGATAATATATTAAGATAGTAAGTATATTATAAAATACATATAACTTAAAACACTTAAAGGATGAGATTAAAATATTTAAATAAAAGTCCACTATCTTCTCCCTGCATACCGTGGTGGGACACATCCCACTCCAGAGACTACTGTTATATAGTCACTGTCAAACTCTGGATAAAACTTTGGGTCCCACAGGATTTAAATAAGGATTCATCAGACTTACCACTTGGCCATAAAGGTATCTGCTTATTACCTCCCAGGATACAATAAAATGTTAAGACTGATGCATGAAAAGTGAGGTAAGTGTTAAATCACCTCAGAAAGTCTAAAAATCACACTGTAACCGCATAAAATCAGTTTCTCTTCACTGAGAATTCAGTAACTATCACACAAAGAATAAGTAATATTTTTACAGGTATTGTGGACATGAAATGTTCTATTCCTGATAAAGTTTCCAGCTAATATTTATCCATACCCTAGATAATGTTGTATCACCCTTTTTCCTTTCCTCAGACCCTTAAAAGCACAGTCTTAGCTCCAATGTCTGTTTACTCATGGCAAAATTCAAGTGCCACAGTAGAATATGTCAATCTTACGAAGCCAACTATCATAAATGAGCACTGGTTTTCATAACTGTAATACAAACCACTGTGCACGTCGCTGTTTTGATTCATCGCATTTTGGTACAGTTTGCTTCTGGGAAAGTTGAGTCATACCATCTCTGGCTTGGCAATTCAAGCATAAACTTGCAGTGTACATACAGCTTTTTATATGTTATCCTGAGAAACCTGAAACAGCTGCACTGCTGGCAGGAAAACACAGGACCACCAGTAAAATATCCAAAACAGTTGCATCTTTTAATTTATGACTCTGCACTGTTTCCATAAAGAGTATATAAAACAGTTCAACTTTTTATATGTAAAATGTAATAAACAGTCATACTCATTGATGTCATAAATGTGTTTTTAAAAGTTTAGTTTAAATGATTAATTAGTGTTTGAAAATAGTATTTCTTGAACACAGTTATAATCCAGAGCAATGAGCAAATATTTTAAAATTTGAGTTATTAATGCTAAGTTGTAGATTCTCACTGCCAACATCAAGTCCATTAATATTTCTCTGCACAGCATTGGAAAAAAATGCATTTCCTTTCTAGCAATCATTTACATTAAACATATCTGTGAGTATGATTCTTTAAAGACCTGCTTATTTACACTGCTGTTTTTGATCTCTAGGGCTGCACAAAACAGTTACTGTTAAATATTTCAACCTATTTTCAGCACGGAGACTTACATTAGTTTCAATTTTAAAAAATAAAACAGTTCATTCTTATTATTCAACTGTGGGCTTTTATTTTCTAGGTATCTTAATGTTCTTAAACCCTCTAATTATTGTGGTACACCCAAGTATTTTAAAGGATCTGCAACATTGAAACCACACAATGAGAATTTAGTGTTTTGCCTACTTTTTCACATTAATCCACATCTGTGTTGTTTTAATTCTTTTATGACCATTACAAGTACATCTCTGAATAGGATTCCTGGGGTTTCTGGCAGAGGTCAGTATCATTTCATGTACACCTTTATACAACAGAATAAGGAAGAAGCCTTAGCCAAATTTATTTCCAAAAGTCAAGCTCAGTTGGATTTTGGAGCCTGGAGGTAATTGCTCTGACTATTTAGCCAATCCCAGGACAGTATTTCTGTTTTTCATGGGTTTATTTTAAATACCTGTAAATCTTATAAGCAGAAACCAGAAAAGAAAAAAAGAGGTTTGTTTATTTTGGTACCTATACCTTATTTTTACTGAAAGCAGACTAAACTCAAAGATTTTAAAATCATACCTTTGATTATTTTCTTAAATAAGGCTAAAAAAATGTATGTTTTCAAAGGCATGTCTAAGATAATTCCTGTACAAAGGGCATCTTATGCCCCAATTTATACGGCATCTAAAGGTGCCTTCCTTTGCCATAACCCATCAAAATCCCTTTCAAACAGACTTTGGAGAACGGAGAGGAAAAGGAGGCAACGGATCCTAAGGGGGGAGTAAGAGAGGATTAAGCATTAGAAAACCACACTTGAAAGTTTGTTCCTGAACTTTGATTTCCTACACCATCATTTTCTTCTGTTACATTTAGCAGCTTTTGCTCCTAAGGAAGGTGGTATAATTTGCACTTAGCTTCAGAAAGACTTCATTTTCTCAGTTCTTTAACATAAGAGAGTTCCTCTGAGATTACTCTTTTACTATTTCCCTTCCTTTAAAAGCCCTATATTGACCATATGGCTGAAGTCTTGGACTCAGCTCATTTTAGTGCTATTCAACAATGCTTTGAGTTCTCAGCTAGGGGCAGAGGGCAGAGGCTGTCACTAAGAACGAAGAGATAGCACTCTTCCCCTCCAGTCATAACCTCCTCATGAAAACTCCTGAAATGCTTTGACTCCAGGGAATCAAAGAATTTCGGAATTTAAATTGAAATAAAACTGGGAAGTTCATATTCATTTCCTTCACCTCAAATTACTGAGCCCTATGGAGAGTTTAAAAAAAACAAAATAGTCCAACTTTTTAACTCCATTGAGTTATAAACTTGGACTGCTTCAAACTAAGAACAGGAGTGAACTCTAGAGACTAAGTAAGACTTTCTTTTTACAAGGTGGACCATTTTTTAAAGTCTGCATTTAAAGCCATCATGTGTTAAAAAGACCAATTTCAAGTAGTTCTGCTTCCAGGCTACAAAATTCAAATCTAAGTACCATTAAGAGAGATCAGCCAGCAGATCTCAGCTGTCATGACCAAGGGATCTTGTAAGGAATTCAGCCAAAGCTATAATTTACCTTAACAACCTAAAGTCTATCACAATGAGATTTAAAAACAATTAAGAGTAATAATGTTCTCAGACAATTATCACTAAAATACAGAAACATTCTGAAAACTGAGGTTAGTGCTCAGGTATCCTAATCTAATCACAATGTCAGAATAACAAACTGTCCACAGAGGAAAATTGATGACCACATATTCTAAGATAAATGGGGAAAGCACAAGTCAGAATTACTGTCCATAATTCTGAGGACAACTTGGTCATTAAAACACATGGCTTCATGAACTCCAGCCAAAAACATAACAAACATCCACAGTCATGATGCTACTCCTCACTCTATTATCTAGCTAGCAAGTGAGGACACAAGTGGAATAAACTACTTATTAAAGCTGATTTCAGATTTATACTAATATACCTGGGAATAAAGGGACCAATTATTCTGGACATTAAGACCACTGGAACACCAAAAGTCAGATTTGGAAATTAAAAGCTACATGGTGCCCAGTGAGAAATGGTTACAGATTGCTAAAATTAGTCTTTCTGAATTATAATGGAAGTAAACTGTACAATTTATTGCTATCAAAGAACACACTAGGTATTTTAGGTCAAGGTAGCTATTACTAAAAGTTAATGTAACTACATAGTGAAAGGAATACTTCCTTGGTTTTAGTGTGAACCACTGAACACATAGATTATAGCCACTTGAGTATAACATATTCTATGAACAATATTCTTGGTAATTCTGGTTATCTCAACTAACAGACCTGTAAGGATAGATCCCATCTATGTAATACAGACAAATAAGAGGAATATCTCAGGAATCAGATACTATGAGATAAGACTGAATAAAGCCATGAAAACAGATAATAAACAATAGCCAAATAGATCAATGATTTTTTTCTAAATCTTAAAATATACTTCTCAAAATCAGATGTTTATCTCAGCAACAAGTATTTTTATTTAATTTTTAATTTGTTTAGTTGAAGTATAGTCAGTTTACAATTTTGTGTCAATTTCTGATGTACAGCATGATGTTTGAGTCATACATACAGATATATATATTCCTTTTCATATTCTTTTTCATTATAGGTTACTAAAAGATATTGAATATACTTCCCTGTGCTATACAGTAGAAACTTGTTGTTTATCTATTTTATATATAGTAGTTAGTATCTGCAAATCTTGAACTCCCAATTTATCCCTTCCCACCCCTTTCCCACCCTGGTAATTATGTTTGTTTTCTATTTCTGTGAGTCTGTTTCTGTTTTATAAATAAGTTCACTTGTGTCTTTTTTTTTTAAATCCTACATGTAACTGATATTATTTTTTCTCTCTCTTTCTTGCTTACTTCATTTAGTATGATGATCTCCAGATCCATCCATTTTGCTGCAAATGGCATTATTTTATTCTTTTTTATGGCTGAGTAGTATTCCAGTGTATGCATGTATGTATGTGTGTATATAGATAGGTAGGTATGTATGTAGGTAGGTAGGTAGATAGGTAGATAGATAGATAGATAGATAGATAGATAGATAGATAGATAGATAGGTAGATAGATAATCACAGCTACTTTATCCAGTCATCTGTCAATTGACATTTACGTTGCTTCCATGTCTTGGCTATTGTAGATAGTGCTGCCATGAACACTGGGGTACGTGTACCTTTTTGAATTGGAGTTCCCTCCAGATAAATGCCCAAAAGAGTGGGATTGATGGATCATATGGTAAGTCTATTTTTAGTTTTTTGAGGGATCTCCATACTGTTTTCCACAATGACTGCACCAAACTACATTCCCACCAGCACCCTCTTTTCTCCACACCCTCTCCAGCATTTATCATTTGTGGACTTTTGAATGATGGCCATTCTGACTGGTGTGAGGTGATACCTTATTGCAGTTTTGATTTGCATTTCTCTGATAATTGGCAATACTGAGCATTTTTTTTCATGTGCCTCTTGGCCATCTGTATGTCTTCATTGGAGAATTGCTTGTTTAGGTCTTCTGCCCATTTTTGCATTGGGTTTTTTTTATTGTTGTTGTTATTAAGTTGTATGAGCTGTTTATATATTCTGGAAATTAAACCTTTGTCAGTTGCATCATTTGCAAATATTTTCTCCCATTCTGTAAGTTGTTATTTTGTTTTGCTTATGGCTTCCTTTGCTGTGCAAAAAGCTTATAAGTTTGATTAGGTCCCATTTAAAAAATTTTTGCTTTTATTTCTATTGCCTGGGTAGCTGCCCTAGGAGAACATTGCAAAGATTTATGTCAGAGAATGTTTTACCTATGTTTTCTTCTAGGAGGCTTATAGTGTATCATGTTTAAGTCTTTGATTTATTTTTGTATATGGTTTGAGGGAGTGTTCTAACTTCATTGATTTACATGCAGCTGTCCAGCTTTCTCAATATCCCTTGCTGAAGACACTGTCTTTTCTCCATTGTATATTCTTGCCTCCTTTGTTGAAGATTAACTGGCCATAGTTGTGTAGGTTTATCTCTGGGCTCTCTATTCTAGTCCATTGATCCATATGTTTATTTTTGTGCCAATACCATGCTGTTTTGATTACTGCAGCTTTGCAGTATTGTCTGAAGTCTGGGAAGGTTATGCCTTCAGTTTTGTTCTTTTTCTTCAGTATTAGTTTCGCAATTCTGGGTCTTCTGTGATTCCGTACAAATTTTAGGATTATTTGTTCTAGTTCTGTGAAAAATGTCTAGGGTAATGTGATAGGGATCACATTAAATCTGTAGCTTTCTTTGGGCAGTATGACCATTTTAACAATATTAATTCTTCCAAGCCAAGAGCATGGGATATCTTTCCAATTCTTCAAATCATCTTTAATTTCCTTAATCAATGTTTTGTAGTTCTCTGCATATAAGTCTTTCAGCTTCTTGGTCAAGTTTTTTTTTTTTTTTTGAAGAGGGGATGTGATTTTAAAAGGGACTGTTTCTTTACTTTCCTTTTCTGATATTTCATTGTTAGTGTCAAGAAACACAACTGATTTCTGTATGTTAATCTTGTATCCTGCTACCTTCAGCAACAATTATTATTATGTTTGGTTAAAGTCAGTATTGTTCTTATATGTTTGATGAGGTTAAGCAGAAAATGGTATAAATAATGATTTTACTTATGATTCTTAAAACATTGATACTCATTCCTGTGAATTTATTAAAGATAATAACCAGGCGACAGACAGGAAGGCAACATTTCATGAAAAATCTAAAAACAGCAAATTCTATCAGTAATATAAAAATTACAAATCATATGTAGATTTTCTATATCCCAGTGAGGGGCAAGTGCCACTTCTGTGGTGGAAATAAAATAGATATTATAAAAATAAATATCCTAGTTTCTGAATTTCTTTAATAAAGTTCCTAAAAAAATCTAATGTCCATTCTGGTTTGTCTAATGTAATTTTTAAAGGTGAATTCCATGCTAGTAACAGATAACAGGTGTGCCAGAAGTTTCATCATATCTTTATAAAAGCAAGATGAGTAATTTTTTCCCCAGTGTGGGGCAGGCAAAATATAGAAATTCATATGTATGCAACTCATTCATTCTTCAAAAAATAGAAAGAAATTACTGAGTATCTAGTATTCATCAGATATTGAAGCAACTCTGAGAATAAAACAGACAGAAAAGACTCCATGTTCTCATGGAGCTTGTAATTCAGCAGAAAAAAAAGATGTTAAATAATAATTATCAGGAAAGAGAAGGTCAGGGCTCTATGGGTGTGGATAACAAGGGAAGCCAACATGAACAAGTTCAGAAAAGGTCTACCTAAGGAAATGACAGTTGAGCTTAGATCCAAAGGATGAAGAAGAGTTAGTTAGCAAGGCAAGACTAGTAGAGCAAGGATCCAGCAGAGGAAAGAATGTATGTGAAACAGCAAGGAGCCACAGCACATATTAACAATATGGAGAAAGGTTACTCTAGCTCAGGATGAGGCTAGAGATGTAGGCAGAAAGTATCCAAAAGAAGGCCTTATAGGTAATGTTAAGAACTGTAAATTTTATCCAAAGGGAAATGGGAAGCCACTGAAAAGTTGTTAGAAACCTGATAAGTTAAAATAGGCTACTTTGACCGCATGAATGGACTGGAAGCAGAAGTTGATTATGGAGACACTTCTTATAGAATGTATCTCTAGTCCAGGCTTGAGACAATGGTGCCTGGATTTAGGGTGATAGTAGTGGAAATAAAGGAAAGTATTAGTTTAAGAGATTTAAGTACCAGCTGAATATGGGTGAAGGGGAAGGGAAGGAGAAAGCATTGTCAAGGTCAACTTCTAACTATCTAGTCACGTGGAACAGGAAAAATGCCCTCACAGAGAGAAGGGAAAACTGGAGAAGGAGAAGCAATTTGCTGTGGGACAGGAGAGAAGGGAAAGATTATAAGTTTAATTTTAGACTTTAGTCTGAAGCTATTATAGAAGAAATACATGAGGTGAGACACAGAGTGGTAGCTGGATATATGGGCCAAGTGCTAAGAAGAAAATTATGGAATGAAGATAATTTGGGAGTTATCAGTATTTAGATGGTATCTGAAACCATATGAGTAGATGCTTAATATTTAGGGAGAGGAGACAGAATGAGAAGAGAGAAGAGACTAATGTAGAGACCTAGAGAACTACAACATACAATCATATGACAAAAGAAGCCGTGGTGGTTAGTTCTATGTGTCAACTTAACATTACGTTGAAAGGGCCCCAAGATGCCCAGATATCTGGTTAATCATTACTTCAGGGTGTGTCTGAGTGTCTGTGAGGGTGCTTCTGGATAAGATTAGCATTTGAATTAATGAAAACAGATGGCCTTCTCCAACATGGGCAGGTTTTATCCAATCTGTTGAGGGCCTGAGATTATAAAAAAAAAAAGTAGAGGAGAGTTGAATTCATTCTACCTTAAAATATATTTAATTATAAAATATGTTACATTCATATTATTTTTTCTACTGTTTTAGCAGAATCCCTCCTGGTTTCCATGCAAGGTCAATACATTAATTTGGGATTAATAGATATATACCACTATATATAAAATAGATAAACAACAAGGACCTACTGCCTAGCACAGGGAACTATATTCAGTATCTTGTAATAATCTATAATGGAAAATAATCTGAACAAGGATATATATGTAACTGAATCACTTTGCTGTACACCTGAAATATTGTAATCAACTTTACTTTAATTTAAAAACCAGTGAGAAAAGTTAGTAAAATCAGATTTATTTGCAAAGAACCATTTGAAGATTACTTAGCAGGCTTAAGTATTGATCAGCAGATCTATTAAAGCAGCAAAAACAATGAAATCAATTAAATGAGACTTCAGCCAAAGCCCTGATAATCTCAAATTTTTCGACATGATAATGATGTAAATTTCTATTTCTTTAACAGAATGAAACATACTGAGCTCTCTGGAGCTAATAATAACGTAAACAGCCTAGATGGAGAAACCAAATTCAATTCTTCTCCCCATCCAATGGTAGTTCATTAAGTACCCTCCTAAGTTTGCAGGAGGAAAACTCTCGCCACTGGTGTGGTTTTCTGCTGATTGCAGACCCTAAACTAAATATAAATAACCGCAGTCTCCCCTCGTAACATTTCTCCCTCTCCCCTGTACCACATAAAAACATAGACACTATGGTTTAGTAGAAAGGACAAAAGATTTCAGAAGCAGATACATTTGGGTTTGAATTCCTCACTGCACAATTAACATTATGATTTGGAAAGTCCTTTTATTCTTCAAACTTCAGTTTCCTTTTCTGTAAAATGGAGACAACAATATACCTCATAATATTTTTCAGAAGATTAAACAAAAATATATATACATAAAGTGTCTGGCAGAGAATAGACATTCAATAAAGATAGTGTCCCTGTCCAACCTACATATTCTCTTTGACACTATTAATACAAAGCATGGTTTCAAAAGGAATAGGTCTTTCATAGTGCAGATTTCCAGAGTGCTTTACCACCTGCTAATTAGCATGTACTTCTCCTTTCTAACTCTGTGACCTTCCTATCTACTCCCACATCTATTCCAACAATAATTTTGTCCTCTCTCCTTCGCCCTTTCATTATACCCCAATTATGAAGTTCCAAGTAGAGGGTTTTTTTTTAATTAGACAAAAGATAACAAGTATTCCTGCTTATTAATCTTGTATCATAGGGTAATAGAGTAACCGAAGAATGTCAATACCTACAAAAGACAAAAATTTATATACATACATATACAACATATGTAATACATTTTTATATACACAAATATGTATGTGCAGATCTGTATTCATAAATCCTCTGCACCCTACTGCATTTCAAAAGTCAAACTGTTACATTATTTCCACTTCACTATCTTGCCTTCCTCTTGTTCTTCATACTTGTATTGTGACTCCCAACTTCCTGAACTGACCATTTCTCTGGCATTGTCCTCCTCAACATCTTCCTCTACTCTCTAAATCTGAAGGCAGCTTGCAGCTATGAAATGCTCTTAGCCTCTGGCTTCCATAAAAATGCCTGTGACTTGGACCACACTCCTACTGCTTTGACACATGATACCTAAAATTTCTCTTCTTCTACCTGCTTCCTAACTTACTAGTTTTCTTTTTGGCTTACTTCCTCTTCTCCTATTCTTGACTCCATCTCTGAAATGTATAACTGCATTTACCACCTCTGTTCTACTAAACTGTACAATTCTATCTTTTGCCCTTCTTTCTCTTTGAGTGGTCCTTTGCACTTGGGTGTCCTACTGGCACTACAAATTTATTATTTCCATAACTGAACTCATCTTCCTTTATGAACCTACCCCTCTGTCTGTGTCTCTTATTTCTCTTAATAGTTTCAACATACTCCTAATGTCATTTTGGAATCCTCTTTCTCCTGCATACCAATGAGAAAACTACATCACAGTATCTCTCTACAAACATCTATTTACCTCTCACATCATCTTCACTGCCACTATTATTACTAATTTCAGCTCTTTATTACCTCTTTCATGATAATAGTCTGTTAACCTAGCTGCCTATTTCCAGTATGCTCTCTCCATTCCAACCTACTCATGCTTACAAAATCAATTTTCCTAGGGCAAAGCTCTGCATCACTATCACACAAACAAACGTTTACTGGCCCCCTGCTGCATGCAGAATAAAGTTGCAATTCTTTAGCCTACCATTCTAGGCCTAATGTATTTGATTCTAACTCACCTTTCCAAACATGTTTCCCATTAATCATCTCTACGTACCCTGAACTTTAAGCCAGAGCCCATCATGAGGTGTTCAGTTATTCTTTATGAAAGCCTCATTAACTACTCACTCCATACCTTTGTTCAGGCTGTTTCATTATCTGGGAATGCCCTCACCATTACCTATCTTCCAAAGCCATGGCTCAAACGTTAACCGTTCAATTCTGAATAGAGACATGAGAAGCTTCTTTATGCAACACAGAAATGTTATAAATACTATAACAAACAAAAATAATATAATAAACAACTAAGCTTAAAAGCAAGAAAACTCTCAAGTGCCAGAAATTATAGAGGAACTCAAAGTCAGAGCATGAACAGAGGCTGAAGTTCAGGAAAGTGCTGAGTACCAGTGATTGAATGCCCACAGAGGGAGAAGACACAGACTGCAGTCCTGTCAGAGGTAGGAAGCTGGAACTGGGCTTGGCTCCCTGCATATAATCTGGATGTACAAAAATGCTGTGTCTCATTTGTAAAATAACTGGTAGGAAAATTCTGCTCCTTAGCCTGGGGACAGTCACAAGAAAGTCTAGGAGCTGGGCAGAAAAGAAATTATACATAAGAAATCTTAATAGCCAAGCCTACTTCACCACCAGGAAATTAAGAATAACAACTGGCCCAGATTCAGTGAAGCCAAAAGGAGCTTGGCAGAAGCGAATGTGAACCTCAACATTAGTCTGCCTTCACAATACAGGGCTCATGGGAAAGCAATTCCCACTAAAAAGGGTTCACAGCTTAAAAAAATGAAATGAGCCTGACTTATAAGACACAACCAACCAATGGCAGGACTAACACTCAGATGCAGAGGTAAGAGAATCTGAAAGAAATGTTAAAAGAACTATATTTCATATCAAAAGAGATGAAGAAAGAAATATATACCATTAGGTAAGAAAAAACAATACAAAAAGAACAGACATTTTCTTTAAGAAAAAATTCCAACAGCAATAATTGGAATAAAAACTTCAATGGACAGGTTAAGCAGTTAATTATCCACAGACAGAGAGAAAATTAGTACCCTGGAAGACACGTGTGGAAAACACAAAGAATTTAGCAGGGCTTTAAAAAAAGACGGAAAAATGTGAAAGAAGTACTAAAAGGGGATATTTCAGCAAGATGGAAATTAAATTTCAATGGGAAGAGCAGGATACAAGGAACAGAGATGAGCCAAAAACACCACCACAACAAAATGGCAACAAAAATATCAAGGATAATATAAGAAGTCTAAGGTTAAGCATTCTAAGGCCTTTATTTTGTTCAGAAGGAGGAGAGATGTTACATTTAGACTTCTGAAGATAACATTTGTTAATTCTGGGAGGTGGAATTATAATATTTCTTTATTAGATTATTCTCTGTACTTCTCTTTGTTTGAAATACTTAACGTTTTTAGATGCCACTTTCTCTGGATTGCCCAGGTAGAATTACTTCTTTCCTCCTCTGAATTTGCACAGCACTTTATCTATACCTTTTGTGTATCAGAGCTTTTTACAAATGTCATATATTTCCTGTTAGATAAGTTTCTTGATAGCAAGATAAATATCTATGCATTAAACAGCCACCACTATAAAAAAGAAATCACCCTAACCTGTAAGTAGAGAGTACAGAAATTAAATAAAAAATGTTGTTAAAGAATGGTCATGATAATATTTGCCAAATAAAAATATACAGGACATGAAATGAGTTATCACCACATGTGGAGCTGTGGAGGAAGACAGCAGAGGTTTGAATGGAAAACAGGCTGTGTATATCAGTCACTTAGGAAGACAGGAAGGTTTCCTGGAAATTAGAAGACATCTATAATAATGACAGAGATGGGCATAATGTATAGCATAGAATGACACTATTTAAAAGATAAATATTCATCTTTTCTTAAATAGGTATATTTGAAAATTGTTTTGAGATTTTATCCTGCTCTGCCTCATAAGCTGAACTCTCAACTTGTTAACCAATTTTATACTCAAAGATACATGCTATAACGGAGTATAGCTATAAATGCAAAGAAAAACAAGAAATTCAAACAGAACTAGACACACCCAAAGCTAGATATTTTGTAAGGTATTTATTTTTCCATTCAAAGCACATTCTTAAAAGCTCTATTTTATACACTGGAATCTGAATCATGTCAATAACTTAGATAAATCTCTAAAGCAAACAATAACAAGCAAAGACAAAGTCAAGTGGATAAAGTAACTGATGTTTTTTCTTAATTATGGAAAATTCTACTTTCCAGCAAGTAAAAACAGGTTCATAAAATATCTACTCAGGGGACCAGTGACTATATAAGCAGTAAAATCTGAAAAAGCTCCAAGAGTTCTGATTTAATGCATAAAAATTTTAAGTTTTTAAGAAGCATTTTTAATATGTAAGCCCACAGAAAACCTGCACTCTCTTCCAAAACCAAAACCACAGCATCACCCTGGGAAAAAAATAATCTATCCCCATTACCGTAAGTAATGTGCTAATGTAATCAATTTTTACCAAAATGGAAGCTTTTCTGGAATAGAATGCTTTAATAGACTAGTCAGTTAGTGGGTTAAATACCATTTGGGCCAAAAACTTCATGTGTAAAGAAAATATTTTCCTCTTATTTAAAAAATTATAGCATTATTTTCAGGATTCTGATTTGCTTCCAGACTACATTTTTTAGCAATGTGTTACAACTCTGCACATGCTGGTATAATATTTTAAATAAAAACACATTTTAATCAGCTACATATGACTTGGTTTGAAAATTGTAAGTTTTAAAAGTTTAACTTTACAAAATCTGTTTCAATACATTATAAAAGTTCTTTACAATTAAATACGTAGATTTCTTATTTCAGTACTTTAAAAGATTAAAGAAAAAGCTGTATTGTTTTCTTCAATTACCTTTTGGAAGAAAATTTATTTTTACCTGTCATTCTGAAGTTCATAAAATAAGCCAAACAACATTCTCATTTCTAGATCATGCTTTGGGTTAGACCTACCACAATGAGTCAGCAAAAAGTGAAAAACAAGCAAATCCAAAGTAAAATTATTCATGGTACATTTTGTTCCTAATTGGCCTCCATTTGTAAAAACTAATGTTTTACAGAACTAAAGATAGAATAATTTTATTTGAAATGATATAAAATAAATACCAGGGGGAATCCAACCCATCCATTACAGATACACTTAATATCAATCCTGCATGTAGTTACTGAAAATAAATTTTAAATATTTTGTAAAATAATAGGAATAGTGGGTAAAGACAGCATAGATGGCACAGTAAGGGAAGCAACACAGAATCCTAAAACTGAAAGGGAACACTAGAAATCCTAGCCACCAGGAGGCAGGTACCAGCTGTAGGACCTCCCAGAGTCCTGCAGCCAGACACCCAGGGACCTGGCCATTCCCATCAGTGGGCTAGCAAAGCCCCAGGATTCCCAAGGCAGCACAGTCAGCTGTGCCACAACATAGCCACACCCACCAACAACTGGCAGCCTCCACACAAGGCAGGGCCTTGTACCCAGCCAGGCGGGGGCAAGTCCTATCTACCAGTAGTCAACTATCAACTATCAGCTATCAACTGTAGTCAACCCCTCCTCAACAGCAGGGCCTGTGCAGCTCACATATGGGGGAACTCCTAGAGCACAAAGCTCTGGTGATCAGAGGGGAGGATGCTGTTGAGTCCCATAGGACATCATCTGCATAAGACCACTTCTCCAAGATCAGGAAACATAACCAACCCACCTAATACATAGAAACAAAAACAGAGAATGAGGCAAAATGAGATGACAGAGGAATATATTCTTTTTTTTTCCCTAGGAACAGATCTTTTTTTAATATTGAAAAATAAAATCAACCTCCCCCTAAACAAACAAAAAATCAGATTAAATGAAATTTAGAGTGAACATACCCAGCAAACATCTGTACGTGCAATTAAATACCGTGTCTGTTACATATACAAGTGTTCTTGGGAGTGGAGGGAGGCCCAAGTTTTAACTCTGTGGGGCTTGGGGAGACAAGATGGGGTAAAGAGAAAGGGGAAATCATTTCATTTTTCTTAATTCTGTCTATATAAGTATATTCATAAAGACCAAAAATGAAAAGGGAACTTGGGACAGCAAGGAAATAGGAGAACCAGAGGAATATGTTCTGAAAGAAGGAACAAGGTAAAAGCCCAGAAGAACTACACAGAGTAGAGAAAAACAATCTATCCAATAAAGAGTTCAAGGTAATGATCATAAAGATGCTCAATAAACTGCAGAGAAAATGGATGAAAACAGTGAGAGGTTTAACAAAGAATTAGAAAATATAAAGAAGAACCAAACAGAGCTGAAGGATACAGTAACTAAAATAAAAAATTTACAAGAAGGAACCAATAGTAGATTAAATGATAAAGAGGAGTGGATCAGTGAACTGGAAGGCAGAGTAGTGGAAATCACTCAAGCTGAACAGAAAAAAGAATAAATAATGAGGACAGTTTAAGAGACAAACAGGACAATATCAAGCATTCTAATATTGGCATTATAGCAGGGCCAGGAGAAGAGAGAGAGAGAAAGGAGCAGAGAATTTATCTGAAGAAATAATAGCTGAAAACTTCCTTACCCTGGGAAAGGAAACAAGCATACAACTCCAAGAAGCACAGAGATTCCCAAACAAGTTCAAACCAAAGAGATTCACACCAAGACACACTGTAGTCAAAATGGCAAAAAAATAAATAAATAAATAAATAAAGATAAAGAAAGAGTACTAAAAGCAGCAACACAAAAGGAACTAATTATAAACAAAGGAACTCCCACACAAGACTATCAGCTGACGTTTCAGCAAAAAATCTGCAGTCCAGAGGGAGTAGCACAATGCATTTAAAGTGATGAAAGAGAAAAATCTACAATCAACAATACTCTACCTGTCAAGACTATCATTCAAATTATAAGGAGAAATAAAGAGTTTTACAGATACACAAAAAAAGGCAAAAGAGCTCAGTACCACTTAACCAGCTTTACAAGAAATGTTAAAGGGACTCTTCTAAGTGGGAAAGAAAAGACCTCAACTAGAAATACAAAAATTACAAAAGGAGCAGATTGAGATCAAGATGGTGAAATAAGAGGACATGGAACTCACCTCCCCTCACAAAGAGATCTCTATATGGAACAATTCTCACTGAAAACTAACTGGAGACTGGCAGACTCTTCTACAACCAAGGCTGCAAGAAAGATGCACACAGAATCAGGTAGGAAGAGAAGAAGAGAGATCAGGTTGGGACCTGTGCTCCTAGAAGGGGACACAGAAGAAGAGGAGGAGCTTCTCTGTGGAATAAGCAGATTGAGCCACATATTGAGCTTCCCAGCCTTGGGGTCCAACACCAGGAAGACAATGTAAATTGGTACAGCCACTATGGAAAAGAGTATGCAGGTTCCTCAAAAAATTAAAAATAGAACTATCATACAATCCAGCAATTTCACTCCTGGGTATTTATTCAAAGAAAATGAAAATACTAATTTGAAAAGATAGATGCTCCCATATGTTCACTGCATATGAACAATATTCAATTGCACATTTACAACAGCCAAGATAACGGAAGCACCTAAGTGCCCATCAATAGATGAAGGAATTAAAAAGACGTGATGTGATAGATAGCTAGACAGCTAGATAGCTAGACTGACAGATATAAACAGACAAATCAATGGAATATTAATCATTAAATAGAATGAAATCTTGCCATTGCAACAACATGGATGGACCTAGATGGTATCACGCTAATTGAAGTAAGTCAGACAAAGACAAATACCGTATGATTTCACTTATATGTGGAACCTAAAAAACAAAACAAATGAACTACCATAGATACAGAGAACAAACAGGTGGTTGCCAGAGGGGAGAGAGGGGTGGAGATGAGGAAATAGGCAAGGGAAATTAAGAGGTACAAGTTTCCAGTTACAAAATAAACAAGTCACAGGTAAGAAATGTTCAATATAGAGAATACATTCAATAATAATGTAATATCTTTGTATGGTAAATGATGGTAACTAGATTTATCATGGTGATTATTCTGTAATGTATAGAAATACTGAATCACTATTTTGTACACCAGGAACTAACATAATGCTGTAGGTCAATTATACTTTCAATTAAAAAAAATTCACAAGTTAAGGTAAAAGAAATTTAAAGTGACAACGATGCTTTTTATATGCTTGTGGCATTTATTCTGCTGAAGTTATTAAAGCTTAGAACTTTGGGACATTCATATTTGATAGATGTGTTAAGAAATTGGATTTCTTTAAAAAAAAAAAAAAAGGTTGCTGGGCCCCATCCCACCTCCAAGTTCCCAAATGATGCTAGTCTGGGGAACACTGAACCAGGGTGATGTCCAGCTTTCTGGTTAGAAACCTAGGTGGATTTAGTACTACTGCCATGCTTGCTTACCTCTGTATTCCAGTACCTACAGCTTGGTACATAATATGAATTCAATAAATACTTTGTGAACAAAAGAAGTAGAAAAAAAGAAAAACCAGACACAGCAGGGTACACTCAGATAACTTCAGAACTTTTATCTTCTTCCACAGAATCTATTTATGCAATAAATGCATCTTACGGGGGTAATTTATTTTATTTATTTATTTTTAGAGGAGATACTGGGGATCAAACCCAGCTAAGCACACGTTCTACCACTTGAGCTATATACCCTCCCCTAAATAAACATATCTTGAACACTTAACTATGTACCAGTATTATGCTAGTTGCTAAATGAGAAGACAGTCCCTGTTCCCAAGGAGTTCAAAGTCTAGTGTGAAGAAAAAGACAATTTTTAAATACAAGAGAACTGGAGACCTGGAGAAGTCAGGAGACTGTTTGCAGAAAACATAATGCATAAGTTGATACATAAGGGGCAATAATCATTTGCCAGGTAGATAAAGAGGTAAGGAGGATATAATGGAGAAGAATGTACAATGGCTGGAGGCCTGAGAGAACACAGTGTATTCTAAGTGTCAAATCTAAAGGCCCTGTAGGCCTTGAATATTTTTTTAATTAGATAATGAGGACACATAAAAATATTAGTAGGTGAGTAGTACTGAACTGAAGTTTAGAAATCTTTATATAAAAAAGACAGGAGAAAGTGAAAAGGGAGACAAAGTACATGATTATAAGCACCTCCAGGGGCTCTGACCCTAAGGATCTTAACTGTTTTAATTATATGTGAGACAGAAGCAAGAACTCTTTAACAACTCCCAAATCTCAGTCATAGAAGACTGGCTGGGCAAGGAGGTTTCACCACATTAGGATGCACAATAGTTAGAACAGGTTTCACAAAGAAGGTAGGTTCCATTTAGGGGCATCAGGAACTAAGGTACGTGCCATGTGTATAGTTAGAAAAATAGAAAGGTTTAGAATCCAGTTGGAAATCTGAGTTTGAAACAAAATAAACACAGGCTTGAGAATTAGTACCAATCACTGTATCTTTTTAACTGGTTTTCCCAGAGCCCTTGTGTTGTGAGTAAATGCCTTTAAGGGCACAGGGAGGGCAGAATGGGGAGGAGGGCCAAGCCTGACCTGTCACCCCCAATCTAATGAGCAGTTGCATTTTCATCTGTTTTATATTTTGGGGTCCTAGTAAGTTTTTTTTAACTATTCAGTTTCTTTAAAAAGTTTGAAAATATGTTATAATATAGCTTTAGAATCAAATAGATTTGTGTTATATACTGACCATTAGTAGTGAACTCAGGAAAGTTATGTGGCTGTTCAGAGTTGTTATAAGTTATCCAGAACAATATACAAGAAGTTCCCAAGACAGAGCCCAACACACAGTAGGTACTCAACAGTGAATGAGACCAAAGGTAAAGGAAAGATCTTACACAATAACAACTTCAGCAGAAGAAGAAAAGATGGCCAAAAAGATTTAGAAGAAGTCAGAGAGAAAGAAAGAAAACTAAAAGGAAATAGTGTGACAAAGCAAAGGAAAAACACAGTTTGGGGAAAATGAGAGTAGTTTAGCAGAGAAGTAAAACAAGATGAGGACTAAAAGATAACTTACCAAATTTTGTAATTGGGAATGACGAATAGTAAAATCAGATTCTAAGTATAAGCCAAATTGCACTAGATTTAGGGAATGAATCAGAAATAAGGGGATGGAAATAGCAAGCATTAAACTTCTTTCAATAGTTTGTTGTTGAATATGGGAGAAAGGGCAGTAGTTAGAGGAAGATTCAGGATTTATGAAGTGAGTACGTTGTATCAAGATGAAAATTTGAACAAGTTCATGTGATAAATTAAAGTTCCAATGGAGAAAAGAAGTTCTGAAAAAGGAGTGGAGACCAACTTGATGGTGTAATATTCCTGCGTTGAAAGGCAAAGCAGACCACAGAGCTCAGGTGGCAGGATTGGCCTCAGGTACAGGATAGGGCCCTTTGTCTCTAAGGATGGAAAGGAGGAGTTTATAATGGGTGCAAACACAGAGAAGTTTATGGTTGGTGTGTGGCTTTTGAAGGATAAAGCTCATACCTACATTTTCTGGGCAGTGGGTTGAAAGGTTAGCTGCTGAGTGTGAAAGAGAGAGGGTAGATGTGAGAGATTTGGGAAAAGCCATTGTAGGAAGAGAGAAGTCAACCATGGACATGTGCAAAATAACTACTTAGTAGCATCAAGTTGTATGAATTTCTCCAGCTGAACTCAGCAGAAGTAATCTAATAATAATAATATTAAAAAGTATTTCCAATTACTCTTTGTACATAAATATCATATACTGAAGCAAATTAATTAAAGCACCAAAAATAATCATGTGATCTTGGTTCATAAAGAATACAGTAGTACTTATAAAGGAATTTTAGAAAGTGTCCCAATTGCCTATGCCCTCTTTGTCTTGTGGTTACAGAGAAGAATGATGAAAGATTTACTCACCCATAGGTATGAACCCATATTATATAAAGTTTCTCTTGTAAGAAATCCATTTTCTACTTAAATTTATTTCCAATAAAAACAAAAAATATATGTTGCTAGAATTCTGAATAAAAATTGTCTAACTGGTACAGACACTGGAAAACAATATAGATGTTCTTCAAAAAATTAAAAATAGAACTACCATATGATCCAGCAATTCTAATCCTGCGTATACATCTGAAAAGATGAAAACACTAATTTGAAAATATATATGCACCCCAATATTCACAGCAGTATTGTTTACAATAGCCAAGATACAGAAGCAATATACCGCCCCCCCCTGAAATATTACTCAGCCATAAAAAGAATGAAATTTTGATATCTGTGACAACATGGATGGTCCTGGAAGGTATCAAGCTTAGTGAAATAAGTCAGACAGAGAAAGACAAATACTGTATGTTTTCACATATATGTGGAATCTAAAAAAAAAAAATGAATATAACAAAACAGAAACAGACTCAACATATGCAGAGAACAAACTAATGGTTACCAGAGGTGAGAGGGGTAGGAAGAAGGGCAAGATAGGTGAAAGAGACTAAAAGGTACAAAATACTAGGTATAAAATAAGTCACAAGGATGTAATGCAAAGCACAGGGAATATAGCCAATATTTTATAACTTTACATGCAGTATCTATAAAAATATTGAATCGATGTATTACATTGATTGATTTGCGTATGTTGAACCAGCCTTGTGTCCCTGCGATGAACCCCACTTGGTCATGATGTATAATCTTTTTTATGTGTTGTTGGATTCTATTTGCTAAAATTTTGGTGAGGATTTTGGCGTCTATGTTCATCAGTGATATTGGCCTATAATTCTCTTTTTTTGTAGTGTCTTTGCCTGGTTTTGGTATCAGGGTGATGGTGGCTTCATAGAATGAGTTTGGGAGTATTCCCTCCTTTTCAATCGTCTGGAAGAGTTTGAGAAGGACTGGTATGAGTTCTTCTTTGTATGTTTGGTAGAATTCCCCGGTGAAGCCGTCCGGTCCTGGACTTTTATTTGTAGGGAGGTTTTTAATTGCTATTTCTATTTCCTTTCTAGTGATCGGATTGTTCAAGTGTTCAGTTTCTTCTTGATTCAGTTTTGGTGGACAGTATGTTTCCAGAAACTTGTCCATCTCCTCTAGGTTATCCAGTTTGGTTCCATATAGTTTTTCATAATATTCTCGTATGATATTCTGTATTTCTATTTTGTTTGTTGTAATTTCTCCATTTTCCTTTCTTATTTTGCTAATTTGTGCTCTCTCTTTTTTCTTCTTTGTGAGTGGCCAGAGGTTTGTCGATTTTATTTACTTTTTCAAAAAACCAGCTTTTGGTTTGGTTGATTTTTTCTATGGTCTTGTTAATCTCTATTGTATTTAATTCCTCTCTGATCTTTATTATTTCCTTCCTTCTGCTGCTTTTTGGGGCTTTTTGTTCTTCTTTTTCTAATTGATTCAATAAGGAAAAAATAAACAACCCAATCCAAAAATGGGCAGAAGACCTAAACAAGCAACTCTCCAAGGAAGACATACAAATGATCAAAAAGCACATGAAAAAATGCTCAATATCACTAATTATCAGAGAAATGCAAATCAAAACTACAATGAGGTATCACCTCACACCAGTCAGAATGGCCGTCATTCAAAAATCCAAAAATGACAAATGCTGGAGAGGCTGTGGAGAAAGGGGAACCCTCCTACACTGCTGGTGGGAATGCAGTTTGGTGCAGCCACTATGGAAAACAGTGTGGAGATTCCTCAAAAGACTAGGAATAGACTTACCATATGACCCAGGAATCCCACTCCTGGGCTTGTACCCAGAAGGAAATCTACTTCAGGATGACACCTGCACTCCAATGTTCATAGCAGCACTATTTACAATAGCCAAAACATGGAAACAGCCCAAATGTCCATCAACAGGTGACTGGATAAAGAAGATGTGGTATATTTATACAATGGAATACTACTCAGCCATAAAAACCGACAACATAATGCCATTTGCAGCAACATGGATGATCCTAGAGAATGTCATTCTAAGTGAAGTAAGCCAGAAAGAGAAAGAAAAATACCATATGAGATCGCTCATATGTGGAATCTAAAAAACAAAAACAAACAAAAACAAAGCATAAATACAGGACAGAAAGAGACTCATGGACAGAGAATACAGACTTGTGGTTACCGGTGGGGGGGGTAGAGGGTGGGAAGGGATAGACTGGGATTTCAAAATTGTAGAATAGATAAACAAGATTACACTGTATAGCACAGGGAAATATACACAAAATGTTATGATAAATCACAGAGAAAAAAATGTGACAATGAGTGTGTATATGTCCATGAATGACTGAAAAATTGTGCTGAACACTGGAATTTGACACAACACTGTAAAATGATTATGAATCAATAAAAAATGTAAAAAAATATTGAATCACTATGCTATACATCTGAAACAAATATAAGTCAACTATACATCAATTTTTTAAAAAATCTTCTTTTTCCTGGAAAACAGCTCTAAACACAGGTCAAAGTACCTGACTCCTCTCTTACACAGTAAGTTTTTCACGATACATTACAGACTCAGAAGATGGATTTTAAAAAAAAGAAAGTGCTACTTATGTCTCAGAAAACATTTCTGAACACAGCGGGAGGCTACAGTTTTGGAAATATCCTTACTCCTAAAGAAGTTTATCTTGAACAAAATAGTACACTGCTGAGACTTATGAGTGAAAAGCACTTGTGCCTGAATAATGACAGTAAGTGATACTTAGCAGCTTTGAAACTCTGATTCATGTCTTCACATTAGCTGCTTAATTGCACTGACTGAATGTTTCATTAGCTGACCAAATACTTATTTTATTGGCTTTGGGAAACTGTTATAATCATATTTACAGTAAGAATTTTCTAAACATTTATTTCCTCACAGTGATAAAGACTTAACATTCAATAGCTATATTTTAATGAAAACTCCTTGAATTCTCATTATTTATTTTTCTACGAATAGTTAAGACAATAAAACGGTTCTCAGTACAAGCCAGAAAACTAGAGATAACTTCTCACAGAAAATTATTAGTTCTAGAAACCAAAACTGAAGTGTATGGCTTACCAGAACTTGGATAATCTGTAATGTTGTAATTCTTATAAAAGTTTGTAATTCTTAAGGAATCAGGAGGAAATTAGCTTTTATGTTGGTATAAATAAATATATCTGGCAAACTTAAAAAAACGGTCACATGGTAGCTAACTGAGGCAAACATTTTAGATAATACCTAAACAAGAAACCAAAGCTCTCACATTTAATATTTTAAAAACAGCATAGCATGCTCAAACCAACATTTCCCACATAATGGAAAAGTCTGTCAATGTGTTACAGGTGAATATACATGATACACAAATATTTAATTAACTATATAGCATAGGTGAGGGGAGTCCTGTAAGAGGATAGCAAATCACTTAACATAAATATGTGATAAGGATATTTTAACATTGCCAAATGATAACAGACAGTACATTAAGTACAACTTAAAAGGAATGTAAGAAACATATTTTTTCCATAAAGTATAATATAACTTTAATTTGTACACAAGGAATCTTAAATAACAAAAAGCAGTAATATACCACGAGGCAGCAAAGCTGATTTTATACAAATATGTCTACAGCCCATTTCTTCATTCCTATTATATTTTCCTCTTAAGAGGATAATACTTTCAAATGCCTGACAGAGTGTCCTTGGGTCTTGTATTAGGAAAATGGAAATTTACACAAGTATAAAGAAAACAGAAGATTAAGATAAATCTCTAAGACACATAAAATGGAGTACAGATTTTTAATTAGTTTATGTTTTAATACTCTAGGTAATTGGCAATGCCTAAATTCAGATTTGATTATATAAGATTGAAAGAAGTTTATTAATGTGAATTTTCCCCTAGTTGCTTCCTTTTCTTTCTTTGCTCAAGGGCATTTTAGTCTGCAGTGATGCAAAAAATATGTATGTTCTGCTGTAACTATAATTTGCTGACAAAATACGTAGAACAGAGAATAGATTCACAGAGTTCCCAGTTTAACTTATTTCTACTTAATAGTTCTTGATGACTCATAGTTCAATGACAAGAAGAAAATAAGCATTGATAAGGTTCCATATCAACAGATTATATAATTAGATTAACTTTACAAAAATACTTTCATGTTCATTTTCTTCTTTGATCTTCATAAGAACCTAGTGAGGGAGGAAACAGGAGAGGAAAGGAGAGTATCCTCAATTTATAAAGAGCAACTCAAAAGTCAGGAAAGTTAAATTTGCCCTAGGTAACAGACAATGTCACCTCTGCCTACCAGAAGATAATAGAAACATGAATAAGACTATCCAGAAAGTGATTACATAATGGTGGTCAAGGAAACATAAATCAATTGTAAAAGTAAATGAGGGGCCAGGACATTAAAAAATAGTGGAGGCAGCTCCAAGCTTCCATCCCTCCACAGAAACACTGAAAACAAGCAAAACTGTCAGAACTAACTTTGTCAGAACTGTGGAAAATAGCTTTACAGCAACCAAGAGAAGGCTGAATCAGAAAAAAGGCAACTTTAAAATGGGAGGAAAGTTTTATGGCATTTTTACTTGCCCTTGCCCTTGTCCAGCACCTTCCCCAGTTCAGGAGCCCACACAGGAATGTGGGGTCATGGTCCCGGGTTCCAGAGGGAGAAGGGCAGACACTGTAAACAAATTATTACGTTGTCTGTTCTAGCTTGTCTGGGAGCTACCTGAAGGACTAATATAAGGCATTCATTTCTATCTGGGGAAAAAGATTACAGTTGAAACATATAATAGATCACCTAAAGCCTTGAAGGAAAAGCTAAGGAGAGAAAATACATTTTTTAAAATGCATACAGAACACTCCAGGATACAGCATATGTTAGGCCAGAAAATAAGTCTCCATAAATTTTAAAAGACTGAAATCATACAAAACATCCTCTCTGACCACAATGGAATAAAGCTAGAAATCAATAAAAGAAGGAAATTGGAAAATTCATGAATAAGTATAAATTAAACAATATACACTTAAACAATGGGTCAAAGAAGATATCAAAAGGAAAATTAGAAAAAACTGAGAAATGAATGAAAATAAAAATAGAACACAAAAAATTTATGATACAAAGAAGGAAATTCTTAGAAATTTACAGCAGTTAATACCTACATTAAAAAAAGATCTCAAATCAATAACCTAATGTTACACCTTAAGAAACTAGAAAAAGCTAGTAAAATCCAAAGCTAATAAAAGGTAGGAAATAATAATGATTAGCATAAACACAAACAAAACAAAGAACACAAAATCAATAAAAAGAATCAACAAAACCCAAAATTGGTACTTTGATAGGATTAGCAAAACTGACAAACCTTCAGCTAAACTGACCAAGAAAAAGACAGATGTAAATAACTAAAAATAACTAGGAATATGTATGCCAACAAATCAGATAGCCTAGACACATGAACAATTTCCAGAAACACAAATTATCTAAACCGATTCAAGAAAAAATAGAAAATCTCAACCTATAACAGACCTATAGCAAATACGAATTGTACCAGTAATCAAAAACTCCCAACAAGGAAAAGTCTGGGACCAGATGGCTTCATTGGTGAATTTCACCAAATATTTAAACAAGAATTAAAACCAATCCTTTTCAAACTCTTCCAAAAAACAGAAGAGGAGGAAATACTTTCTAACTCATTCTATGAGACCAGTATTACCAATATCAAAGCTAAATAATAATAACACAAGAAAAGAAAATTAAATACCAATATCTCTTATCAATATAGATGTAAAAACCTTCAACAAAATATTAGCAAACCAAAATCAATGGCATAGTGAAAGGATTGTATACCATGACCAAGTGGGATTTATCCCAGGAACATATGGGTGGCTCAACATAGGAAAATCAATATAATATACCACATTAACAGAACAAAGGGAAAAAACCATGATCATCTTAATCAACACAGAAACAGCATTTCAGAAACTCTAACACCTTTTCATTTAAAAAATACTCAGAAAACTAGAAATAGAAGGGACTCTTCCTTAACATGATCAAGGGCATTTATGAAAAATCCACAGCTGACATCATACTCAATAGTGAAAGACTGAAAGCTTTCCTGCTAAGATCAAGAACAAAGATGCCTGCCCTCACCATTGCTGTTCAACATTGTACTGGAATTTCTAACAAAAGCAACTGGGTAAGGAAACAAAATAAAAGGCATCCAAACTGGAAAAGAAGTAAAACTATCTCTATTCACGTATTACATGAGCCTATATTTAGAAAATCTCAAAAGAATCCACAAAAAGGTCACTAGAGTTAAATGAATTCAACAAAGCTGCACAATGTAAGATCAATACATAAAAATCAATTGTTTTTATACACTAGCAACAAATGTTCCAAGAAAAAAATTAAGAAAACAATTCCATTTACAGTAGCATCAAAAAGTGTAAAATACCTGAAAATAAATTTGACCAAGGAGGCGAAAGATGTGTACTTTAAAAACTACAAACATTGCTGAGAGAAATTAAAGAAGACCTAAATAAATGGAAAAATATTCCATGTTAATGAGTTGGAAGACTTAATATTATTAAGATGTCAATAATGCCCAAAGCAATCTACAGATTCAATGCAATTTTTATTAAAATTATAATAGCATTTTTTTTGCAGAAATAGAAAAGTTGATCCTCAAAACCATACAGAATCACAAGAGGCTTCAATTAGCCAAGACAACCTTGAAAAAGAAGAACTAAGTTGGAAAATTCATATTTCCCAATTTGAAAACTTACTATAAAAAGATGTAGTAATCAAAATAGTGTGGTACTAGCATAAGGTTGGAGATACAGCTCAGTGCAACAGAACTGAGAGTCTGGAAATAGACCAATACATCTATGGTCAACTATTTTACAGAAAGGGTGACACCACCATTCAATGGTGAAAGAATAGTCTCTTCAACAAATGGTGCTGAGACAATGGGATATCCACATGGAAAAGAATGAAGTGGACCTTTACCTCATATCATATACACAAATTAACTCAAAAAAAGATCAATAAACTAAAATGTATGCACTAAATATATGCACTAAAACCATAAAACTTTTATAAGAAAAGATAAGGGTAAATCTTCATGACCTCGGATTTGGCAATAAATTCTTACACATGACACCAAGAGCATGAGCAACAAAAGGAAAAATAGTAGACAAATCGAAATTCATCAAAATTTTAAAATTTTGTGCAACAAAGGACATTATAAAAAAAAGTGGAAAGATAACATACAGAATGGGAAAAATATCTGCAAATCACATATTTGATAAAAGTGTAGTATCCAGAATATATAAAGAGCTCTTACAACTCAAAATTAAAAGGCAAGAAAACCCAAATAAAAAATATGCCAAGGATTTGAATAGATATTTCTCCAAAAAAGATATACAAATGGCCAGCAAACACAAAGATGCTCAGATAGTCATTAGAAAAAGCCAAATCAAAGCTACAGTGAGATTCCATTTCACATGCTAAGATGATTACAATAAATTTTTAAAGGAAAATAAGTGTTGGTGAGGATGGGGAGAGATTGGAACTGTTACACATTGCTGGTAGGAATGAAAAATGGTTCAGCTGCTGTGGGAAACAGCTGGGTATGTCCTCAAAAAGTTAAGTATAGAATTATAAAACCCCATAATTTCACTCCTTAATACATACGCAAAAGAAATATAAAGTAGTGAAATAAGGACATGTACAGGCATGTTAATAACAGCACAATTCACAATAGCCAAAACGCAGGAACAGCCCAAATGAGCAACAATAAACAAACGGAATATCCATACAATGGAATATTATTGGCCATAAAAAGGAATGGTACATACTACAATGTGGATGAACCTTGATATTTTACAAGCTACCTGAAAGAAACCAGACACAAAAGGTCACAAATTGTTTGATTTTATTTAAATGAAACAGACTGGAAATTACACATTTGTTAAGTATCATTACCATGGACATGAGGTAAAACCTTAAGAGATTCATCATCTCAGAGAAAGACAATGAATGGCAAGACAAAAAAGAGGGGGTGGGAAAAAACTGGTACGATTACTTAAGTTCCAAGTGAAAAGCATGGGTTCAGAAAGTCCTACTGATGTAGCAGGAAAGATATGACTACACTGGCTTAGGTTTTGGATCATATTACAGCATTCCTTAGGACAACCTGGGGAAGGTTTATTTACAAAAGGACTTCCAAAAGTCCTATATCTTCACTTCCAAAAGTGAAGATGTAGAGAAATACAAGGGATAGTTCAGCAATCCAAGGTTGTAACAGAGGCACTGTCACTCTAGGCAAGAGAAACAAGTGTGGTTCTAAGAATCAAAAAAAGAAAGAATGGTTTAGAAAGGGTTGTCTTGAAAAGAATGGTAACTTTTTGTTGAAGGACAGAGCCAGTACATGGCAACCCAGTATGGAAATAAATACCTTTGTCTCACCATCTGCTTCTCTCTGATTTCTGCTGAGGCTGCCTACTGCCCACCCCTACTCCAACCTGGAAACCAAAAGGTGCGGAAACCACTGAGAGAGTCCACAGAAGTCAGTATTCAGGGTGTAGAGCAGAGTAAAGAAGGAAAGAGAATGGATCTGAAAGAGCTAACAAAAGATATCCATCAGGAAAAGTATCCCCAAGTTTTATGTCTCATTCCCAGATATCCAATCAAGAATCCAAGCTATGAACTCAGTTCCTGAAGGACTAAGATAGTAATTCTGTTTTACCTTGGAGAGCAAGTTAATATTAACCTTACAAGGAGTACAGCTGACCTTTGAACAACATGGGTTTGAACAGCACAGGTCTATTTATACATTTTTTTTCCATAAATACATATGATAGTACTATACCATTTGCAGTTACTTGAATCAGTAGATTCAAAACCTTGGATATGGAGGACTGACTATAAAGTAATACAGGATTTTCAACTGTGGAGGGTTGGTGTCCCTAACCCCTGCATTGTTTAAAAGTCAACTGCAAATTGAAACTACATACTTTTGGGTGAACTGTGATAATATGGATATATACATAGTTTCTGTAATTAATGAGCTGTGTTGTATGTACATACTGATTTTCTTTTCAAAATGTTTGAACTACTTAAGAATATTTGATTTACTTAATTTTTGTCAGATTTATTCCATTTTTTAGTTGTTTATTTGGAAGATTTTGTTAGATTTGTAAATCAGCTTTGTTAAGAGTTTGACATGCTTTAAAGAATCAGACTTTTAAATTTGTAGTTAGAGTTTGAATTAAACTTCTGAGTTAATTGAACAGTAAGAAAAATGACTTATTTTACATAAAAATTACTGAATTCATAAGTATAATAAAATCTGTAAGAGTAAAAGCTTAAGAATAGTGAAGTTTACATTTATAGTAATAAATTGTATAGTAATTTACACATAAGTAATTACAAAATTCCTTCCAAAACTCAACAAAGGCAATACATATTCTGTTTACAAGTGATATAAAATAAAACCACACCGAAAAGATGAAAATAAAGGGACTGTTAAAAATTCCACACATATGCAAATACTAACAAGAAAGCTGATTTATACACTGTTAATAGTCCATTTATAAATTTAAAACAAGCCATTATTAATAGAAATAGAGAGGGAATCCACACACTAATAAGAGGAGCAATCTTCTAAGATTTAATAAATGTGTATACACCTAAAAATTAGCCCTAAAGTATATGAAGAAAAATACGTGTAATATCTCACTATATAGGCTCTCTTACAGTAAGTCAGATAATTTGTAGACAATCAGTCAAGTTAAAAATTGTATGAGTTTTATGAAAACTCTAAAACAGTGAGGTTTTAATTTTTTAATTTACTTTTAAACTACAAAAAAGACAATCTCTTTTTCTTATTTCTCATGATATTACTCTGTAAACATGTTTAAAGTTAAACTTTTCAAAAAATGTTCATGATCAACAAACTAGTTCCTTGCCTTCAGTTGTGCTCCCTACACCAAGCTGGTCCCTAACAAGTGCACAGTGCTATACTATCTTTCTACAAGAGTATTTCATCGTGTCTCTTCTCTGCTTAATTCAACATCCTTTAGTTTCCCCATCCCCTATACAATAAAATCCCAACTTTTCAGCAGAACATAGAAGACCCTTAATCTGGCTTAACTATTTCTCCAATCTCATCTCCTAATTCTCTCCTCCCTGCCCCCAATATTTTCTATTCTAACAGTAACAGAGAACTTGTAATTTCTGAAATACAATATTCTGATTCTGGTTTCTGAGCCTTCACATATGCTTTTCTTTCTTATTAGAATGTCTCTCTCCTTCTAACAGTTTGGAAAACATCTAATCATCCTTTACACCCTACTTAGGTATCACTTCTCACAATTTTCCTAGATATGTTTTCACTCTCCCTCCAAAACAAACATAATGACTGTTTCTTATATGCTGTTTCTGAATTTTAGCCCACTTTTAACATAATTATATTTCTGTATTTGTCATATTTAAAGGGCTTATAAAACAAGCTGATTTGAAAATCCTTTTATCAGCTCATATTTTCTATTTCTACTTGAATATAAAATGGTTAAGACTTGCTTTAGCTATAAAACAAACAAACAAGAAAAAAAGGAAAAAAATAAAGGGGTTACAAAACCAAAAGGTTTTAAGAATGGATACAATGAAAACAATCTCAATATGGCAAACTTATTAAATAATGTCATAAATAAAAAATAGAAATGAAGGTTTCATATACTGAGCTAAAAAAAGTGAAGCTGAATACTTCTCACGTAAATGGTTTATGACACCTTTTTAATGACTAAACATGTTTTCTAATATATCCTACTTTTTGTAGAAATGAACATTTAAAACACACCCTTTCTGATACACAGGAATGCTTTTACTAATTAATTTCAAGTGGAATCAAGCATAATTAAAAGATAACATGGATACTTCATTAAATGCATTACCTTTTTCTAAGTAACTTATTTTTTTTAATGAAGTCAGGGTGATTTACAATATTGCACTAGTTTCAGGTAACAGCAGAGTGATTCAGTTATGTAAATATACTTCAGATTATTTTCTACTATACTTTATCCACTCCCCTTCTCTTTCTCCTTTGGCAACTGTAAGTATGGTTTCCTATGTCTGATAGTCTGCTTCTGTTTTATCTATAAGTTCATTTGTATTATTTTTTAAGATTCTACATAATAATTAAACTTGTCCTGCTTATCTCCCAGGACTGTGGTCAAGAATCAAATGAGATGATAATGTGCTTTGAAATTGCAAAATGCTTTGAAATTATATAATAGTGTTAGTATTAGTGAAGGCACATTTACTCAGTTAACTTACAATTATTATTTCCAGCAGCAATTTATAAAGTGGCTCACAGATCTATCTATAGGAGCAAAACTTAGAAGGCAAGTAACATATTTTAACATGCATTAGAAGAATCATATGTGATGATTTACAAACACACATGGTTCTAATTTAATAAACATAAATTATGGGAAGTCAAATGACAAAATAACTAAGAGACGACCTGCAGGTTAAAAATAAATCTGTAAATAAAGGGACTCACGATTTAATTCTACTGTCAATCAGGATAGGTTCAGTTTTGCAGTAGCAATGAATAACCCCAACATTTCAGTGGCTTAATCTAACACAGGTTATTTCCTGCTCATGCTATCTGTCTAATGTAAGTCAGGGAGGGAAGTACAGCTGACCCTTAAACAATGCAGGGGTTAGAGGTACCTAGGCAAAAATCTACCTAAAACTTTACAGTCAGCCCTCAGAATGCTTGGTTCCACATATACAGAATCAACCAAATGAGGATCTGGTAGTACTGGAGTATGTATGTATTTTAAAAAATCCGCATATAAGTGGATCTATGAAGCTCAAACCTGTGATGTTCAAGGGTCAAATGTATCACTAATAGTAGTCATTCAGGGAACACTCAGTCTGATGGAGACTACCTCAACTGCTTCCATGATTACTGAGCCAGGAGGAAGAGAATACAGAGAATCTGACACAGACATGAAAGCTCTTATTCTGAAAAGTTATTTCATTGGCTAACGTAAGTCACATAGCCAACTACAAAGAGGAGAGGAAAAAGGAATTCTATGTGTCCAAACAGAATATTTGTAAGTTGCCCAGTGGTTACCACAGACATCAACTAGTAATACATTAAAAAAAGTAAAATATATAGTTTAGATATATTTTATTTTTCCTTCTATTCTGTATGGTAAAAATTATAATATATCCTTCTGAATTATAATTACAATTTAAAACATGCTGCTTATCTGCCATTTAATGTTACTGTTGTCATTTTTTATTTTTCTAAGAAATGAATTTTATTGGTAGCTATATTAAAGGCTTAAAACATAATAATAAAATAAAACTACCTCTGACATCTTTGTAGATGGTACCTGAAGAGTACATAAAGTATTCCCCAATCTCATCAAAGTTGTATTATTTTGAACCTTTATAATATTCAAGATAGTGGAGGGAGAGAGTATATTTAAAAGGAATTCAGTGTCTTTATAAAAGTGTCAAACTTGTCACTTGAAATAGTAGGATCAACAAGCACAATCCGTGGGATTTATTAGTTTTTCAAACAGAAGCTTTTCACCTAGTGTACTGCATCCTGGATCATCAGACTTGTGGTTAAAAATCACTAACAAAAACGTACTCCTGGCATCTCATTTACAATCACATTTTATGGCTAGCATTAAGATCATGAAGACTTAACTATCTTTAATATAAATAACTTAAGTAGAAAGATAGATATTGGATACTGATAATTGGAGTATAAATTGCAGGAACAAGTAAAACTGAAATATTTGAAATTATAAAAAACTAATGAATATTCAGACAGCTTTAAAACAGTAATGACAGGGTTTCAGTTGGAATTATTTTGTGGAGAAGAGCACCAATATTTACCCATTTCCCTGACTGCTACACATATGAAAAATATGCTGATAAAGAAGGTAAGGAAATGCCTTGCTGCTGCCACAGTCCCAGCCTGTAGAGAACTCCCTCTCTTGATGCTTTAGCCACTGGCTTTATAAAAAGAACTGAGGTTCTCTCCTCTCTGCTCCTTCAATGATTTGACAAAACCCTTCTAATGTTAACATGAGGAGAATAAATAGATCATAATTATTTGGCTTACTTTTTCTATGTATTTAAGGAGACTGAAGGATAGCATGAGCTTAGTTATTTATGTTTTATGATGTTGTGGATTGTGGGGTTTTATCTGCTTCAAAAAGTTCATTTCAATTACAACTGTGATATATTTTTCTCCTTGATATAATATAATAGTTTTTAAAAGTAAGTTTTAAACTTCTTTTCTAGAACAAATTCTAAAACAAACTCTGTATAAAATAGTCATTTCTGATATTGTAAACTTTTGCCTATTATTTTATTCACAAAATGGGCTGATTTTTAAGAACTTCATTTAATATAAATATCACTACAACAAAACAGCCCCAAATCAGAGAGTCTTATGCATCCAAAATCAAGCAAAGAAAACCTTATTATTGACATTAACTGTAGCAATATTTTTTTTAATCTGTCTCCTAAAGGAAAGGAAACAAAAGCAAAAATAAATGAGACCTAATTAAACTTAAAATCTTTAGCACAGCAAAGGAAACCATCAGCAAAATGAAAAGACAGCCTATGGAATGGGAGAAAATATTTGCAAATGATATGATCAATAATGGTTTAACCTACAAAATATATAAACAGCTCATACAATTCAACATCAAAACAAACAAACAAACAACCCAATTAACAAATGGGCAGAAGACCTGAACAGACATTTTTCCTAAGAAGACATACAGATGGTCAACAGACACATGAAAAGATGCTCAACATCATTAATCATCAGACAAATGCAAATTAAAACCACAATGAGGTATCACCTTACAGTTAGAATGGCTACCATCAAAAAGAACATAAATAACAACTGTTGGCAAGGATATGGAGAAAAAGGAACCCTCATACACTGTTAGTAAGAATATAAATTGATGCAGCCACTCTCAGCATGAAAGGGTCTCAGAAAACTAAAAATAGAACTACCATATGACTCAGCAATACCACTACTGTGTATACATCTGAAAAAAAAAAAAGAGTGAGAACACTAATTTGAAAAGATACATACACCCAAATGTCCATAGCATTATTGACAACAGACAAGAAATAGAATCAACCTAAGAATCCATCAGCAACGAATGGATAAAAAGGATGTGGTATACATATATACACAATGGAATACTACTCAGCCATAAAAATGAAATATTGCCACCTGCAACAACATGGATGGACTTGGAGGGTATTATGCTAGTGAAATAAGTCAAAGAAAGACAAATACTGCATGTGGAAGGTAAAAAATGAAACAAACTAGTGAATATTAAAAAAAAAGAAAAGAAACAGACAGAGATAGAGATTAAACTAGTGGTTACCAGTGAGGAGTAGAAAGGGGGAGGGGCAAGATAGAGGTGAAGGCTAAGAAATATAAACTACTATAAAAGAAATAAGCTACAAAGATATACTGTCCAGCACAGGGAAAATAAACAATATTTTATAATAACTATAAATGGAATACAACCTTTAAAAATTGTGAATCACTTTGTCATACACCTGAAACATATATAATATTATAAATCTGTTTTGATAGTTGTCACAGATTATCTTAGGCAGTGCTAGTGGAAAAACAACTGTCAGAGCTGCAGGACTATTTGAATAAATGCTATTTTAAATAAATAAGAGTCCAGCTTAAAAAACAAAAAAAAAGAGGGAGGGATGGTGAGGAATTATACTAAGGCCCTATTTCCTAAGACTCTGCAACTGATGAGGCCAACATCTGATTTTAGCATTAAAGATTAAAGCTTACAGATCCTCAAAAAATTAGCATTTTGCTTATGGGCACTGCTCAAGAACAAGAGAAAATGTCCAGAATAACAAGGTTTCCTATACTAGTACTAATAGGATAAGAAGCAATTGTTGAATGAAGAGAGATGAAATCTTTGAGAGGAACAAAATTTTGTTTCATTATTCCAGCTATGAAAATGTAACTTTACATCTTAAAGTATTTTACCAAGAGTATCCTAATCAGTTATGTTGCCCATTCATTAATACAATTTCCTAAACCACAGGGACTAAGAGATCAAGGGGAAAATGAACTAGACAGAGAAATATTTTCAGATGAGATATGAAACAGTTATACAACTGAATAAATTTCTGATTTGTTAAATTCACCATTGCTTATTATTTAAACATCACATAAAATAATCATACCAAGAGCTATATACTATTAAAACTAGAAATAAAACAAAATTTCTACATACTATGAAACTAACTGAAATGCTATAAAATTTTAAAGAAATAATTCAAATATTAATACTAGGTGGCAGAAGTTTATATTATGTTCTTAATACACAGAGTTAAAATTTTTCAGTAGAAACAGTAAATTACAAGCCCAAAGCTCTCAGTAAAAATTTCTTGAAAAATTGAGCTTCTCAGACCATCTATTCTAATTTTAATCCTTTTTAAGATTTGATAATGTTGAAGAGCCTAATGAGAAAGAACAAAGAAGAACTGAATTTAATGGGCATGCTTTTAGATATCTGATCATAAGTCTGCCTCAGTCACTGAATTCAGATAAATAACTAAGAAAGGTTAATGGTAAACTTCTTCCTTTATAGTGACTTTAAAACCCAATATTGCATGCTATACAATTTGAAAAAAACAGCAGTTGTAAGGGCCAAAAATTTATGAATATGAATATAGAATATATTGCTTTCTCAATTCTCTTCCTATGCTGCTTTGTACTCTTATCCCTGGCACTTCATCATTTGACATTTTCTCTTTTCATCCCATTCTGTTTTGACATCTAGTTTTGTACCATCTAATACAGCTGTTGGATTAAAAAAAAAGAATTTAAAAAGTAATCAAAACAAACAGTTGTAAATGACATAAAAATAGCATTCTTTTTTTTTTTTGGTTGTTTGTTTTGCTTCTCCTCCTCCATGTTGTAACATATGTATAGAGTAGGAACTTGTGGATTATCAAAGAGGTGGTGATAACACAAGATTGAATTAAACAAATTTACATTTTTTCCTAGATTCCTTCTTGAAAATAATCAATGAATGAAAACTCCTAGCAAACTATATGTATATTAACTTTCCAGATTAGCAAGTAAAGCAGTGTATATAGCATGTCTGATAATTTGATTAACCTATTTCTGGAAATAATACCATTTTCTTGATCTTTCTCAATTTAAAAAAAAATTCTTTTTTTAGCCTTATCAAAGAACTTCAAATTATTCTTCATCTGTTTGTTCCTACCTTTAGATACAAGTCTAATTCATTACACTATGTAACTCCAATACATCACAATCCTTTGGGACCTCAAAATCTTTGTCTCTAAAATAAGAATGTTGGAGGAGGAGATATCTAATATCTCTTTTTTCTATAAAATTCTATGATTCATTCCTATCTTCAGTGTACTCTCTAAATCTTCTACTAAGCAGTATTGAATAAATACAAAGATGCCTTTCCTCCAAGTTATAAAACAGCGCTAATCAAAAATGAAAGAAATTCATAAGATGTTGAGTGTTCCAATGACCACTGAAGAAAGCTCAAATTCTTCAACCTGGTACAATCTAATTCCAACCTTTTCCTACCTTATCTTCCACTATTCCCTTTTCTACAACCAATTCTGCATCCAAGCTTCAGTACTGATTACTAGCTATATATGCTCTTTTGCGTTCCCTTAACTCCTTGCCTGCTTATGTTCTGTAACAGGAAAGTTGTCCTTAATGTCTACATGCCAAAAATCCTGTATCTCCAGCTGCAGTTTCCAAAAAACTTCTAAGATTACCTGGATCCCTTTTAGAGACTAGAAAGAACATACAGTTTGGATTCAGACACTTCTATTTCCAAATATCATTTGGAAAATTATTTAGCCTCTTTAAGCCCTGTTTCTTATCTATAAAATGGTGATAATTTACCCATACATCATAGGGTTGTTGTGAAATGAATTAATGGAATATAAATGCTTAATATAGTATCTGGCAAAGAGTAAATGTGTTCAGTATATAGTCCATGTTGGCAACCCAGGACTGTATAAGCTCAAAAGTAGTTCCTCTCCTTTATTACCTCCTCTGAACCCCAACAGTACTCTCTACCTACTTTCTTATAGTTCTTCTCACTTTCCACTTTGTCTAATAGTTACTTATTTATATGATTAGTCTGCGAACTCTGAGAGCAGAAGCTATGTCTAATAGAGCTGAATGTTTCTCAATGTCAAATACATCATACGACCATAATGCACTCATAATATTTGTTAAATGAATTTAAAACACATCTTTAATTCATTAAAATTAAAACTAAAAGTTAAAGAACATACTACTTCATGATTAAAGGGGATAACAGCAACATATCTGGAAGTTAATATAAAATAGTTTTCATTTCCTTCAACTATTGGAAAATGAATATCAGTAAGAATTAGAATGCCAATTTTTCATCAATGCCACATCTACATGTACATTCTTATATTTTACATAAAGTATTTCAATATTAATTATGATTTTTAAAAAAAGCAATTGCATGGAAAGTGGCCACTATCTACATAACAAATGATCCTCCCTCTTCAGGAGAATAATTTTTACTAGATATAGCGGCCCAAATTGGAAAAAAAAAAAGAAAAGGGAGAAGGAAGAAGAAGAAAGACAACATTTAATTAGATGATTTCTGAGGTTCATTTAAACTCACTTAAATTTTCTGCAGTATACATGACGAACTATAAGACTTTAATAAACATCCAGTGACAAACCAGAAAAAAGTATACAATTTTTTTTCCAAATCAGTACTGTAAGTTCTCTTTACATCATAATCTAAGATTATTTGGCATATATACTTTTGCTGGTATCAATGAGTAGATGATTAAAGCATCTAACAGACATTTTTCTCTTTAAAGAGGATAATTAATCTAATTGCAATGGGTGTGGCAGTGGCACTCAGAGTTGGTGATGGTGGTAACGGTAACAAGCGCAAGAGCACTTACCATCTATTAAGGCCTTACTATGTGCCCAATATTGTGCCCTTAACACTTTACCTCATTTGTTCCACACAACAGCCCTACAAAAAAGGCATTATATTTCTCATTTTAGATGTGAAAAAACTAAGGCTTAAGAGAGGTTAAGCCACCTGTGAAATGTTATATCACTAATATGTGATAGAATAAGGTTTAGAACCTACTAAGCATGGCAATCCCACAGCTTTCCTTAAATTTATGTCTTAATTTTCTTACCATCTAAAACACAAAAAAGAAAAAATAAATAATAAACACAAATACTAATACACTTAGGTAGAGAAAATTCTACTTTGCCAGAATTCCTTTCAGGGAAAAGCACTATCTGTATTTATTTGCACTTTTTAATTGTGTTGAAGAAAACCCTTGATAAACTAGGGAAGAAGGTGAATCACCCTGCCCCTCCCAAGAGCATGTAATGTGGGAGAAACTGTCCTTCATGAGGTGATGCAAGAACTTTCTTTATGTTACATAAAGAGAGGAAAGAAAAAGCAAGATAGAAGAAATAAATACAACAAAGTGACACAAGATTACAGTTGCAGGTAGGTGAAATATAATCCCTCCTTTTGTAGCCCTCAAATCTTCAAGAAAATGTGAGTAAATTTTCATATCCACGGTACCACTGGATGGGATAGAGCCTCTTAAAGGAATACCAGAGCATAGAACTAGAGCAGAATATAAACAAGGCAAAGCGGAAAAAACTGTGGGAGTGGCTTCAGACTCCTAACAGCTCTTGAATGGTTGAGACCTATTTTCTAGATGTGACTATGTTTTTTATTTAAATAGCAAAGGAAGAACTTGTCATTTCCTCCCTTGACAACCAAAACTGTCATTAAATAAGTACAGAATTAGTCAATCATGCTCCCCCAATTTTTTTGCCTTCACATTGTTCCTTAAATTCTTATCTGTGATTTTCCCAAAGTTTTGCTAGAGAAAAAAATGAAATCACTGGAACAAAACTTCTTACCTGCCACTTTGAAAACATCAGAAAATTGCAGTAGTTTTCCTCAAAGATAAACTAAATATTTATTTCAACAATTAGAAAACACTAACTAAATGCCAAAACTATAAGGAAAAATGGCCATGCAACCATTTATCACTGAGTTGATAATCATAACCAGTCAAACTGGGGAGACGGATGGTGGGAGAAAGGAAAGAAAGGAAAAGTAGGAAAACTCAATAGACCTAAAAACAGTACAATACAAATAGATTCTAAGGGACTAGACTTTCCATATTGTACTTTCATATTCTGCCAGTTAGTATCCTAGGGCCTTGTATATTATCTCATTTAGTACTCCAAACAATCCTATAAGATAGGTGCTATTATTATCTCTATTTTATAAGGGTGGAGACAAAGACGCTGAATGATTAAATAACTTGCCCAGGGTTATAAGCCAAACAAGGACACTGTCAGAGATTTAAACTCAGGCAATATAACTCCAAAAACCCTTCTCACACTTCTACATTGTACTGCATGTTATTAGCATTTACAAAGTGATTTATACATATCTTCAAAGATTTAAAACTACTATTATATTTATCAAATCAAATTTTCTGAAAATAGATCATAACATATGAAATTATGGTGCAAAAATCACTAACATTTAGCTATTGAGAAACAAGCATGATCTCTGACATATGGTTTTAAAAATGATAAACGTGAGAGCACAAGATAGGAAACAGTTAAACAACAACTGTATGGCACACTTTACTGTCTTAGGAATTAATGTCAATAGTGCACACTAAGGTTTTTAAGTATGTGACATTAAATATGGGTATTGTATATACACATAATAGTTAACTCCTTAAAAGTAATGTTCAGGGTAAACTAAAGTTTAACTAACATTTAGAGAAGAGTGAAAGTAAAAAACAAACAGCTGAAATACTTGTACACTCCACCTGTGATGTTTCCTTGAACATGTTAATCATTATTCAACCATATCTCTAAGGAAAGGGAAAAAGATCTCCAAGTTTTCTAAACTTGGTAGCTTCTTCTTAAAAATGAAATGAAATGCTATACTAAGTGGAATTATATAGTTCTGGGATGCAAGCCAATTTATGATGAACACCTATGCATAATTTAAGGTTGGTGGTGTTTTGCATGGAAAAAGAAAAACTAAATATTATCCTCTTAAAAAGTGTTTTAAACAAAAAAAGAAACATTTTTAAGAAACATTAATGAATAAGAAATTAATTTGTCAGTTTACTTTTATTTTATTTACTTATTTATTTTTTAATTGAAGCACAGTCAATTACAATGTGCCAATTTCTGGTTTATAGCACAATGTCCCAGTCATGCATATACATACATAGATTCGTTTTCATATTCTTTTTCATTAAAAGTTATTACAGGATATTGAGCATAGTTCCCTGTGCTATACTGAAGAAAAATTTAAAACCTATTTTTACCTATAGTGGCTAACATTTGTAAATCTCAAACTCCCAAATTTATCCCTTTCTACCCCCTTTCCCTGGTAACCATAAGATTGTTTACTATGTCTGTGAGTCTGTTTCTGTTTTGTCATTTTACTTTTAGACCGTACTTAACACAAGAAAAAACATAAGACTTCAATAAAACTTGTCTGAGAAAAACTGTTTTCCCAAAGTAATAACAAATTCCTGATGTTGTTGGGTAGGAAAGCATCTGTACTAAAAGAAAGTACCTGCATGCTTTTGGTTAGGAAACTTATTTTCCATGAGCAATCAGAACCAATATCATGTCAATTTGAAAGTATCTGTCTTTTATAAGGTAACAAAGTAGAAAGCAGAAATAAAATGCGTAACTGAGTCCATAAAATGAAAAGAATTCTCTATAATTTTTCTGTATTTGATATTCTTTAACAAATAAGTTATGGAAAATAAAAATAAAATTAAAAGTGAATGGAAATTAATCTACTGATCATCAGAAAAGTAACATTAACATAATGATAATACTGAGAGTTTTGACTTGTTTTTAAAAAATGAGGCTGTGATTTTTAAAAATTAAAGCAAGTTTACATAGGTAGAAATACATCAAATGATTACAAGGTATTATTCCATACGCAAACATGATGAGGACTGGGCCTAGTCACCTAATGACAATGGTATTCTTCTCCACAAATTAAAAAGCAGAAGCAGAAAGGTAGAAGGCAGGGGGGGAAAGTCAACCTGATACATTAAAATATTTTGTGCCACTGATTGTATGTTTTACAAAAAGTAATACATTTGTATCCTAGATTATCAATAAGCATAACCAAATAGAATGATAAACTCAAAGACTGTCTTTGAAAAAGCCTTGCCCTTCTGAGATAGATCACCAGCTGTAGAATAATAAACAAGATAAAGAGAAAAAGCCAAAAATAAAATTAAAAAAAAAAAGACTTTACCTTTCCAGACAGTGAACTTATACAAAGCAAAAATAAAGATATACTACAAGGGGCAAAAAACATAACTAAATACGAAAGAGATGAAACTAATACCTTATATAATATGAAGTTTGGACTAGAGAAAAATTAGTAAAAGTATGAAGTTTGAACATTCTAGAAAAGGTAAATATTTAAGCAACATTATCCTATGGACAAATAGCATGCTTAATTCCCAAAATCACTGAATAAAAAACTAAATAACCGGTTATGTATCTAAGGAAGTAGTACATTAATTCATCATTATTTTAAAAAACGTTCTTTGAGGGTGCTTAAAAATGTTTTACCACACCAACTAAGCAATTTTTCTGACTCTAACAGCAACCCCACAGCAATAATATATTTTAATTATATACATAATATTTATATATAAATATATTTATGTATGTTGGGACTTTAAGTAATAGTATTCATTCACACTACATCATGAATATTAAGGACTTCAACACAGTAAATGAACAATTTAAGTCTAAGATATACATATCTACAAACGAATTTTTTAAAATAAATGACACTAAAACAAAGTTGGAGAAATATTACAAACAGAATTTTAAGTTACAGCCAATGCTGCAATGGGCTTTTTTGTTATGACAGAAGTTTTTACAATTTACCCTACTTTGGTCCTGGCCAGCAGCTGTGGCAAGTGGTGGTGGTGAATCAGAAGGAAGTGGCAGCTGCACATACTCTCTGGCAGCAGAATAAATGGACTCCCTGTCCCCCACTGACTTCTCCCTGGGCCTCTCTCGACACACAAGGCAGTAAGAGTGAGCAGTGAGAAAGAAAACCTGAAGCAGCTGCCTTAATCATTCAGATGCTTGTAGTAGCTCTCACACACAAAGACTTGTATCTGTCTCATATTCCACAGGCCATGCAAAACTCTGGAGGCCCTCTCTCTACACTCAAGCCCAAAACTTTGTCATTTTCCTAGATTGTTCCTTACTCTCCAAATGAAATCAGTTACCAAGTCCTACTAATTCTATTTCTTAAATCTTTCTTGAATTCATTTGCTTAACTCCATCCTCTCTATTTTTGGCTCTCTGATTTTTTACTTCCATCTACTCAGATATATCCCCCACACTGTTGCCTTCAGAAGCATTTTTCTAAAATATAAATGTGAATATGTCACCTATTAAAAGTTCTTCAACAACTCCCTATTACTAAAAGTAGATGGTCCAAAGTCCACCTATAAAGAAATCAGGGGTTTTTCAACCTTGCTTTATAACACATAGAAATAAAAAGGGGAAAATGTGTATCATCCAAAATACTTAATTTGGCAAATAAAACTCTTCATGATCTGGATCCCAACTAGTTTCATGTTACTCTGTTACAAACTGTGTGCTCTAGTCAGAATGAACCACTTGTATTTATCAAAGGCACCATGTTCTTTCATCTATCTTTCTCTAACAGAGAAGTCTATGCATGCTACCAGCAGACTCAAATTTACCCTTTAAATTCTACCATCTCTCTGAAGCCCTTTGCCACCCTCTCTCATATAATGGTATACTTGTTTACATGACAATCTCTGTCTCTAGAGGTCAGCTCTTAAGAGAGGAAGCATAAATGACTGATGTTCGTAATTTTAGCACCCAGGACCATTACACTTAATACACTTCAGAAGGAAGAAGAGTCTTGGCACTATCGTAACTCTCTCTGCTATATCTTTTAAATTTTCTTCAGTTTAAAAAGTCATTTCAGAAATATCTGTGCCTTCAAAGGACTGTGGGATGAGGTGGGGTGGAATGCAGTTAGGTAGAGAAACAAAAATCAGTAAGAGGTATTCCCAGACTTAGAAGAATGTACAATCTAGAGACAAAAAAAAAAAAAGACTCAAAAAGATAAAGGAAGATAAATCTTTAGTAATAAGAATTTTTAAGGAGGATGTCTTCTTCAGCAAATACTCTGTAATTAACTGATGATAGTCTGTAATACAGACAAAACTAAACAGTGCCTCAATTACCTCTAATTTCTGACCTGGAAAAGTAATTAAGGGAGCCAGTTTTGCTTTACCAAGTCATGTTGTATTTTTCTGACCTACAAATGCAAACATTTTGGGCTTGAAAACTGAAATAAAATTTAGACCTTTTTGGTGTTAGAAGGCTAGGTGTTTGAGGTTGAAGGAAGTTCCTGTCAAAATGTTTCCTGGCTTAGGAATCAGAGACCCTCTTGGATTCTAAACAGTAATAATAAATATTTATTTCAAGATTTAATTATAAATTGACAGGAAAGATGTGAGATGTTTCCATATAGTTTTCACATTTAAAATTAAATGTTCTTCAAACTTCATATAGAACTCTAACACTCACTGTAACTACTCCAGATAGCTCAAAGCTAAAAATATAATTCAGGAAAAGAAAATATTCCTCAAATCAAGGAAAAGTTCATGACTCAATAATCACATAGCTTTGCTTATAGTAAGAATTACTGAGGATGATGTGCAAAACACGTGGCTTTAAACAGAATTCAACTAGGAAAGGTTAGTCTTTTTAAAAAATGGTATGCAGAAAACTTGGCATTATGTGCAAAAAGATGCACTAAGACCCATATCTCACACTATAGACAAAAATTAATTCAACATAGATCAGAGGCCTAAACGTAAAAGCTAAATCTTTAAAACTTTTAGAGGAAAACATAAGTCAATGTGGCTCCAAATCCCTAAAATATGCCCAATTGGCCCATTAGACTTTACATACAAAACACAAACTCAAATATAAAATAATTAATAATTTTAAGACACAGGCCTTGAGAGACTGCACTGGTCATACATACACGAAGCAGGACTTGATGTGGTGATCATCGTACAACTTGGTAAATTTAGCAAAATTCACTGAATCACACACTGAAAGTAGGTCACTCAATGGTATGTACATTATACCTCAATAAAGTGTTGTGGGTTTTTTCAATGACTGTAAGTCTTTGGTGGCAGCACATTAAAATTCACTAAATGGGGAAGGCATCATAGACTGTTCATGTGTCTGTACTATATGTCCAGGCCTAAGTGAGTGCCCCAGCCTGAGGGAATGTTCCAGAGCCAAATAAACAAATGACAAAGGAATTGTATCTCAGAAAGTCGTGCATCAGGTCTGAAGATAAGGTTCTCCTTTTGAATGTGTAAACTGACAACTCTTTGCAGCTAAAATGAGGGTGATTCTCAAGGTAATGAGTTTGGCTCATAACTAGATAAGATCTTTTAAATGCTAGGAGTTTCTAACCAGAGAGTATGGCACTCTGACTAAATTCCACAATCAAGACTGAATTTCCATCTATTCCATCTAAAGATCTCTTTTTACACTAAGCAATTCCAAGTGCTAAGTTGTTTCTAACTGAGACTACTCTGACTCTATGAACCAGAGGCCTAAACCTCCATGCTGGCTTTCTTTGTGATAACAAGTATTCCTGAAAGACCTCAAATTCTGCCAAAATGCATACTTAAAAATTATAGGTAAGTAAATACTGAAAGAAAGAGGGGAAAAAAGGAAAACGATTTTCAAATTTGTTGCTTTCAAAAAGTGTTTTGCCTATTCTAGCTTCTTGTATAACATAACAATTTTAGAATCAGTTGGTCAATTTCTACAATAAGAGACTGCTAGGATTTTTAACGGGATAGTATGTTCATAAAGAAAACTTAAGGGAGGACTGATATCTTACAATGTCAGTTGTTCAGCCTGACGTACATGGATATCTTTATCAAGATCTTTCTTTTCTACACTTCCTGGAACAAATGTAGGACTTTTATAAAAGCTATTTTAGCACCCTTGCCTACTAATTCCTGCATTTTCGATTGATTTGGGTTTTTCTTCCTGATGTGTATTATATTTCTGATTATTTGCCTGGATAATAATTATCTTTGGATATCAGGAAAAAAATTATGGGTAAAATAGGATTAAGGCAGTCGACATAAAACCTATGTAAACTTCATAATCAGAGTACTAACAAAGCATTAACAATCCTCCAAAAAGTATTAGCATCATTTATTTTTAAAGGTTGTTAAATTCCAAATAAACAATTATATAATAAATATAAATTTTATGATAAAAGAAGAAAAAAGTAAATATAATTTGATGGGAAGGAGCTGTAAGGAATGGGTAAGGTTGCCAAATTGTGAAAACAAGGGCAAAATGAACAAAAACTGGGGAGAACTCCAAAAACAGCACTTTCAACAGAGACTGCATGACAAAACTAAGCCAAAAGGAAGAACATGGCAAGGAAAAACATCCTGTACAGTACTCTATTCATCCTCTGTGACTTACTGCATTCAGCTGTGTTAATGGATCTGTATATGTGAATTCAGCCGCTATCACTTTGGTTACATAACACATTTACCTACTGGGAAAAATCAAGTGCCAACCAAAATGACTCTCATATTAAATAGATATCAACTCTTGTCAACTCTTTCCTTTCATTGACCCATTCCCTGGCTTGCTTTATCCAAGATTTTCACTGTTGGACACCTTTAAGCAATCATAATTGTGGAACTCTATTTCAGATTATTTTTCTCTGTATGGCTTAGTACTTTATCTTCAGAGTCAGGAAGGCAGGGGGCATTATCAGAATGTTTTTACAATACAGCAAAGACTTCATATATATTCCTATTTCTCTCTATATATTGAAGAGCAGTATAGTCAGTTTACAATGTTATGTCAATTTCTGGTGCATAGTATAATGCTTCAATCATACATGAACACATATATATATTCATTTTCATATTCTTTTTCACCATAAGTTACTATAAAATACTGAATATAGTTCCCTATGCTATACAGTAGAAACTTGATCTTTATCTATTTTATATATATTAGTTAGTATCTGCAAATCTCGAACTCCCATTTTAACCCTTCCCATCCCCTTCTCCCTCCCCCGTAACCATAAGTTTCTCTTCTATTTCTGTGAGTCTGTTTTGAAAATAAGTTCAGCTTTTTTTTTTTCAATTCCACATATAAGTGATATCATATTATTTATCTTTCTCTTTCTGGCTTACTTCACTAAGAATGACAATCTCCAGGTCCATCTATGTTGCTGCAAATGGAATTATTTTATTCTTTTTTATGGCTGAGTAGTATTTCATTGTATAAATATACACAGCTTCTTTATCCAGTCATCTGTCAATGGACATTTAGGTTGTTTCTATGTCTTGGCTATTGTAGATAGTGCTGCTATGAACATTGGGGTGTATGTATCTTTTTGAATTAAGGTTCCCTTTGGGTATGCGCCCAGGAGTGGGATTGATAGATCATATGGTAAGTCTATTTTTAGTCCGAGGAGTCTCCATACTGTTTTCCATAATGGCTGCACCAGACTACATTTCCAACAGTGGAGGAGTGTTCCCTTTTCTCCACACCCTCTTCAGTATTATCACTTGTGGACTTTTGAATGATGGCCATTCTGACTGGTGTGAGGTGACACCTCATTGTAGTTTTGATTTGCATTTCTCTGATAATTAGTGACACTAAGCATTTTTTCATGTGTCTATTGGCCATTTGTATGTCTTCACTGGAGAATTGCTTGTTTAGATCTTCTGCCCATTTTTGCATTGGTTTTGTGTGTGTGTGTGTGTGTGTGTGTGTGTGTGTGTGTGTGTGTGTTTGGGGTTTTTTTGTTGTTGTTATTAAGTTGTATGAGCCGTTTATATATTCTGGAAATTAAGCCTTTGTCAGTCTCATCTTTTGCAAATATTTTCTCCCATTCCATAGGTTGTCATTTTGTTTTGCTTATGGTTTCCTTTGCTGTGCAAACATAAGTTTAATTAGCTCCCATTTGTTTATTTTTGCTTTTATTTTTATTGCCTGGGTAGACTGTGCTAGGAGAACATTGCTCAGATTTATGTCAGGTAATGTTTTGCCTATGTTTTCTTCTAAGAGGTTTATACTGTCTTGTCTTATGTTTAAGTCTTCAAGTGATTTTGAGTTTAGTTTCGTGTATGGTGTGAGGGAGTGTTCTAACTTCATTGGTTTACATGCTGCTGTCCAGTTTTCCCAACACCATTTGCTGAAGAGACTGTCTTTACTCCATTGTATGTTCTTGCCTCCTTTGTCAAAGATTAATTGACCAAAAGTGTGTGGGTTTGTTTCTGGGATCTCTATTCTGTTCCATTGATTCGTATGTCTGTTTTTGTGTCAATATCATGCTGTTTTGATTACTGAAGCTTTGTGGTATTGTCTGAAGTCTGGGAGGGTTATTCCTCCAGCTTCATTCTTTTTCTTCAATATTGCTTTGGCAATTCTGGGTCTTTTGTGATTCTATATAAATTCTAGGATTATTTACTCTAGTTCTGTGAAAAATATCCTGGGTAATTTGATAGAGATCACATTAAATCTGTAGATTGCTTTGGGTACTATGACCATTTTAACAATATTGATTGTTCCAATCCAAGAACATGGGATATCTTTCCATTTCTTTAAGTCATTTTTAATTTCCTTAGTCAATGTATAGTCAATTTATAGTATAAGTCTTTCAATGTTTGCATATAAATCTTTCACTTCTTTGGTCAGATTTATTCCTAAGTATTTTATTTTTGGGGACACAATTTTAAAAGGGATTCTTCCTTTACTTTCCTTTTCTGATATTTCATTGTTTGTATAAAGAAATACCACTGACTTCTGTATGTTAATCTTGTATCCTGTTACCTTGCCAAATTCTTTTATCAGCTTTATTAGTTTTTGTGTGAAGCTTTTAGGGTTTTCTCTATATAGTATCATGTCATACACATATAGTGACAATTTTACCTCTTCTCCTCCAATTTGGAACACTTTTCTTTTTCTTGTCTAATTGCTATGGCTACGACTTCCAATACTACATTCAATAAAAGTGGCGAGAGTTGGCATCCTTGTCTTGTTCCAGATTCTAATGGGAAGGCTTTCAATTTTTTGCCATTGAGTATATTCCTATTATTAATTTTAAAAGTACAGGAATGAAGACTTCATATTTTTCTCAAAATCAATGTCTCAATTTAATTTTTCTTACTGTATCTCTAGATAGTAAGTAATTCCTCACATTAATCCATATCATACTTTTGCTATCTGCAAGGCAAGGAGAACAAATTTTGTTAAAAAACAGGCAGTGAATATGAACAGCTCTTTAATACTGGCACAAAGTTAGTAATATAAATTTTTGTGCAAACTGTAAACTCTATGTTTATGTGACATACCAATAATGTAACATGACAAATATCTCCCTCAATTTTTTAAAAAAGCTATAATTATTCACTAGAAACTTCATTATGGTTACAAAGATTGAAACACATGTTTTTATTTTAGAAAAATCTATTGGTCAAACAAGTTTTCATTATGAAAAAGATGCAAACTATTCAATCAATGAAAGGTAAGCTTTTTTTCCTTCCTTTAACAAGCCTTTTTGTTTTACTTTTAAAATTTCTTCTGTCTTGAAGACCTAAACACATTTCTCCAATGAAGACATAAAGATAGCCAACAGACATGTGAAAAGATGCATAATTTTGCTAATTATCAGAGAAATGCAAGTCAAAACTACAATGAGGTATCACCTCACACCAGTCAGAGTGGCCATCATTAAAAAGTACATAAACAATAAATACTGAATAGGCTATGGAGAAAAGGGAACCCTCTGGCACTGTTGGTAGGAATGTAATTTGGCACAGCCACTATGGAAAACAATATGGAGACTTCTTTAAAAACTGAAAAGAGTTATCCTACTCCTGGGCATATATCCAGAAAAAAACTCTAAATTGAAAAGATGCATGCACCCCAATGTTCACAGCAGCACTATTTACAACAGCCAAGACATTGAAGCAACCTAAATGTCCAATGACAAATGACTGGATAAAGAAGTTGTGGAGTGAATCAACAATGGAATATTACTCAACCATAAAGAAGAATGAAATAATGCCATTTGCAGCAACATGGATGGATCTAGAAATTATCATATTAAGCTAGGTAAGTCAGGCAGAGAAAGACAAACTATCATATGATATCACTTACACGTGAAGTCTAAAAAAAATGACACAAAGGAATTTATTTACAAACCAGAAAAGGCTCACAGACACAGAAAACAAACTTATGGTTACCAGAGGGGAAAGGGAGAGGGATAAACTATGAGTTTGGGATTTACAGATACTAATTACTATATATAAAATAGATAAACAACAAGGTCCTACTGTATACCACAGGGAACTATATTCAATAGCTTATAATAACCTATAATGGAAAAGAATATGAAAAAATATATATACACATATGTATAACTGAATCACTATGTTGTACACCAGAAACTAACACAACATTGTAAATCAACTAAACTTAACTACACTCCATTAAAAAAAAAAAAAACTTTCTTCTGTCTCTTTTATCTTTTTTTTACATTTTTTTAAACATTTTTTATTGATTCATAATCATTTTACAGTGTTGTGTCAAATTCCAGTGTTCAGCACAATTTTTCAGTCATTCATGGACATATACACACTCATTGTCACATTTTTTTCTCTGTGATTTATCATAACATTTTGTGTATATTTCCCTGTGCTATACAGTGTAATTTTGTTTATCTATTCTACAATTTTGAAATCCCAGTCTATCCCTTCCCACCCTCTACCCCCCCCCCCGGTAACCACAAGTCTGTATTCTCTGTCCATGAGTCTATTTCTGTCCTGTATTTATGCTTTGTTTTTGTTTGTTTGTTTGTTTTTGTTTTTTAGATTCCACATATGAGCGATCTCATATGGTATTTTTCTTTCTCTTTCTGGCTTACTTCACTTAGAATGACATTCTCTAGGATCATCCATGTTGCTGCAAATGGCATTATGTTGTCAGTTTTTATGGCTGAGTAGTATTCCATTGTATAAATATACCACCTCTTCTTTATCCAGTCACCTATTGATGGACATTTAGGCTGTTTCCATGTTTTGGCTATTGTAAATAGTGCTGCTATGAACATTGGAGTGCAGGTGTCATCCTGAAGTAGATTTCCTTCTGGATACAAGCCCAGGAGTGGAATTCCTGGGTCATATGGTAAGTCTATTCCTAGTCTTTTGAGGAATCTCCACACTGTTTTCCATAGTGGCTGCACCAAACTGCATTCCCACCAGCAGTGTAGGAGGGTTCCCCTTTCTCCACAGCCTCTCCAGCATTTGTCATTTGTGGACTTTTGAATGACAGCCATTCTGACTGGTGTGAGGTGATACCTCATTGTAGTTTTGATTTGCATTTCTCTGATAGTGATATTGAACATTTTTCATGTGCTTTTTGATCATTTGTATGTCTTCCTTGGAGAGTTGCTTGTTTAGGTCTTCTGCCCATTTTTGCACTGGGTTGTTTATTTTTTCCTTATTGAGTCGTATGAGCTGCTTATATATTTTGGAGATCAAGCCTTTGTCGGTTTCACTTGCAAAAACTTTCTCCCATTCCGTAGGTTTTCTTCTTGTTTTATTTCTGGTTTCCTTTGCTCTGCAGAAGCTTGTAAGTTTCATTAGGTCCAATTTGTTTATTCTTGCTTTTATTTCTTCTAGGAGAAAATTTTTGAAATGTATGTCAGATAATGTTTTGCCTATGTTTTCCTCTAGGAGGTTTATTGTATCTTGTCTTATGTTTAAGTCTTTAATCCATTTTGAGTTGATTTTTGTATATGGTGTAAGGGTGTGTTCTAGCTTCATTGTTTTACATGCTGCTGTCCAGTTTTCCCAACACCATTTGCTGAAGAGACTGTCTTTATTCCATTGTATATTCTTGCCTCCTTTGTCGAAGATGAGTTGACCAAAAGTTTGTGGGTTCATTTCTGGGCTCTCTATTCTGTTCCATTGGTCTATATGTCTGTTTTGGTACCAATACCATGCTGTCTTGATGACTGTAGCTCTATAGTATTGTCTGAAGTCTGGAAGAGTTATTCATCCAGCCTCTTTCTTTCTCTTCAGTAATGCTTTAGCAATTCTAGGTCTTTGATGGTTCCATATACATTTTATTATGATTTGTTCTAGTTCTGTGAAATACGTCCTGGGTAATCGGATAGGGATTGCATTAAATCTGTAGATTGCCTTGGGCAGTGTGACCATTTTAACAATATTGATTCTTCCAATCCAAGAGCATGGAATATCTTTCCATTTTTTAAAGTCTTCTTTAATTTCCTTCATCAATGGTTTATAGTTTTCTGTGTATAATTCTTTCACCTCCTTGGTTAGATTTATTCCCAGATATTTTATTACTTTGGGTGCTATTTTAAAGGGGATTGTTTCTTTACTTTCTTTTTCTGTTGATTTATCCTTAGTGTAAAGAAAGGCAACTGATTTTTGAACATTAATTTTGTAACCTGCTACCTTGCTGAATTCTTCAATCAGCTCTAGTAGCTTTTTTGTGGACCTTTTAGGGTTTTCTATATATAGTAACATGTCGTCAGTATATAATGACACTTTTACCTCTTCTTTTCCAATTTGGATCCCTTTTATTTCTTTCTCTTGCCTGATTGCTGTGGCTAGGACTTCCAGGACTATATTGAATAGGAGTGGTGATAGTGGGCATCCTTGTCTTGTCCCAGATTTTAGTGGGAAGCTTTTGAGTTTTTCACCGTTGAGAACTATGCTGGCTATAGGTTTGTCATATATAGCTTTTATTATGTTGAGATATGTTCCCTCTATACCCACTTTGGCGAGAGTTTTTATCATAAATGGGTGTTGAATCTTCTGTCTCTTTTAAATTTTTTTTAATGGTCTTTTTTAAATGGTCATGGTTATATTTATTAGTGTTCAAGTGCCTGATGTCAAAAGTCACTTGACCTGAAATAAGCCTTAGAATCATGTCTCTCTCAATCCAGGGATTTTGCTAATGAAATAATTGGAAGACAGATCAAAAATTTAGCACAATCTATTTATAAAAACAACAAATGAAAAATGATCTAAATATCAAGAACTGTTAAATTACGATGTAGAATACTTTAAATGATGGTATGGATAAATATGAAAGCTAGTCAAAATGTAGTAAGTTAAAAGAGGTATAACAGAATAATACAGCAGAAATGTTTTTGTAAAATATATATTATATATCCAAATGGGAAAAGCCTAGAAGGGTATTTACCCAGGCTAAACCAGAGGTTCTCAAAGTGTAGTCTCCCAATCAACAGCATCAGCATCACTTAGGAGTTTATTAAAAATGAAAATTCTGGAGCTGCAATCCAGTCCCACTGAATCAGAAACCTTGGAAGTAGCACCCAGCAATCTGTGGTTTATTAAACCCTCCAGGTGATTCTGATGTATGCCAAAGTTTGAGAACCACTACTCTAGATTCCTTTTTGGGATCAAGATCCCTCTGAGATTCTGATGAAGATTATTAACTTTCTCCCAGGAAAGTACCCATTTGGACAAATGCTCAATTTTGCATATATTTCAAAGACAAACATAGGGCAGAGGGTGCCTGCATTAGTAACAACTAGTTCCAAATGGAGTATATCTATTAAGCCCTAGGACTCTTTACCTACAACAAATAATGCATACTTATTGCATATATGTTGCCAAAATTAAATTGAGAAGAATGAAAGAACCAGAAAACTGTAAACGAATCCCACAAGTCTGGCACACCACTATTTCTTTTAGTTTGTCTTCAGTTACTCAGATTCCAAGGCTGACATAAAATCTCTTGGGTTTAACTTTCCAAACTTCTGAACTTTACTGAGTTTATAGGTTGAACTTGTAGCCTTGGCAATGGAGAATTCTCACATGATCACTCTTCCATTTGACTATCAATCTGTACTTCATGGCCGTAAAAAAAAAAAAACTTTTTAGATAAGTTTAAGTTTTTTAAAATTTTTGAACAAATGTGAATGTTTTAGAATCAATGGAGCATAGAACTCATGTATCTTACAATTGAAGCAGGTCCTTCATTTCCTTTTACTTATAGTAAGAATGAGTATCAAACTACAAAGACTTCAAGTTATAGCTTCACAAGAAAACAAAGGTTAAAAATTAAAAGATTTAATTAGGCAATCAGTAATCATCTCTTAATTTCATTTTTCCAAATCAACTGCAGGCTTCTGTGGTAACATATGCATCTCCTATAATAATGAATTTTAACCATATAGAAACATTAAGGTTATTCTAAGAAAAATATTTCAACTCTTTTTTAAAAACACTATATGCACACCTGCTATTCTCCTATCAATCCTAGCAGGAAACCATTTCTCCTCTACATCATGAGCAATAGAAAAGTACTTATTAAAACATTAATCACAGTCCATTATATTTTGACTCACTGCCAAAAGTTCCCATTACATCACTAAAAATATCTATTAACCAAAACCTGCTTCTGACAAGTTACAGGAGTGCAGCATTCAGAATTTAGTAATGTAATAGTCAGTTTAAAAAGAACAGTTACACAATTGATTTTGCAGTGGCAGCAAAAATAATTATTTTTTTCCAACATTTATTACCAAAAGGTTGATTTAACTGGTGTTTCTACTGTAAAATTATTTTAAAATTATTTCAAATTTCACCTAGCATTATTAAACACATTTACTATAAAAGTATTAAATACAGACGACTGGTTAAAGAATTTCAAAAGTGCTGAATACACCACTGTGTTTAAAACTATATTGTCTTGTGTAAATATGGGCCTTGTTTAGAGCCATGTCTAACAGGAAATTGTAGCAAATGAAAACCATCCCCATTTTTCCACTCCCACTCTTTAGGATTTATGTCTTTACATTTAAAGCCAGTTATACAGAGAAACAAAAAAACATGGCAACATTACCTTCAAATCAGAATAATGACTACTATGGGCATTTTTACAATGTTGAGTAATTAAATATTATTAGATGCAGAGCTTAAAAATATTTTGATTCTGTACCAGCAGAACCAACTATCTAGTTTTCACTTGCTGGATGCTTTTTTGAAGAGTGGTGCCACTGGCTTCTTCCAAGTCAGGAGAAAATGGGCAGACGATTTAGGCAATAAAGTGCTAAGTAAAAAGCACAGGGATATGGGTAATTGTTTCCTGAGAATAGAGACCACTGATGGCTATTATGGTTTGCAATTGAAAAAAATTACTAAATAGCATAAATATGGGTAAGTTTTCTTCTATTTACTGTGTTTTAAAAAGTTTCCCATTACCTTTATAATGGGGAAACTCAAATAAGTTACTTATTTTAATAGAAGCTCTTAAGAAAGCTATATGTGACTCCCAGAGGATTGGGGAAGAAAAGCTTACTGGTCTTAACGCATTATATTGTTATGTATTTTCTTTCAAATATAAACATTTATAATCTCTATTCTTTCTGAAAATAGGAGTGAACTGACAATTTCTAATAACTTGTATAAAATCTAATGTTTCTTATGAGTGACTTTTAATTAGTTGGAAAATTCACAGCAGAGGAATTTGGAGAAATTAAAAGCATGAATTATATCTTAGTTAATAAGGAGACAGAAAAAGAAAACAGACCTCAGTTACAATCATAGAACATGATAACTATAAATTAGCAGAGTTTTTTAACCTAAGAGTCAACATGTTTTACATTTGAAAGGTTAAAAGAGTCACCAAGCTACACATGTCTAATAATTTCCTAACAACTCAATCTCCAGATTATTTTTCCTTCTTTTTTTTTAGCTTCAGTCTCTTTAAATGGAAATACAATTTCTGCATACCCAAAGAAAATAAAGTTATCCCTACTCAAAAGCACTTTTTAAGAGAATATGACTCTTTCAGGGCATTGAATCCTAGCATGTGATCCTGAGTTCTCACCAAGGAAATGAAGAATTAATGAGTAACTGTACACTTCACAGTACACTCAATTAAAGGGCCAGTCAACATATAATTAAAAGAGAGACTCTTTTCGTGCTGATGGTTTTAAAGACTCTCACTTCATAGAAACATCCCCAGTGTGAATATAGATCTTTAGGTGATTAATTTTTGTTCTGTATTTTATTACTAAAATTATTATTTACAAAACTCGAAACTGCTTCTACAACCAATTAACATTTTCCATTAAGTCTTCTTTAGAACAACTGTAAGCAAAAGATAAATGACAAATCCCTACTAGTATACTCATTTTACTTCTTCCTTATCTGTTTAAGCCTTTAACAAGCACTCCTTGATTACTACTTCTGTTATGCAACATTGACTAGTGAATAATTCTCATTGGTATAATGTGTGTAAATTACATATTTTTATATTGTCTATAAGTTTGGATAGAAAATAAACTACAGGGTACTCTTAATAGGCTTTTAAAAATCATTACACTTAACAAAAAGTAGAGGTTGTAGAAAGAGAAACTGTACTTAGATTAAAAACTTAATTTTGAAAAAATTAAACTTTTATAGGTCATGCAAGACAATTAAATGACCCAGGTTACATAATTGTTTTTAAAGTAACTTTGGCCTGAAAAAGCAATTTGATCATCATAATGAGAAAACAAAATCAATCAATAAAGTTAAGTTGCCTTAAACTTTAAAATGAGTTTAAGTTCAATATTTACAGAGTTCACTACATATCAGTAATATTTCTCGTAACAAATGTTAACTTCAGTGGTAGCATCTGTCACTCAAATAGCTATTTTTATATAGCACTTATCACGTGCCAGATATTACTCCAAGGGTTTATCATTTATTAATTAATTTAATCCTCACAAGTCTATGAGATAGGTACTAACATCATCCATATTTTGCAAATGTGGAAATTAACACAAAGGAGAGATTAGTAAAGTGTTCAGGGTATTAAAACTAGTTAATGAAAAACCCAGTATTCAAACCCAGGCAGTCTAGCTCTGAAGTATGTTTTCTTAATTTCTTACACTAAAAGGTTAATGTGATAATAAACCTTAAATAATTTGGTTTTATTACATTGTATGTTTGACAAATTAAGAGAGGAATAAATGATACTATTCCTACTGGTAATTTATCATCCTGGTGATATTCATTAATCACAGTGATTTTTTCATCAGGTGGAGGCTGTATGTTATCCCAACTACTACAGGGCATTCCTTTTGTCTATGTTAACTAGCCCCTAGTCTTGGCCAATTAAAATTAGATTCATTCAACAAGTGTCCACCTCCATGAATTCTTCCTTTGCCTCTAGAACTGGATGTGGCTTCTCCCAACCTGCTGGTCCATAAAAACTTCTTTACTTTAAACAACAATAACAGTTAACATTTATTGAATGTTTTCTAAGTATTAAAATCTTAAATTCTATAAACTAAGTCATATACTGAAAACAATCCTGTGAGGTAGATTCTATTACCATCTCCATTTCACAAATAAGAAAAATAAGGTTCATAGAGGTTGAGTTCTCATAGCTAAGGAAAAGAGCTTGGATCTGAAGCCAGGTATGTTAAACTCTAAAATTTATGATGCTTAAGCCACACACACATAAACTATGGGAGTATATAGCTCATACTGCATTGTATCCTATTTATTTACACACCATCATAACCCGTAATTCTATACCAAGAGTTCTTTGATGCACAAAACCGTGGCTTATATACTTTTATTTCTTAAAAATAAATTGGGCTTAATGAACATCTGATGAATTAGTTGGCGGGTAAATAGATGATTATTATAAAAGCTACATATCTAATGAGAAAAATATGTAACAGACCAGCAATTCTCAAACTTGTTGGCCTTAGGAATTCTTTACACTCTTAAAAATTACTGATTCTCAAAGAGATTTTGTTTAGATGGGCTACATCTACCTATATTTTCCATGTTAAAAATTAAAACTAAGAAATTAGAAAATACTTATTAATACATTTAAAAATAATTATTAAAGCCCATTACATGTTAACATAAGTGATGTACTTAACTATGTTGAAACTAGTCAAAAGGAAGCTGGAATGACTATTTTAATATTAAAGTAATGAGAATTCATAGCAAAAAAATTATCATTCCCAGAATAAAGAGGACTATTTCATGACAAAGAGGTCAATGAATGAAGAGGCTATAACAACCCTAAATGTTTATGTTACTAATAAAAAAGCATTTGCAAAAGACATGATTATTTACATTTTAAAAAATCCTACAGACTACAAAAAACTACTAGAACTAATAAATGAGTTTTGTAAGGTTTCAGGCTACAAGATCAATATACAAAATATCTCTTCACTCCAGAAATAAGCAATCATAAATTAAAAAAAATTAAATACCATTTACAGTAACAAAATACTTAGGAATAAATCTGACAAAATATATGCAACACTTGTACACCAAAATTATGTATTACTTAGAAAAATTAAAGAAGATCTAAATAAATGGAAAAATATACCTTGTTCATAAGTCAAAAGATAGAGCCAATTCACTATAAACTGACCTATTAATTCAGTACAATCTCAAACAAAATTTTGGCAGATCTTATGAGCAATGATACCTCAGTAGTACAAGGACACCTACAGCATAGATATTGGTTTCAAATACTATTCTCCAATAAAAGAAACCAGAGCTTCCTAGAGAAATGGCTACTTCTAGAACTGAGTCAGGAAATACATGTATGATGAGCCTGGAGCATCTTGTAAAGTACAGAATAAGGTAAAGTAAAGAAGTACTTTAAAACACACACAATGGTGGCAGAATGGCAAATGAGCACTGGAGCCAAGTAAAACATCTCAAATGGCCAAAACTGGACAATAACCCAAAGTGCAAAATAAACATTCATGAGTCCTTAGTGAGAGGAAAAAAATGATTGAATGATTGAATAAATAAATAGATGGAGGAGAAGAAACAAATCTCCAATGCAGAGGTTTTCTAAATAATTTATGTAGATACCACACCCTCAAGGAAGTTGAGCATAACTCTCCACTCCTTAAGTGTAGTCTGTGCATAGTGACTTTCTTCCAAAGAGTACAATAAATATGGGGGGGGGGGGATAAGAGTAACTTTACAGTGGAGAAACCTGATTAAACAATACCTCAGCCAGGTGATCAAGGTTACATCAACAGTGTTAAGACACAATGACACTATCCCTTGATAGGAAGTGATAAAAATGGCACTTTGTCTATATAGTCTCACTCAAAAGAATACAGAACCCCAGTCTAATAATGAGAAAAATGTTGGACAAATTACAATAGAAGACAGGATACCTGACCACCACTAAAATTGTCAAGGCCATTGAAAACAAGAAAAGTCTGAGAAATTGTCACAGCCAAGAGGAGCCTAAGGAGATATGCCTACTAAATGTAATGTGGTACCCTGGATGAGATCCCGGAATACAGACAGGACATTAGGCAAAAACTAAGGAAACCAAAGTAAGTATGAACTGTAGTTAATAAAAAATGTATCAATATCAGTTCATTAATTATAACAAATATATCATGCCAATGTTAGGTGGTAATAAAAGGAGAAATCACGTGAGATATAAACTCTATACTATCTTAGGAATTTTTCAGTAAATTCAAAGATGTTCTAAAAATTAAAATGTTCTAAAAAGCCTGTAGGCTTTTTTTATAGAAATGGACAAACTGACCCTAAAACTTACATAGAAACATAAAAAACCCAGAACAACTTTGTTTTAAAAACAACAAATAAATTGGAGGGCTGATGTTCAGACTTAATTATAAAGGATATAAATTATAAAGGAATCAAGATAATACAGTTTTGGTATCAAGATCAGCAAATAAATCACTGAAACAGAAAAGAGCTGAGAAATAGATCCATACATATATGGAGGAATGATTTTAGACAAAGGTGAAAGGACAATTCAGGAGAGAAATAATAGTCAACAGATGGTGTGGAAACAATTCAATATATGTACGCCAAAAAAAAAATCACTTCAAATCATACCTCTTACAATACACAGAAATGAACTATAAACCACAGATTTAAGTGACATTAAGCCTCAAAATATAAAACTTTCAGAAGAAAACACAGGAGAAATTGTTTTCACCTTGAATTAAGCAAAAATTTCTTAGACGTAGCACCAAAAGCATAATCCATAAAAAAAAGATGAAAACTCTAATTTGAAAAGACACATTCACCTTTATGTTAATAGCAGCACTATTTACAACAGCTAAGACATGGAAGCAATCTAAACATCCGTTAACAGATGAATGGATAAAGAAGACATGGATAGATATATATATATACACATATACATACACACATATATACATATACAATGAAATATTACTCAGCCATTAAAAAGAATGAAATATTGCCATTTGCAGCAACATGGATGGACCTAGAGATTATCATATTACACAAAGACAGTCAGAGAAAGACAACTATTACATGATGTCACATATGGAATCTAAAAAATAATACAAATGAACTTATTTGCAAAACAAACATTCACAGACACAGAAAACATACTTATGGTTACCAAAGAGGAGGTGGGGGGAAGGATAAATTAGGGGTATGGGATTAACAGATACACACCACCATACATAAAACAGATAAAACAACAAGGATTTACTGTATAGCACAGGGAACTATATTCAATATCTTGCAGTAACTTATAATGAAAAAATCTGAAAAAGAACATATTATATCTGAATCATTTTGCTGTACACTTGAAACTAACACAATATTATAAACCAACTATAGTTCAATTTCCAACAGTAAGTAAATTTTTTAAAAAGCATGCTCCACAAAAGAAAAAAATGATAAACTGCACTTCATCAAGGTTAAAACTTCTACTCTTCTAAGACACTGTAAAGATAATAAAAGACAAGCCAGAGATTGAGGGAACATATTTGTAAACCACGTATCTGATAAACAGAATATACAAAAATTGGAACCCAGAATATACAAAAAGCTTCCAAAATTCAGTAAGAAAACAAACTCAATAAAAGATTCTGACAAATACTTCACTAAGAAGATATATGGATAGCAAATTAACACATTAAAACATTCTCAGTATCACTAGTCATTAGGGAAAGAAAAATTAAAACAATGATCTACTACACATCTATTAGAATGACCAAAATTAAAAAGATTGACAATGCAAAGTATTCGGGAGTATTTAAAGCAACTCATACTCTCATACACTGCTAACAGAAATGTAAAATGGCACAACCTCTTTGGAAAACAATTTTTCAGTTTCTTAAAAATTTAAATATACATCTACATATGATACATCCACTCCACTCCTAGGTATTTACCCAAGAATGAGAGATTTGACATGAATGTTCCTATCAGCTTTATTTTAATAGCTCAAAACCAGAAAAGAACTGGAAACAACCCAAATACCCAACAACAAGAAAATTAATAGAAAGTAAATTGTGGGATATATATACAATAGAACACTACTCAGCCGTAAAACGGAATGAACCATGGGTACACGCTACAAGAAAGATGAATCTCAAAATAATCATTTTGAGTGAAAGAAGTCAGACAAAAAAGACAATACATTTTGTTTGACTCAATTTATATAAAACTAAAAAATGCAAACTAATCTACAGTTACAGAAAGCACTTGAGTGGTTTCTTGGTTGGGAGCTGACAGATGTGAAGGAGAAATTAGTGACACTAGCAAACTTTTAGGGGTGATAGATATGTTCATTATCTTGACTATGGACAAGATTTTGTAACTATATACATATGTCAAAGCTCATCAAACCATGCAATTTAAATACATACTTTGCAGTGCATGTTAGTTACACCTTGGTAAAGGTGCTTAAAAATGAATAAAATAAGTTCTAAATTGTCATAGTTAAAACTAATACTATACAGATCCACTGGACTTATTTTTTCATATCTTTTTAAACATTTTATTAGGGAGAACTTCTCCCCTTCCTATGTTGAAACAAATCCCAGGAATTATGTCATTATAATCCTTTATAATATAAAACAATGATTTTTTGAATATGGCCATTATAATACTTATTAAAATTTAATAAGAATTATGTAGTATCATAGTATCATAAAATAGCTCATCAATGTTCAAATTATAAATTGCCTCATAAATGTTTTTGTTTCTTTGTATTTGTTCAAATCAGGATCCCAAAAGGGCAATATATTGCGATATGCTTATGTCTTCTAAGTCTTTTTTACTCTATAGATTCTTCCTCCATCTTTCTTTTTTTTTAATGTAAGATTTATTATGGAATCTTAGTAACCTTATTTTCACTATAGCTTGAAACATATTATTGTTATATCACCCTAGAAATTATTTCAATTATTCCCCACAATGCTAAAAAAACACCCTAAAATAATAAACAAATGAATGATGGAATCACTTGAAGAATGATGCAATAATTAAATAAGTCAAAACTACTCTATCAACTCTCAGTTTCCTTACCATAGTGCCCAAATTATTACATCTTTATTTTTTGTACTATCTCTTAGGAGGATATGACATTACCCGAGATGAATTTTCTCAAACTCAAAAAATCAGTGATTTTTTGTACAATTCAATGATTTTTAGTAAATTTACAGGACTGTACAATCATCTACACAATACAATTTTAGAAAATTTTCATCAACTCAAAACAAATCCCTGGTTCCCAATTGCAGTCATACAAGTGTATATTTTTAAGGACTAAAAGGAAATGTTATCTTCTCATCCAGCCAATCATTAAACAGAATGGATTTCACTCCATAATAATATGGAATAAGAACTCTGACTATCCATTTTGCTAAAATAATTCATCAACATTTTTAAAATTTTTATGATGTTTGTGTACCATCACTCTTATAGAACTTGCTATAATTATATAACTACTACAGTCAAGTGCATATACAAAGGTATATATTTTTGTATAAATACTGGAGTCAGATGCATATACAAAGATATGTGGAAGAAAGGAGATGCTGTACAAGTGAATAACTGGTCATTCTAACTGACCAATTATGCATTCTAACTGGTGTTTATAAATCTAAAAATGAGAACCTTTTATAATTACAGGCCAAAGGGGATGTAAAAGAGATAGTGTTCCTGTCTTCAATCAAATTACAAGGCATCACACCAGAAATTGACACAACACTGTAAACTTACTATACTTCAATAAAAAATATATATAGAAAAAACTTACAAGGCATCAAAGTTTTCAAAAGTAATTTTGACAATGCAAATACAAGAAATAATACACTTGAAATTATTATTGATGTATTTGCATTTTGATGATACAAATGCAAACAGAGCCAGAAACAGTGATAAGCTATCATCTAACAGATGTATATGAAATCTGCACTCAGTATTTACAAGATGGATATGTTCCAAGTTCCTGCATGACCATTGATCAGTGGTTAGTTGCACTCAAAGGATGTTGTCAATTTTGAGTGTATATACTTTCTAAACCAAGAACATGTGGAATAAAAATTTGATTGTGCTATGTCTAAATCTCTACTAAATTTTCTAGTAAAGTTCTTCCCACTATTCATTTATTCTTACATCGGCAAATGATTCATAAAATAACATAAAATTTAAAAAATAAAAAGGGTCCATTAGACCTCGATGATAAATGGGGATGACTATTTATCCTATAAAAAAAAAAAGAGGGTTAGAAACTAATGAAATTTCAGAGCTTCATGATAGAAGAAAAGCAGAGGCTATACCCTTATGTCCATACATAATTTCCCTTAGCCTCAAAAGTAGTTTTCTAGACTTCAGAAACTATTTGAGCAGTAACTTCTACTATTGTGTGTTCTGTGTCTAAAGCAACATTTCTTAAACTTTTCTTCAATAATTAGTAAATATTCTTTACATCAGAACTTAATAAAAATGTTATACATATGCAAATGTAACTGAAACAAGAGTTTCACAAACAATACTTACATTTACTATATACAATGCCCTTGTCTAATTTATTTTCTGTTTTACTATATTTTTAAAAATATTGGACATAATCCACAATCTGAAACATTAATAATATAGCCTTTAAATATATCATTTTTAAACTTTGGGAGTTAAGATGATACTGGATAAATTATCTATAACAAATAAATAAAAACCACCAAGACCAGTAGGCAAGCTCAACAAACAGATGGAAGTGGCAGAACCACCATGAGCTATAAATGTTAACTTCGAGCAAATGAGAGAACAAAGGTAACAACTACGTCTTCCTCAGGAAGAATGGTGGTTTCTTGGAAAAGTGACCATAGAGTTCCAAGAAATACTGTCAAGAGGCAGGTCAAAAATTGAAAATCAAGCGACTGCAGTATAACTGCATGATTTAGAAATATACAGATACATAGTACAACAAAAACTAAGTCGGAGAAGCTGGCAGAGTCAAAAATTTATCTTGAGGCATGTAGATTCCAATAAAGGCAATAAGCTTTGAAAAATAACCTGAAATAGCATCTTGCTTTTAGTCAAATATCATAGCTACATAAAACCAATCAGCATCTTCTCCCACACTGAAATATTTCATCAGGAAGAGTCAATGCTGGCTGGTCATCTAATCCACATTTTACCACCTTATTGCTATTTTTCTTTTCAAAAATTGTATTCTCTTCAAAAACGTTTCATAAACTAAAAAAAATGATTATCCCACTGTATTCATTCTGCTCTTTCAAAGCACAGCCATTTGTTTTCCAGATCCAACAATCACAATTCTTTTAATCTAGGCAGGATCTAATTTCTAACCAGTACTTTAATTCTGTTGCTCTTATTTTTTTCAAATCTAAGTCTCCACATTCTTCTGAAAGAAGTATGACCAGGTATGACACAGAACTTAATTTTATGACTAAACTGATAAGATTTGGTGTTACAGAAACATGACCCAGGATCCCATCCTCAGGGGCAACTCTTACAGACAGTTGCACACCTAGCACATTGGACAGCCAAAGCAGATCATTGTTTATCACACATGCTCCTTTATACAAGAAAATTATTTTCTGTAATAATCATGAAAAGAAAAACAATAACAATGCTGGAAAAACACAGTGAGATTTTTCTATTTTTGGACTTTGTACACATAATTATGCCACTAGAAATTTTTAATGTAAAATTAAAATAAAATTTACATAACAAAAAAGAGAAAGTAACAGATTAAAATATGCATTAATTATATTAATTTAATTTTTGAAAACAGTAAAATATAAGTATATAACAGACTGTCATATTATAGTTTGTTTTGAGCTTTTACTTCTGCAAATTTTTCACTGAATACATTAAAATTGATCTTCTTTGCATATTTATGTTTAATAGGTAATAAAGCCAGATTATTCCATTTATCCTTGTTCATAATAAATTAAAGAATATTTTTGTTAATTTTAATTTCAAGTTTCTTTCTTTAAGCAATAGATATCCAAACAGCTAGGAAATATCTTAATGATAAAAATTAGCTGTATTTATAGTTTCATAAAATAGCTATTTCACAATAAATTCCATAAGTTGCAATACTGTTTGTTTCTTTAGGATTTTTTCCTAGAAACTTTCAGGCAACCCCTATTCAAAAAGCTTTAAACACAAATAAATGCTCCAAGAACTTAAATTCTATTTCATCATCTCTTCAATCACTAGATAATCAGCGTTTATTTCAATCTACAGCTTAAACTCAGAAATATTTAGTAATACTGGGGAGTTGGAAAGAGAAATTTTGCCAGAAAGGAGCTAGAAAGATTCTGAGATCTTACTAACTTAACTTTAAGTGAGGCTAAATGTAGCTGAGTTCATTGGGGTCGGGGGAGAGAAGGGTTTGAGGCTGACTATAAACCTGGAAGCTCTCCAGGATTTCTGTGTACAATATAGTATTATTCAAGAACAAAAAATAAAGATGCTCATCAGAAGCTTACTTATATACTATGAAGTTCAAAAATAATAACAGCAATTATTTAGAACTTGGACCAACAAAAGATTTTTTCAGGAAAGAATATTTGAAAGCCAACATTGTTTAGAACTGCTAGTACATGGTGATAAAAAAATAACTGACGTTTAATTGGTTTTATCATTTTTTAAAATTCTCTCCAGATAATGCAATCCTTATTGCCTGCACCTGGGATGCACCATTCCTACTACCCTACCCTTGCAACACTCTTGCTAGCAGGTCACTTGTAACAAAGCTCTAACCCAAAAGCTTGTGAGTAACTACGCCCAACTCAATCCTATTTTCCTCATGGGGTAAAAAATGGGGATTGAAAACATAGCTCATATTCGAGCAGAGTAATTTCGTTTTCCTTTTTTGAGACTATAAGTAAGCAAAGTTGTACATAATTTTAATTCACTGCCCTTAAATACACTACCTGAAACTAAAATAACCTAAAAGCATATAGCTTTTGTTGAATGAGCGAAAAAAGCTCATGCAGATTTTGAAAGCTCTGTATATGTCAAGGCAGAGGAAAAAGTATCCTAAAAGACTAAGAATCTAGTCCGAGCTTTGCACTAACCAGAGAAATGATTATGAACACAAGAGTTTTCTTCTTTGGCCTCTCCTGTAGTGAACTCATGGGAGTTCACTCTCCTGTGAAAAAGGAGAGTTGTTAAGGTTTTTTCCCAGTTCTTGTAGCCTCTCTAGAAACATATTTTTTTAAAAACACTTGATAAATAACAGAATTTAAAGCAAGTGGCACAACTGTCCTGCCTCAAAGAGCCCCTCCCCCTAGTCTCCCTCATCACATTTAAACGGCAACTTTGTTCCTCATACCATTCCACATCCAATCCATCAAAAATTCTCTATTTTAGACTATCAAAATTATATTCATAATGTGACCAGTTTCTCAGCAACTATATTGTTAACCAACTTAGTATATAAGCCACTACCATCTCAACCAGGAGAGCTGCAAGTTTCTTGCTTTCACCCACCATCGACTCTCCTATAACAGACTTTTGTAAATGTAAATCATTGGACACACCTTTGTTTAAAATTCTATAACTTATCATCTTCTTCAAAGTAAAAGCCCAAATCTTCACTATCGTCTCAAAAAAACCACAAAATACCCTACATGATCTAACTGGGTTCAGCCTGCCTTCTTACATAAAAACCTGCTACCACTCTGACGTCATCTCCTACTATTCCTCACTTCATTCTGCTCCAGACACTGCCCTTCTTTCTTTTCCTCACTCCCACAAGGCCTTTGTGCTTACAATTTCATTTGCCTCTGCCCATATTACATGATTAGCTTCTTGGCTTAATTCATGTATGTTCAAATATCATCCTACAAAAAATATTCCACTCCTACCTATGTAAAAATAGCACTCGACTCCAATCACTACATACCCCTTTATCCTGCTGTATTTGTCTTTAAAATACTGTCATCTAACAAATTCATTAGTGTATTTATATTGTTGGTTTCATCCCTGTAGAATGTAAGCTTCATGACAGTAGGTATTCTCTCTGTTTTGCTCACTGTTTTCTTGGTACCTAGAAAAGTAACTGGCACACAGGAGGTGCTTCATAATCGAATGAGTAATAATCAAATGAATAACAAAAGTTTAAAAATTGCTAAATAATCAATTGTTTTCTCAGTTAACATGAGCTAAATACTATGAGGTTTCATTTCCCAATGGAGAAAATTATATGCAGATATACAGGGTTGATTAATTTTATAGTGATTTGGGAGGAACTGAGTAAATTCCAATAAGAAATTGAACTTTTTTTTAGAGTCCTGTAGAAATCTGAATTAAAACTATATTCTATTGTAGTAATTTATAGTTATAATTGTATTATTAAACTAAATAATTTCATTTATTTAATGCTGCTTTTCTGAGATTAATTCTGGAATATATGTATTTTCTAATTAATATTATGATTTAATAGTTTTAAAGACCTTACTACAAAAGACTATCCTGGAATCAACTGTATAATTACATTTCCTCAGTGACCTTGTAATCTCGTGAGCATTTACTCTAGACTAAACAGCCTCATTCAGCTGCCCTGTGTCTGACTGTCGATAAAAGAAGCTTGTTTGACAACTGCTTCAAGTAGAAACATATTCTTTCCAAGACTGCATAAAAAGATTTAAAACTTACCAGACTAGTGCCAGACTAAAACTTAGAGCGCAAAGGTTCATGATAGATGTGTGAGCTGATTTCTAATTCAAATGCCAACAAAAACAGATATTAAAGACATTTTGTTGTCACAGCCAGAAAAAAGAGTTAATTTAGTAACACTTTGATAATTATGACAAAGTATATATCATATATTACATACTCATACTTTTGCAATCTTTTGTGAATTTGTATTTTCCCATATTAAATGATTTTCTGGTGTCCTTGAGAATTTTTCTAAATATATAAACTTAGATAGCCAGGATCAAAAACAAAACAGACATAAAACAAACACCTTTTCTCCATTCTTCCACAATTCATGTATAAGTTAGTAGGTGGAGATCCTTACCAAAAAAAAACAGAAATTCTGCAACATGATTTTTAAAAAATACTTCAACATAATAAAGAAAAAAAATCACTTAACCAACCAAAATAACTTAACTTAGAAAGAATGATGAAAACAACTTTATAACAATAGCATCACAAGTAATAATAAAAATTAATTTCCAAGAAATGTTTGAGACATATGAAAACTCAATAAAATCTAAATGTCCACTCGTTCCTCATCAATTTTTAAGTCTGAAGCAATTACAAATGAAATGCTAGAAAGAGTGGTGTTTGGTTGTATCCAGGGGGTGATAGGGACTACGAAAGTGTTCTACAGGAAATGAAGATTAAATTTTATTCTACAGAAATTTGGCAGCAAATGGCTTCATTTAAATTCACAAATAAGAGTAACTGAAAAACGCACATCTTACTAAAGATTATAGTTTATCTTATAAAACAACAGTTTTCCCTTATTTCTATAATAGGTTCATGAATGAATAACTCATATTACATAATCATGTATGTATTTAAAATAGTAACAATACCTCACTAAATAATTTGAGACTGATTAATAAAATTGATAAGTGCTTATAATTTATATCAGTTAAGGGAAAAACTCTTCTTTGGGTGGAAGGTAGTAAAATATTAACTAGAAAGTCAGTTGATTATTAAAAAGACAGTCTCACAATGCCAATCAATGAGACTTTACTAAATTAACCACTAAAGCTGCAGTCTGGGGAATTTCAATTAGCAGTTAAATTTTTCCAATGCTTGCTCCCACTGGCAAAGAATTAATAAAACATGTTTACATATTGCCTTGAGCAAACCAGAAGAGTACTATACTGCAATTTCAATCATAATTGTATATTCATAATACCCTCTTGAATGAGAAATTCTCATTTATTCTTCATCTGCTTCTCAAGTTTAACTAACTTTATAAAAGATCTCAGTAAAAACCACCTAAAATCTCATGGCAGTGTACTTCCAATTTCGTCCTTTATCTCATGAGGACAAAAATGTTAAACATGAAGCATTGGAGATACAATGCATCCCACGATCTTATGCCACACACTCCAAAAAATACATAATTAAAATTATTTTGAAAGTGCCTGCATCCATAGTTTTGTACCAACAAAGAAGCTACAAAGTGTGCTACTCTTAACTTCATTATGTCATAGATTTCAAAGCAGATATAGGAAATGGAAATGAGATAGTTAATTTATTCTCTATTTGCCTCTAGAGAAAATTGAACTTGTTTCCTCTGTAGAATAACATAATATGAAATAGAAATCTTTTCTAAGCAGGAAAAAAAAGAGAAGAGTAGAAGCCAGAGTTTTATGGGAAGGGAGAGAGTCTGTTGTAAAGGAATAACTGGGGCTTATTAGATGCAATCTTTTAACAAAGATATTGACAACTCTTAGAACAGATGTGTAAGTATTACACCTCAAGTCAATGCAAGTTCTTATTCCTTGTACCTTAAGAGCAGCACCTTTGTCGATACCAAATTATTCTTTCAAAAGTCACTTCACAGAGTAACTTCTTCAGTTTCTCTCTAAATGTTTCTAAAAATTAAATTATGTAAAAAAACTATTAAATCTAGAGTAATAAAAAAGGAAGAATGCATGCATCTTCAAATAATCATCCCAGAAAAGAAAATGAACTAGTAAAATAAGCAATCAATTTAGGATTCATTTTGGCAACTGTTTAAGTATGAGGTTACAACATATCACCAAAGAGACCACCTGAGCTAATTCTGGCTCCAAAAACAAAAAACTGTATGGAATTCAATCCCTTTCTTAAGATAGAAGACTGAGGAGAAAGAAGGTGTGAGATACATTCTATTTTGGGAGATACTTCTACATCAAGAAAAAGTCAATTTTTTATAGCAATTCCGACATCAATACTAATGATCTGGAAATCCTTAGCCACAGATGGCTGAAAGAAATTTACAGTCAAGGTCTACCGCTTGAAATGTATACATGTTTACTTATAATCAGAACAATTTGTCTTCTTAACTGTTATGGATACAGAATATATGTAACAGTCTTTGTTGAAAGAAACAAAAATATACTTCCAGTATTGTAGAACTAACCATACTCTATATTTGTCAGTACTTAATGAAAGCCCCCACCTCACCCCCAAACCACTAAAACAAAACAAAACAAAACCATGATCCAGTGTCCTTTATTTACATTCAAATAAGATTTTACGTATGAAAAACTTGGGAAAGTACAAACACTATGATTATACCTTATCTAAAGTGCAGTTACCATACATTTTAAAATTCAAACCATAATGGTAAAGACAGAAGGAAACCAAAAAGGGCTCCAAACAATCAGAAGTGTTGCCAAAGCTTATCCTATTTAAAATGTTTACTCAAAACAGGAAGGAAAAAACAGTCAATAGAGCTACATCTGTTTCACACAGAATTCTAACAAGTTTAGCTAAATATTCACAAAGATATATACAGCAGCAGCACCACCACAGCAGATTAAAAAAGGAAAAAGAAGAGGATATTCCATTGAAGAGACCTAACAAAAATCAGCAAAAAATGAACATACAAGAGGATAAGAACTATTTAAAAACCAGCCAGGACTCAGATGCTGGGGAAGAGCAAAATTTGGGTGTCATCGAGGAGGAGTAGAACACCTACTGCCACCTTCCCTGATCCTGCAGTGAGACAGACAAGTCTTCAACCACTGAGGAAAGGTAGAAAACCCTCTCTTACCTAAACTAACATACTGATGAAGCAGAGGCTGAAGGAGAGGCAGGAAACTGTCCTGTATCCAAGACCTCCTATCCCCCACCAACACAAGACAGAGTGCGGCTGTAGGGTTGGAAGAGGAATGGCAAACTCACCTGCATCATGAAGTAAGAGACAGAAGTTGTTTGCCTCTGAGTAAGAGAAAGGTACAATGAGAAAGCACCATTCTGAGGCTCTGACACAAAGGACCCCTAAAGACTAAAATCAGAAAAGAAGAACTAAGAAGATTCCCTTGCTCCCACCACACTTTTCCCAAGGAAAAAGCAAGAGGAGTCTCTTGCTGAGGAGGGACACTAAGAGAGAGAACCCCTTCTATGGCTCAAACTTACAGAGTCAGAGTCTGCTGAAAGCTGAGGGTGGAGCAAGAAGACAGAGAAAATCTCTCCAGCACTCCAGGCCTCATACTGTGTACAAAGTGGCAGCAGATCATGGCTAGAAGAATTTGATGCCTGTGATATACTGATGGTAACTTAAGCAACAACAAAATCCAAACTGAGATCAAACTACAGACTAAATACTCAACTCCCTACTAATGGCCTGACAAGAAAAGGGACATAAATATTTCTGGCCATAAATATTAATAATCTCAGTTTCTACTGTTCTGTTGCACAGAATGTCCAATATTCACAAGAAAGAAAGAAAAACAAATCTATCATCAAGACATAAAATAGTCAATAGAACTAGACCTAGAGATGCTGGAACCAACAAAGAGGCACTTGAAAATAACATGATTAATAAGCTAAAGGATTTAGTGAAAAAAATGGATAATATGTATAAATAGATAAGGAATTTCAGCAAAGAGATGGAAATTACAGGAAAAAGTGAAGTGAAAATGCTAGAAACCTACACTGCAGCATCAAAGCATTCCTGTGATGGGCTTATCAGCAGAAGGGACACTGAAGAAGACTAAGTGAACTTTGAGGATAGGACAAGAGGAATTACCCAAACTTTTGAAATACAAATTCAAGAAAAGATTGAAAAACACAAAAAAGAGCATCCAAGAACTATAAAACATCAGAAGATCTTATATGTGTTAAGTCAGAGTCTCAGAATGAAAACACAGAGAAAATGGGGCAAAATCAATCTGTGAAGAGATACTGGATGAGCTATTTACAAAATAAAAACAACAAATTATAGATCCAAGATTTCAAAGAAACTTTTAAAGCTTATAGAAAGTATATGTTTATATATAATGCCAGATGACTGTAGAAAACATATAGTAAATCTTGCTCTTCTTAATTCAATCTTCTTAATTCAATTTATTTGGAGTATGTAGACCTGTGCTAGCAAATATGGCACCCATTAATCATACATGGTTATTTAAATTAAACTGAATAAAATTTAAAACTCAGTTTTTCAATTGCATCAGGCACATTCAAGTACTCAGTAGAAACATGCAACTGGTGGCTACTACACTGGACAGCAGAGACATAGAACACATTTCTAAAAGCTTTATTGGATAGTGCTGGTTTCACATTCAATGTAATTACTGATATAGTTAAGATCAAATCTACCACCATATTTGTTTCCTAATTATTCCATTTCTTTATTTTTTGCCTCTCTCTTTTCCTGTCCTCCTTCTCATTAATAGTCTCATTAATAGATTTTTAATGATCTCATTAAAAATCTCTTTCTCTGCTATTGGCTTACTGACTAAGTTTTTATTTACTTTATTTTACATTTTTAGTTGTTGCTGTAGGGTTTATATTAAACATATCCAAATACTATTATACCACTTCATGTATAGAGCAAGAATATTACAACAGCAAAGTTTTTTCCCTCTTCCTATCCTTTGTACTAACTGCTATACAGTTTACTATTGTGTTATTATTATTCACAGCCATTTTCATAATCTTTCAAATGTAATTTTGATGACAAAATTATTGGAAAAGGCAACTGTAACAGAAGAGTACTATTTTAAATATTTTGTCTTCATTGATATTAAAAGTAAAGATTTTAAGAAAATTTATTCTAGAGATAAAGAATTCTGGCTCTTGCTAACCCAGTAAGAGATTAAAAAATTGATGTCTGTATCACATAACTTTATACATCATAAAATTCAATACTGCCTGTCTTTTCAAGCTTCAATTTTAGCACTTAAGCCAATTATTTGATAAATTTGTTATCTCAAACTCAAGAAAGGTTTTAGGTTCTGTTTCACTTCCCCACAGCTTCATTCTTGGAGGTTTCAGGACTTTTAAGAGAATACAAAACTAAGGAAAATCTTAAGATCTATCAAATAGCAGAAAATTGAATTATCAATCATTTTAACAGTAATTAGACCTTGGAGCCTCCATATTCATATCAAAATGCTACGCACCCATGTTCAAGGTTGCAGTTTTGCTTTAAAGATTCATGTAGGTTTTATTATCTGTTTCATCCATTTTATTTTTGTTTTGGGGGTCTTTTTTTGTTTTTATTACTTGGCTTCATTATATCCATTATTTTCTTTTTACATTATTTTCTTTACACTATTTTATTTTGTTAAGAAACAACTGTTTCTGAATCATCTTTTCATTCAATATTTTAGACTCAGACATCAGATTAAGATATGATTTGCTCCATCCTACAAAGCCTGTGCCTGTACAAATGCAAATACCCATTTGTTCCCCCAAGACAGACTGTGATAATCTCCATCACTCAAAATAGCCACAATCCCAGGTTCACTTCCAAAATGAATGCATATAATACAGTTTTTAAGCCACTAGGCTAGCCCTACATTATATAATTTGACAAAATACATTTTGTGGCTCATTTCTCATAATTTTACTTTACACAGCAGACAATGAGTAAATCTACTTTTTCTCATGGCAAAGAGTTCAACTCTATTTTCACTGGCTTATTGCTGACTAAATTAAGCTCCTACTTCCCCATACCCCCAAAAAAACTGGGAGCTGAGAATGAAAACAGCTACTTCAGTACAGCTGCCAAAGAGAGCCTTAAAAGGGAACTAATACAATCCAATCTCAATCTCAAAAGACCTTATAATACCATAGAAAAAAATAATGTATTAACTTAGTATTAAGCACCATTCAATTTTTACAAAAGAGTAAATTTCTATAAACTCAAAATCTAAAGATGTTAATGTGTCAGTTAAAAACTATAACAACAAAGCCTAAACATCAGCTCCTCAATGAGATTTTCTGAGCACTTACCCAAGTCTTCCAAGCATTTCAAGCTCAGGAACTTGCGGTCCACATGTCTCTATTTGCAGTGGTTGGTATTCATACAGAACTTCTTCAAGCTTTTGAATTGGTGCTAATGAAATATGTTGTCCCTGTTAGAAAAATGAAGGGAGGTGATACTTTTTAATACAACTTTCCTATAACTACTTATTTGTAATCATTTTAAAGATGAACTAAATTCCTCACATCAAAAATATTACCCTTTATTTATTACGTTACTGAAATCCACATTATATAATTAACATAGAGTCAAAAACACATGATTTAAAGAAGGAAAACCAAATCCATCATTAAATTCAAATTTAGCCTTAAAGAGTATAGCTGTTCAATGTCAATGGTAAAATTCAGCAAATATATAAGCAGTCTGTCCTCACATTTTCCTATGTTTATTATACAACTTTGACAATTTTGGTAACCAGTGTTTTCTTGAAAGCCCTAATTAAAGAAGGACACTAATGAAATTACTCTCAGCAAAGTTTTGCCATATAAATGTCTACTCTCTTAAGACTTTAAAATGGAATCAAACTTACTTACCAAATGTGTGTATGTGATATCTACTTAGACACACACACACACAGAAATTTTTATGCTAAAAACTAAGCTGAATGAAATATCCAGGTATTTTTCTGAAAAGAAAGAACTACTGGATAACTAAAATAAAAAGACCATATTTGATCACAAATATACAAAATAAAATGTCATTCAGCCATACAGCACCATCATACTGAGATTTACTTATTTATCATAATCAAATTTTTAAAAATCTCTATTATTTTATATAGTCCATGTTTTCTGATTCTAACTCTAGTTCTGCTATTTTTCTTGGTATAGTTCTCATTAGTTTCTCTTCTTCCTAAACTATTAATAAAAACCAGTTCTTATAGTTACTAATTACAATGTTTTTGTTAATTGACATATGAGCCAACAACTTCACTTATGGGTATATACACCAAACTAGTAAAAGTAGAAACTTGAACCGATATTTGTACACCCGTTTGTAGCAGCATTATTCAAAATAGCCAAAAGGTAAAAGTAAACCATGTGTCCATCGATAGATTAATGAATAGGGTACACATACAACGGAATATTATTCAGTCTTGAAAGAAATTTTTACACATGCTAAAACATGATGAACCTTAAAGACATTATGCCAAGTGAATGAAATAAGCTAATCACAAAACAACAAATACTGTATGATTTCAATGATATAAAGTTCCTAGAGCAGTCAAATTCATAGAGACAGAAAACAGAATGGTGGATGCCAGAGGCCATGGAAGGACAAAGGATGAGATATTAGTATTCAAATGAGCACAGAGTGTATGTAACTTGTTGCTTTTCCCTTAAAAAAAAATAAAAAATAAATGAGTATAGAGTTTTAGTTGGAGAAGATTAAAAAATCCTATTGATGGAGGCACACTGTGAATGTACTTAAGAACGGTTAAAATGGTAAAGTTTATGTTATGTACACTTTACCACTATTTTTTAAAATAGGTTTTAGATATTCTGATTTACTTATTTATCTGGCTGAAATACTACACACCAACAAAGAGAATAAAAGTTAGGTATCTGGAAAACTCCATTAACATTATTTTAACCCTTAACCTCCATATGTTTCACAGTCTTTCTAAATAAACATGAAACACTCAAGCTAAATCTTATACTACCTCACAGTAATCCAATTTTTGAACAGTAAATCTGAGTAGAGTATTATATAGGTTAAGAAGAGGCCCAAGGGGGATATTTTGAGTGGCATTTTGACAACCCTGCTTCTTCATAAATTGCCAAGTACTGCATCCTCCCGCCACATGATACAAACAGTCCAGTATTATTGCCATATTTTTTAGATTGGGGAAAAAAAAGAATAGAAAAGAAAAAGAAAAACTGTAAGAATTTTAAAAGAACACCTATTATATTATAGTTATCCCATGACACAGTAATGCAGATTACTTTGATTATTCCATTTTCACATTACAGATAAGAAAGCAAGGCCCAGGAAAGATGATACAGAATGGATACTTTCAAGAGCTGGAATATTTTTCAGGGAAGATAATATTCAAAAAAAGATGGGCTCTTTTAAGTCACTACAGTGGGAATCAACATATTAAAAGTAACCATTGCCTAAATATCAGCAACGATGCCCAAGTTACTGAAGTTATGATGCATATAATCCAGTCTTTTGAGGTATATAAAAGATCATCTAATAATAATAATAGTTAATATTATTTACTCAGTGCCAGGCACTGGCCTAAAGGCTTTTAATGCATTATTTCGTTAGTACTGACAGTAGATTTTTGAGATAAATGTTATCATCCCTACTTCACAGATGAGGAACAGGGGTTTACATACATGACTTAGCAAGGTCACACTAGTTAATGGTGGGTTAAGGATTAGAAGCCAAGTCTATCAGATTTTAAAGTCTGTGCTCTTTTCCCCTAACTTCCTTATTTCATGGATAAAGAAACTAAGACCCCCTAAGACATAAATTTTCCTAAAGTAACATAGTTAGAGTCATATCTCCTAATTCCTGTCCAGTATGGGCTCTACCATACCACACTGCCTTTTAATAGCCTATTTTTAGACAATATAATCATAGTTGCTTAATTTAAAAATCTGATGTTACTAAGTCAGTCCTAGATGGTTTAAAACAAATTTTTATACAAAATCTAATAATTTAAACATGGTCAAAATGCCACAGTTTCAAAAAGAAATGTTTTTTAGAATTATGTATTTAAAGAGATATAAAGATTATTCAATGGTAATTCTGTTTACCATGAGAATAAAACAAAGTTCATAAATGACACACAACCTGATATTGTAACATTCAATCTATTTTCAAAAAACTGGTGTGAGATAAATGCCAAATTTCTTAAATCTAAAGCTGAAGAAGAATTTACAGGACAAGTCAACGACATAATTAAGATTAAAAAAAAAAATCACCAAGAGATCAGATGTCTCAACACGAAGTGGTATGAGGAAAATGTTAAGAGGTTTCAAGTGACTGGAGGCTAAAGGCTGTTTAAAAGTTTCTGAATGTGGTATTTCCATTCAAAACAGTAAGTGTGATATTATTCTAAATTACCAGGAAAAGTAGGATTCAGATTAAAGAAGTCACACTGTATCACACACTAGTAATACATAACATGTGAACTAAATTTGACTTAGTACCAAATGATACAGTATAGACTGTAGGGCTACAGAAAATCAAGAGAGGAAGAATCAATGAAAGGTAGAAAACTGAAACAGTGCAACTTGTGCTAGACCTCACAGGACAAAGTCTACAAAAGCAAGGCAATGGAGAGACAGCCATGTTACTGGAGCAGCATGTTGTGTCTTGAGACAGTAAGAAATAAACACAAGCAAAGAATGGATATACAGGGAGATAGGAGTGGAAAGAGACTGAATCAGTATAGTATTGCTTAAATTACAGCCAGAAAATACTCCAAGACTAATCTGAACTTCTATGATAAAAAATGAGACTCTTCAAAACAACATCAAAACACATCTCCATCAAATTACCAAATAAATGATAAAATAAATGAATAATGCTCAATGTAACAAGAGAATGTACAGAAAGATGCTCTCATACACTGCTGGCAGGAGAGCAAATAATGGAATTGTTTTCTTTATGAAAAGCAATTTAGTAAACCTTTAAAATATTCATATTTTAACCCAATAGTTTCACTTGTAAGAATTTACAAGAAAAAATCAGAAATATATTAATAAAATCTTCATTCAAAAGACTGTTCATCATAATTTAATTTATAATTGTGAAAAACCAAAAGGAACATAAATGTTCAGCAATACTGGAAAATTTAGGTAAACAAGAGTTCAACTGTAACAGCACTATACCATTTAAAATTAAGGTCAAAGAGAAATTAACAAGATATTAAGTATATAATGAAGATGATCTAAACTATTTTTTAAATCTGTATGAGAAAAAAACTATAACAAAAAACACCAAAATTAGCTGAGAAATCTCTAGGTGATAAGGTTGTGAACTACTCATATTTTTATCTTTATGCAGTATTTTCTAAATTTGCCAAAATGGGTATATTTAGCTTGGTACCAATTTAGGAAGGAAAAAAAAGTCATGAGACATTTGGGGGAAAATTGAGGAAACCTGAATATGAACTGGGTATGAGATTACATTAGAGGATTTTTATTAATTTTGTTTGGTGTGATTATGTCATTATAGTTAGTATAAGATAAGGGAAGATACCAGGGAAGATAAGAGGGACATGTAGGCTAAAGATAAAGAAATTCAAAGGTAAAATTTCACAGTAACTGCAGTTTGCTTCAAAATGGTTCAGAAAAAAATACATATAAAATGAAGCAAATTAAAAATTACTGAACCTAGATATTAGGTATATGAGCATTCATTCTATGATTTTTCTATTTTGCTATTTTTGAAAATTTTAATTGTAAATAGTTTAAAAACATATCATGGAATCTTTGTTAGACTCAAAAGAAAAATAGCTATGCATTTATAGCAGAGAAAAATATAATAGGGCCAAAGAAAAAAGAGCCTAGAATCAAATAGGTCAAGTTTTTAGTTATTTTAGTAATTAGGGTTGAAGTAATATGGTCTAGATTTGAGTAGTGACTGAGAGGAAGAGGAAAAAAATTACTATAATTAACCAGCAAGACTTGGTAGCAATCTAGTAGTACAACTGAGTGTAATACTAAAATGTGAAAACCAGACAGAGCTGAAGACCAATGGAAACAGGGAAATTGGGATAAGGAAGGATTGTGGAGAGATTTTTTTTAAAAAAAGATACAACACAGACTGGAACAAAATATTTGCAAACCACAGGCCTTACAGAGAATTTGTATCTAGAATACATACAAAGGACTCATAAGTGAATAATTAAAAACAAAAAACAAAAAAGAAAAAAAACAATTTAAAAATGGACAGATTTTAATAGTTTGGCTATTAAGTACATGACATGGCTAATAAGTACATGAAATGATGCTCAGCACCAAACTATTCCTCAATAAAGCTGTTTACAAAATAGTTTCAGGTGCTGGTTTAAGGTTCAATACTGCTGAGTATAAAATAACCAAGTAGAAATTTTCAGTAAAGGCAGCTAAAAATATAAAATAAACCAAGGAGATATTTTGCTGTTATCATCAACAAAATGATGGGCAAAGTCACAAGAATAAATAAGATCTGGAGGAGATAAATATATAAAGAGTGAGAGCCTAACAATGAATCTTGAAAAACACCTACATTAAGTAACTCAAGTACATTTTGCTGATTTTCAAAAGTGTAACACAAAACTGAGGCCCTTTCAATTTCTGTTTTACTTGTCACATAAATAGTAAATAAACAAGGTTTTGAGGGGGGAAACTGTAGCGAGAAGAGCCACACAAATCATGCAACCTTAGATAATATCCACACTCAGAGGGGGAAAATGTATGCAAACTCCTCTGTCAATAGTATAAGTAAAATTTTACTCCTCTAGAATGTAACAAAATGGAGCCCCTGTTTCTCTTCTAAAATATACCTTAGAGTCCTAGGTTATATTTCAATCATTTGTTAGTTAAAAATATAAGCATTTGTGGAAAGATTCTAAAATTCAGCTCATTTGCATATAGAAAAACATACAAACATTTGAAAAACAATGCAAATGCTGACAAAGGTAATTATACATGGCTGTAATTTTAAGTAATAATTTGAAACATAACTTTACCTTGTCTTACTCAGCAAGTTTCAAGTCTACTATGAAAGGACAGTTTACAGTTTACTGAGACTTATCTGTTATAGAACGTATAGTACACAACAAATATTATCATTATTTTTTCTCCTCAAATAAAGGAAAAGCACAAGCTACCTTTTGTACTAACTCTAAAATGCAAGATTTAATTCCAAATTAAAAATTACATGATCTAGGGTTTTGGAAGCCATTTAGTAACAGGTAAAGTTAACTCTGAAAACAACTCTTACTCTAAAAAACTTTGGAGGGGGGAGGTATATCTCAATGGTAGAGTACGTGCTTAGTGTGGTTGAGGTTCTGGGTTCAGTCCCTGGAACCTCTATTAAAATAAATAACTAAATAAATAACCCTAATTACCACCAATAAATAAGTAAATAAATAAATAAATAAATAAATAAGAAACTGCCACATCAAAAAATTAAAAATGAAAAAAATACTTTTGGTCACTATGTTAATATGCACACACAGAATTCAGCAAACCATTTAAAGTAACATTAATAAAGAAAATGTATTATTTTTTAATAAAAACAACCACACCAGAAATTGTCAATTAGTAATCATTAGCTGAAATAATAAAAATACTATAAGTGAAAACACCCTTCCATATCAATCAATATATGATTTTCTGTTAAGTATCACCAAAGAGGTTGTAATTCAAAAAGTATTAGCAATTCAGGACGAGGGGTTAAATGATGCTAAAAATCCTTTAACACAATTTTAAGATTCAGAACTCTTAATTTCTCTATCTTGTTTAAATGATTTTTATTCATTAAACTGGCCACATCTTCAACATACTTGTTAATAAGCCCTGTAAGCTTGGTAAACATTCTTTGTATAAATATCTGTTTAACATGTCTCCCCTGCTAGACTCTAAGGCCCTATTATTCCCTGCCATGCTCAAAGCACAGTGCCTGGCTCAGTGCTGCTCAGTATTTTGTTGAATGAATGAATGATACAAAGGGGCATGTGAACAGTCATCTGGTGTAGTAGTATGAACACTAGGAAAACAATAAGATGGAGAGGCAAGTTTCCAAATTCAATAAATTTTAGAACGCTCCTCCTACGTGTGAACAATTGGAATTTTGCAAGCACACGTTCTATGAGAGTACGTAAAGAGTACATCTCCAGCTTCTCCACACACCACTACTGTTTTCTTTCACTTACTCATTAGAGAAGGTCAGCAGATGCTTTTTATCCCTAGGCTAGAAATGTGCTTTCTAGCCACTTAAGAACTCATTTCAACAAAATTTCAGACAATAAAACATTGTGGTTATTCTGTCGCAATCATCACCCATTTAATAGACACATATTGAACACTGGCTATAAGCCAAGAACTAAAACGTACAGCAGTGAGCAATGCAAATACAAGCTCCTGCCCTCAGGGAACTTATATTCTAGAAAATCACTTTTCAATGAGATTGTTCCTTCTACTTTTACTGAATCATCTAAATGCAAAACAAAAACAAACAAACAAAACAATGACAATGGTGACTATCGTTCAAAAACTGGGTCCTCTTACAGGCTAAATTTATCAAATCCTACAAAATGTATCACATTGCTGAAGAGAATTACAAACCAGAATATTTCACTGTTCTCAGAGCATTAAACCACTACAATTCTAGAGAACTATTTCCAGAGAAAATATCTACAGGAGACCTTTTGGAAAATCAACTAAGTTAATTTTGAAATACTGTTTCTATGTTGGTAAATGTCCTAATAATTTAAATATGGGTGTGAACATATGTACATGTGTTTTCTATTTGTGCACGTATGTGCAGTTGTATAGGGATGTGGATGTATTATTTTTAACTGTGTCTGTGTGTGTGCTTTTAAATGGGATAGAGAATACTTAAAAAATATACCTGGTACTGCCTTCAAGCTGCTCGTTCTAAGTAGTGGGTTTTGGGGGGGGGTTGTTTTGGTTTTGTTTGGTTTGGTTTTTTTGTAATTCAGTTGTTTTCAATTTATTTTAGCAGCAAGCAGAGCGGTTTTTGTATTATGCTTTTCTGGTCATTCTAGGGTGATATCAGCCTGTCATCAGCGCAACAGCTGCATGGTAACAAATTTCCGGTAGCACATAATTTCATGGTAAGTACAATTCATTTTCCCCCATAGAAATAGCTTTCTCTAATTTCTTTCAAAATTTACAGTAAACAGTATAAGACAAATGAAGGACAAAACCCTACATGGTAAGAAGTAACTATATACTTATGCTGACACTGTCTCTAAACTAAAATGAACTGAGGTGATACTATTTCTCTAAGCTTCATTTTCATCATCAGTAATGGGTGGTGGCTGGGGGATAAGAGGGGGTTGGACAAGATGTTCTTCCAGGTCTAACCTGCTATGATTTCATGACCACTAAGTGGAAATAAATCACTACCTGGTAATGCATCATAAAAATAAAAAGAATTTTCCCCAAATTTAATGTAAAATATTTTGATTCTATATATACTAGACAAACAGCCAGTGGAAAAAACAATCACTAATTCCCAGATTCCCAACTCTACTAGTATCATCAGACACTACTCCCTTTCTGAATGAATGTTTTATAATGAGCAGAATACAACTTTTTAAAAAAATTATTATTTTTTTAATTGAACTACAGTCAATTACAATGTATCGACTTCTGGTATACAGCACGTTTCAGTTTTGCATATACATACATACATCATTTTCACAGTTTTTTCCATTAAAGGTTATTACAAGATATTGAGCATAGTTCCCTGTGCTATATAAAAGAAACTTTTTAAAATCTATTTTATATATAGTAGCTAACATTTGTAAATATCAAACTCCCTCTCACCCCCTTTCCCAGGTACCCATAAGATTGTTTACTAAGTCTGAGAGTGTTTCTGTTTTGTAGGTGAGTTCAGAGTGTTTTGTTTTTTTTTTTTTTAGATTCCATATATGAGTGATATCATATAGTATTTTTATTTCTCTTTCTGGCTTACTTCACTTAGTATTATATGGTTGGTTTTTTAAGCATTCTAACACTAACTTATTTCCACAAATCAGCCTTTCTGAGTATTCTTGTTTTTTAAAATATGATGCCTAATAGTTAGATTACCAATTTTTCCCCCAGAATTTTCCTTCTCAAAAAAACAGACTTTTTCAGAATATTAAAGAGGATTCATCCTGAATACACTGGGAATAGCACCATATTCTTCTGGCACTTTAGCAATGATCAGTTCCGTTCAAGTATGTAAGATATGCTTTGAAACTGCAAGGAAGAATTTTTATAACTATCTAGCTGGTCTTAAGCTTCTTGTTCATCATTAGAAATCAAACAGTCCTAAAAAAGTTACATCCTCACTTGGCCAAGATAAGTCTCCAAAACCATTACTTTCCCATTGACCCTGAAAACATCATCAAAATCTTTTTACTACAGTGGAATTATTTTAAGGCTTTGTTAACTAAATTCACTTGTAATCTCCTCCCCACAGCACACACAATTTAGTGTTCAAATTACCACACAGAAAAATGTTCTTTAATAATACATCAGCTCTATTTTAGAAATTGTATTGTTATACCAATATAAACTATCCCTTGTGAAAGAACTTCAAAAATAAAATGTAACATATTTAGAAATGTTAAATTAGTAAATAATATCTATAGAAAAAGATTAACAACAATAAAGTTTTCAAATATGACAACCAAATCCTCCATATTTTTTAAAAAAGCATTTCTATGAATTCCTTTGTATTGGTGTAGAACTATTATGGCTCATATAGAAACTAAATGCCAACAATGTATTTGTGGACAAATGCAATTATTTTTCAGAAAGCGAAGGATCTCAAACTACAGGTGAACATGAAATATAAAAGGAATAGCATTTTCTCCCTCTGCTTTAACCTATTTTGACTATAACCGTATTCATACAAATTCACCTCCCAAAAAATGCAAAAATAAAGACAGAAAAGGAATTAAGCTAGTCATCTCTGCCTCAAATAGTTCTATACCTAACACATTCAAGAGAGATCCAAATGTTATCTAGGAGGATCCTAAGTGATGTGACTGATTTAAGTTCAACACACCTATAACAATGAAGTCACATCTTGTACAGGGATTAGGTTCTAAAGTCAGAGGAAGGCAAAAATTGGTCAAAATAAACCTTCAAAAATCCCTTAAATAACCCATAAACTATACTATACATTGTTCTGTGTATATTACAATCTCTTTATATAAATCCAACACAGCTAGTTTTTCTTCCAGCATTAAAATAGATTACCGTTTGTTCCGTGAAAAACCAGATAAAGTAAATGGCTTCCTTTTTGGCAACTGTGTTGTTTCAGAAACATTTTTTTCTGGGAGAAGAAAGGAATTCTTTGCTATTTTTCTCTCTAGTTTGGTGTTATTTTCAATTTTAGCTAAATTAAAATAAGTTAAATGTACTTATGATATAACTCTGCTGAACATGACACGTATTTGAATGTTCATTCAGTTGAATTCATGGAAAAAATGACAGTGAGATGGGTTATAAAATGCTGAATGGGGCTGCAATGGAGGGGAAGGGAAGAGCATTTCTAGTGAAAAAAATTTCAATACCAAGAGCAGCTTCAGTACAGTAGTGAAAATAGGAGATGGAATATAAATGATAGAAGAAAGAATGGGAGTTGAGAAGTAGAAACACTGAACAAACTTGATTTTTATTTTCATCAAATTCTAAGCTAAAATGAAAATAGAGAGATACAGCAATAGCTTAAAGAAAAAGTAGGATCCAAGGAAGAGATTTAGTTGATTTTATTTTGTTTTTGTTGTTCTAGGTTTTATTTTTCCTTGAGCACTGATAAATGAGGAAGGGTGAAAAGTATGATTTGTACATTCTTTCTCTGATGCTTATCTTGCTACTGAACTACCATTTGCTGCCAAGAGGACAGAGTGTCCAGCAAATCAAATCTGTTTCTATAAAAAGATCAGAAAAGAAAAAAAAAATCAAGGAGACTATTTGGTGAGATAAAACCTACCTCTTTAAAAAAAGAGTCTGCATTGATTTTAAGAAAAACAGCATTTACCAGAAATTTAAAAAACTTTTTAGGCATATAGTATTTTAGCTCATTTATTGTTAGTAATTATAAAAATAGTTTCCAAGAAAGAATTCCTATCTTGGCACTTCAAGTAAAATTTTAGTTAACTAACAATAATGACAACTTACTCATAAGTCTAAATTTCTGAATGTGACTAAATATGAAAATTGCTTTATATAAAGTTCTCTATAAATATTACTATTATGATATAAGCAAAACAAAAAGTAGCACATTAGTTTTCTGAGACAGGAATGTTTTCCAGTGAAAAAGTAGCAGAAAGTTTCTTTATACTAATAGAGATCAACTAATTCAAGAAGTTGTATTTTATTTAGATCTAAACCCTCTGTGCCTAGTACAGTGCTTGGTACATATTAGAAATGTTTGTTTCATGAAAGAACAAGTGTTCTACAACAATTCACACTATCCTACTCTATCACACTATCACACTCCAATCCTCTAATACAAGCCATTCCCTCAAAAACACTACATAACAAACGTGGTTCTATTTGAGGTTATTTAACTACAGAATGAGTACTCATTGTGCTATTCCTATTATAGAAAATAAGTAAACAGCTAAGCCAAACTGTAATTGATGCTATCTTTCTTCTGTCCTAAAAAGAAACAACAAATACTATGAACACCCTAACCACCCCAATCTACCTTCCCCAAACACACATCACAACTACCACCCTCACAAAACCACCACGTAATCAGATCTAGACTTTAAGTGTAGAATAAAATATTTAGGATTCTCTGATTCCCTTTTCACTTGCAATTTCACATTGTCTTTTACTAAAGTCATGCAGATGTGGAATGTGAATACTTAACAGTGGGATTCCATGCAAAGGACACAGAAATATTTACTGAACACCTACTACATGCCATGCACTGTGCTAATCACTATACATACATTTGAGTTAAGTATCATTTTGCCTATTTTATGGGAAAAGAAACTAATATTCTCCAAGACCAAGTCCTATACTGTCAGAATTCACCAAGCACTTTCCTATTACAGGACTATAGTATAAAAATTCATTTATCTAAAACTTTAGTAGATGTTAAACACTGTGAAGCTATAATAGAAAAAATACACCACCAGACAGATTCTACTTTCAAGCATTTAGCAATATATATTTATATTTATTAAACATAAATGAGAAAGTGTTCATTTGTTTTAAAATTAGTATATAAGTGTTCTTTCAGTGAAAGCTATCCTAGTTCATTAAAACATACAACTCAATTTCTTTTTAGAAAATATTCACATTCAACTTTTCTACAGTACATTTAGATTGATACAAAATTCACCTGTACTGAGATATGTGCTTCGACCTTCTTAGGAACTCTCTTTGAAGTTCAGTCTTCTTTTTATAACAAGCAAAAATACAAAATTCCTCAAAAAATATACAAATTGTGGCTTGTCTATGAATCCACGTAAGTTGATTAATTTTTGAACTATGAACTAGAAACGTTATTTCAACTAGAAAGAATTCTTAGCTACGCAGAAGTAAGATAACTTCTTAGCAAGTTGACTTAATAACCAAAGTTTGATCACATTTTAATATACTTCAATAGATCATTTTTCATAATTGACAGATAAGCTTTATGTTTATAATATGAATTACAAAAGTAATGCACAAAAATCACAATCTTAATAAAATTTTCCATCTGGGAATATTGTATATTCATGAGCATAAAAATGCTTCCACAAATACAGGAGTATATACACTATCACATAACTGGCCTTGTTTTTTAAAATTAATAAAAAACTATTTTTTTTCTTTTATGTCTGATTCTTTATTAATCTTATATAAGGTGCTTCATCCATACTGTGGCAATGAAATTTTTAAGCCTAATGTCTACTATGGACATTTGGGTTGGATCGAATTTTGGCTATCATAAAAAACATGGCTATAAACATTCTTGCAATTTTGGTGAACCTATGACTAGTTTCTCTTAAGCATATATACCCAGCCTAGGAGTATAACTGCTGCATCACAGGCTATTTTCAAAAAAAAATATTTTATGACCTTCATAAATAAATATACAAATAAATATATAGAGAAGGGTACATTTAGTAAAACAGTGCCCCAGAAGACAAAGAAAGCAATTAGTATGGGAGACTTTAATAAACACAACTTTGAAGCCCTTCTGGAAATTACAGGCTTGATAAGAGCACTACCATTTTACCAGTTGCTAAGACAGGTGCTGCTGCCAATCAGCTGCATTTGCTGAAGCATATTCTAAAGATTACTAATTAATCTCCATACTGAAACCAGTGGCTGCCTGCCATTTTGATCACCATCAAAAAAAGAGAAGGAAAAAGAAACACTCTATGGCGAAATATAATTCTAGGTAAAACACAACTCTCGGTAAGTTGTGCATCTACCTAATTACTTAATTACATCATTTTCTGATGTTCTTACACTAAACCCAAAACTCCTATAAGGCGGAGACATGCGTCTTATAGTCTCTCCACCTGCTATTTCTGATTTATTTTACTTGCCACAAATAACTGGAACTATTTGTGAGATACTTGGGAAGAATCATATTATATAAGACAGCATTTTCTTTGCTGTTGTTAATTTTCAATCTTTCAATCCTAAGTTCAGGAGAAATATGATTCAAGGAGACATTCTCCTTTAGACCACATCTTCCTTTTCATGAGAACTTACTCACAATCCTACCCCAGCTCCCAACACACGCACGTGTGCACACACACACACACACACACACACACACCTGAGTACTTTGTTCTACCACTGTTATATCCTGCCTTTATCATATAAACTCTGTTCAGAGTATTGCTCTGAATTTAACAAACATTAAAATAGTCAATGTTTCCAAGTCTGGGCAATTATCATAAAAGTGATTCTGAAGTTATTTGAAAATATGCTGAGACAAGGTGCCAAAGAAATTGTTTTAAACCCAACTGAAAACATATAAACATATATAGATGAAGTGAAAGATATATGTGAGGGTTCTTTTTATGGTTTTCCATTGTTTTAATGTTTTAAGTTAACATTGATCCTTGAATGTTAAGTAACACTATCTATCCTACATGTTTTTAAAGTTGCTTTCATTCAACTGTACATGCCTGTGACCTCCACAATGACCTCTACAAAAGCAGTTGTGCACTTTACTGTGGTGCAAATCCTCACAGACAAGTTGAACCTGTTCTTTTTGGCACTGAGCCCTTGTGCTGAACACACAGCTGAGATTTATTATAAAAGGGGAACTAAGGGGCATTATTGCACAACATTTATCCTTCACATTTAGCCAAGTATAATCTTTTACAACCTTTGAGAGCTCTTAAATAAACAGATCTTCTCTTAATTGCACAAAGAGTTTCTTATTTGTCACCAATCATTGGCATATTGAGATTCATTTTACATTAGGAAAAAGCTAGCACAGAAAACATACGTACTAAGAGTTTTTAAAGGTAAGTGTCTTAATATTTATTCAAAAATAATAATACTTTGAAAACTCAAACCTAAGGATAATTACCTGCCTTGCTGTTTTTAGCAAGGTCAACTCAGTGAAGTAATAAACACCTGTCTTCAAGGATCTACATATAAGATAGGTCTAAAAAGTCTTCCTACAGCACTCATAGGTCTTTTTAAAATACTTCTGAGAAAACATTAACCTTTACTTTTACATGATTTTGTATTCTCTTTTTAGTTTCAAAGTTTAATTTTAATTAGCTTTCCCATAGCATTTTAAAAACACTTCTCATTCTAAAGAATGTTGAACTGAACTCTGATGCACATGAGTGCTACCAGGCTACTTCCTTACTTCAACAGTAGATCTGTTACCCTGAGGGAAGGAGAAATTTCATGAGTTCTAAGAAGTATCTCTTATAACAGGCATTACCACACCATTTACATTAATTCTTCAGGATTTGCTAATTGATCTATCAAGACTTGCCTGTTGAAAACAAAGTAACTGCTACAGCCTCAAAAGTATTCTATCCTCAAAGTCAGGTTCAAACTAGCTTATCAGTTAGTTGCTCAACATAAAGGAAACTAAAATATGTTGATTCAGGTAAGTATCTCCTTGCTCTAAATTCTTCTGATTTTTTTCATTACTATTAAGAGCACAAACAATCAGGAAAAAAAAGAAATGCCTGTAGATCAATGAGGGGGAGTGTTGTTTAATGGGCACAGAGTTTCAGTTTTACAAGATGAAAAGAGTTACGGAGAGTGACTATAGTGGTGGTTGCACAACAATGAATGTATTTAACACTACTGAACTGTACACTTAAAAATGGTTAAAATGGTTAATCTTATGTATGTGTATTTTACCAGAATAAATTTTTTCATTTAAAAGGTAAAATTTTAAAAAAATTTTTAAAGATTGACTAATGAACTGATTTTTTAATGGTGAAAAAAATCTAATGATACATTTTTAGGAATTACAGGTAAACAAACATGCTCATTGATGGCACCAAATATATGCTGTTAAAGCAAAATAACTGAAGGATTAAATAATAAGTTAAATAATAAATAACATTTTAAGCAACATATTCATATTGCTTCAGATCTAAGAAAAGATGTTTTAAACAGTTTATATCTCTAATACTCTCTCCCTCTGTCTAGGGAATACAAGTAGGAGTTCATGAGTTTCAACTTTTTTAAATTCATCACTAAAACAGAAAATACTTTTTCTTGAAATACACAGTCTTTCAGAAAAAAACTGATTATATTAAATTTTAAGTGTTTTTGCAGGCGTTACTCTTTAAATAGTTATAATTAGCATGCAGGTAAATTACCAACCAGCTTTATTTATAATATTTATACTACTTGATGCAACATAAAAATTTATGAGAATAACTATAAAACATGAATCAAATAGGTAAAAAAAGTCTCAAGACCTGATCTTACACCATGTTCTAATATGTCAACACTGGTGGTATTTTTTTTAAATGCTTAAGCCCTCTAATTCATTTTGAAATGCATGTGTTTCAATATTTCCATAATATCCAAAACTTTTCTTGATGAAGTCATAACTATAATTAAAAATAACATCCAAAGAACCCAGAGTTGCAATGTCAAGCAGGTTAACCCAGGTTAACCTCCAAATAACTTAAAGCAGCTGTAAGAACAATCCCAGTCTCCCTTTATTTTGGTTCTTCACACTACAACAGCTTTTCCATCTATGTTTCTCTTTTCTTTCTACCAAGAATTCAAGCATATACTCTGTTTGCCTATAACTGCTTATTCTTTTAAATTCCCCATTTGAGATGTCCCCACAGAATAACACGATGTTTAAAACACTGGCTTTGGAGTCCAAAGAGTCAAATCCCACTTCTACCTTGAGCATCTTTTTATTAACAAGCCTCAGTTCCACCTGTAAAATTATTTTCATGTATCAAATAAAATATATTTAAAAGACATAGCTGAATTGAGTATCTCCCAAATGCTACTGTATCATCACCTTTATCAGGAAGAGAAAAAGGAGAAATATTTTATACCACCTCCACAGACCATCTCTTAAGTCACCACCACCAGATAAAATCACTGACAGGCAATTATCAACATAAAAAAGGCAACCTTTCAAAAGTCTACTTGTAAGAACTCAAAACACCTTCCTGGAGAAACAAAGTTTTGAATGAGGGTAACAATATATAAAACATTAATTATCTTAAATTAAGTATAGAGCCCTGGAGCAATACAGAAGAGAAAACAAAGAAAAGTTTATTTTCTTCTCCCTGCAAAGAACCCTTGCCTTAGGCAAAAACTTTAAATTTCTGAAATTTTAGCTTCTCCATTTTGCCTTTTGCATTCCTACCCAGCAGACCTAGTATCTTTCCCAGGCATTATAGTCCTCACAATGCTATAATACTAAGCTCCTAATTGGAAACACTCCACTCAAACTGACCAACTTCTAATGTGCTCCTGATCTTAAGTCACCAACCTGCATCTCACCACAATCAAAACTTCCTGATATCACTAAGGTGTTAGAAGCAAAGAAATTGCATAGCATGATTCTGCTTAGTGGACATCTGGTTTTTATTACATTATTATTGCTTTTAAAAAGAACATTTGTAAAACAGTTTTTTTTTTTCTGAAACAAAATACAAAGCAGTAGTTGCCTTTAAAGACATGGGCTAAGAAATACTCACTGATCATTTTATATCTTACTTAATGTTTCCGTGTTTTTAACAAGTGACCATAAATTATCTAGGCCAAATTCTTTCATCTTCATATTTCCCTATATAAAAACCAGACTATCAAAAAGCATTAACATTTTATATAATGACTCACTTACAGTAACATCAGGAATCCCAAAATGAGAACTGGGAAGGGTGTAGAAGCCCTGGGTGAAATCTGAGTGTTCATAAACAATGAAATTCAGAGAATCTCAGAAGTATACAGGATATTAAAAATCACCTCCAGTCTTACAAGCCACTGGATTTTCATTCTCTTCTTCAATATCCCTGTATACAGCTAAACACCTCACAGCTTATCAAGACAAGCCAAAGCATCAAAATAGTCTATAGAGATAAGCCTCACTACCCAAATAAATGCACAAAAGTATACACCAAACTGAATAAGGAAGAGATGAAATCTACATGACACAACAAAAGTTTACATCTCTATTAATGCACACCAACCATAGTATTTGTCTTACAAAAGCAGAACTAGAACTTCTCTCTTCACTTTCTTTATCTCGTAAGACTTTCTAGGATACGTAATTCTTACTTAAGAGAAAGATGTTCTTGCTGAGAATAATGCATTGACATCAATCATCATGATAATAATTCATAAATAAATTCATAAATACTTAGGAAGCTTCTTTACAGCATTTTAATCAGTAAAACACCAGATCATTTCTTAACTATGAGTTCACTAGGCTTTGACTTAAACTCCGCATTCTTGCTTTCTGTTTCCAATAATTCCAAGTGATGGCCAGACTAACATTTGTTCTTCCACGTATTCACTACACAAGATCTGCTCAACAGAAATTCCCATAAAATGTGAACCTAGTAAAGAAATGAGTTACTATTAGAGCTATTATCTGCAAAATGAAATTATCCTTTAAGTCATTTTTAAAGACTTAAAAAAGTCATGAATACTTTTTAACAGACTATGTATTTTTTCCTATTGGCCTATTTATAACTTAGAATAATTTCTTCTCCTTTTGTCTTCATTCTGCTTAAAATTGGGGGAAATTCTACATCCAGTTCTAAGATTTATCTTATATTTAGGGTTAGTCACTTAAGTCACTCTCTTCCTTTTACTTCTTTCTTTTTAGCTTCTTTATTGTTTTTTTTTTTCAATTTATCTACTATGTTACCTATGAAGGAACTAATAAGTTAAATCTGGAAAACAGTTTGTCTCTGTAATTGACAATATCTAAGAAAATCATTCAAAGAATCTGCTTTGAGCTTACTTTCATTTCATTTTATTCTCACAAGCACCACATTATTAATATCTTCCAATGAATAAGGCTTATACTAATCCAAATGAATAAGGTTATTTACCCATGTCCCACAAGCATTAACTCTTAGAGCCAGAATTTGAACCCATTCAGTCTGACATTAAAGCCCTTATCTATGCCTAACCATATTGCTATCCTGCCTCTGTTCTGTAAAAAGGCAAATAAAAGTCTCCTGGTTGTGCCATTAAACAGAATAATAGGAGACAACAATTACTTCCCATTACTTCTCATTCTTAACACAAAGGCTCCTATTGGGAAAGTACAAGTTACTACTATATAGAACACAGGGAAAAGAGCTTGGTAATCTTTGATAAAATACAATGGAATTTTGCTAGAACTAGTGACAATAATGAAAAATATGCAAAATTATTTACCGTTTCAAGGATAAGAGGCCTTGCACAAGAAACAGATGAATACATTTATGGATCTAATTTTAAAACTAAAATCATTACTACAGAAATAAAGACTATTTTACAGAACCATATCATTATCAATAATCCTCAAGAAACTTAGTATATACAAGGGAAATGTAGGCACACCTACCAATGATAATATGGCTGTTTCAAGGTCTAATGTTATTTTCTGTATCAAATATTCTTTCCTTCTTTCATTTGTCTTTACCTGTCTCTCTCCTACTTTGCATGTTTAACTAAAGAGACATTCTGGTAAAATGCAAAAAGAATTGAACTAAAAAAATGAAACATTAAAAAAAAAAAAGGATCTGAAGACTTATACTCTTACTCTGGCTTCCATTATCCTGCCGGGCTTAGAGAACATATTAGTGGATAAAAAAGGAGGGGGAGGGTTAGGTTTAATAGTATTTACATCCAAGTGCATTCAATGGTATAAAATACTCTTTAATTGCAAGACCTTATTAATATGATTACAGATACAGAAATCTAGCACCACATGCATTTCAAACAACTCAACATACTGATTTTAGATGTAGCCTAAAAAGTCCATTTCCACTAACAACATTCATTTTTAGGGAATACTTTAATTCAACAAGACTATAAACACTTGGAAAATTATGAATAAATGTTCGTCACTTATTTGAATTAAAGTTGTTCAATTTAAATTTCTGATCCTCCAAATATATTGTCAAAGTATGATCTGAAAGAAGGCACAGTTATTCATCTTATGAAAAAGCAGGCCCTAAATAAAGTTCCAATAAAATAACCTATAATTGTGTTTATATTACATGAGTGATTTGCTGTTTCTCAAAAACTGCATGTAGGAAGTCAGTAATTCTCAAATGTGCAAAGTACTTCCATGTGCTTAACAAGAAGACTATCCAAAACAAACAATGCTTAGGAAATTTTTTATTATTTTTATTTTCCTGCCATCTGTTTTAGTCCTGTTTTTCCCCTTGGTCCCACTCACCTTCTTTCTTCCTGTTGCCTGCCTATCACTCATAACAACACTTCTAAAAGAATAAAGCAGCAGAATTAGATACCAAGTTGGGAACTTTAGTCCCAGATATTAGTTGCCAAAGATACAGTCCAGTGCTAAATATTTATGGACATAACTTCCTAAATAGGCTAATATACACCTCAATGCAAATACTAAATATACTCTAGTATCTTTTACCTAATCTTCAAGATTATCATTCAATATTCATCAAAGGGAAAGTATATTAAGATCATGTATCGTAAGGAAAGTTAATACCTTTTATTACTTATTTTTATACATGTGTTTTTTATCTATAAACATATAGAAAATTGGTATATATGAGTGTATGTATATAAATTTCATGAGGCAGGAGAAAACTCTGAAAGCAAAAGTATGTAATGCCACAATATGAAATAAAACAAAAACTACAATATTATGACTATTTCTTACTAGCAAAGATGCTTACATAGCCCCTCCTTAAACAGGTATTACTGAATTACAGAGCATGAAAATTTGAGAAAAAAAATGCAAACATACAAAGAAATAAGTTTAGGCTATAAGTATTTTTAAAACAAAATGAAAAACCTAAAGAATTTTCCTTTAAAACTTAACTCTTTATGCTAAAGCCCAAAAAAGGTGATAAAATCAGGGAAGTTGAACCCCTACTGGGCTCTATAAATGCAGAAAGACACAGAGAAAATCTTGAAAATAGTAAATGAAAAATGACTCTTCACACATCAGGGATTCCCCAATAAAATTAACAACTGACTTCTTATCATAAATCACAGAAGTCAGAATGTGGTGGGATGACATATTAAAAGAACTAAAAGAAAAATACTGTCAACCAAGAATTCTTTATCCAACTAAACTATCCAACAAATCAGAGGTAAAATAAAGGCATTCCAAGATAAACAAAGACTGAGTAATCTGTTGCTAGCAGACATGTACTACAAAAAATAATGATAGTACTAAAGATGTCCTTCAGGCTAAAAGGAAATAACAGCAGGCAGTAACTCAAATTCTCAAAAAGAAATAAATACTAAAAGGTAGTTACATAGGTAAATATAAAAGATTCGATAGAAACCTCTCTTCCTCTTTTCTTCTCTTAATTAAGTTTCAAAATAACTGGAAAAATGGTAAAACTGATTGGGCTTTTAACATATAAAATATAATATATATGACAATAATAGCACATAAGAGGAAAAAGAAATGAGGATAATTTGGATCAAAGATTTTATATTACTGGTATTTAATCAGTATTAATATGAAGTCATTTGTAACAAATTAAGATGCATATTGTAACCACTAAAAAAACCCTCAAAAATATACATAGTTAAAAAAAAGCAATTAAAATGTGTACCAGCAAAATGTCTATTTAACACAGAAGAAAAGAAGAAAAAAGGAAGGGAGGAACGAAAGGGACCATGAGACATATAGAAAACAAATATCAAAATGGCTGATATAAATCAAATCATATCTGTATTCACAATGACTGTAAATGGATTAAACACACCAATCAAAGGGCAAACTATGCAAACAATAACCATGAGCAACTAGTCTTAAAGACAAACTGTTACAGGAAACAAAAACATTTCATAATAACAAAAGTGCCAATTCATCAAAAAGCTATAGAAATTATAAACATTTATAAACCTAACAACAGAGCTCCAAAACATATGATATAAAAATGAACATAACTGAAGACAGAACTAGACAATTCAATAATAGTTAGAGATTTTGATACTCCACTCTCAATAACTGACCAGACAGGGATTTATAGCTTTAAATGTCCATTCTAGAAAAGAAGAAAGATCTCAAATAACTCAAGTGTCCACCTTAAGAAGCTGGGGGAAAAAAGAGCAAAGTATACCCAAAGGAAGAAGAAGGAAAGATATAATAAGTATTAGAATGAAAGTTAATAAAACAGAAATCAGAAAAACAACAGAAAAAAAATCAATAAAGCCAAGGTTGATTATTTGAAAAGATCAACAAAATTGCCACACTGTTAACTTCACTGACCAAAGGAGAAAAAGAGAAGACACAACTACCAAAATAAGAAATGAAAGAAGGGACATCCCTCTTGACAGAAATTCAACTTAGATGAAATTGCTCAATTCCTAGGAAGACTCAAATTATTGAAGGAAGGGAGGGAATGAAAGAGGAAGGGAGGGGAGAGAGAGAGGGAGGGAGGAAAAACAAAAGAAAATTAAAAGAGAAAGTCTAAATAGGCCTACACCAAGTAAAGAAGTTGAAAAGTACTTGGAAATTCTCCCATTAAGAAAAGCCAAAGCCAGATGATTTCACTGGTGAAATCTAGCAAACATTTAAAGAAGAAATAATACCAATTCTTTACCAACTCTTCCAGGAAACAGAAAAGAAGGGAATATTTCCCAGCTCACTCTATGAAGTCAATATTATCCTGATACTAAAGTCAAAATCATGGTATAGCATCAATGAAGTATTAAAAACATCATACTAAGTTAAGTAAGCTAGACTCAGAAAGACTACATATTGTATAATTCTATGTACAGAAAATGTGCAAAAAAAGAAGCAACTTTATAGGGATAGAAACCAGACAAGTGTTTGCCTGGGGCTGAGAGTTGGGGCAGGAACTGTAAGCTGTAACAGCAATTTTTCTGGGATGATGAAATATTCTAAAACTGTATTATGGTCGCATACTCTTTAATACAACCAAAAAGCATTAAGCAGTACACTTAATACAGGTGAATTTTAATGTATGAATTATACTTCAATAATACGTTTAAGAAGAAAACTGGCTCACTGAATAAATCAACAACCTCTAGCTAGTCTGGTCAAGATAAAAGAGAGAATACTGGGAATTTTAAAAGGATTATTACTCTAACATTAACAGCATTAAATGAATTTTGAGGGAATATTACAAACAACTATGTGTCAACAAATATGATAACTTAGATGAAATCCTCAAATTTCTTGAAAAATACAAGTTATCAAAAAAAGAGAACATCTAATAGTTTATATCTATTTTCAAAACTGAGTTTACCAAAGCCTACATACAAACAAAATTAGAGTACCAGATAGTTTCACTAGTAAACTCTATAAACATTTCTGGAAGAAATAACACCAATTTCCAACAAATTTTTCCAAATATAGAGTAGGAGACCCCACTTCCAAATGAGGCCAAATATTCTGACAAAACCATTCCAGGCATTACTGGTAAAAATGTTACCAGTACTACCCTGATAACCACAGACAAAGACAGCTAAAGGCAAAGAAAACTGTCGACCAATATTCCTCACAAATATAGAAACAAAAATTCTTAATAAAAATATTAGCAAATTAAAAACACATATATCATGATCATGTATGATCACTTAGGATTTATCATAGGAATGCAAAGTTAATCTAACATTTGAAAATTTAATTTACCACATTAACAATGTAATAAAGAAAAATCATATACAACAGATGTAAAAAGAAAACAAACTAACAAAATTCAAACCCACTCACAATTTTTTTAAAAAAAAATTTCAGTACACTAAAAATAAGAGGAACTTTTCTCAGTCTAACTGAAGGCATCCATGAAAATTCTACAGCTAATATGACACATAGTATTGAAAGACTAAATGATTTTCCTCTTAGGCAGGGAACAAGGCACTACAATATGGCAAGAAAAAAGAAATAAAAGGCAGAAAATAAGAAGTAAAACTGTCTCTACATGCAGATGACACAAACTGCCTTAAAAAAAAAAAACTAAAAGTAACTACTAAAAATAATAAGTAAAATGAGCCAGCACACAAGATACAAGACCAATATAAAAAGTATATACTAGGAGTAAGCAACAGGAAAAATAAAATTTGAAATAACTATTTCCTTGAAAACAATAATCCAAAAGCATAAAATGTTTAGGAACAAATTTGATAGTAAGTACAAGATCAATCACTAAAAACCATTAAACACTGCTGAGATAAGTTAAAGAGGCCCTGAATATAAGAAGAGGTAAGCAATGTTCATGGATTGGAAGACTCAACATTGTTAAGATTTCAGTTCTCCCCAAAGTCACCTATAGATTCAATAGATTCTAAAATCTCATGAAGTCTTTTTGTAAAAATTAGCAAATTTTGAAGTTCTGAAGAATATGCAGAAGGCAATCTTGAAAAAGAACAAAATTGGAAGAATTATACTTTGACTTCAAATAATGAACACCACACTGATGAACTGTGTAACAGGCCATGATATGTAGAAAGGGAACTCAAACAAAGCCTAGGAGTCACAGTGACTGAGATCAGACTTCAGGGCGGCCAGGGTGGCTATAATTTGTAGGGCAGATGACCAGAGGAAAAAATGCTGCACATAGAGAACTCTAAAGCAGGGGTCACAAACATTTTCTGTAAAAGGCAGATAAATTTTTTAGGCTTTGTAGGCTATATGATCTCTGTCAAAACTACTTAACTCTGCAACTAAAACATGAAAGCAGAGACAATACTTAAATGAATGAGCATGGCTATGTTCCAATAAAACTTTAGTTACAATAACAGGTGGTAGGTGGGACTTGGCCTGTGAGCTGTAATATGTCTACCTCTTCTCTAGAGATCTGCAGAGTGATGTCCTTAACTTTTGCCTGGGTTGATCTGCACATGAGAGTGTAAACTACTCAAGACCAAAAAAAAAACAACCTGAAAAGCAACAGGTTTGAAACCAATTCCCAAAGCTCACACAGGACCAGAATAGTTTATACTCTCAGTAAATAAGATAAAAAGGCTTCTCAATACATGGGCTATCCCAGGTAGAGTCCTCAAAATGGTATCATCTTGAAAGTAGAGCTAAATTAGCCTAACACTAAAGTCTGCTCTTGTAGCCTCTAATAATGCTCAAAAGCAATCCTTACAAGGATCTAACAGATGATAGGTAACTTAACTGAAACTCTAAACAAAGTCTGAAATGAAAAATCATAAATTACAGGTATTCAAAAACAAGGCAGAAATTTATGACCCATAAAAGAAGAAAAAAAAACTGTCAATAGAAGTAGACAGAGAAATGAGATATGAAATCAGCAAAAACATTAAAATAGCAATATGTCTACATATTCAAGAAGGTAGAGAAAAAACATGAACATAGGAGAAATGGAAGATGAAAAAAAGACCCAAACGTATTATGTAGAGATTTAAAACACATACTGCCTGAAATAAAAAATAAAACAAGTGGGGTAAACAGCAGATTAGACACCAGCAAAGTAAAGATCATGAACTTTAAGGTACAGCAATAGTAGATACCTAAGCACAAAGAAAATGAGACTAGAAAAATAATGAACAACACACTGATGAACTGTGTAACAATACGAAGCAGTATAACTTATACGTAACTGAAATACCAGAGGAAGGTTGGGGTAGGGGGAGAGAACAGAAAAATATATGAAGAAATAATAGCCAAAATTTTTCCAAATTTGGTGAAGGCAAATTTAAACCCAAATATACCAATAGTTATCTTAAAACAATAAATAAATGGGTTTAATGAAAAAGCAAGATCCAACTGTATATATACACTGTCTTTAAGAAAACAACTCATACCATAAAAACACTAATCAAAAAAAGCTGGAGTAGCTATATTATAATCAGAAAAAGTAACAGAAAAAAGAATGTTACCAGGAATAAAGAGAGCTATTTCATAATAATAAAGATGTTGAAGTATCAAAGGGATATAACAGTACTATATGTCTATGAAACTGAAAACAGAACTTGAAAATATATAATGCAAAATTTAATTCACAATTATACTGGGATATTTCAACTCTGCTCTCTTAGTAAGAAAGCAAAAAGAAAAAGAAAACTCAAAAAGGAAACAGAAGACTCAATATCAATTAACTTGACCTAATACATGTTCACAGAACACTGCCAGAGAGCAGAATACAAATTATTTCCAAGTTCACAAAAAACTTCACCAAGATAGACCATATTCTGGGCAAGAGAAAAAAAAATCTCAATACATCAAAAATATTTGAAATTATACTAAATACAATCTCCCACTACCATAGAATTAAACTAGACATCAGTGGCATAAAGTTATTTAGAAAATTTGAAAATACTTGGAAATTAAACACATTTCTAAATAACTCATGGGTCAAGCAAGAAATCAAAAACAAAATTACACAATAATTTGAACTAAATGAAAATGAAAACACATTCTGATGGCCACATGAATGCATCTCTTCAACTGCAAAAGCGAAATAAGAGTCCAGCTGCTGCACTCAGAAGTCCATCTCCACACCAGCACCAAGGCCATGGTTTCCACAGAATGCTTCTAGTCAATGACTCAGTGAGGCAGGAATACAAAGGCAGTTCCATACTTCGGAGTTGCAAGACTCTTCTGCCAGAAAACTTTGTCACAAGGACTCCCCAGTCGCCATGCCAAACTTTCCTTAGAAATATATACTCTAGTCTGAAACACTTCTACCCAAGCTTTCTTCTTTCTTCACCTGGGGTCAAATCCACATCACAGTCTGACGACTCTCTCAGCTTCTGACAGCGCCCGCCTCATTTTCTCTCCCAGACATTTTCCCTGATACATTTCTTGCACATTTAAGCCCATTAGCACTTTTGGTTACTGCTTCTTAAAGGACAGAAATTATCAAAACATGTCATAATGTCTGAGATGCAACTAAAGAAACGGTTTAAAAATTTTATGCCATTAAATGTCAATAATAAAAAACCAGAAAAGTCTTAAATCAATAATCTAAGCCTCTACCTTTATAAACTAGAAAATTGGAGCAATATGTCCCAATTAAGGAGACTGAAGGAAATAATAAAGAACAAATATTACTGGAATGGAAAGCAGAAAATCAATAGGAAAATAAATCAGTAAAATCAAAAACTGTTTTTTTTTTGACCAGATCAAGACAACTGATAAACCTCTAGCCAGACTGACAGAAAAAAAGTGAGAAGATTTTACCAATATTAGGAGCAAAAGAGGGAAAGGTAATAGAGATCCTGAAGAAATTTCCCAGCTCATGAAGAGATCATCTTTCATATGTTCACTAGTAAGTACAGTTCTTGATCACAGGAGCCAAGTTATGATATTTTGCTAGCCTACATTATCTTATTTAACTTATAATATAGTTGAAAGCCCTGGATACCCTTAAGAATATTTAACCCTCATAAACTCAACCTTCTGAGAGTTATGAATCTTATACTACCCTGAGACCAAAGTAGGAGTGGGGTAGCAATTCCAAGACTTCCAGGGTAGCATCTGGGAAAAGCTCTGATGGGGAAGAGCAGAAAAAAGGAGAAATGTGTTCTTAGCTCTATCATTTTCCCAGTGGATGCCAGGAGGAGATGCCAGAAGCATTCTCAGCAAAACTGGGATAGGCTTCTAGTGTGGAAAAATGTTAACAGGAGGCAGAACATTGACAGAATGTGAGCATGTTGTAAGTTATCCACCAATTGCATATACTTAAAAAAATTAAGAGATTATCCAAAAATAACCCTAGTTTTCAAACTTAGCCACAGCCCTAGAAGGTATGGTAAATTATATTCTAACAGAAAAAGAATACATGATAGAAATAAATTGGAAATGAACAAAATAACAAGCAAAATTACATGGGAATCACATAACAACAAAATGATCAACAAAAGGGAAACTTAATAGTATTTTCTACAAATATTATTAGAAGAATAGTAATACAAAAACTACAATTAACTCAAGATAATACTATTGGTGCAATGATAACAAAGGAAAAATAAATCTGCTTAGCTAAAAAATTAAAGTATCACACTGACACTACAGAAATTATTTGGGCATGCACATGTGCAGATGTAGCCTTGTAAGACTGCCAAACATTCGTGGCAGCCAGGCTTCTCAGGAAAATACTGAAATTGTAGTCCTAAGCAAACACACACATGCACACACACACACACACACGCACACACACACACAATGGATTCAATAGCATGTACAAATATCAATTTTAGTAACCTTTAACTTACTCAACAGATTACTAGTCAAAAGCTCTTACTGACACATGAATATGAATCTTAAGTATCTGGATTTCATACCATAACCTCTTTGGAACCAAAGAAAGAATATGCATTTCAAAATTAGTAAGTTCATCAGAAGAAAATTCCTAGCTGGGAACTACAGAATGAACTTTGCTAAATTCACCTCTTGCATTCTTTTGCTAACAATGCTCCCATAAACCGATTTTAAATATGCAACGCCTTCCTTCTTCCCTTCCATTTTTCTTAAAGTTTACTTTTCTTGAAGTTTAGTTCAAATTTTCCATACTCCACAGGATTTATTTAATTTGGACCCTCTGATAGAAAGCCTCACTATACTTAAAATCAATACCATATAGTAACTTAATACATTTAGTTTTCTCTTCCCACTTAGAAAATCAACTAAATGACAAGGATTATTCAGGCATAGAGAAGTAAAAAAATACTTGGAAGCTACCAGACTTGATTGGGTCTAAACCTCAGCTCTCCCACTTAACAGAATTATGAGTTTAAGAAACATCTGAGTCATTATGGTTCCTATAAAAGGTAATACCACTAGCAACCTCACAGGATATTTGTGAGGATTAAGTGAGACAGTGTTCAGAAATTGCTTTAATTACATCATCCTTCTTTTTCCCACTTGTAAAATTACCGTACTTTCAACACTAACAGCTAACACTGCCTTGCAAATATGATAGGTCCTTGATAAAATCATATTGTAATAGACTGACTAGTACCTAATAAAAATATCTGTAAGACTGAAAAATTTGTCTCACACTAAGCAATTCAGAATAGAATGTGTAGAACATGTTTCTAGAAATATGTTTGATAAATAATTTAATTTAAGCAGGAAACCATTATTTCCACATTCTAAACTAAGAATATTTCCACATTTTCAAATATCTAGAAAGTCCTACAGAATGGGACTAAAAAGGTCAAAGCTTCCCACTATTTATAGCATACTGATTTTAACCCATTCCCATTACAATTAAAGTAACCAATATAACTAACAACTCTCTGTCTTATATTTCTGCCTATGCTCATGCCCAGATATCAGACAACTTTCCTGGAATAAATTCAGCCCCTGCAATAAATTCTGTAGTCAGCAGTCTGAGCATTAACTATTTTCTCCTTCACCATGGCAAGGTATGGGAAAGAGTATGACATAAAGTTCATAGTGTATAATTAGTTATTTGTAAATTCCCCAACTATGGACACTAAATATTTCAGTTTCTTTATATATCCATAATATAACTGATATATTTTCTATAACACAGAAATATATAAAAAGGTTTCTAAAGGCATTTGGGGGGCCTATAAATAAAATATCTAGCAAAAAACTAACAGTATAAGATAAATATGAGTCACAAACCTGACCTGCAATCAAAACTCACTGATCTGATAAAGTTTTTCTTATATCTAAACACATGTATACTTAGAATAAACTTCGAATCTCATTCCTAAGAACTGAGTAAATTAAGGTTTAAAGAGGTTGAGATCTGCCCAAGGTCACACAACTAATAGGTATATAGTTAAAGGAGCCACAACTCAAGCCACTTATAATAATATAAGAACAACCTTTTTAAATAATTCTAAAATAATAAAATTCAAATTTATAATTTTAAATGAGTGGCCATTCATCTTATTAAAAGATTTATTTAGGTCACATTAAAGTACTCACCATAGGATTATCTTAAGTAATACGAACCTCTATTTCCATTAAAATATGACTGAATTAACCAAACTTCTATTTACTTACAAATAACTGCTCAGAGATATCTATGGTAAAAAAAATTAGAATATATAACTTTATTGAAATAACACAAAATAGCTGGAGACATGTAAATGCTAAGAGAAAGTAATCACCTCATACCTAGTTAATTATAAGGCTTAATGATGTATCTATTTGTTTCATAAATGCATAGTAAGAACTGATAAGACTATTTTTAATGTTAATTTGACTTACATTCAAAACACATTTATATATAAAAACATACAAATAGAACTCTGCTACTACTTGCATTTTCACATTACTTCTGTGGCTGCTACACTTTGATTTGCTACCAAAGTACAAATTATATATTAAAAATAGAATTAATAATATTTGGTCAAATTTTACTTTTTGTTTTTCAAGCAAAATGATAAAGCACTTAAGCTGTCTGGCACAAAGTTATGGCTTAAGAGGGCATAACTGACTACTTGTATAATCTTTATTTTCTTATTTCATGTATAATTGGATATTAATTTCTATAAACAAATGTTAACAAAAAGTTTAAACTTCAAATGAGTTCAGAATAATAAGCAATGCTTGATGAAAATAGCTAAATTCTATTTGTTGCAATCAGAAAAGCCAATTTGCATCACAAATGAGCTTCCTTCTGTTTACTCATAGATAATATAAAATAAATTTTTAAACATCAGGGTTTAAATACTCAAACAGCTTTCCCCTTTTGGCTACATTCCCTATACTGCTTTCCAATAATCAACCACAAAGGAGCAAAAGCTATATTTAAGAACAATTCTTAGGTTATCTTTGTGACTCAGTTTGTTTCCAGTTTGCATACAAAAGCACAGTAAAGAAGAGAATACTATCATATCTGAAGGAAGTACCAGATTCTCAGCCTTAGATTCTGGTTTCTAATTTTGCAACATGATTGAGGTGCTCTTCCTTGCTGACAAAAGACTAAGACTTAGTACTTAAATCTGTACATTTGCTGTATGGATATTTAACGATACAAACCAGTAACAAACGAGGAGGAAAAACTTTCTTTGAGGTCTGTTCACTAGCTCAACTAAGAATGATGTAATAATAGCAACCACGTCTATTCTTAAGGGGAAAATATTAATTAGAATTATTTGTAAAATAAAAAAGAATAGAGGTCCTAAACTTTTATTGTTGGAATCTGAACCACTTAGATTAAAATAACTAACACATGACTGAGAAACAAAGTTAAAACCCCTACTTTAGAAGTTCAAAAAGTTATCACCACAGAGAAGACAAAATATATACAAAATGAAGTTTCTCCTATTCATTCATGAAACAGTGATTAAGTGGAACTCTCTTAGATATTCAAGTCACAAATTATATATAAATAATTATTCTGAAATGCTACCCCAACACTTCCCTGCTTACAGAGAGTTTAATTCCTAGGAGATACAACTCAAAAACTTCAACCAGACATCTGTGAACATTCCTAACCAAAATACGCTGTCTCAATTCTATATATCTCAGTACATAATAATTAAATCCTCATTTCATACACATTATTTCATACTAATTTTTAACTCTTCGTATTTCTCTAGGTTTACTAAATAAATAAATCCTGTCTTCACAGTCACATGACAAAGGATTATTTCCAAAAACCTTAATTACATTTATATGTCTTCCTTGGACCCTCTCCAAGTTCAGCATATCTGACTTCTTTTGCTGTGTTTGACTTTCTTTACTTAGAGCAGATCAGGAAAAGAAAAGGTCATTGTGCTGGCTCCTGTCCCTTAGACTACCCAGTCGATACAATCAGTCTACTGTTAGAAGCAATAGTTCAAATCCTAGCTATCCTCAAAAGAAAGCACCTGAGGTAGAATTTCTAAGTTTTAGTTTTAAATGTTCTCATTAATTATATAATATGGTATAATAAGAAGAGTTTCAGTGTAGTCTTTTATATGTGATCTAACTTCTCTAAGACTCAGTTTTCACATCCAAAAAAAAAAAATAACATCCATTTCATAGGGATATAAAAACAAAAAATGACACCTCTTATTAAAAGAAACTATCACAGGTCACAAAGTCTTAAGCAATGTTGGCATCCTTGCCAATGTCTGTTAAATGAAATCAACCCCTGGTATATAGGTGCTCAATAAATGTTACTTTTCAACTTGCATTTTAGGATTAATTTTTCCAAAGAGTATAAAGACTCTTAACTTCATAAACATTTAGACTTTCACCTACATTATACGTCAGTCTCCACATTCAGTAATAAAATAAATCCACATAAAAACTTTGTCATTTTAAATTTTCACCTTGTCCTTGAACCAAATGCCAAATTTTGTTAAAATAATAAATAATTATAAGTATTCATCACACACTTAAGCTATTTGAATCTCAACATGCATTAAAGTAATTAGAACACCTACCTCACATCATACCAAAAAAACAAATAAAAAAAAAATTCCAGGTGGGCAATATAAAGTAAAACAATAAAGAACTCAAAAGACACTTTCTTGGAAAAAATAAGACATAGAGTGACAAAAGTTATTTACATTTGACTAATAAAAGGCTTAGATCCACAACATATAAAGAACTTCTATATAAGAGCAAGAGTCTTGAACAGGCATTTCACAACATAAGACAGCCAATGCTCAACTTCATTAGTCATCAGTGAAATAAAAGTACAGATTAAAATCACAGAACACTACTAAACACCCACCAGAATGGTGGCATTAAAAAAGAGAAAAAATTACGTGTTGGCATGAATGTGGAATAACAAGAACCCTGCTGGTGGAGGTGCAATTGCTAAAATCCACTCTGTAAGTCAATTCGGCAGCATCTCCTAAAATAAGCATACATATTCACTATGACTAGTAACTCTACTTTTAGGTAAATAGCCACCAAAAAATGTTTGTACATGCGTACCAGGAAACATACATAAAATGGAACATCATGCAGCAATGAAAATGAAAAAACCTAAAGTTACATTAAAAAGCATGGATAAATCTCACAAATATAAGATGGATAGGCAAAACATTAATCAGGTGAAGGCATACATACTTAGATGTTAAAACTTATTTAAAAGAACAAGAAGGGACTGCCATAGAAGACAGAAGAATAACTACTTCTGGGAAAAGAAATGGGGTACTGGCCAGGTATGAGAAGTCATGAGGAGGACTTCTAGAGCATTAAGAATATTTTTTTCTTTTATCTGTATGATGATTACACAGATATTCACTTTGTGATAATTTACTTTTGTGTATATATGTGACATTTCACAAAACAAAAGGCTATAAGAGAGGGAGGAAGGGGAGAAGTAAGAAAAGAAATAATAAGGTCACAACAGTATCTGGAAAAATATCTAATGTATTAAGTGAAACGCTAGGGTTAAATGAAATACTGATGGCAAATAAGCATATGAAAAGATGCTCAACATCACCAGTTATCAGGGAAATGTAAATTAAAACCATAATGAGATACCATTATATACCTGTTCAGATGCCTAAAATGATAAAATTCATAACACAGAATAATAATACTATGTGCTGACAAGGATGCAGAGCAACTGAAACACTCACCCAATGTTGGTAGGAATGCAAACCGGTGCAGACACTTTGAAAAACAGTTTGGCAGTTTCATACAAAGCTAAACATACCCTTACCATATATAAATCATCAACCTCATTCTTAGCAGTATTTACCCAGGAGAAATGAAAATTTATGTACACACACAACTGTATGCAAATGCTGATAGCAGCTTTATTCTTAATGATTAAAAAAGGAAACAACCCAAACGTCCTTCAGTTGATGAATGGATAAAGAAACTGGCACACTCCCACAATGGTATCATTACTCAACAAAAAGGAACAACTATTGACACATGCAACAACACGGGTGATCTCAGATGCATGTTGCTAAGTTAACAAAGCTAGACCTAAAAGGCTACACATCATATGATTCCATTTATATGACATTCTGGAAAAGCCATAACAACAGGGACAAAGATCAGATCACTAGCTGCTAGGGGGTTGCAGGTGCAGGGTTGACTATGGAAGAGTAACACAAGAGAAGTTTGAGGAACGATGGAAATGCTCTACACTATGATTGTGGTGGTCGATACACAATTCTACGTTTTTCAAGACCCTATGCATCACAAAGAATGACCTTTACCATATGTAAATTAAAAATAAATTTTTAAAAACTTTAAAACAAAATACTATGGTGGCAGCAATACCACAGATTTACAGAATATCAAGATATCAAATTTATCATAAAATTTCCTCAAATTCAAGCATCCTAAAAATATGTATTACTCAATTACACAGTGTAAAGAGATTATAATGTAATTCACTTAGATATTAAACCATAATGACAACAAAGATTATTACTGGTAAAATTACAGTTGAACTCGGGTTAGCATTTTATATACATATTTTAATCCTCCGAATGATCATGTAAAGTTAAAATTATTATATCAACTCTACCAATGAGAAAACAAACTCAGAAAAATAAAGTAAGATTTTACCCACTGACACACATTTAGTAAGTGGTGAAGCTAGGGTTTAATCCCATTGTATCTGAGTCTTTCCAAGACCATTTCTTTCCTCTACACTATATTGTCTCTTAGTTCAAATGCTTTAGTAACTCCTTAATGAGTAGTATTTTCCTTTATTTTATTTAGAGATGAGTCCATATTTCCTACATTTTAAGTTTAAAATTGATCATGAATATTTTACATTATTCAGGTACCCACACAACCATAATCATATGAAACAAACTTAAAATATACAACTTCTGTCATCAAGATGTTTATAATCTAATAGCTAGCACAGATATGACAAAGTAAGCAATTTTAAAACTCAAAAACAATAGTTGAATAGTAGAGGCATGGGTAGTGTGAGTACCTCATAATAAGAAAGTAATTCTAATTGCTTCCTCTCATCCCTTATATCACAACTGTCATTCATTTTACTTATATTAAGCATATGTATGTGTAAGTATATATTGCATACATATATCCAAACACATAAGCAAATAAAATCAAATACAGTGTTACTATCAACTTCAACTGTTATCTATTAGACAAATTAAGAATAAGAAAAATGAAAGTTTTATTTTATATTCATTCATTTCTTCTCCAACGTACTTCCTTTGATGTTTGAGTTTCTGACCTGTATCATGTACCTTGTCTCTAAAGAACTTCTTTTACCACATTCTGCAAAAATGGTGTACTGGCAAAAAATATCTCAGTTGTTGTCTGATAATCTTTATTTCTCCTTCACTTTTAAAGGATAATTTTGCAGAGTACGTTATTCTAGGCTGGTGGCTTTTTTCTCTCAACAGCTTAAATATTTCACTCCACTCTCTTCTTGCTTGCATGGTTTCTGAGAAGCCAGATTTAACTCTTATCTTTGCTCCTCTGTAAGTGAGGTATTTTCCCCTCTCTGGCTTCCTTAGGATTTTTTCTTTATCTTCAATTTTCTGTAGTTTGAATGTAATATACCTAGGTATAGTTTTGGGGGGTGGGGGGGCAGGCTGGTATTTATCCTACTTGGTGTTCTCTAAGCTCCATGGATCTTTCGTTTGGTATCTAATGGTGATTTGGGGAAATTCTCAGTCATTATTGTTTCAAATATTTCTTCCGTTCCTTTCTCTCTTCTTCTGGTATTGCCATTATATTTATGTTACATTTTTTGTAGTCAACCCACAGACCTTAGATATTCTGCTCTGTTTTGTTTTGTTTTATTTTGTTTTTCAGTCTTCTTCTCTTTGGTTTTCAGTTTTCAAAGATTCTATTGAGATATCTTCTTGTTCAAACTCTTTCCTCAAGCATGTCCAGTCTACTAATAAGATCTTCAAAAGCATTCTTCATTTTTGTTATAGTGTTTTATTCTCTAGCATTTCTTTTTGGTTCTTTCTTAGAATTTCCATCTGTCTGCTTACATTGCCCACCTGTTCTTGCATGTTGTCTACTTTATCCATTAGTACTCATATCACATAAATCACAATTGTTTTAAACTCCCAGTCTGATAATTCCAACATCTTGCCATATCTAAGCCTGCTTCTGATGCTTGCTCTGTCTCTTCCAACTGTATTTTCTACCTTTTAGTATATCTTAGAATGTTTTTCTTTTGATAGCCAGCCACGATGCACTGGGTAAAAGGAACTACTGTAAACAGGCCTTTAGTAATGTGATAGTAGGGTGTAGGGAGTGGCAGAACAATTTGTAGCCCTATAATTAGGCCTCAGTCTCTTAGAAAGCCTGTGCTTCTGGACTGTGAACTTCACACATACCCCTCAGTCCATCTCCCTCCCCACAGGTGGGTCAGGATGGCTAGAGTGGGCTGAAGTTGTGCATTTCCCTTCTCCAACATGGAAGACTTGAGGAGCTATAGTTGGATACTTCCCTTCACCCATGTCAGTTAGGCTCTGATAAAACTGCAGCAGGTTAGGCTCTGGTGAAACAGTTTATCCTAAGGGCAAGCCTTGTTAGGAAGAACAGAATGTTCTGGCATATTTCAGAATGGTTCCTTTTCCCATTCTTCTGCCAAAAGCATGAGGAGATTTTTCTAATATTCACTAAGAGAACCTGGTAGAGACACAACAGGTAAAACACAAAAGTGTGGGGCCTCTGATGACTCGTTTCCCCTGGAGTTTCTAACTCTGAGTTGTCCACACCGAGCCTTCAAAAATTTGTCAATCAATTCAGGTGTCCCTACACCAGCACTGGTTCCCAGCAAGGCTGCTGCTCTGGTAAGCTGTGATTCACTGCATTCTCGGTTGGCCTCTCCAATTTTAAGTGCAGTGGTTTGTTTTGTGATCTCTCTTCACTTACAAATCTAAGAGAAGTTGTTGATTTTTCAGTGTGTTCAGGTTTATACTTGTCAGGATGAAGTGGCAACGTCTAAGCATCTTACATGCCATACCAGAAACCAGAAGTCTGCATTTTCTCTTAAGAAATGTTTTACTATACTTCAAGCTTAAAAATGTATGTAGAATAAGAAAACACATAGAAACCCAGTATCATACAGGAAACTATGTTGCATAGTTTGAAAATTATTTATTCCTTTTCACTTTTCTCTTATACTGCACATATTTATATTTCCAGACATCCAGCCTATATCAGACACTGTTCTTAAATATCTGAACCTTTCAGTTTATCTGTAGAAATCAATGTAAAACTATAAAGTGTAATCTTTGACATGTATCTTCCAAACAAGTGATTAAAATACAGCTTACCATTTTGATGCCTGTGGAAAACGTCACTGGTTTTACAGGTTTAGGTTTCTCAAGTTGCATTTCCAATTGGGTAGATCTATCTTTATGCTGAGCCAAAAGCAGAGCAACAGGGAGATCAGAGCTCTCCTGTAAGAAAAGTTAAAGTGCAACATGAAAGTTGAAAAAGAAAAAACTAAAGAGCAAAAAGTCCTTTATTTTAAAGTATGCCTTTCCATAAGCATTCTATGTTAACCTAAATATTCATTTTATGGAGAACACTTTACAAAATATTTTAACATTCCATAATAAGAAAAGGCTGTTTTAGACTCATAAATCAAAATAACCTACAAAAAAGGATTTTTATAAAATCCACATTAAAGACAATGTAATAGGGTCTTATTTCATCTAGCAAAGCCAACCAAATTTATTAAAATAAAAAAATTAGAAGCTAATCACAAAAAGAGTAGTACAAAGTACTATAACTTAGATCAGATGTTTATCTAAGACATTCTTTTTACCAGTGAATTCAGGCCAGTTTGAAATTGCTTCCCATTAGACTTCACCTGAGGCCGTTTGGAAATGATCCTTGTTCTGTTTTGCACAATGCAATGATTGTTAAATACAACCAAAAGTATATTTATTTTCTCTTTTATTGAGTTATCTTTATAAATTAAGTCTAAATTTTTTAATTAACAAAATAATAGTAAACACTTTTAATTTCTTATACTGATATTAAATCAGAGCCTCTACACAAATCTGCACACACACATATTAACAACACAAGCAAATTACTAATTCTTATATGTAAACTGTTATTTATCCTGTTTAACATGAAGTCTTCTTGTTTAAAGTGCTGCAGAGCTAAGACCTAAACTAAATGAATCCAGACATTTTCCTTTCTGAGTTGTTAGTTAAATAAGAACACAGAAACACATGCAGAGGGAAATCAGGAAGGAAGGAGATCATACACACACATACACAGACACACACTACTTTCTACATCATTATAAACAAAAATGAAGGCACAAACACATTTCTATCTCCTATATCAACATTACCTATGAAAACATAAGTCTTCAAGTGGCCTACAAATTTTTAAAATACTACCTACCTAGAATTTAATCCTGAAAAAACTATATTAACATTTCTTAGTATGAAAGATACAGCAGTCTAACTTTCTTGCCAAATTTAACAACTCAATATTTTTAGACATAAATACGGCTAATTAATATATTTAACATACTGTTTAAAGTTATATATAGTATAGAAGAAATTCAAATAACACAACATTTATTTCAATGGCACTATCCTAGAATAAATTTGTACCTAAAGAGTTTGTAACAGAAGTGCTTTGCAAGAGCAAATGCTACAAATATTAAAACTTTTTAAATTAAATGGAAAAACATAAATTTTATTTACAAAATAGAACTTTATTACAGAGCAAAATCCTTGTAATCTGGCTTTAGCAATAATGAATGAATTAAATATACTATGAGAATATGCTTGAATACCTTTCATATTCTACAACAAAGCATTAGTAATGCATTAGTAATAGTATTGTGAATTTCTGCAGCTATTCTAGATTTCCATTAGGAATTTTATAATAAAATGTAAAATTAAAAGAAATTTAAATGGGCTGTGGCCCCAGATATCTTTTAAAATCTTACTATCTTTTCATATATAAAAACTAACAAAAGAAAAATTAATTTCCTTGACTAAAAAGTTAAATCACTGCTTCCTAACTTATACTCTAAGTGCATTCAAATTCCATACTTGGTATTTACTCTAAAAAGTAAATGTTCTTGTGTAAAAGTAAGACAATATGTGTACTTCAAAAAAGTTGCTAATCAGTACTTTGGCCTGTTTTAATCCTGGTTTTACTTTCACATAAAAGGACTAGAATATTAAAATGTCTTGGTAAAACAGTTGAAATTTTTAAAAAATAAACATTTGAGAAATCTAAAACTAATTTTGATACTATTTAACTTCAAATCTGCTTTACTGCGTTTTAGCACTCAAAATTTGGAGGCTGAAAATCTTTGTAAATGTTGAAGTAGAAATAAGCAGGAGCTCTAACAATAACAAAAAGATAAATCTAAAGAGTAAAATAAACTATGGGAAACATACATGCTCTCAAGAATACATAAAATGCAGATTCAGCCTTCCAAGTTACTTCATTCTTCTTAGCTTTTCATTTTTACCTTGAAAGTTTCTGTAACCTATATTAACTGCCCTAAGGTACAGTTTAATATTTAAAGAAATTTTAATAAGACTGCCCGTAATACTCATTAAAAGCTTTATAATGACCATTTTTAAAAGATTATTTAACTGACTTTAAGCAAGCCATCTGGCAAATAATATTCTAATAAAAATCAGCTACTGCATTTGACAATATCAGCCCTAAACAAAATTTAAGACATAAGCTGAAGAGAATTTTCAAACAGGAATATTAAAAGATTTAATAAGTCAGTTTAAAAATCTCTTCCCAAACTGTTAAAAAATAAAATAACCTGACTTTACAGTTAGGATTAAATAAATAGACTTGTTAGACAACATTATATTACATGCTAAGGCATAACATTAGGCTTAGCATTCAGTATAATGTACAGTATAATATAATGCCAATGCTTTTTAAAAGGTTAAAAAGTGACTTTCAGCACAAGGACCAAAAACAGGAAAAAAAATTCTAATAAATAGTACTTGTTCCCTAAATTAAATCTAGAGAGTAATTCCAAAATTTAAGCTTCTGTTCATATTTACAAATGCCAATGCAATCTTTCTTTATAAAATCTAGCACACGAACATACATAGAAAAAGAAATACAGTGTATTCTTTTACTTACTTAATAAGGATTCAGGAGGATAAAAAGAAATTTAATGAATTCCTTCAACTAGCCAATAAGCGCAAAATGTATGTTAACATTTTAACAAAAAATTTTTTTAATAAATATCAAAAAATTTAAGTAACAAAGAATCTTTAAAAATAAATTTGAAAATGAAAACCAGAAATTCAAATTGAATTGGTATTTTAAACCAATCTGTTGTAATTAATTGTCCTAATGAATACAGTAAATTGCTAAGGATTATTTAACCACCATGTTACATGATCTAAACAATGAAGAAAGTATGCACAGTAATGACTTGCAGGTGAAGAAAACAGGAAGGGGGTTGGGTTCTTACAAAAACCAATATTAACTCCAGATTATACACAATGTACAACATGAGCAGTTGCAGCTCAATTGCCAATAGTAGCTCAATGAGGCAGCAAAACTTAGTACTAAAAGACTAAAGACTTTTAAGAATATGTAAGAATAATTGCTATGCAAAGCTAGCTAATCTCAAAAACTAAAAACTATTTAGATTGAACATTTTTAAAAGGTTAAAGTGTATTTTCATCTTATATCTAAGTTCTATATTTGGAATTAACTCAATTAATTGTATAGAGGAGAGCATTACTAAAGAAAACTGTGCTCCTCTTGGTGTAAAATGATGAGAAAAAGAATCCTTCAAAAAAATAATTGTAACATGGATCTTTACTAATTCATTCTTTAAAATTTTTAACTTCTCAGAAACTACATGCCTACAAAAAAATGTAAAACACGGCATATGTCACTTCAACTGTTAAAGCCACACCTGCCACTTAATAGTGCCAAGAAAAATAAATGGAAGTCACTAAGGTAAAACACATATTCTAGTTTAAATGTTGCTGTCCTCATTTTTAGAACCAAATTTACATTCCCCTCATACACAGTAGATAGGCTTATGATAAGCATTTTCTGTCTAAGTCTCACTAATGCCCTTACCCTTACTTTTCTTTTACTTTCTCACCTACTTCTAATTTAAGTAATCTTGCTCTCTTTTTATTCCTTGTTATCTAGCTTAATTGCTTTTAGGGCAAAAGTACAGTTGAAAAAATATACATGTACACCTTTACCTGATCACAGAATAACAAACAGCATAGCAACTAGTAGATCAAGGAGTTAAGTATGTTAACACCTCATGGAAATTAATTATGTGGCCAGAAAGGGAAAAGGAAGAATGCAAAAAGTCTTTACTAGAAAGGACAATTTTCTAGTTGTGATTTCACAATAGCACACTGGTTTATAAGCATCAAATAATATATTCTCAAATCTATGAAACACTTTCAAAAATCTTAGTTATTATTACTGCTATTATCTACCAATGTTGGCTACTTGAGGAGCTTAATAGCTGGAAAACACCAATAACTTGCAAAACATTACCATTTCTTTCATATGTATTCTTTTTCATGAAAAAATGAAATATAGTTCTCATGGAGTAACCAGAATCACTATAAACTTCAGCATGAAGCCAAAACACTTGAAAACTAGTTAGTTATTAGAAAACCAGTGTTAATCAGGTAGAAAATGCTCTGAAAATGTGTTTTAGTCAGTAAGCTTAGAAACAATCAATTAATAGTAAACTGACATGTTAGTTTTAACACTCTCTCATCTGAAAATAATGTGGATATTGACAAATCCTTGTAAAAAGTAAAGGAAAAGACGATGAATATACCAGTACAAACTACAGAAATGTCATTTAAATAGCATTACCCAACATAAGAGGAAAGATAAACCCTGAAGACAAATGATTTTTAATCACAATTAACATTAATACATACCAGTTCATCTAAAAAAGCCTGCTTATTCTTCCTTTTTAGAATCTGCTGCCGTTGTTCTTCTTTTTGTATAAATAGTCTTCTTTGTTCATTTTCCTGTCGTTCTACCTCTAAAGCTTCTTCCAATTCCTCCTGCTCTCGAGTCTAAAACAGAAACGTGTACATATGCCATGGAATAAATTTAGTAACCAAAATCAACCTTTATAACACTTTGTATCTCCTTTTATGAAAGCATAAAATGTACTAGTCACTAATTGTTTAATAGTGCAGCAATTTCACTTTGAAAGAACCATAATTCATTTTATTTCATGTGGACATGTTATTATTAAAGAGAATAACATCTAGAACTAAACAAACACCTAAACAAAGTACATTGAACCCAGCTGCAGAACTGTGGAAACTGTGCTTAATAAGGGTTTTACTTTAGGGGATTTAACAAGGAAAACAAAACAAAACAAGAAACCCAACAAAAACAGATAATCTCTGTGCAGAACTACTGATTGAAACACTCCATGTGAAAGACCGGTTTCTTTAATAAAAACAATTTTCAGAGCACATAAATTAACGAAAAGTTATCACAGTACTTAGATTCTTCTTCCCAAGCTAAAGTAAGTTTTTCTGGTGCTAGAGTTCCAAATAGCATTCATTTAAGGTAAGTTATGAAAAACTGAGGTTATTTTCTAATAACACAACCATATAAACTTCAAGGGTCCTCTTTGTGGAGTTAAAATTTCAAAATCCAAAGCTAACATGTAGAAAAAAAATGAATGACAGGTCTACTCATTCCCCTTTTATAAAGTTTCTCAGAAATATTAAATACTTCCAGGCTCTGAAATTTATTTCAACTCTAACACAGACTTAAAAGCAATATTATAACTGGTCTTTGCTCTTTAAGTCTTATAAATGAGAAATTCAATAAAATCTGAATGGCTTTATTTTAAAACTTTTGACTGTTACTCTTGAAAATGTAATACCTTTTTTTAAATTCAACAGAATATTGAGAGTTTATGATACCTCAAGGCAAATACAGAATAGAAGGAGGGAGTATAATAGGTTTGGGGATCACTAACAAAATATGTGAATTAACAGAGGCCTCAAAGAAAAGTATATTTTTATGTAAAATAATATTCAAAACCCTCTGTTAGATTTTTTTCAATCCACACATTAGATAAACTCCCAAAAAAAACAGGATTCTCAAGTAACAAGATGTTTCACTTACAATTCATATGCAGTATATCCGGAAATAAGTTTAGCATTTGGTTTCCCAAAGCTAATCACCTTCCTATATTCCTCATTTCTGCTAAGTACACACCTACATCTCAATCAACTCAAGCTGAAACTTCAAAGTCACCTTTGTTTACTCCCTCTCCCCTGCCACATTTCCCTTAAATTAAAGCAATTAAGTTCCATTAGCATCTCTACCTATAAATTTACAAACTTCTATTATTGAGGTTACTATTCTAACTCAGGTACCCAGTGAAGAAGAGAATTCAAACTTCATCTAGAAGGATTAGTAGGAATAAATGTAAAAATTTAGGAGATGAGATATGAGGGCTGGAAAAGTGAATTACTTGACTAGAGGTCCATAAGCAGAAAAAGACAAATTTCATAATAAAACACATAAGCAGTAAGTACGACGTGTGATAGAGAGGTATACACAGAGTATAGTGGGGACAGAATTGATAAGAGTGGTAAATTCTCCTTGCAAAGATAGAAGACAGGTAGAGTTAGAAAAGATTTCATATAGAGTGTTATGGGAAAGATAGAAGACAGGTAGAGTTAGAAAAGATTTCATATAGAGTGTTATGGGTTGAACTTGTGCCCCGACCCTTGGCGTCGCTGAAAATTCATGTATAATTTATATCCTGCCCTCTTTACTGGTAATTCCTCTATATCAGGGGTTCTGCATCCAAGGATTCAACCAACCTTGGATTGTGTGGTAACGTAGTATTTACCACTGAAAAAAGTCCCTATGTTAAGTGGACCTGCATAGTTCAAACCTGCGTTGTTCAAAGGTCAACTGTATCTATCATTATAACGTTCTTAGATAATTAGAAATTCCTACTCTAAAATAATATAACCAGTCTAAAAGAAATTATTCTTTCTAATACTTTCTAAATTATTCTTTCATTGCAACTCTCAATATTATTTCTCAGCTTAAAACTATAAATGAAAAAAGCATTCACTTGAAAAGAACAACCTTCTATTAAGCTAAACAGAGCTAATACAACAAGTTACCTGCCCATAACTATTTTGCATGTAACTTCTGATGTACCCAGAGAAGGCTACTGGACAAAGAGAGTAATTTTTATGGCACACTGATGGTCTCAGAAACGAGACACTTTTCTATGGAAGCCAGGCTGGATATGAATGGAATGGAATGTCAACTCCTTGAGAGTTTTACTGAAGGAAAGAAGTGCCTAAATGAAACACTTGAAGACTATAACAAGGAAGTCCCTCTAAATACAAGATGAAAATACAAGCTACATAATCCAAATATACCTGTATCATTTTTACCAATGATTACAAATTCCTGATAAAGTACCTCACAAACAATTACCTGTGTTTTTCCCTGAAACTAGAAAGTCATGTTGTACTGAAGAAATGATAGCTAAATTGTGTAAGTTAGATAATTAAATCTCTGCATGCATACAATTCTTTTTCATTTATAGAATATATTTTAATAATGCCACCAAAATTATTTTTACTATAGTAATATGTGTCTCGTACCTATATGCCTATTACAAATATTAGTACTTTGGGCCTAAATTTCAGCTAAAGTCTTTATAAATGTAACGAGTTTTAGAAAAAGACAGCTTTTTAAAGGATCATGTTTAAGTACTCATTTCCAATACAAAAGAAGAAAATACTAGCAACCAACCAGCTTTAACTTATTTTTCTGAATGACATCTTTGTTTTCCTTTTGGTATATCTCCATTTTCTTTTTGGTGTTGTCCAAATCCACATTGTTGGTCAAGTTGAAAACTGCATCAGAAAGGAAACACTGACATGAAACACAGTTTTAACTTAAATCTTGAGTAGGAAATAAAACCAAATATTCATCACAGTGACTTCTTAATTCATCAGGCTGTCATTTGTTCATCAGCTCTATTTGTATCTTTTTACTAACTACCTATTTTAGAGACTAGCTCTAGCTCAACAACTATATTTTCTGAATCAAATATAAGGAAAGACTGTCAGACTATCACAGACTATCTAAAGATGTGAATCACCCCAAAAACCTAAGATATATGCTTGCCATAATCACATTAGATTTGATTTTTATAGTGCCCGTTCTAACTTTAAAAGCATAAAAAAGATTGCTTAGATTTTTTTTTTTTAAATAAAGTAAGCCTGGGATCTACTACACTGGTCAGAATCAATATTGAAAAGAACCTGTGCTCCAGAAACAAAAATTATCCAAAGGAATAAAAAATATTATCAAACAAAAACAGGTTTTATTCTGATCTTCAACATGGCTAGCAACAACCTTGAATCATTTCCAATACAGTCAGATCTGGAAAAGTCTGAAATATTTAAGAGCTGAAACTTAGAGAAGGTAAAGGATAATCTGGCATCAAAATTTAAAATTGAAATAATTTAGTAAGAGAAGCCACTGAGACATGTTTAGATAGGTGATAAATTTTCAGAGAGTTAGAATTGTCTTTTTATAATTCCAACTTAAAATAATTTGAATTATACATGTCTTACTCCCTTCTAAGTTTACTTACATAAATCAAAAGGTTGTTATAAATACTTTGAACAACAACAAAAAAAACTCTTTTGGTATATATAAATTCATATTTTAAAGTACCACCCCACTACCTTACCCCTTTCAGTGTTTGTATCAGCCTGTCTAAAGAAGGATCCATATCATTAACTTTCCTGTTCCATAATTCAATTCAGACCTCCCTTGGCTTCCTCTGTAATTTCTGTCCAACCATTATTAGCCCTTCTATACCTTCTCCAATTACTTGCCGCTGCTTCCTCCAGCTTATCCTATAAACAGGTTTGATCTACCCTAAATAACTGCTCTACTTTGTGTTTCTACAGATTTCTTTCCCATCTCACTCCTTCCTTTAGCTAATAACCATTTCAAATAGTTCTTAAACTTTTGCATTATAGAGGCGTATAAGAACTGAAAAGTAATATTGAAAGCCCAGCAGAGGCGTATCTGTTTTGTTGAGTAAGGCCATCAAACATACTCAAAAATCCAATCTAATCCATAGTTTTATTTTTATCTCCTCAAAAGGCCAATTTATTTCAGAGCATCAATTAATCATAATCATTGTTGAAAATTCAAGCTAATTTAAGTAAGTAGAAAAAAGAAGCAATATTCAATTATATTATATACAATTTTAAAACTGAAAGAAATGAGAGAAAATGAGAAACAATAGCCCACTAGCTATTTCTCCAACTTTTTTACCACAAAGTAGAAAAGAAAATAATAACAGTAGTAAATCAAGGAATCTGTCTAGGATGCAATATACGGCATTCCCCATAAATTACACACTCACCTAGACGCAAAACAGTCAGAGAAGGAAATAAACCAAACTAGCAATAGCCCTCAGAAAGGCAACTGTGACCTAGTAGTTAATATAGTCTGACTCCACTATCCTTGCCAACCACTCACAATTTACTCCCTGTACTTAACAGCCATCCACTGAGCCACCAAATCTGATAACCTTTCACAACCTCTACCACCCTCAACATCTATGCCCACTTAACAATTTTGATCACTTTTTTTTCCTTAGCACTTCCTTCGTTTCACTAATTTGTTAACATGTTCTCCTCCCTTCCTCCTACCACTCTAACTATTCACTCTTGCTTCCATCTTTGCCTCTTCTTGCTTTCTAAGTAAATCTATAAGATTCTGGCTTTTGCCCTCTTTCCTCCCTCTATGTTCTTTGGGTAATCTCATCATTTCCCACAGTTTCAACCAAAGAAATGCTAGGAAAAGTTGACACTACCTCAAAGTACATTCTAGAAAACCTAACACATAATCATCTCCCAACCTGCTCCTCCTTGTAAATTCTTTACCTGTAAATGATATGACTGTCATGCTACGACACCTCATTCATCTGACACACTCTCTTTTGTACTCCATAAGCACCAGCTGCCAAATACTACAGATTCTACCACCAAAATCTCTTTAAAACTACCCTTATTTCCAATGTACCCTGCCAATACACCAAGCCAGGATCTTACTTCTCCCTGGATGATTTATAATCTCTGACTTAATTTCTCATCTCCAGAATCTTTGCCTCTTTCCCTATATCCTAATCCCACCCATATTATACACTGCTGCCAGACTAATATTTTTGAAGCATACCTCAAATCACCTTCTACCTCCACCACCCTACAGTCCTCTCTCACCCCCTCTGCTTTCCCCCTTTTACTAGAGAAAAAAGAAAAATCAAACACTTTTAGAATTCAGAATCCTTCACAATTTGGTTATAACTACTTTCATCTCCCCTTAATAAAGACATATTTTAAAATTAGACAGCTCTGCATTTCCCAAATGTTCTACATTTCCTGCTGCAGTTCCTTTAATCATACCATTGCCTAGAATGCCTGATCCCTCTTTTTAACTATTGAAAATATACCCAATCTTCAAATGTCTACCCAAATATTACCTTTCCCATGAAGTTCTCCTTAATTCCCCTAACTAGAAATAACTTCCTTATAAATGTTGAAAACATTGTTCACAGATTATGTAAAAATCCCTTTCTACTCTACACGACATGTACACACATACACAGCATTCTTTATTTTGCATTTCATCTTGCACTCAAAGATCATATTTTATACAATCTCTGTATCATCCAGACATAAGGGAAAGAAGAAAGGAAAGGAGAAAAGGATTTAATGATCATTTATTACATTCCCAACACTATGATGTTCTGAGCACCCAAAAGAACTTTGTATTCAAAAACTAACACTCATTGGGGAGATCACCCCTACAACACACAAAATTGAAGTAATAACACAAGACATGATCAAGTAATAATAGGGGAAAACTAAAAGTATCTTTGTTTCACTCATTAAATAATATTTAGTATTATGCTGGTTGTTGAATAAATATTTATTAAAGGAATAAATTACCCTTCCTTTTAACAAACTCAGCTACCAATTAACCCTTCTAAAACAAAGTTCTGATTATGTCATTAAGTCATTGAGTCACTCAGTTCACTCACTGTTTCTGCATCCACAATGATTTAAAAAAAATCTAACCTCACTTCTTACATTACTTTTTCCCCTGCTTTGTGAGTTTTACAGATTCCTCAGAGCCTCTTCGAGAACCAAGGGAAAGAGAGATTAAGCAATCCAACCAGAGTAGCTTTCCTTCATTTGTTTTCTGGAAGTGATCTCCTTCTCAAAATTCTGCTTAAACATTATACTCTGCAGTGTATGTGTGTGTGTCTGTGTTTAGTATCTATGAAACATCTCACAACACCTACAAAATATGTATGACAGGCACTATGTCTAGCATTTGACCTAATTACATTATTTAATCCTCCTAATATTGTTATGAGATATATAAAGTACTACGGTCATTCACACTTTACTGATAAGGTTTAAAGACATTAAATAACTACATCCAAGGCATACAACTAGTAAGTGTTGAAACCAGGATTTTAATCTAGGCTGATTCCAAAGCCTGACTTTTACCTACAGTGCTAGTTTTATTGCTTCTCTCCATACCTGAAAACCACTGCTAGCCCAGTTCAGCTATTCTCTGCATCTAACTGTACAGGCCCCACACCTTTCTATCACCATATCTGTGATCAAACTGCTCCCAGAGGACCCACCTCAGTACCAGCCTCAATCCAGAACAATTGTGAACAGCCATACCTGGCCACCCTTCTATAGCCAACTTAATCATCAGCTTTTCTTTATAACTCACTCTGCAGGTACAAATCCCCTACATTTCTCTATTCCTGAATGCTCACAACAGATTACCTAATATAATTCTGGTGGCACTAACCCACTTTCTACCCTGTATAATTATTTTCAACGTATGTACCAACCATACCTATTTGACCTAATAGTGTGTTCCTTGAGGGCAGATTCTAGAACTGATTCAACTCTATCACTCCTAGCATTTAAATAAACTTCCACTACATATCCATTAGAATGGCCAAAATCCAGTACACTGATGACATCAAATACTGGCAAGGATGTAGAGCAACAGGAATTCTCATACACTACAGCGGGAATGCAAAATGGCACAGCACTTTGGAAGACAGTTTGATAGTTTCTTATAAACAAAATATAGTTTTACCATACAATCCAGCCACTGCACTCCTTGGTATTCATCCAAAGGAGTTAAAAACTACGTCCACACAAAAGCCTGGATGTGAGTGTTTATAGTAGCTTTATTCATAACTGCTAAAACATGCAAGCAATCAAGATGTCCTTTGAGTAGTTTGAATAGTTTAAATAGATAAATAAACTGTGGTATATCCAGACAATAGGATATTATTCAGCACCAAAAAAAATTAATAATAATAATATTAAAAATAATAAGCTATGAAACCATGAAAAGAGATGGAGGAAACTGAAATGCATACTACTAGGTGAAAGAAGCCAATTTTGCAAAGGTTACATACTGTATGTTTCCAGTTATATTTTGCCTCTGCAAAAGGCAAAACTATGGACAGTAAAAAATCAGTAGTTGCCAAGGGTTGGGAAGAAGAAGGGACAAATAGGAAGAACACAGAGGAGTTTTAGGGTGGTGAAATTCTTCTGTATAATACTACAATGGTGGATACATGCCATTAGACATTTATCCAAATCCATAAAATGTACAACACCAAGAGTAAATCCTACTATAAACTATGGGCTTCAGGAGATAATATGTCAATGCAGGTTCATTGATTATAACAAATTTATCACTGGGGTGGGGTATGCTGATAGTGGGGCAGTCTGGCACAAGGGGTAAGTAGGAACTCTCTGTAGTTTCCACTTAATTTTTTTGTGAATCTAAGACTGCTCTAAAAAATAAAGTCTATAAGAAAAGGAACTTCTCATCCTGTAAGAGCTCAAGAAATGCTTGTTGAATCATTACAAGAGGAAATAAATAAATAAACTAATACTGGGGGTGGGGGGGACAGATAAAACAGGTAAAAAGGATTAAGAGGTACAAACTTCCAGTTTAAAATAAGTCATAAGTCATGATGATGTGATAAACACATAGGGAATATAGTCAATAATGTTGTAACTATTTTCTATAGTGATGAATGGAAATTGGTCTTATTGTGGTGATCATTTCATTAACACATAAAAACATTGAATCACTACGTTGTACACCTGAAACTAATATAACACTGTATGTTAATTATAACTCAATAAAAAATAAAATAACAAATAAACCAATGCTAATATTTATAATTATCTTTATAAGTATAGATTTAATTAAAATGATGTTTATAATTACAGAACAGAGTTATACAGAATGGCAAAGTAAGCAGATGTGAAACTACAGGAACAAATAATCTTTGTTTCTTATGGTATGAATCTACCAACAAGTAAAAGTAATCAAATTGATATCCTACGTTGAACTCTACTAAAATGTTTAAAGCAGTTTAAAAAAAACTTTATCAGCAGCCTAGACAATAAACTATTGATTTAAACTCCCCAATAAATAGAACCTAGAAACAGTAAAGTTAAATCCTAAGTGAAATTTATGTTTATATACAATTCCTTTTTTTAATTCTTGTTAAAACTTTATGATAAATTCCAATGAAACTAAAACAACCAATTTGTTTTCTTCATTTTTTAAAAATTTAGAAAGCAAAGGTAATAGCAATATAATAGATGCAAATCACAAGTAATACAAATCTCTTCCTTTAAAAAAAAATAAAGAAAAGTGGATTACTATTTTGAAAACTTTTCAGATGAAGCAAGTCTCATTCATGCCACAATGAATCAGGTTGGTATAATAGCCTTGAAGAAAAAGGAACAATTTTCTACAACAATAATTTGGCCCTTTATCTGGTTACTGGTTTAGCTCAGATGTTGACCTTCCTTTAGTCAAGTATCAAAAGCCAACAAAAAACCTATTGTATTTTCTAAAAGATTTAACGTTATTTAAGTATAATTTCAAAGTCTTTTTGACATCCAGAAATTATAATTAAAGCCCTTAGGACTTTCTCACCCTTTTAAAATAAGCATACTCTGAACCAAAAGAATAATCTGTTTATTATGAAACTAAGGACAAACCTTTGAGATAATCCCTGAGGCCAAAAGGAACAAGAATTTTTATGTTTAGATTGTCATAACCAGAGAAAAGAGCCTATTGTTAACGCTATAAGAAAGTTCATCTTCATGTGTGCCCCTTCTATTACAATTTTTATACCATTATTCAAAATTCTAATATTTAAAATTTTTTAAATTTGTGATGGTCAAAGGATTCATAATGAAACTGATATAACAAAATGACCAATCCCCAATTATAAGTCCTCAAACACTGACATCTCAGCCACTCTACCAATTCTATTCCTTTCACTCCAGGCCTAACCATTTTCAATAGCAAACTTTCTACCTGTAAGGTCGAGTTCCAACTCCTTTAAGATCCTTTAAAATACAGCTCCAACCTACTTTTTCTTCTCTCATCATCCACTATTCTACCCATTAGCACCCCATGTTCTAGACTCAGACTACTAACTATTCTCTGAGACTACCAAGCACTTTCATGGGCTCTGAGAGCCAAGAAAACCCATGTTCAAAATCTGGCACCATTATTTACCAGTAATGTGATCTTTAGCACAATACTTAAACTCTCTGTGCCTCTTCTCTATATGAAAAATAGAGATTAAAATGCTTGTTTCAGAGTTGTGAAAATTATGCTTTTGATTAACACAGAGATAGCCAATACAGGTATCACAAACATCCATCTAATCATCTTTAAAAACATGAATAAGACACAAAGTAAACAGTTACAGAAACAAGATTTTAAAAGGAAGTTTAAAAAAAAAGTTATATTTATACCAGAACAATCAGAACAATGACATACAACTAAATGGTGGAGTCACCTTAACAAAACTTAAAAGGGCTAAAACAGTCTTTCCCTCATTTCTATACTCTCTACCCAACAAAACAAAACAATAAAAAATAATGACAGTTCTCATGCTTTATAAAGTGTTGCTTCAATATAGATAGCACAATAATTAACTCAGTATTAAGAAATAGAGGTAAAGTTTGGCAAAATTCAAAGAAGTAGTCACATTTGAGTTCAACTGTTCAAGGTCAGAGTATTTTAATTCATCTTTGCCTGCTCTTCGTAACCTCACCTCCCACATGAAATTAGTCACTTGAATATTTTAGCTCTCAAACATCCATTTTATCTATCTCCTTCAGTTACTACATACTCCAAGCAGCCATTATTTCTCATCCAAACTGCTGCAATGGCCCCTAAAAACAGTTCCCCAACCTTGAGAATCTCCTGTCAACCAGTATCCTGCTGGCTCTCTACTGGCCATAAAATAAAATCTTACCCTCACAGTCTAGCTTGCTCTCATTAACCTAGGTCCAGTCTGTTTCAAACTGCATTTCTAGTCATTCCTCATGTTCTACCTATCTATAACGGATCACTTGCCACATTCTCCAACACGCTAAACACCCTTATGTCTCTGTGACTTTGTCTGCTGCTACAAATGTTCTTCCATCCTCTTCCTACCTGGTAAACTCCTATTCATCTTTTAAGATCAAATTCAAATGTGACCACTTCTTTGAATTTCACCAAACTTTACTTCTATTTCTTAATGCTGAGTTAATTGTTTTGCTATGTATATTCCCGTAACACTTTATAAATAAATGCCTGTACTATTTTGCATTTGATTATAATTACTTTGCATAATTATCTCCCCCTTTAGAGTATAAACTCATTGAAGGCAAAGATCATATATCCTCAGCTAGCAAACAGTTCACACAGAACAATATTCAGCAATAGTTTTTGCTAAATTAAAATTCAGCAAATATTTGAATATTTGAAAAATATTTGAACTGAGCTGAAGTTCAGAAAATAAACTATAAGTCCATGAAGCTAAGTCCCAAACTTCATCAATATCTTCAAATACAACAGAACTGTTCTCTGTCCAACATGATCAGGATTAGTAGTTGATTACTTAGAAAAGTCTGTTAAAGGAGGGAAACATACATACATTCCTTAAACACTTTATTTTAACTTAAAACATATATAAGTGTATAGGCATTCTCTAATGTAGTAATAGTCAAGGTATAGTCTGGAATTCTGCGTCCACCTAGTATAAACCATACCTATCATCTATATTGTTCAGTTTCCATCTTTTTAAAATGGACCAAGAACTTGAAAAGAGGAATCCTTCCAAAGTTTTGCATTTTTTTCCCAACCTTATAAACTACTTACTTAAATTACTTAGTTACAATAACATAGAACTGGCATAAGGTTTGGTTACCAATGCAACCAACTTGATACATAAGTGAACTGGTGAGAGAAGTACATAGGTGTACTTAAGGACATCTTCTAATGGACAGGATTCATCATGCATTCATTATGCTTTGGGGATCAGTCAATACATGTTACAGAAAGACTGGGAAATATCAGTTACTCCAATGAGTCAACTAAGTAGAGTTTGGTTAAGAGAGTGTCAACATACTGCAACTAAAGATAGTCCTTCTTGAATATATATAATAGCAGAATCACTTTCAAGTTAAATGCTCTGAGCCAGTTTCCTTATCTGGTAAAGAAAGGATGACCTATTGTATAGCCCTAATATCCGGACTTACTCTTACCTATCAATCTTAGCTCCCACTTCTGAACATGATGTTGCCTACAGGCCCTTTGGTTGTTCATATCTTTAAAGGTAATTAACCTCTTTGCAAAAAGTATGTATTTTTTAAAATCATGGCTCAACTAAAACCTTGTTCTAGAACCAAGATCCTCTCTTCCCCCCACCTTCTTGATCCATCAGTTTCTTTTACTTATCCTACCTGCCTGCTTAAACTGTGAACATGTATTCAACTTGCTCTGTGACATCTATAATCTTCTTTCCCTTTATTGCCTGATCAGACTTTTGACTAATCATACTGCCTTTAGAATAAATGTAAGTTGAGTTTCTTCCTGCTTACTATCACACTGCCTGTTCCATATCGAACACCTATTTTTAGCCAGATTTCTACATACCTGCATACTGGCTCATTTCTTGCCTATCTGTTTTTGGTGTATCTTCTCAGTCTATATCCTAACTTTTCTACTTTGCCTTGGCACTCCCAACTCTTCTATCTTTTCAGTTAAAATCCATAGCGATTCATGGTTGCCAAGATTACAAAGTGCAATGAATACAATTAGAATGAAAAAGCAATGGCTCCAAGGCACTAAAGTATCCCAGAAAAAGCTGAAATTATGTTCTATACGTGCTATTTGCTATGATATAATAAATGAACTTAGATATTTTAGAAAAATTTCAATAACAGTTGAAATAAAAAGATTTCTGGGTTTTTCTCAGTTATCAAAGAAATTAAAGGAATCAGAGTACCTTATTCTTTAGGAATTTGAATTTTCTAAAAATTTACATATATAAATGTTTTAAAGAAAGATGAATTTTATTACAATCATATCTTAAATAATAAATAGTATGCATAGTATGAGTATAGCTTGGCTATCAGGTTTGAGAGAAGAATAAGATAACTGTTTAATTCTCTTGGTCTTGTTCTAATTTTCATAGTCTGTAATTTTTGTATTATTTCCAAACCTATATTGAGTAGTAAGAATTATGGCAAGTTTAAAAAACAGTATCAATTTTTTAAATTGGTGTATAGCCACCTTCAGACTTTTTAACACCCCTGAAATGTTATTTAAGAAGAACAGAAACAACTTTCTTTTGATGAAATCTTCTTTTTGACTAACCATAATAGAAGGAAAAAGCACTAAGATAACTCTAACTTCTGATTCTAGAATAACATTGAATAATAAAATGCTGCTTCAATAGTCAGCTGCTTCAAAGTATTTTCAGATTACTACATGCACAGAAGCATAAATGATAATAAACAATGTACAGCTTCTGTCACAATGGATACAGTTAACAAAAATCCTATTTTTAAAAAACCTGAATATTTTTCTTTATCTTACTCTAATACATCATCAACATACAGGTGAAACATACAGATGAGCCTTCCTTCCCAGCTATAAAGCAGTAGTATTTCTATTCATCATATTTTTCCTAGACAAAATGTTTATACTTAATATATCCTTAAGTATACCTTCAATTTAACAAACACAATTCAAGTGCAATGGAAAGAAATTAGGTAAACATCAGCTACCACAACAAAATTTGTCATTGATTTTTATATGAAATGTTCTCCTAGCCATCTAAAAGATAAAAGCACACAAGCTAGCACACCAAAAGTACAAGCATTAAAAACGTACCAATTTCTTCCACTTCTTCCAGGAAATCATTATATTCTCTAAGACTAGGAAAATCTTCTTCCCTTTTATTGTATCTTTAAGAGAAGAGAAAAAAATCAAAATATTCCAAATCACTTGCTTTCAATATTATCTAATTGGTTTGTTCTTACCTAATTCATATACGATACACAAAAAAGGACTGCTTACTGTGTAAAACAGTTTTCTTCACACCAGGTTTTTAACTAGACCAAGAATGTTGTTCTTAAATTCTTATGACTACAGAGAACGAAGAAAATCAGGAGACAATGTTACAACATATAAAATCCTTCTTAGACTTAAGGGAAAAAGAAATTAGGACCCTGAAGGAATGAGAAACAGCTTAAATGAGGTCTACTATTGGAAAGATGATATTGTTTACTTCTTATAAATAGATTTACTAATTTCCAGAAAGCTAAAAATTAATTCAAAAGACACCTTCTTGCTTTTCATAAGTTATAGTCTAAATAATGATAGATCAAGAAAACCTATAAATATTGTAATGTACCTGTGAAGAATTAGAAAACCACAGGGCTTAATGATAAAAGATAAGAATCTAAGAGAGACTATCTCCCAGAAGTAATTCAAAAAATAAACGAGCAGCTTGGGGTACTGATAAAGTAACACCAGTTAAGTACCTAGAAAGATGCTGCTAAAACATTTGTGACCAATCTTGAAATGTATACCACCTAAGTAAATAGACAGAGAGATAAATAAATAAATACTAATTCTTTAAATCTGAAAAACAAGAAGGTGGCTTATAACAAAAGGACAGATAAAATAAAACTCAAGATTACTAACAGAGTAAAAAGTTAAATTATAAGTGAAAAAGACAGAGTATTAGAAATATATATGTACACACACAGAGATAAGTATCAAAATAAATCATAGCAAACCATAATTTTCTTTAACAGCTTTCAAATCTCAACTTAAATGTTACCTCCTCAGGCCTCACCTGACATGACTGACTCACAGCAACACTCAGTCACTAACTTCATAGCATTTTTCTCAATTTATAATCACATATTTGTTTTGTTTGCCTGTTTTATTGTCTGTCTCTATACTATCCAAGCTACTATACTACAAGACTTATGAGGGCAAGGTTTGTAGCTGTTACACTCATTTTGTACTTAGGGCCTAATATGTAAACACTGTTTGCACACAGTAGGTACTCAAGATATATTTGCTAATTAAAGAATAAAGCAAATAAATTGTGAAGCCATCAATTAAGAGGATTTATTCTTCTCAAACAAAGGTTAGATAATTAATATTACTGAGTTCTAAGAACTTAACACATTTTTAATGCTGAACAAATACATAGATGAGTAAGTATTCACTTGCCAAACTATACAAATTTCTACAAGCAAATAATTATATCAATTACTGAAATAATTGTTAAAGTCCTCTTTGTGAACTGAATCATTCAAGCAGTAGTACTTACATCTTTAGCACCTTTTTCCTAATCTCAACTTCTTTGTCAACAGTAGGATCTTCAAAGAGTTGTACCCTGAAGTTGCTCTTTCTAAGTGGAGTGCCACACTCAGGACAATTTCCAGCTCCTCTCACAAAGAGTAAATCCACACAACTTTCACACCTATAAGGAGAAAAGTACAATGTAACTTTTAGGCTAGTATTCAAATCTACAAATCTATATATAGTTTGCCCTTCTTTTGTTTTGGTTTCTTTGTTTGGGTAGGGTTTTCTTTCTGGGGCGGGAGAGGGCAGGAAAATTAATCATTGCTACTTAAAATCCTATTAAAAACCTTTGGGAAAAGTTCGTTTTCATTTGGAGCCTACTTCAGACATAAGTGTCTGAAAGGATGCCAGTTTACTTTTACAAATTAAATAAATCTACAAATTTTTTTTAAATTGAGTTGGACTCTAGGAGGATTCAGACAGCAAGATAAGGAGCAAAAAGGCACGTAAAAAAGCAGTCTAGGGTCACCTCCATTCTCAGTCCAGTATCACCCTTAGACCTGGCAGAGGCCTGCACTGTAGAGAGCCCTGCCTACCACAATCACTAAAACAAAGATTTTTTTTTTCCCTTTCAACCTTGTAAGAAAGTTTTTCAAAAGTTCAATAGGCAATTGAGTAAGTAGAAATTATTCAAAAGGGAGAGGTGCAAGCTGAAGGGGGTCCCCCAGGACAGAGGATAAAGAACTGAGAATGTCCCAATATATGCGGAAAAAGGAGAAAATCACCACAGCTTCTGCCCTGAGAAATCCTAGAAAGAGCGACTTATAAAATCTTTAATCAGTTAAAGCTGGCTGCCCTAAATCCACCAAAGTGATTGTCCAGGCAAGCCAGGTTTCATACGTGCATCCCCTCTTGTCTCTCTTCTTGGGTAGTATGGTTTGGGGAAGAGCTTAGAACTTCCTGCAAGTCGAGTCGGAAAATAAAGGAGCTGGCAAGGCTAACCTCCCTGTACAACATTCCCAGGGAACTGACAGGATTAGCTCGTACTTTGTTTTAGATGGGTCCAGGCATCACCCAATCACCCCTGCCCTGCCCTAACAGATCCATGCTACTAGTCAGACTAGCAAGTGGAAAGGCTGACCGGGAGAAAAAAAGCCTCTGGGTCTTAAGGATGCAGGCTCCTGGGAACTCAGGATGCGGTGTTGGAGCTAAGGCTGTGCCAAGGGTATAGCTTGATTCACAACTTTTAAATATTTCAACATTTTGGTATATAGTTCTCCAGTTGTAATATTGCCCAACTCCAGATATGTTAGGGCCACACCAACTCTAATCACTCCTTTTGTAGCATTACTTGAAATTATTTATTTCTTTATGTGTTGATTTTTCTGCAACCTCCACCAGGATGGAAGGCAGGAATCTGCCCTATCTTGTTCTCTATCCCCAGTGTCTGACAGTTAATAAGTACTCAATAAACTATACGTCACCCCCCCCAAAAAAAAATAAAAGGAAAAAGAGAAATTCTAATAAATAAGGGAAAAGTTGATTTCTTCCAAGTATGGAGTTGACTTTAATAACCTAAATGATAAGAATGACACAGGGAAGTAAGAATGTTTAAGGTTGGTTATTAGTAAAACAGTAACATTGACTTCTGCATATTTCCATCTGAACAGTGCCAACAAAAAACCGGGGCGGGGGGAGTCCCTAAGAGGGAGACTAGAGATCACAGCAGTCATTATTAAGTGCAACAAAACCCCATAACATTCACTTGGGATTGGGAAGATGGGGAGTGGTACATTTCTCCAAATCTTTGTGCTTAAATTCAACTGGAGAAGCTGAAAATGAGCACACTTTACACTGACAAAAGATATTTATAGGCAAGGAGCCATGTGAAACACAACTATTGAGCCACAAATAATATCCTGTATTTCAAGGTCTTGGAGAGTAGACTCAGTCGATAATTCAGTTAACAAGGTAATATAGAACCCTTTAATACTTCTGAAAGTCATACTGTAATCTTAAACTTATTATTTGTTTCCACAATCAGTTCTACACTTCTGCTTTTTAAAACTCTGCCTTAAATCATAAGGATTTCAGCAGTATTAAAGATGTTTAATCATCCCGCTCTAGCTTCCCCTTACCCTCTACTAGCACTTCTGCTGGTCTAGCCAGCTTGCTAGTACAGACCTTTACTTCTAAGGGGTCTGAACCCTTGGTTACCATTCTCTTTCTAGGTTGTGGCTGCTCTACTTACATTTACTATAATGGGCTTGGGAGTACCAAGAGATGTCCTAGTGGCTCCCTTATGTGCCAGATATATTCTTCCCTGTGATCATTGTGATGATGAGCCAAGTCAATTACTCTTGCCAGGATGGTGACTCCTTTTCTTCCCTGGTGATCTTTCGGCATAAGGAACTCGAAGTTACCAGACAGTAGGCATGGCTTAAAGTTTAATGGAGTTCTTAATGTGTCCCTCAGTGGGACATTTTCAGCTCTGAAAACAAGGACCTCTAAGTCCACAGAGCCTAAAGTTACATAGATAGAAAATACAAATTCCCCAAGTAATGACCAGTGGTAATACTAAGTGAAGCCACTCCTACTTCCATCTCTTGGTTCCCGGACTGGTATATTTTACCTCTTAGGGATACCCAAAATAATGGTTATAGCCATATTATGACTGAATATTTAGGATGCAGAAAGCATCCTGGAGGATGGTGCCCACCCTTGCAGAGTACCACCTCCCATCCAGCTCATTAATTGCATTTATGAGCCCATTTACTCTATCAATCCAGAGGAGTAAGAGTAGAGCAGAGTTAGGACCAGTGAATTCATGAACTGAGGCTCACAGTCACATATGTTTTCCTATAAAGTGGGACTCTTGGTAAGAGAAAATGTTGCTCAAGATACCCCACTGGTGAATTAAACACTGTGGGGAAGTCATCAGATAGTAGTGTTGGCCACAGCCCTATGAGCAGGAAAAGCACACCTGTACCCAGAATATGTGTTAATCCTAGACTAGATGAATTGCTGTCCCTCTCAGGATGGGTGAAGGTACGGTTTTAGAAGCTTCAGTTTGACCTTCCCCACTATGGTAGCCTTTATCTCACTGGTCAAGGAACCAATTTGAGAGTTCTGCCAAATACCATGTATGTCCATTGCAATTACACATCCCGGAACCTAGGAAATGACTACAAGGTGAGAATTCAGACCCGCGATGAGCTAGATCTGAGCCAAGACTCTATTTATTATTAAGTGATAATAATAAATCTGACTTTCATATACTCCCATTCTAAGCTAGTATCACGTCAGGTCCCCAGATTTCAATGTCAATTCACACCCTGTGGTCAATAATCCCTCACAGGTTTGAAGTCAAAACTGAATCACTGAAGGTGTCTGGGCAGAACAAGCATGAAACAGTAACTGGACTGAAGAGTGACTCAGGATTTTACAAAGAATCAAAAAAAGAGGGAGGGAATAGTTCAGTGGTAGAGCTCATGCTTAGCATGCACGAGGTCATGGGTTCGAGCCCCAGTATCCCCATTAAATAAAAAAATACTAACAACAAATAAGTAAACTTAATTACCTCCCCCCATCCAAAAATTTAGAATACAAAGAATCAAAACCAACCCAGTATCACCAGGTTAGGCCCAGTAAAGACCTTGAGGCCTGTCTAGTATTCCTTGGGCTGTTGCCAATAAAGTGAATTCTCAGACTTCTCCAATCTGGTCTGGAATCCAGTCCATTAAATCCAGCAGACTAGGTACAACCATCTAACCATCTGCACGGATACTATACTTATTAAGTGTATCTTGTTTCTCATCCTAACCTTTCTACTAGAATATGCTTCTATAGATAACATGCATTTTTAATCCAATGTTTTATTTTCAGTTGGACACCTTAATGGCACAAGAACAGACTGCATAGTCAACCAGATGTAAATATGAAAGCTATTGGTGTAGAGGTAACCATAATCTTTTCCCAAAATTTATTATGGAATGAGAATGAAGGAAAAAAGACAAAAAGAGTATCTCACCAAGGGAACCATTCAGGCAATAAAAAATTCCTCCATAAAAGATAAATAATGACAGTTATACAAGTTTTTTTAGTTTTTAAAGTATGCATAAAATACATGACTTTAAATAAAATATCTTTATTTGGATCACTTAGCCTCCATCAAAATGAAAAACAGACCAAAAAATAAATCCTCCAAGCAACTGGCACACCTACCTCTAAAAATACAACCTTATACATAATAGAATATCAAAAATGGGATAATAAAAAGAGAAAGACAACTTACCTTACCTAGAGAGCTAATTTCCTAAAGCTTTGTAAGCATACTCATACTTCCTCAAGTACCCAAACTAATTTCTTAAAATATTATACAACTCCTAAACTGTCTCAAATACAGTACACCATTTTTGTCCCTGTCATTATCACACTCACTCTATCACCCTCTTGTACCCATCTATGGTGAATATGATCCACAGTATCCCCAAAATGTATTCATATCGTCCAGACACTTCAGTCATACTAATAATGAATCCCACCATCTTTACCCTCAGTTATGGACTCCTCTAACTGTATCCACTCCTCTCTCCCTAATACAGTTTTCCAGATCTGACTTATGTTCTTCCTGTTCACCACTGTTCCTAGCATCATTTTTGGCAACATAAACATCCTCATAAATGAGCCAACCATTATCCTAGGCACTTTCTTAACCCTGATGATCTCTTGCCACATCTCAATTTAGTCACCCACCCTCATACCTTCAAACTTCAACCTTGTCATTATCGTCATTATCAACAGATATATCTCCTCTGGATTCTCATTTCTGGCATCCCACCTTCGGAATACCTCTTCCTCGCCTTTCAGATGACTTGCAAGTACCATCACTCTGTCCTTTGATTCTACAAGGACCTCCCATTCACTGACACTACTACTCTTCCCTAATCATCACCCTCTGGAGGTCCTAACTTAACAATGGCTAAGATTTCAGCATCTAGTATTATAACCAATCCTTTGCAAATACACTTAAGTCATTTGCCCCTCTCTCCACTATTATACTCCTTATCCATTTGTTATTGAACCTGTCTATCCACCCTATGCCTGTAACTGAGCTACTCAATTTTGCTGGAGAAAGCATCATCCTTACAGACTGAATTCACTTTAAAGGTATCACCACAGATCTCATATAAGCACTCAACACTGCCAGACATTCATTCTACACTTTCTAAGTAAATTCATTTTCCCAATCTCTGAGAGAACTATTTCATACTTTTCTCTTCTCAGACTTCCAACACTTCCTATTCTCACCCTAATCATAGCTGGTAACTTGACCTCATATGTTATTAACATGGGATGTGATCAAACAAAAATCACCTCATTTCCAAACACTAATTTTATTAATCCAATTGCTTCTACAACCATATTATCTGTATTCCTTGCATTGCTTTAAAATGAAAAAGTATTCATGCTCATATCTGGGGCCAGTCTCTCTCTTCCACTTGTGCTCTGCATCCTTAATCTCTACGCAAGTACTTTCATTCTGCAATTTCCCTTCTTTCTCCTGCATTATGAATTTCTACATCTTCTGAAATTTCTACTGGAATACAAACATGCCTTAGTATCAACAACCATGTTAAAACACACACACATACACACACACACACACACACACACACACACACACACACACACTACCCTACATTCCTTTCCAGTTACCACCTAATTTCTCTGTGCCTGTACACAGCAAAATTCCTGAAGCAAGAGTTGCCTTAATTCTGTATTCACTGCTTCACCTCCCATTCTCTAACTCATTTCAATCCATCTTTAATTCCTGACTTTCCACTGAAATAATTCTAAAGAATTTCACCAATGTCCTCAATCCTGCCAAAGCCAATAATTAACAGAGAATTCTCTGTCCTTATCCTACATCACCTCTCAGCAGCATTAACACAACTGACAACTGGAACACTGTATTTTTCAGACTTTTGTGACTTTACGCTTATCTGATTTTCCTCTTACCTACCTGCTCTTTTTTCATTTCTTTTGCTGGCGCCTTCTCCCCTATAAAACATCTAAAAGTTTAAGTGCCCAGTATCATGGGCACTCTATTTCCTCTATAAATGATTGCTTTCAGTACAACTGGTTTTAACCGTGACTCTCAGAACTAGACTACAGCTCAGTCTCATTCCTGAGCTCTTGACTCCAGCTCAACTACCTAATCAACAACCACTCAGATGTTTAGAGTCATCACAAACATAACAGTCTAAAAGAGAGTTCTTTATTCTTTCACCCTGTTCTACCTGCTCCTTCCCCAACTAGTTCTACTTCAGTAAATGTCAGAACCATCTACCCTGTTGCTCAATCCAAAAACCTAGAAGCCTTCCTTGATTTCTTTCTTCCTAATTCCTCACAGCTAACTTATATCAAGACCAACTGACTTTGCATCAAAAACACATATTAAGCCACATCCACTTTTGGCCATCTCCACTGCTACAAGCCACTGTCACTTTTATCTGAAGTACTGCTAAAGCCTCCCAACTGCTCTCCTTGCTTTCACTATTGCTCCCAACCCACACTCACCTCTTTCTCCCAAATGTATTCTCTATAAATGATCTCTTTAAATCAGAAATTAGAGGGGAGGGTGTAGCTCAGTGGTAGAGTACATGCCTGGTGTGCACAAGGTCCTGGATTCAATCCCCAGTATCTCCCTTAAAATAAATAAATAAACCTAATTACTCTCCCCAAAAAATAAAAACAAATCAGAAATTATTTCATTTCACTCTCTTATTCCTGACTCAACAGTGTCTTATGTTAAAAAGCAGAAAAGAAAAATGTGTCACCAGAGCCTTGAAGAAACTTCATGATCTGACCTCAATCTAACTCCCTAGCTTCAAGTCCCACCAATTTACTCCTGTCTTCTTTCTGTCCTTCCAACATACAAAGTCATTCAAGTTCAGGGCAACTACCTTTATCTTCTCTGCCAAAAACTCTCCTCTCCCCAATTTTCCTACGGCTGTCTTTTCTCAGCATTCAAGTCTCAAACCAAATGTCATCTGTTCACAAAGAATCTTACAGAAAATTTGTCCCTACTCCTATCTAAGCCTAAGTCCTTCATTTGTGTCATAAAATAACCAAATTTCTCGTTAGAAATTGATCTCTCCATCTTTTAAAAGATCTTATCCATCAGATACAGTCTCCCCTTTAGAGATGCCTTCTTTACCACAGAGTTGAAGTACCCAGAGTTATATCCTGAGCACTCTTCTCCCTCCGTAAATGAACACATCTACTACAAATGGCTTAACTGTGACTGTCAGAACTAGATTTCAGGTGTTCTCCTATGAATTACCCACTTCAATGATACAGACAAGTGGGATCAGCAGCAGTTTTTCTACAATTCCTGCTCTTTCTGATTTCCTGAATGTAGAAGTTGCCCTACCCTTACTGCTCAAGTCCTTCTAACAGGTTTGTAAGTCTGTAAATTGCCCATATTAAATTCCTAATGGCTTAAAATATCTAGGGTGGTTTTTGCTTTCCTGACTAAACTCCAACTGATACACATCCTTCTCTTTATATAGCTCACTTATCAAAATAAATAATTTTATATTTGTTAATTTTATGTTTACTATCTGTCTCCCTACTAGATTATGCAACAAGAACAGGGATTACATTTGTTATGCTCATTATTGTATCCCAAGCCCTATGTTTCAGGACAAATATTGGTTGAATGAATGTAACACCTTGGTAAAATAAAGTTTCACTCACTACCTCAAACATAACAGCTCTAACTCTCTAAGTTCTTCATACCACAATTTAAACTCATTTAAATTTAGAAACAACACCTCTGAACTTTGCCTTCTTCTCTTCATTTGGTTAATAAGCCACCTCAGAGCCTTGGAATTACCCTTCATTTCAACCTAGCATCTGGGCACTCACCATCCTGCAGTAGGATACAACCAAGAACTCTCAAGTTGACTTTTTACTTTTAGATGCATGGGATTATCTCCACTTGTGATTAACATAAAATGAGGTTATCTCTATGCTAAAACCAACAATAGAATCTGATTTTTCTGATCTAAATATCTAGTTTTGATCTTAATTTAAAATTATCTAATGATCATTCTGTTATAAAAGTCATATAATCAAAATTAATATTAGATCCCTTAAAATGTGCTCTTTAACTCATCTAAATCAGTGTTCAACAAGGGAAAATGAAACCATTCAGTATAAATAAAAGCAAGTATAAAATTGCTCTTCATTATTGTTTAGTATTACAGAAAACTCCTATTTATTCAGAAAACCAAAATATTTTTGAGGAAAATCTACACATCACAGAAAATGGGCATTTATTTAGTTGCTGAATTGAAATTCATTCAGTGAATATTCATTAAGTGCCTACTAGGTGATAAGCACTGTTGGATACACTGGGGATGCCTCAGTAAGCAAAACAAAGGTCCCTGCCCTCATGGAGCCTATCAGAGAGACTAGAGAAACATCATATAAGACAGACACTATAATGACTCTGGCTTTTACTGTGCATAAAATGGGAAGTTACTGCAGAGTTTAGAGCAGAGAAGTAACATAAATTATTTATTTAAAGGATCACTCTGGCTGCCATGTGGAAAACAGGCTATAGGCACATGAGCAAAAGCAGGTAAACTAAGTCATGATTATTACTATAATCCAAGCAAGAGATGAAAGCACTCAAACCAAGGTGATAGCAGTAAAAATGGAGTATAAGATTCTCACCTTATACAGACATTAACAGAAGAGGAACCACAAACTACCAAGAAGCATAAAAAGATGAACAATTAGGGAAATACATTGTATAACCACAGTAAAATATCATTTCACAAGTGAAAATGTTTAGAAATTTTAAGTCTGATTGGCAAAGATATAGAAAACCAGATTTTCACAACAGGAATGTAGACTGTACATCCTCTTTGGAGAACAACTTGGCATTTCCTAGTAAAATTAAACATGCACATGCCTTATAACCTAATTATTCTATTCTAGGTATACATCCTGGAGAAAACCTAAACCATGTGAACCAGGAGACATGTACAAGGATATTATGGAAATATTTCCTATAGCAAAAACAAATTTGGAAACAAAAGATATGTCTATTAATAACAGAATGGATACATTAAATACAATATAATCATGCAGTAGAATACTATACAGCTGTAGAAATGAACAAATTAAAACTATATGCATCAACGTGGATGAATCTCGGGAGAGAAGCAAGATGGTGGAGTAGAAGGACACTCGTAGCTCACCCTCTCCCACAAATACACCAAAACTCACATCTACGGACCTACTCAGCCAACCAGAGCACCTGCCGAACTCCAACAGAACATCGCCCTCTTCGAAAGACAAAGACGCCAAAAATCTGGTAGGAGAAAAGGAAAAAAGAAAGAAGAAAAAGCAAAACAGTGGGACCGATCCCGCGGGGAGGGAGCAGCAAAGGAGGACTGGCGCTCGTTTGCTGGGTCTCCCCATCTCCAACAGAGAGGCCAGTAGGACGGAGGGGGAGCATCCGAGGCTCAGATCTGCCCCGAGCACCCCTTGAACAACAGAACTGAGTTAAAAGGGCACAAAGGGTCCCCACAACACCCAGCCAGAGACGCGAGCGGGCAGCTGGGGACTGGGACAGGCCGCTCGAGACGGGTGGAGGTTGGGGGCAGCTGCACTGATGCAGCCCCAGGGGACTGCGGGGTGCTGCGTGCTGTGGCTGGGAGGGGATACGGAGCAGAACAACCTCAGTCCCCCATAAACTGCGAATAAAACAAAGCAACACAGCTGGTGTGCCCTGGAGGGAGGGGCACCATAGCCTTTGTCTCCTCAGACCTGCACCACCATTACTCGCTCTTCCCCCAAGAAGAGAGGCAGGGTGCAGCCACAGCCACCATCTCCTCCTGTGGGCAGCACCCGGGTGGGGGCATGGCTGAGACCTGAATCCGCACCTGGGGGCTCCACAACCTCCTAGGAAGGACTGAGACTTGTTTACAGCCCAAGGCAGACAGGATCTTTCTGCCCTGGCACCTCAGAGAACTCACACCACCAAGACAAACAAGGAGCTGAGATTTGGCACAGAGCAAGGGTGGGGCCGTTCCGCAGTCTTCCCCAAGCCTGCCTTCGGGGCACCGACCGGAAGTGGAGTGGGCAGCTGCACAGAGCAGCGGAGCAACCGGCGCCGGGAGAGGGCGGTCGGCCACTCACCTTCCTGGCAGGAACGCAGCACCTGACCACAGTGCTAGGAGGGAGCGCAATCCACCCACCTGCCTCCCCAGAGCGCAGCATCTGACTGCGGCATCGGGAGGGGGAGTGACCCGCCTGCCAACCAGGTAAGAGCTCAGCTTCTGACCCAGTGTTAGGAGGGGGAACGATCTGCTAGCCGACAGCCACTGGGAGCAGCACAGATGAGGGTGCCAACAGAGGGCCTCTGGAAACAGCAAGCTAAGTTCGTAAAACAGGGTGAAGACACAAAGACCTCTGAATAAAATCATTAAGAGCACAGCATCTCCAGGAGAACTAGATAACTGATACTCCTTAAGCCACAGTGCCAGAGAGATATGAGCAATATGAAAAAGCAGAGGAGTGACTCCCAATATAAGATCAAGAGAAATCCCCTGAAAGCATGATCAAGGAAACAGACACTGATGGCCTACTAGATCAAGATTTAAAAAAAGGAGTGATCAAAGTACTGAAGGAACTAAAAGAAATAGTGTTTAGAGATATAAAATATGTCAAAAGTGAAATAGATGCTATAAAGAAGAACCAAGTAGAATTAGTAAACTCATTTGCTGAGATGAGAGCTCACCTAAAGGCTGTACAAAGCAGGCTAGATAATGCAGAGGAAAGAAAAGTGACCAAGAAGACAGAACAACAGAAAGCACCCAGTCAGAACAGCCGAGAGAAAAACAAATAAAAAACAATGAAAACAATATAAGGGACCTATGGGATAATATAAAGAGTGCCAATCTATGCATAATAGGGGTCCTAGAAAGGGAAGAAAGAACAAAGGGGATTGAAAGGTATTTGAAGAAATCATGACTGAAAACTTCCCAAACCTAAAGGAATCAGATATCCAAATACAGGAGGCTCAGAGGGTCCCAAACAGGAAGAACCCAAACAGACTCACACCAAGACATATCATAATCAAGATGGCCAGAGTCAAGGATAAAGAAAGGATCCTAAAGGCAGCAAGAGAAAAACAAAGAGTGAGTTACAAGGGAACCCCCATAAGGCTCTCAGCTGATTTCTCTACACAAAAACTACAGGCCAGAAGGGAGTGGCAAGATATATTCAAAGTCCTGAATGAAAAAAAGACAAAGCCTAGGATACTCTATCCAGCAAGGCTATCCTTTAGAATAGAAGGAGAGATAAAGAACTTCCCAGACAAGCAAAACCTAAAAGAGTTTAGCAACACTAAACCCATGCTAAAAGAAATATTGACAGGTCTACTCTGAGTAGAAAAGAAGCAGGATGCTACAAAAATGAGAAACTCATAACTGGAAAGGAGATAACTGCCATGAATTACAAAAAGAATAAACATAAAATTGTATAAGAAGACAACTAAATCATTAAGAGTGGGAGAGGGAAGCAAGGAAAGCCACTGTGGAAAACAGTATGGAGATTCCTCAAAAGACTAGGAATAGACTTACCATATGACCCAGGAATTCCGCTCCTGGGCATATATCCAGAAGGAACCCTATTTCAAAATGACACCTGCACCCCTATGTTCATAGCAGCACTATTTACAATAGCCAAGACATGGAAGCAGCATAGATGTCCATCAACAGATGACTGAATAAAGAAGATGTGGTATATTTATACAATGGAATGCTATTCAGCCACAAAAACCAACAACATAATACCATTTGCAGCAACATGGATGCTCCTGGAGAATGTCATTCTGAGTGAAGTGAGCCAGAGAGAGAAATAAAAATACCATATGAGATTGCTCATATGAGGAATCTAAATAAATAAATAAATAAATAAATAAATAAATAAATAAATAAATAAATAAATAAATACAAAGCAGAAACAGACTCATAGACATAGAGTACAAGCTTGAGGTTGCCAGGGGGCAAGGGGTGGGAAGGGACAGACTGGGATTTTAAAATGCAGAGTAGATAAACAAGATTGTACTGTATAGCACAGGGAAATATATGTAGGATCTTCTGGCAGCTCACAGCAAAAAAAAATGTGACAATGAATACATGTACATTCATGTATAGCTGAAAAATTGTGCTCTACACTGGAATTTGACACAACATTGTAAAATGACTATAACTCAATTTAAAAATGTTAAAAAAAAGGATGAATCTCAATACTATAACTCAAAAGCACAATGTTAAATAAACAAAGTTGAAAAAGAACACATATATTAACTGGAGCCCTTGTACACTGCTGGTTGGGATAGAAAACAGTACAGCCACTATGAAAAACAGGATGGCAGTCCCCCCCCCACCAAATTAAAAATTACCATATATGATCCAGCAATCCCACTTCTGGGTATATATCCAAAAGAACTGAAATCAGAATCTCAAAGAGATATCTGCATTCCCATGTTTGTTACAGTATTATTCACAATAGCCAAAATATGGAGACAATATAAATGTCCATCAGTGGTTGAATGGGTAAACAAAATGTGGTATATACTTACAACAGAATTCAGACTTAAAAAAAAGAAGGAAATCATGGAATGAAATCGATGAACCTTGGGGACATTACGCTAAGTGAAATAAGCCAGTCATGAAAGGACAAATACTGTATGAGTCAGCTTACACAAAGCAACTAAAGCAGTCAAAAACCAGAGAAACAGAAAACAGAAAAATGATTGTCAGTGACTGGGAGGTAGGGGAAGTGGGAATGAGTGTCAATGGGTATAGAGTTTCAGTTTTGCAAGCTGAAAAGTTCTAGAAATCTCTTACACAGCAATGTGAATATACTTAACACTACTGAAACGTACACTTTAAAAAGGTTAAAATAGTTAACTTAATGTTATGCTTTCACCACAAAAAAAATTTACAAAAAGAACACATACATAATACATACACTTAACATAAAATGCAAAACTAAATAACATACTGCTTAGAGATCCAGCAATATGTGGCAAATCTATAAAGAAAGGAAAAAAGAATTGAGGGCAATAGTCTTGTCTTTGAGAGAAGGAGGAAATATGATGGAGAAAGAACAGAAGCTTCAAATTTATTAGTAATATCCTGTTTCTTAATTTGGGTAGTGAGTACAAAGGTGTTTGATTTATTATTATTTATAAAGCTATTCAAGTTATCTACATACTTCTGTATGCAAAAAAAGATTCAAAAATGTAAACTCAACATTATAACCTTGGGAACTAGGATAACTTTTTGAAAATGCACATGGCCTTGCCATCACCCCCATTCTGACATAGAGAAGAAAGACAAAAAAGAGTTTGTGAGAAGTGAATTATAGCATGATGCTTTAGAAGCAGAAGTTTGTCATCAATTAGACCTAGCTGAATCCAGGCTAAGCCATTTACTAGTTTTTTTACCTTAGGCAAGTCACTTAAAGTCTACAAGCCACAATTCTCACATTCATAAAAAGAGGATATTAACAGTACCTACCAATTAGAGTTATTATAAAGATTAGATGAGATAACGAATAAAGAGCATTTAGTACTATGCCTAGGACACTGTAAGCATTTCTGTAGGAGTAAGAGTACTTTTTAAAACCTTCCTAGGTCATTTTAATCCTCCTCTTGCCCCACCCTGCATTTGAAAGATTTTGTTTTTATCTTGAAAGAAAGGTTAGAAAAATCCTGTTCAGAGTGATAACTCTTAAAACCCATGAGAATTTTTCCTTGTTTCTGTGTGCCTTATCATTTCTGAAAAAAAAACCCAAAAACAGAAACAAAAAAATTAAGGTCCACCAAGACATTTAAAAGTCAACCAAGAAGAAAGTTATTCAACATGCAACTCTTCAACATTACAAATACCATTAAGGACAAGCATTCTATTTTTAATCAGATATATTCCAGAGCTCTTCATAAATGGACAATAAAATAATATTATATACTCAACCTCAAGCAGGAATAAACTTAAACATAATTCAAAAACTGGATTGTTCCTGCTTCCAAGATCATTAGAAAACCCAGAAGGGTCTGACAGATACAATTATCACTTCAATTTTTTTTTTCATTCCCCCAACCATCCTCTTTGTTTTATGTGTTTTAATTCCCTTAGGACAGGCCCCAAAACTGGCCTCAATTCTACCAAAAGCAGGGGTATCCAAGAATGATCCCAGTGGGATGAACTATAGTAAAAAGAAATACTCAGCCAACTAAAGCTGCAAGCTGGCCAGACAGAGCAAGGTGTGTTAGATTCCAGGTTTATAAGTGAGTAATTTGCATGTACCAGAAACTCACAAAACCGTAAGTCACAAATCCACAAAGCACAAGGGTTTCTTGTACATATTACCATTGAACTGTTCCTCCACTCACCATCCAAAATGTAGTTTAGGTTTATATTGCATTCCCAATCCAAAAGTGCATTATTAACACCTCAGGAAGCATATGGAAACCATTTCCCTGATCTGTTCCTATATTAAAAATGTTTACTATAAAAGAAACAGATCTCTGAACCCAAACCTTAACAACTTATTAAAACAGAAACTCTCAAACTTGATTTATCTACAAACATTCATTTTTATTATTGAACTGTAAGTCCTCACACTTTCTCCATATTATCTGAAAACATTTCCTATTTCTTAAAGAACATTTATTCTCTCATTTTTTATTGTTTCAAATTTCAACTGTAATATATTTGGAGTTCTAACAAGCATATATCCAATCATTTTGTTTTTAATAATTAAATTATTGAACTATATTAATAAACCTGCCCAAAAGGAAATCTAAATAGTAGTCATACAACAAATGGTACTATTCAGTGACTTACTACTTGTCCTATATCTGAAAGTTTCTCAAAAAGATTTTGAAAAACAAGTGAGGGAGGGGGTAATTTGTATTATTTAACAGATGTAATGCTTTTATTTTAACTGAATCATCACCTTAAGATATCACCAAAAACAAATATTGAAAAATAAAGAGAGTCCTTTTAAAAAATCATTTTCAAGTTATATTTCTACTTTTGCATGTCAAGATTTAAAATACATTTTTATAAGATTACAGGTTTTAAATTCTACAGAAGTAGAAAAGGATTCTACACTTAAAAAAAAGGTTAATTACATTGAACCTCTGCTAAAATCACATCACTTTATAAATAAAGTTCAAATTGCTTAGCACAACACAAAATATCATAGGTTGGACAGAAGAAAAGATTTTTATATTCAATATTCAGTTTAACTATAAATAGAAGCCATCAGCAATAAACTACTCTGGTCATGCTTTGGTTTTCCAATGACCATCTTAATTTTAAGAATGCTCTATTTTTCTAATATTTTACAAAATTTTGTTTGTCTGTTGTTTAGCTCTCTAGCCAATTGATTTCTCCAGCCACTGGACATGGTGTCAGCCTGTTTAATTATATTCCAAACTCTGGCCACAAACTTCCAAACTACTAGCTCTCAATCTCATTACCTACACTGCCCCTCTGGATCTTATCCAGACCTCCAATCTTTTGATACTTCCTTTATCTTCTAATTACAGCTTACCCCTAGTTGCACTACCTTTCATAATTGGCCAACACACGAAGACCCAACATTTCAGCTATTACCACTTGTTAATTTATTTGCCTGGTTATTTATTGATACATTCCCTGCTTTTTTCCAGAAAGAAGTTTACTGAATCTTCAAAATTCCATTCTTCACCTAATCATCAAAATTCCAAATGTAAGAATTATCTGAGACTATTCCTTCTGACCCTCATAGAGAACAGAATCACCAAATCCTTTCAATTTACCTCCTAAACCTGTCTCAAATCTTCCTTACTTTCTTCAGTTCAACTCTAATGCCTTAGTGAATGTTTTCACACTCCTTAACATGAAAAAGAGGCTGAAAGTATGGGTTCTAAAACCAAAGAGCTCATTAATTTGTAACCATTTGTGATAAGCTTAATCTATTTATTAGACTATTTGGCAGCTAGAAAGCAATACAAAGTCAAAAGACAATTAGCTCCACTACCTGGTAAAACAGACAAGAGAGGGTGCCCCAGCAATCTCATCACTGTTATTGCAGTCATAAATACATAGCAATAAACAAGGGGAAAGGAGGAACGTATTGAATATGAACAGTTCCCCGAGAAAAAGAGAGCTTCAACAGTACTGTACAACCCTAAGGGTGTAAATGTATAAACCTGATGTTTATTTTCTAATTTTGAACTTCACAATACTGCAATAAAAATCATGTACACATAAACTTTTCATTTTACATATATATAGTAGTTTACATATAAATAGTGTTTTAACAGATACATCACTAACAACTCTTTCATGACACTATAAAGACAGAATAATTAAGTCAGGTTTAATTTCACTAAAAAGTGAACATTAAAAGACAGTGCTGTGTATAGCTGGCAAAAACAGTCATTTTCTATGCTGGGCAATGAGTCAAGAATCTCAAACTGCCACCAGCACCTGCACTAAACGTAAACCCAGACAGTAAACAATTGTCATTGAAAGATAAATCCATGTGACTATACCTCCAGAGCTTAAGCAAAACTATTTTACATGAAGCAAAACAGCTTATTAAATGACCATATCCAAAGCAATTCTTTGTTTTGACAATAAGCAATTTAATCATTTTTTCCATCTCTGTGGATCTAAAAGGTATGTTAAAATGTTATATTCTGCCAAGTGGATTAATATGGATGTATTAAACTATTCTTATACTAACACTGCTTCCTGGTCATTGTAATTCTAAATTACAGATAATGATAGGTTTAGAAAAATGATCCTGCTCAATTACTACTTACCATAATTTCTGAGTTTTCACTGCTTGATAACTTAAACTAAGTAGGAAAGCAGATGATACAATACATTCATAAACTGGAATTTAACCAAGTGAAAGTTGAAATCAGATAGTATTAAGGTCTATAACCTTACCAAATCACAGTGGAGGCAAGAATACAAAATGCTTTACAGTCAAGGAAGATTAGACAAATCACTCAACCACTTTGTACCCTAGTTTATTCATCTATAAAATAAGAACATGGGTTAGATGGTCTCTAAGATTTCTTCCAACATAAAGAGTCTATGATTCTATCAACAAAGGAGGCAAGAATATACAATGGAATAAAGACAGTCTCTTCAGCAAATGGTGTTGGGAAAACTGGACAGCAGCATGTAAAACAATGAAGCTACAACACACCCTTACACCATATACAAAAATCAACTCAAAATGGATTAAAGACTTAAACATAAGACAAGATACAATAAACCTCCTAGAGGAAAACATAGGCAAAACATTATCTGACATACATCTCAAAAATGTTCTCCTAGAAGAAATAAAAGCAAAAATAAACAAATGGGACCTAATGAAACTTACAAGCTTCTGCAGAGCAAAGGAAACCAGAAATAAAACAAGAAGAAAACCTACGGAATGGGAGAAAGTTTTTGCAAGTGAAACCGACAAAGGCTTGATCTCCAAAATATATAAGCAGCTCATACGACTCAATAAGAAAAAAATAAACAACCCAATCCAAAAATGGGCAGAAGACCTAAACAAGCAACTCTCCAAGGAAGACATACAAATGATCAAAAAGCACATGAAAAAATGTTCAATATCACTAATTATCAGAGAAATGCAAATCAAAACTACAATGAGGTATCACCTCACACCAGTCAGAATGGCCGTCATTCAAAAATCCAAAAATGACAAATGCTGGAGAGGCTGTGGAGAAAGGGGAACCCTCCTACACTGCTGGTGGGAATGCAGTTTGGTGCAGCCACTATGGAAAACAGTGTGGAGATTCCTCAAAAGACTAGGAATAGACTTACCATATGACCCAGGAATCCCACTCCTGGGCTTGTACCCAGAAGGAAATCTACTTCAGGATGACACCTGCACTCCAATGTTCATAGCAGCACTATTTACAATAGCCAAAACATGGAAACAGCCCAAATGTCCATCAACAGGTGACTGGATAAAGAAGATGTGGTATATTTATACAATGGAATACTACTCAGCCATAAAAACCGACAACATAATGCCATTTGCAGCAACATGGATGATCCTAGAGAATGTCATTCTAAGTGAAGTAAGCCAGAAAGAGAAAGAAAAATACCATATGAGATCGCTCATATGTGGAATCTAAAAAACAAAAACAAACAAAAACAAAGCATAAATACAGGACAGAAATAGACTCATGGACAGAGAATACAGACTTGTGGTTACCGGGGGGGGGGGGGGTAGAGGGTGGGAAGGGATAGACCGGGATTTCAAAATTGTAGAATAGATAAACAAGATTACACTGTATAGCACAGGGAAATATACACAAAATGTTATGATAAATCACAGAGAAAAAAATGTGACAATGAGTGTGTATATGTCCATGAATGACTGAAAAATTGTGCTGAACACTGGAATTTGACACAACATTGTAAAATGATTATAAATCAATAAAAAATGTTAAAAAAAATAAATAAATCTGAAAGAAAAAAAAGAGTCTATGATTCTAAGAAATTAACATATATGCACCTGCTAGAAAGTAATAAGCCATTCCTCTTTAATTCGTCATTTTAAATGATACAGGCTATAGCTATTGCATTCACTAAAAACTAAAGTACTAACGAGCAATGCAGCTATGGCCATTTCATCCATAAATTAATATAAAGATAAGTAATAAAGACACTTGTGCCCATTTGATCCTCATTAAGAAATTTTGGGGGGTGGGGATATAGTTCAGTGGTAAAGTGTGTGCTGAGCATGCATGAGGTCCCAAGTTCAATCCCCAGTACCTCTACTGAAAAAAGAAAAAAAAGAAAAGAAATTTTCATTAGCACCAATGGGAATTATTTAACTTCACTAATTTACTTTGACTGAGGGAGAGGCAATCTGAATTTGCAAAGTTTCAACACTGTAACAGCTTTAAAAAGAAAAATCTATTCTCTCAATGATTAAAATCAAGAAACTAATACTAAGTGAAGTAAAATCAGAAAGAGAAAGACAAATATGATAGAGTATCACTTATATGTGGAATATAAAATATGACACAAAAGAACTTATTTATCAAACAGAAACAGACTCACAGACACAGAAAACAAACTTATGGCTACTAAAGGGGAAAGGGGGTGGAAGAGGGATAAATTAGGAGTTTGGGATTTGCAGACACAAACTACTATATATAAATAGATAAACAACAAGGTCCTACTGTGTAGCACAGGGAACTATATTCAATATCTTATAATAAACCATAATGGAAAAGAATATGAAAAAGAATGTATATGAATAACTCACTTTGCTGTATACTGGAAACTAATATAACACTACAAATCAATTATACTTCAATAAAAAAAATTTAAGTAAAAGGTTAAAAAATCAAGAAATTGTACTAGATGAGGTTCTTTTTGGCGTTAAAAAGTCTATAAATGAGAATAAGCTATCTATATAGCAACTGATAAGCTGAACTGTAAACTGGGCTAGAAGAAATATGTTTAGTTTTCTTCTTTTATTTTGCTTATTTACAATACCATAGCTCAACAAAAATTTCTAGCCAAGTGGTAGTCACAATTTATTTTTTGGTGAAGTATACACAAAACTCATAGGAAAATGACTTAAGGAATACCATAACGTAGAACTACTTTACCACAGAATATCTGAAAATACTTTTCCAACATTTGTCCTCTTGATAATCTCTTTAAAATCAACTACAATCCATTATAGATTACTAGAGTAAAGAACTAAAAATTTTCTCATGAAGATGAGACTTGCAGAAAGTATAGTAATTACATCAAAGAATTCTTTAGGGTTTTCCCTCCTAAGAGTTAAGCATGAGATTTCTAACAAAGAGATTATGGTCTCCCAGTTGATAACACTACAAAGTTCAAGTCACTGACTCAAATTGAAGCAGCAATTTGGTATGTGATAAGAGAGCAGATGATTTACATAATAGGAAAAGAAGGGTTGGGGAAATGAAGAAAAATAGAATCAATAAAGTACAGGAAAGAAAACACAAATATCTGATTTGAAAAAACAACAAAATGCTGCAATATATAAAATACCAAAATTAGAATTTATCAACTCAGAACTAGATAGTCTGATCTCACAATTAGCCAGGACATTAATTTATATACACTAAAAATTGTGAACCCACAAAAAAGTTAAATAATACACTTAAACTAAATTATTTACAAAATAAGAAAGTAAACTCAACCTAAAAACCTTTAATCAGAGTTATATTCGATAAGCAAAGAAATCTAATTACCAGGGCAGAAGACAGTATTATTCTGTAACTATGAATATGCTTGGCACATAGTAGTACTCAACATTTGTCGAATGAAAGCAGCAATGAAGACTTTAAAAGGAAAATATAACATTAAAAAGAAATGTACCCAAAAAGGAAATATAACCTAAATAAAGTTTCATTGCAACTGTCTGAAATATTTACTAAACAATGACATAAAATAAACTCTTCAGAGCTATGATACCTTAAGCTCCTCCCTTAGTGCTAACAAATGAAAAATAAACAACTTGCAAATCCAAAAAAAAAAAATTCCAAACTTTAAGAGTACTTACTGCTATTTTCCTCATTTATTAAGGGCTCTCAAGCAGATGATAGTTTTCACTCAGAAATCTATTCAGAGTTCTTACATTAACATTACTCTGAATGTTGCCTTAGCTAAAACTCAAAGTATATTTTAGTACTATAATTTAAGGGCCAAGTGAATATCAAATGATTGGCAATTCCAGATATCTATGTGAACTTGACTGTTCCTAGAATCTGGAACATGGATTACCTTCTATAAATGGGAATCACTCCCCACCTAACATAGTCCAGTTTATAGGCTAGAAAAAAAAACCATTAAGTCTATATACTTTCTTCCATGTTCTAAATTAAATGAATGTATCATGACACACAATCTATGCAAAAAAAAAAAGGGAAACTACACACATTACTTACATTTTTCAAAGGAGTTACAGTTTATAAGCATCTAGCAAGAAAAAGTACAATGGCCAAAAGAGTTGAAGAAATTCATTTTCTTGCACTCAAAATGCAAAAATCTCTGATTTTCTTTGTGTTCTTTTGGAGAATTTGCTAAAGCTGATGTTGAATGAGAGTACCTAGACTTCCATCATGAAAACCAGTAACGCACCTGGTAAGAACACAAAAGACTGACTCACCTATGTGGAATCCATTATCCTTTAAAAAAACCCCAAGTCTGGTACTAGAGGGCACAATATACCTTCTACCGGACAAGAGGAGAATGAATTTTCCTCATCCTGCTTTCCAGCTGTCCAAAGAATAGATCTCATACTAATTGTAATATGACTCTTTTACAAAAATAAGAGGCAGATAAAGTGCTTATAAACAATAGCTATTTCATACAACTGTATTTCTAAATGTTCTTTCAGACTTCTATTGCTCAGAAAGTTAAATAATTTTAAACTAAAACTTTAACCAGTTTATTTGCTTAAAACACAAACATCAATTTAAAAATACCTTACATCCGTATTCTTACAATCGTATCGGAGACCTGTTGCTAAATACAAATATGAAACTGTGATCACAATGGAATAAAACCAATATAGCCTTAACGAAAGCCTCAGTGTTGCAATAGTGAAAAGAGAAACAGGCACTTTTATACACTATTGCAGGGAATTAACTGGGGCACTTTGTTTTTAAAAAAAAAACAATTTAGAAAAGCCATCAAAATTTCATATTTTTAAATTTTCCCCAATAGGAAAAACATCCATACAAATAAATATTAAGTGCTGAAGAGTTGGTAAAGTGGTATATGCTGATACTCAAGATCTACCACTAATTGTAAAACTGAGGTAAAAGTGTACTATGATTCCACTTGTGTACATTTCAACTTAGTATGACCCTATCATTTCATTAAGGTGTAAATCTATATAATCCACTTGGAATATATATTCTGACCAATTGCACAAAAGTTGTATGCAACTTATTTAATCTTTCACATTTCAGTTTCTTTTGTTTTTTATCTTCTCCCTATCCAAACTAGCTTCAATTTTCTGCTATTATTTTTAAAATTCTAATTAGAAGAGCTACATCCACATGATAGTATATTCCCTGAACAGAAAAAAAAAAGTAAATAATTGCTCTTGTAAATAAAAAAAAATCCTTCCTAAATCATAGAATGATTATAAAATCTGTGATCTGGAAGTTATTTAGGAGACAGTATGGACAGGACTCAGTGAAGCTTGGATAAAACCAGAGAAAATAAACCAAGAATGACTCCCACACTTCTGACTTGGGTCATCTAGTGTATTTGTTGGTCTCACTAAACCCCATCACCTGAATTATGCTCCTTAGATGGCTCCAATAACTCTTATCATAACAATTACTGCACTGAATTATAACATTTTGTTTATTTGTCTATCTTCCATACCTAACTATGAGACCTCACAGCAAAGATTACCTTTTATTCAACTTTGAATCATCAATTCCTAGTACCTAGAAAGTACTAAAAGAACAGTAAGTTTGAAGTAAGCACCAGACTCAAAGTACTGTCTAGAAGAGGAAAAAATTTAAAACCCAGGGAATGTATGAACAGCTTCTCTTACTTCATTTTTTCTGATTCTCATCTTTTCTCTATGTATTCCAGGGTTGAGAATAAAGAGAGAACCTCTGTGACTCATCACCAAAAATTCTAAGACAGATAACAAGGATGTAAAAATCTGGAAAGTATTAAATGAAATCAAAATGCAGTTTGTCTTCTACATTTTTCTGACATAATCTCAGAATAGCATGAGCGAAAATCTAGGAAATAAAGTCTTGCCCTAAAACTCCAAATTCATGGCTTCTGTTTGGTTCAAATGCTTAGGAATATTCTATCAAAAATATTTTCAAAATAGAATATAGAGTTAATGCATTTCAATGCCATATCTCAACTGACCACCAGAAAATGTCAAACATTCTCGTGTGTGTGTGTGTGTGTGTGTGTGTGTGTGTATGTGTAGACAGTAAAAAAAAAAAAATACACAAAATATTGTGAAATTTAGAACTGCACTTAGATAAAATTTTCTTAGTGGCTTGAATGCAGTCTATAAATTGATGTAACTTGGAATAATAATCAAAAACTTGAGGAAAGAGCTAAATTAAAATAAGAAATTGACAGATCAGTGTGCATTTTCATCCTTTAAACATCAATTCCTCCACATAGAACAAAAGAAACTACATTCCACACCATTAGTTTCAAACAGGGAATTTTCAGCTTCTTAAAATTCTTTCTTACGTATCCAAATAAATTCTACATTCGCAGAAAGCTACATTATGATTTCCTAATACTGAAACGGTCTGATCTCTTAGTGACATTTGAGAGCCAGTAACTTGGGAATACACAGCTGATGATGTCTTAAAAGTTCTAGTCCAGATCAAATAGTTATGCTAATGTTTTAAATAAGTCAAAACTAAATTGAAGATAAACTGTATAATATTTCTTAAAACATTTGCCTCCAAATACAAAAGAGTACAAAAAATTTTGTCCAAAAATTTGTATAAGTACCGCGCGCTAACCGATTGCGCCACTGGAGCTCCTGTCCAAAAATTTGTGAGGTCATTTACACATTTTAAAAGAAAACTATATGGTATCAGACATAGCTCTATTTTATAAAACACTTTTGCATTAATAATTAAAGTCCCTCAAAACTACAGCTTTAGGCTGCAGGTGTGTAGCCTGAAAGAGTATATCAGTGACACCTTAGTGAATCATACTATATCTTCCCAGTAACACTAAACCTTTACACTTGCTTTATTTTCATTTTAACTGATTTCCAATTAGAAGAAGTTCCTACCACTGACATCAAGATTTTTCCATCCTCTAACTTAACTGTTAAATCCAGAAGATACTGTAAAATGTAATAATGTACTATTTAAAGAAATTCCTTGGTGATCACTTTTGAAAATTCAGCCTCTTTTGTAATGGGGAAAAAAATCACTTATTAATTTATCTGCAATATAAGTTCAGAATTTCATGTATAATGAGGCATGTTCCAAGAGTAATGAGACATTATTCAGCAGTAAGTTTTCCAGACAACTGTAGCATACATCAAAATGCAGAAGTTCTATTTTAAACTTATGTTACTCCTCTTATAATACATGTCTGCCACAAATGTGGATGCCAGCTGCATGCTGGCTGAATATAACTGAAACTTTTCTTAATTATATAGGTTCCTCATTATGAACACACTGTGCTATATGGAAATCAACAAAACTTAAACTTGCACGTCATATTCCATTAAACAGTCTATCAAATAATCTAAGTATCACAATGAAATAAAGCCTACTATTTCCAAAAAGGACAAGTATGTGTTTAACCAGCAGTCTGTTACTATACAATGGTATTACATTACATGCATATTTACTTACACAAATTCACTTATATGTTCAGCAAAAAGAGACAGAGAGATATTTTTAAAAGGTATCCTATATCACTAGCCTTTCCTCTCAGTTACTATATTTATGCTCCAGAACGATCATAAAATGGGTGATATCACTCAGCTGTTTCCTCAGTTGCACTCAGTACCCAATACTGCTCCTAGGATGAACTCTGACTGTGCTTAAAGTTAAGCCTTACCAGAACTGTCCTACACTGGGAGGGAATGGATAGACCTAGAGATTATTATACTAAGTGAAGTAAGCCAGAAAGAGAAAGACAAATACCATATGATATCACATATATACGGAATCTAAAAAAAAAAGACACAAATGAACTTACAAAGCAGACACAGACTCACAAACATAGAAAACAAACTTATGGTTACCAGGGGGAGGAGGGGGAAGAAAGATAAATTGGGAGTTTGGGATTTGCAGATACTAATTACTATACATAAAATAGATAATTTTAGAAAAAGGTCATATTGTATAGCACAGAGAACTAAATTTAATATCTTACAGTAACTTACAGTGAAAAAGAAAAACAAAAGTAAAGTTAAGCCTCTTCAGTACAATGCCAAAACAAGAGCCAAGTATTTCATCTGATATTCAGCTGCAGAAACAATGATTTGTTCCTATGCTGATGGGGAAACTAGCTGTGCTGGACTTAGTAAAAGTTTGAATTATCCATGTTAACAATTTCTGATCTTATCAAGGGTAATTCTTTTACTAAGTATGATTTCTACCTTACACAACTTCAGAATTTAAATTCCACATAAGATTCAACAATACTGTATTATCACTTATTAAAAAAACTATAAACAAAATAAAGTATTTGTATAAAGAATTAGCTCCTCAAATTGCTATTTCATGCATTATCATAAAATTTAATCAAGACCTTAGTCAATGATAGGAAACTTACACGGTTCTCACTAAAAGTACTGAATTATTATCAAAGCTTCCATGAACAATACTACTGGATTCCTCTGAGTTTACTTCTGAATCAAAGTAGTTTATTTGCCCTGGAACAAGAACCACTTCTCTACATAATGACAGTGGCTTATCTGACATAGGCCCCTAGAAATCTTTCCCCATTATCATAAAAAAAAAATCCCTAATAAGAGTTTTAGCAATGTATCTTGTTATCCTGTTCTAACAAGGGTGAAGTTACTTTATTAGTTATTTGTTACTGTATAACAAAATACTCCCAAACTTAGCAGCTTAAAACAATAAAGTTTTATTATCTCGTATAGTTTCTGAGTGCCAGGAACCCAGTAGTAGTTTATTTGCCAAGATGTTAAGCAGTCATCTGAAGACATGACTAGGGCTAGAGAATTCACTTGTAAGATGGCTCACTCACATGGCAATCATCTGGAGGCTTCAGTTTCTCACCACCTGGGCCTTTCCACGTGGCTGCTTACGACACAGAAACCGTCTTTCCCAAGAGCAAGTGGTCCATGAGAAAGTCGCAATTTTTTATGAGCTAGCTAGCCTTGGAAGTGACAAGCCATCACTTCATATTCTGTTGGTCACACAAGCAACTCGGATACAATTTGGGAAGAAATTACACAAAGGCATGAATACCAGGAGGCAAGGATCATTGGGAGCCCTCTTAGATTTGGGCTATAACAATGATAAACATACAGATATATGGTTTATGTGGTTTTATATATGTCCACAAATTCTTCAGTATCTCTCTCATCAAAAGTTGAAGCGCAATTCCCCTCCCCGCTGAATGTGGGCTGTACTTAAGACTCTAACAAACAGAATGTGGCAGAAATGGAAGTGTCAAACTCCCAAAGCTAGTTCACAAGGAGAGCTAGTTTCACTCAAGGGAAAATGCCAGACTTTCATAGCTAGTTTTACTCTAGGTAAAAAAAGTTACCATGTTGTTATGACAATAAATAAACTCTGAGGAAAGACCCCTGTAACAAAGAACTGAGGCCTGTAGCCAGCAAACACTAAAGAACTGAGGACTCCCCACAAAAGCCACAGGAGTGAGCTTAGAAGTGTATACTCCAGCCCCAGTTGAGCCTTCTGATAACTTATAGCTCATGTAAGTGAGTTTAGAAGCTGATCCTTCCCCCTGTAGAGTCTGAAGATGACTACAGCGCCAGCCTATACCTTGATTGCAGCCCTATGAAAGATCTTGAGCCAGAATCTCCCAGCTAAGCCACCAGTGAATTCCTTTCTCACAGAAACAATGAGATAATATTTGTGCTTTTTAGTTACTAAATTTTGAAATAATTTGTTACAAAGAAATAGATAGCTAATACACAGCACAATTGGTTTTATGAGGTCAGAGTAATTCTAATATTAAAACCTAACAAAGTCATTACAAAAAAAAAATTACAGGATATCCAAGTAACGATCCTTAACAAAGTATTGGCAAACCAAATCTAACAGCATATGAAGATAATAAAACATCATGATATGTTAGGGTTAAGGCCAAAAACAATGTTGATTTAATTCACCATATTATCAGAATAAAGGAGAAAAACCACATGGTTATTTCAAATAGATTAAGAAAAGGTGTTGACAGTATTCAAAACCAATTCATGATTTTACAAGGGGAAAAAAAAAAACCTCTCAGCAAACTAAGAATAGTAAGGAACTTCCTCAGACTGGAAAAGGGGATGATATTTAATGATGAAAGACTGAATTTCATCCTCTCAAGACCAAGAACAAGGCAAAAAAAAGCCCATTTTCAACTTCTATTCAGAATTACTGTAGAGGTTCCAGCTAAATAAATGAGTAAATAAATAAAGACTGGAATAAAAGAAGTAAAATAGCTCTATTTACAGTGATATGATTGTTTACATAGAAAATCCCAGGGAATCTACAAATTTACCACTAAAATAAATGAATTTATCAAAATTGCAGGATACAAAGTTAATATACAAGAGTCAACTGTATTCTTGTATACTAGTAGCAAACAATTGGAAAGTGAAAAAAAATTTTAAACACTATATATATAGTAGATCCAAAAAAATACAAATTAGCTAGAAACAAATACAATAAAAGTTGTCCAAGATGTCTATACTGAAAACTACAAAACACTGCTGGGCAAAATTAAAGACTAAAATAAATGAAAAGATATATCATGTTCATTGACTAGAATACTCAGTATTGTCAAGACAGCAATTTTCCCCAAATTCAAAGCAATCCCAATCAATATTTCAGCAGGCATTTTTACAAAAGTTGACAAACTGATTCTAAATGTTACACAGAAATGAAAATGACCTAGAATAACCACAGCAATTTTTAAAATAAAAAACAAAGATGGAGAACTTATACTACCTGATTTCAAGATTTATCACAAAGTTGTAGTAATTAAAACAGTTTGCACTGGCACAGATATGTATAATGGAAGAGAATACAGAGTTCAGAAGCAGATCCATATTTTTTTAGTCAGTTGATTTTTGGCAAAAACGTTAAGGCAACCCAATGAAAAAATGAAAGGCATTTCAACAAATGGTGCTAGATCAACCACATGTCCTTGAGGAGTCGTGGGGGAACCACTCTTACCTCACACCATACACAAAAATTAACTCCAAATGGATCACAAATTTACATGTAAAATCTAAAACTATAAAATTTAAAAAGTTTAACATAAAGACTACCATACAACCCAGCCATGCCACTCTTAGGTATTGTACAAGAAACAAAAACATATGTTTACACAAAGACCTCACATGAACATTTATAGCAGCTCTTTTGTAATACTAACAACTGGAAACAAGTCAAGGGTCCATTAACTGGTGAATAGATAAACAAATTAGTATATCTATACAATAGACTACTACTCAGTTATAAAGAGGAACAAATCACTGATAAAACAACATGGGTGAATTTCAAAATAATTAAGCTGATTGAAAGAAGGCCAAAAAAAAAAACAAAAAGAATACAGACTATATGATTCTACACAAAATTATAGTAAAAGCAAACAACTCTATGATAAGAAAAAGCAAATCAAATTGTTGCCTGAGGATGAGAGTAGAGGGAAGAAAGGATTACAAATGGTATAAGGAAATCTGGGGGGTTAATAGAAGTATTTGTTATCTTAATTTTTGGTGATGGTTTCATGGGTGCATAAGTATGTCCAAACTAATTAAACTGTAAAATTTAAATATGTGCAGTTTAATAGATGTCAATTCTACCTTATAAGGTTGAAAAAAAGCAAAACAGAATAAAAATTGGTAATACCTACTAAAATTTTAAATGCACTCTGCTGTTAAAAATTTATCCTATAGATACACTTGCATACACACAAAGACAAGGATATGTAATGAAAAATTACAATACTAAATATCTAGAAACAACCAAAACTTCCATTAATATATGACACATTAAATAAGTTAATATATTTCAAAAATGGAATATTCTGCAACCATAAAAAAGAATAACATACATCTACATGCTCAAACATGAGAAGCTATCCAAGATACTCTGATAAATGAGTGAATGAAGTTGCAGACACATTTACGTAGCACAATCCCGTTTGTGTTTAATTTTTTTAAATGTATATGCATAGAAGTTGCTGGCTGTGATTACATCTGGTTGACAAGTACACTTAGCACACTTAAAATTCTCTATTATTGCAAATATTTACAGTTTTCCACCAAGAAACACTACGTAACAGTTAAGATTGACACCACCACTCTTAATAGTAAGTGCCCAATAAATATTAGCTGCTTACATGCCAAGCATAATATGCCAAGCACTTTGTACAAACTGCCACTTATTTAACCTTCACAACAAACCTATACAGTAGGCAGTATTATTTTTATCACCATTTTAGAGATTTAGGAATCTGGGGGTCAAAAAGTCTTTGTGAAGGTCACATAACTAGTAAGTGGTAGCATGAGGATTTAACTCAAGTTTCTTTGATTCCAAAGTTGAAGCTTTTAACACTGCACCAAAATGTCTCTCTGTAAGGATAATCTAGAAGCCAAAAATCCATAAATGAATACAACAATTGGGAACACAGTGTTGGTAAAAAGAATATAACTGAAAAGCATAGGTTTGATTACTGGTTCTATCTTTTGGTAGGAAAAAAAAAATCTTGGTATCTACATACGTATATAATCGTCATCCTCTGTGAGGTATTTTATTAATCAATCCACTCTGACCATATATTTTCGATGATCTCTAATTTGCTACATTCTAACTTCTGCATATAACATAAAAATGTTAGTTTCTATTCTAATTTCAAATAATATAAACCCAAAATTCATAAAAAGGAGACACAAATAATGTATTTCCCAAGGGGGAATTACAAGTACTAAACTTACACTAGCTATGGCAATTTATTATTATTGACACCATTCCTACTATAAATTGTTACACTTTCACATTTAGTTGTAGCACATTACATAGACTGCTTTTTGCAATTAACCTCCAAAAGGAATTAAATATTAATAAATGCACCAGATACAATTATGTGAAATAAGACATTCACAATCTGAATAATGCAGAAAGAAACATCTATTGCAACATATCACAATTTAGGTCTTAGAAATACATTTAAACTATCTTAAGAGTAAGGATTTTTATCTTTAAAATTCTGCTTATCAACCTCAACTTATAAAGAAACTCACTCTCTTTGCCATCAGTTGATTGGGCATACTGCAAAAATGGATAAGGAATTTCTTTGTGCTGACACTATTTTATTAAATTTTAAGATATCAATTACATATTCATTTGACTGGCGATATTAGCATTTTTAGAAAATAAAGGTAGTTGAGCAAATTTCTGTTCTATAAAAAATGCACATTATAAATTGATTTCTATAATTGTTCATTTGTGTATGTGGGCACACTTAATCAGAAGGTTAAAAATTAAAATAAGTGCCTTATAAAAGTATTACATACAATCTTTTGTCAAAAAATGTTTTAATACTATCTTTTCAATAAAACTAACAAAATAGACATCTTAAAACAAAAGCATGTTAAACTAAAACTAAAGTAAATGTAAATATTAAGTCATATTCCTAATGCCAAAGAATATAGAAATATACCCTTAAATGGTTCTCATATATGCATCAACAGATCTCAAAGATATAACATCTGCCATGTCATGCTTCACAATCCTATTACTTTCTAAAAGTTTTTTTCTCCCATGTTTTCTACTCCAACTACACAGATCAATAGCAAGAAATAAGATCAAATATAAGAACATGTTTCAGTAACATTATCTGAAACAGTAGACAGGTTAGTCATACCCAGAAAGTAAACACTGTAGAATTATTTATGAAGAAATTATACTTAACATTGGTAGATATTAAGACATTTATATTTTAATGGAATGACTTGTTTGTAAGTAAATCAGAGTTAGTGCTAGATGCAGTTTGCTTCAGTTACCTGAAATTAGAATAGCAGGCTCATTAAATATAAATAAATCAATGATGCAGAGGCACTGCACCATATTGATGGAGCCCTCATTAATTTTCAATGATACAGCCACTATCATATTTGTTTTCTAAAAAACATGAGTGAGGTATACAATCATTTTTCTTCATCTCAAAATTCTAGTTTTCACATATTCTAACTTAACAAACGAAAGGAAACCTACAATTGCAAAACATTTCTAATGAAGTCCATTAAATTTTACATTTTCTTGTCTTTTTGTAGGGAATACATATATGTTTCTGCATGTATATAATATACATTTTTGACACACAATGTCAAAAGTGAAATATGTAAAATAAAAATACTACAAAATAAATTATCCTTACATGGTGGTTCATATAATCTTTCTAGACACTTGCATATAACATAATCACAGATTTTTCGGAGATATTGACATCTTTTGCTCTCCAAAAAAACTAAATGATAATAGAAAAAGAAGGAATAAAGTTTGTTTCTGATAAAAAAAAGTTATCTTCCAAATCATTTCATGACATAAACAATAAATTTAGGATTCCTAATTTGCATATGATTATGCCTCAAAGAGCAAACACTGTGACATTGTTTATGTATTATCAAAAACAAAGACATGGTAAAGTAAAAACTGACAGAAAAATCATTATTGAATGTTTAAAGTATTTTTTTATTTTAAGCTAGCATCCTGGAACCTAAAATATAAAGAGCATTCTAAGCATATCAAATTGATTTTGCTAATACTGCAGTATTTTCATTTTTCACATAAAATGGGCTTGAGTTACAATCTAGTTGTATTACATTAATAATAATTTTACTTAGCAAATGTGATCAAAATTTATTTGAATAATTTCTAATTGGGGTTTACACAGAGAGAAGAAAATAGAGCTGGCCAGGTGAGTAATGCAACCATACAACCTTTCTTAGGCTTCAATTTCCCCATCTGTTAAAAAAAGGGGAACAGTTGTAGACCAGAACTAAAAAGATGATTGCTAAGCTTCCAAGTTTACATTAATCATATCTGCCAACCTCCTCTCAACCCTTTTGACAAAACAAATAGCACTTCGTAGCATTTTTTTTGCACAGGCTTCCAATCTCAGCCTGACAGCCAAATCAGACATCGCATTCTGCTTTCCTAAAAGGGCTAATATTTTAATCGTTCCTCTTCAGTGACTGCTCCACAAAAATACTTCAGCATTTGGAGCCACCTAAACATTTTTATCCCTTGATGTTAATCTTGCAAAAATGCGTAAGTTTAAGATATACCCACCAAAATTGTTTGCTTCCCCAAAGGCCCTTTTCCTAAATCAGCAGAATGGTTACAATAAGGTTTCAGGATTCCAGGTTTCTGTTTCTTTAACAGTATTTTTTAAACAAATAGTATATTTAACAAATAGCATAAAGAGTATTTTCACATCTTAATTACAAAGAATATTTTTGTAACTCTAAACTCACCTTTTCTTCCTTATAAAGAAGAGAGAAAAACTAATTTCCTCTTAATGACTCAAAAGCAGACCTAAAACACTATAAAACTAATGGGGTTAGCAGTAATCATGTCTCCCACATTCACTGTTGTATACTCAGAAGTGTCTTTCAAAATCGCTTGAACATAAGACTCCCCTAGATAGCCAGCATAAATTACAAGGTCCCTCCCCCAAAAATCTATGGTAAAGCCTAGAAATTTATATTTTAAATAAGCACCCAAGATATTCCTAGGATGCGGCAAGTTTAGGAATCTGTGGCCTAAATTTACTGAGTATATGAGGAAGAGTGCAAACGTATTTATTAGTAAACACTAACAACTAATACATTGCAGTTGTCTAATTTTTTTTTGCAGTTGTCTTATTTTTTATTTTTAAAAAAAGCTTAACATATTTGAAACTTGAGGAAAATCATTAAAATAAGTAGGTTAAATTTTCATTCAGTTCATTCTCATTCCATTTACTATCTTAGAGACTAGTTGCTAAATAAACAGGAAATAAATTGCCAAAAGATTCCTGAAACTTAACCTAAAAACTGTATTTTTCTGCATTTAGAATACTCAAAGTAACTCTTTACAGTTGACTACAGAATAAGTTTACTCTTAAATTTACCTGAATTCTTAAACTTACTTGAACTGTGCCTCATCTAATCTTCACTATAATCCTACGAGGTATATGCTACTGTAAACACACTATACAGATGAGAAAACAAAGGCTTAAAGAAAAAAACTAGTTTTCCCTAAATCACACAGCTAAGAATAAGTAGCAAACCTAGGATTCAAAATCAGGCAAACTACTTATTTGTTAGACATAATGTTTTATGCCCACAGCAGAAAAAATGCAATGAGAAAATAAACTGTCTCTATTCATACTTATATCCTTAAGGAAACTAATGTGCTATTGCCTCAGATTCTTGCAGAATAAACTAATTTGTGTTTTAACAATTAAGTCTGAACACCTAATAAACAGCTTCATATTACCTGTTTGAAACTTGGAACACAAATTTGACAATATAACTTCAAAGGAAAGATGGATACATATATATAATTCATATATATATATATTTTTTTCAGCAGGTAAATTAATCTTAAAAAAGAATTCCCAGTATAAAAGAAAAGAACTAGAAAAAAAGAGTCATAAGGGGATAGGGCTATATTTACACATACAAAAGAAACCTTACAAATAACATAATTCCTAAATATTTAGTAACCACAGTTTTAAAGACCTATGACATTTAGTTACATTCAATACGATAAGGAACTGAAATGCACACACAGCATCTTAAAGACAAAAATGTACTAACAGTCATTTATGTACTAACAGTCATTTTTAGTTAAACCAAAAAACACAGCCATAAAATAGCCAATCCAAATCTATGTATACATATTCTGTAAACAGAGTGATCAGCTCTCTCCCATATTGGAAAGGAAAAATCACAGGTAATAAAAATAACTAAAATGTTAATATCTTATGAAACAGTTTTATTACTGACTGGTATAAGGTCAAAGAAAAAGAGTACAATTACTGACTACAATGATTTAACTAAATTTAACTAAATTACCCAGATTTCAAGAAACTGAAGGGAGCTAAAAATTATCTGTTCTAAACAAACTAACAAATTAAAGTTAAATGACTGGTCTAAAACTGGCCAGTTTGTGGCATAACTACAATCTAGATTTTCTAACTCATGATTCAGTGTTCTTTCTATTACTCAATGGCTTTGGATTATTAAAAACATGAGACATCAACTCATATATGCCATGAAAGCAAAAACCATCTCCCCTTCGGGAGTATGGTTTTGAGATCTTCATTGTTATTACCATCCACAGATATGAGATATTAATTCTCCAGTGCTATTCTGCAACATTATATCCTAATCAACTTCAAAATGCTCACTCCATTTGAAAAAAGAAGAAGAAAAGAATGTTTAGAAAAGCTTTAGGGAAAAAGCTGAGGTAGTAAAAAGAAAAAAATCAGAAACTACAAAAGGATAGAAATGTTAGATGACCATACAAGCAACTGCCAATTTTCATGTAAAGAAAACAAACATGTACACAGAAGTAAGTGCCTCAACAATAGTAAGGCCAGCTTTTCCTAACAAACATGATGGAATAGCTGATGTCAGACTAGCATTCCCACAGTGAGCAACCATAAAACAAACAAAATGTATAAAACAAGTGTTTACAGGCATTAGACAATGGGCAACACAAAGATTATAATCCCCTAGAGATGGGAAATTCACAAGGTGAGCCCTACAATTGCCTAATCTTTCTACCTGGGGACAACTACCATGACCACAGCCCAGCAAGCAAGGGTTTAAGAAGGGCACAGTGGTTGTGCTAAGCTGAATAGGCAGAGATCAGAGTTGAGTGCAGTTGATGTGGTTGAAATCTGTATGGCAGAGAGCCCGGAAGTCTGTGCAGGGAACCCCCATAAGTCCCCAGCCAAGGAACAGACTCCACATATGCAGGGCAAACCCAAACAAGGCTTAAAAGAGAATGGCTGAGAGAGGAACAGAGGGTAGTTAAGGAGTACTAGGTATACTCAGAGTTCCCACCCAGAGTAGGGAAACCACATTATTACCCTTATTACCTCAGACATCCAGCTGAGATACAAAAAAAGGCCTTAACTAAAAGTATGGACCACATCATAGAATAAGACTTATTGTAGACTCACCCTAACAAAGCCTAAAATCAAGCCCCAACAAGTTCTGCAAGGAATTAAAAGTTTGGAAGCTGAGTTGCAGTGAAGTAAGGAAACACAATGGGCTCTCCACAGACCTATCCTAGCAAAGATTAAAACCAAGCCTACAAAGTTTAAGATAATCAGTCAGAATTGAACTACTTATAAGAATTTTAAAAAACAGCACTCTTCACAGAAAGATAGAACTTGCACTTTCTAGTACCATTTACGTGATCCAGTATACAATTGAAAAAAATACTAAAAGTGAAAAAAGAAAGAAAAATGTGACCCATAGTTTAAAAAAGGAGTAGTCAATAGAAACAAACCCTGAAACAGCAAAGATGTTGGATCTAGCTGACTGACTTTAACATCAGCTATTTTAAATAGTTTTAAAGAACTAACACAAAATATGTTCTAAGAATTAAAGAAAAAAATACATTCAACGAAGTAAAGGAAAATATGATCTTAATGATCATACAGATAAGAAATCTAATGAGAAATAAAAACAATAGAAAAGAACAAGATGAAAACTCTAGAACAAAAGTACAAAAACAAATGAAAAAATCTACTGAATAGGCTTAACAGAAGATTGGAAATGGCAGATGGGAGTCAGTAACTTGAAAATAGATTAATGAAAAGTATCTAATCTGAAAAACAGAGAAAAATGTTGAACAAAAATGAATAGTACCTCAGCAACTTAAAGAACAATATCAAAGAGTCCAACATACATGTAATCAGAGTTCCAAAATGAGAACAGAGTGAAAATAGTGCAGAAAGAATCACTGAAATTTTCCAAATAAGATGAAAAACATTGACTTAGAGTTCCAAAATCAGCAAAACTTAACTAGGATGAACACAAAGAAAAGCACACCTAGGACTTACACGCAAACTGCCAGAAAACAAAGATAAGAGAAAATCTTGAAAGCAGCCCCAAAAGATGTTTACATTAAAAGGACCAAGGCTGAGTAACAGCTAACTTATTACCACAAACAATGGAGATCACAAAACACTGGAATATCTTTCAAGGGGTGAAATGACAACCCAAAATTTCATATAAGCAAAAATATCCTTCAAACAGTCGGGTGAAACATAAACACTCACAAAAACAAAATTTGGGAGAATTCTTCATCAACAGATCTGTACTACAAGAAATACTACAGAATGTTCTTCAGACGGAAAAAAAAAATCAATACAACTGTAAAATCAGATCCAAAAGAAGGAAGAAAGACACTAAAGAAGGTAAATAAGTAGGTGAACATACATTTCACTGCTTTACAAGGATGGTTGTAATAAAAAAAAGACAAATTATAACAAGTGTTGGCAAAAGATGTAGAGAAACTGGAGCCCTCATACACTGCTGGTAGGAATGTAAAATTGTGTAGTCACTTAGGAAGTCTTACAACTCCTAAAATGAATAAACAGAGTTATCATATGATCCAACAGTTATACTCCAAAGTACATACCCGAGAAAAACAAAATCATTTGTCATACAAAAAATTGCACGTGAATGTCATAGCAGTATTATGCATAATAGTCAAAAAGCAGAAACAACCCAAATGTCCATCAATTAATGAATGGATAAACAAAATGTGGTATATCCATACAATGGAATAGTATTCAGTAGCAAAAAGAAATAAAGTCTTGATACATGATACAACATGGATGAACCTTAAAAACATTATAACTAAGTAAAAACCAATCACAGAGGACCATATATTATTTGATTTCATTTATATGAAATGTCCAGAATAGACAATATATAGGGACAGAAAGGCAATTAGTGGTTGCCTAGGATAGGAGGTAGGGGAGAGAGTATGATTGGAGGGTAATGGCTAAATAGTAAGGGGTTTCTTTGTGGAATAACAAAAATGCTCTAGAATTAATTGTGGTGATAAATGCATATCTCTAAGAATATACTAAAAGTAACTGAGTCTACACTTTAAATGAGAGAATTTTATGGTATATGAATTATAGCTCAATAAAGTCGTTTATTAAAAAGACTATTTTTTATTCTCTACATTTCCTTAAAGACAACTGACTGAAGTAAAAGTAACAATACTGAGTTGTATATAGAAGTAAAAGACATGACATCATCAGCATAAAGAATGAGAGGAGTATGTAAATGGAATTACATTATTCACATTTATGGGGTATTAAAATGGAAAGCAAAAAACAGAGTGTCAGATGTTGACTCTAAATATACTTTGATAAAGATACACATTGTTATACTTGGAGAAATCACTAAAATAATAATAATAATAATAATAATAAAAACAATAAAGAGCTATTTCTAATAGGCCAATACTTTAAAATATCCAATCAATCCAAAACAAGGCAAGAAAGGAACAAGAACAACAAAAAAAGGGACAAATGGAAAACAAATAGACTTAAACCCAATGATATCAAAAATTACATTAAAAATAAAGGGGATAACACATCAATAAAAGGCAGAGATGTTGGACCATATTAAAAAGCAAGACTAACTATGTACTGTCTACAAGATATAAGACACACATTGGTTGAAAGCAAAAGAAAAGAGAAAGGTATACCATCAAACAGCAAGCGTAAGAGATGACATAATATCAGACAAAAACTTCAGGACCAAGAGTATTACAAAAAACAAAAAGGAACATTTCACGACAAAAGTATAAATTCACCAGGAAGGCATAGCAGTTCTAAATATCTCTGTACCGAATAAGACAAGTTTCAAAATATATGAAGCATGACAGACCTAAAAGAAGGAATAGGCAAATCCACAATCTAGCTGGAGTAACTGACAAAAATGAGTAGATAAAATAAATTAGTAAGGATACAGAAGATCTAAGTAACACTATCAATCAAGTTGACCTAACTGACATACACTACACCTAACAGCCACAGAATACACATTCTTTTCAGATATACATTGATTGCTCACCAAGGCAGACCATATGCTGGACCATAAATAAGTTTTCAGAAAATTTCAAAAGACTGAAATTTAGCAAAGTGTGTTCTCTTACTACAACAGAATTAACTTAGAAATTAGCAACAACATATGTAAAAACTCCCCTTTTTCTAATTCTTCTATCCAGAATGAGTGCCTTTTTCTAATTTTTCTGCCCAGAAGAGGCATTGTTTCCTAATTTGCAAAAAAGGTACTGGATAAGCCCAGCATATTAAACAAATTAATTAATACTACTTATCAATTATTTTTTCCAACAGTAAGTAAGTTGAACTTTAATCTGATAAATTTATAAAAATAACTAACAATTTAGAGAAGATACAGAGGAACAAATTAATACAACAGGGATGCAATCATCAAATTCAGACTGGTAACTCTTCAAAACTACCCAGCAACATCAGTAAATAAGACAGAGAGGGGGACAGAGAAAAAAAAGATAAAGAGAGAGACCTTAAGTAAATGTGGCAAAATATTTACTTTTATATATCAGGGTGTGTTTTTGTTTACTCTACTACTTTGTGTCTTATGTACATTTAAAATGAAAAAAAGGAGATTTAGTAAAATCAAATATAAGCAAAGTTTTTCAAGACAAATGTTGCCAAGAAATGTTGGGAAAAAAATTAAATTATTACTCTCAGCAAGTGTGAAGTTAGAGAGATCCCAGCCGGACGAGGACATCAGATCTAATTGTCCTGCCAGCTTTTTACCCTCCCCCAAATCTCCTCAATTAAATGGTTTGATCCATAAAGTTTTACCTCTTTTCTCCTTTCTGATCTGCATTTTCTCCCATAAGTAGTACTCCTACTTAATCTTTCCATAATCCTGTTCTTCCAGAAGCTTTGTGAAGCACAACTTCTACTCACTTTATCACCTGCATCCTAAAGCACCTTTGCTACTTGAAGACACAAAAAATAAAATTAAATCATGTGGCTCAGTAATCCCTCCCTCATGGTATTCACACTCTTGTGAATACTTTCTCACCTTCTAACAGGGTTGTTTCATGCTAACAAATAAAATATAGCAGAAGCAATTATAATATGAGTTTTGTGATTAAATGATAAAAGGCTCTGCAGCTTCTGGTCCTCTCTCATCACTAAATCTGGGAAACACCATGTTATGTGTAGCCCTATGGGGGGTCCACAGGGAGGAACTGAAGCCACCAAGAGCCACATGAGTGACCTTGGAGACAGATATTCCAGTCTCAGACAACAGCTTGAGCAAACCTCATGAAAGACGCTGAGCCAGAATCATTCAGCTGAGCCACTCTCAGATTCCTGATCCTCAGAAACTAAACATTTATTGTTGTAAGGTACTAAGTTTTGAGGTAATTCATGACACAGCATTAGATAACTAATATAATTAGTAATGCGAAATAATAATACTGCTCCTTTTAGTCTAACAACTGTATCGTAAAAATGCCCAAGTTCAATCCCATGAAATACATTCTGCACAAATTCAATATTCTAACAAATCAAAAGTATTCACATCAAAATCTGTAATGTGTTATTATCTACCAGAAGAGCAAAATTAAAAAATAATAATGCCCAGTATCAGCAAATGTGTGGCAACAGGAATTCCCATACATAGTTTTTGGGATTACAATCAACACAATCTTTTGTGAGAACATTTGGGCGATGTTTACCAAAGTTTAAGTCACATACAATTCTACTACTATGCATTTACTTGTGGTTTGCCTGTTATATCTTAAATATACTTGCATAAGTGCTCACGGAGATAAATAGATAAGACTAGTGAAAACCTGAAAATCCAAATATTTATTTAAATTTTTGGTTAAATCAATTACAGTATAACTGAACAGTGGACTACCATTCAACTGTCAAAGAGGAAGACATACAAATACTGATTTAGAAAAGAGATCCAAGACATACATTATTTAAAAATATATATATAATCCCATTTCCATCAGAGAACATGATAATGAGTTCACATTAAGAAAATTATAATAGGGTCATTATAATTAAAGCTATATTTTCACACTTTATAGTCTCTTGAATTCATTTAAAGATAATCATTATTGTGCAAATCTTTCCATTTCTACCAGAAAAAGAGACCATTTAAGTAAGTTACTAAATCCCTATATATGTAGTTGTATAGCTACAATTAACCATGTAATTTATGTCGGACACACTGTAGATTACCCATCATTTTTATCTCTAAGAAACCTCAAAGAATATAATATATACTCCCCATGATATAGCACCTTACATCCCAAAGTGCTTTACAGAACCACCTTTACTGAATCACATTTGACCATAAAAATGTGGCAAGAAAAACTCTGACCAGTTCCTGCACTTCTTCAAAATACACAAACTCAACCTCCTTCCTTCTCCAACCACCAAAAAATGGGCCTTCTAGAGTCAGACATTCTGTGTTCCAATTCTAGCAGGGCCCACTAGATAAGGGACCTGGAACAGTCTCTTGTTTCCTTCCCTGTTAAATGAGAGTGTTACTAATACCTATTTCATGGGGCTGTTGTGGGAATGAAATAACTCACGATAAAGCGTTTAGAACAGTGCCTGGCACATAATGTGTACTCAGTAAATGCCAGCCATTACTATACCTCCAAAATTAACTACCCAAAATCTGAATTTTCTCTTTTAGTGACAAAAATCTAACCAAACTCCAACAGGACAAGTGGGCATACCGACGAGGTTTCAAATTAACTCACACGATAAATAGCAGCGGTATACAACCACAGTAATTTTCATAGCACCTTTGTTCTAATAAAAACATTTTGCGTGAAATTAAACACTCCGATCCCCCATGCTTTTAACCAGCGATATGTCTGGACCCCTGTTGACCACATAGCCTTGGAAATACAGTAGAGATTTTCATTGTCTACGGAGAGGGAAACCTGACAAACTGCTGGTTACCGCATCAGGGAACTAGCAGTCCAAAGCAGGCCAGAGAGACTCAGGGCCAACGGATACAGTTTGTTTATAGAAACAGCGTTCCCTTTTCGCATTTTCCTTCCCAGTGTCGAAACTAATGACGCCCTTTAGGGTGAACCGAGGTCAAGCATCGCCCGTCTCTCTCGAGAGCTCCCACCCAGTGCGTCTCACCAGCATAGAACCCACTGCCCCTCAACTCACAAAGTGTGTCCGCACACATTCACCATCAGCTTCAACGAGGGGTTCCGGTATTTGGTGGTCTTACACCGGGGGCAGCCCTGATCGTCCATGGCGCCTTCTTTCCTGGGGACTCTCCCGGACACCTGCTTCAGACACAGCCAACAGCCACAACCACCTCCAAGCCCCGTCAGACCCGTGGCCAAGCAAGTTCCTACCAACAGGCTCTTGCCTGGGACGGTCCTTTGCGAATGAGCACCGGCTGGAAACAACGCACTACAGCACAAACGTTCCGGCAGCAAGTTTTCCGGTCCTGCAGCTGGGGCTCGGTCTCAGCTTCCGTAGGCCAGCGCGATATCTTGGAGTTAGGAGGGAGGGCTTTTAAAAAGGCAAATTGTACGGAAAGCCTCATCTCTGTGAACCTAGCTATGTTTTTCAAGGTGCTGTGTCACAATTAGGAACATAGATTCCACCTTGTTCTGTCAGGAAACATTCCCATTACTTCAAAGATTTATGCCGGTTGTACACATTGAATAATTCAGACCAGTATTTTCTTTTAAACAGTTTGATAGCCTGTGCTTTATACTTCTCTTTTACTCTTGCACAGTCATGCAATCACAGAAAATAATATGCATTCACAGATATGAAGTTTGGAAAAGTCATCTAGAATGAAAGTCTGCACCAAACCTAAATATTACAGAATCTCACTAAATGTCAAAATAGTTCTACAAATAATATCTGGCATCTGCTCTGAGGAAAGCCGCTTACCTCAAGAAGGTAAAGCACGTTAAACGGTTTCACCTGTCTCTAATATCGCTTCCCCCTCCACCAACAAAGACAGTATTTGTTTCCCCAAATACTGGTCGGGGGTGGGGGTGGGGGGTCACACGGGAATATACGCTTTATTTCAGCAATTCTGCAATCGGAGAGCCTGAATCTCTGGTAATTGTAAGCCACATTCACTGCATTTACCAAGGCTGCAAAGTCTATAAACAGCTCTATTAGATAATAAATTCCTTCCACTATAAGGGACACATCTTACTCATCTTCTTAGCAAGGATTTATCGATACTTGTTGAATAAGTAGAGTAAATGAATAATGAATTAATGATTATCAAATAATAGTGTAATATGAAAAAAATTTCATGCTGAGCACTAACTGTAATCTAACCCAAACTCCATCAGCAGTGGGCATACAAAGTTTTTCAGATTAACCCATACAATGAATACCAGCTGTATACACTCATAGTAATTTTAACTTTTCATAGCACTTTTGCTCTTTGCAATAAAAACATAAAAAACAACATTCCAATGCCCACTTTTTGAAACAGTGAACCCAACAGGCAATCCACAGTGTGGAAATACAGTTGGGATTTCCATGGGTTACAGAGGGAGAACCTGACAAACAGCTGGATACCACCTCTGGGAACCAATAGAACCAGGCGGGCCACAGCAGCACAGGGCTTTAGATGAGTATTTACACATTAGGGATTCACCCACCAAGTCATGTCACCTGCTTGATCATATTATTAACAGAAGCTAAGCAAATGTAAGTTTACTAAACCAGGCAATACCAAATGCTATGCTAACCTGGAGAGTTATTATGCTGCTATTTATTGAAAGAGATCACATCCAAAATCAATTATAAGACTCAAAATGAAGTTCCCTAAGAATAAAGGTAATTTTTAGGATCTTTATATTTTAACAGAACAGGAAACTTCTCTGGTGAAAATGTGAACATTATCAATGAGAACATAAAATGTTCAGTCAATACTGTGTTGAAAAGTCATCTATTAAAGTTGGCGTTATTGTTTATTACCACCAGGACACTTTTAGTTATACCTTTGGATAGAAGACCTCAATCACTTTGTGCAATGAATGGCTTTTCCTTTCTTCCAAACCTTGAGTTTAAGGCACAGAAAGCACTGAAGACTGTGGTAGGAAACATTGCTACCAGCTCCATCCTTTCCCAGGTTGGAAATTACTATCAGAGAAGCATGGTAGCAACAGCTGACTTGGAACTCTATCAGCTAAGCATTACTCATGAAGCTAGAGGCAGCAGAAAGTAGATTTGGCCCCTGGCACCAAGGGAGCTGCATTTGAGTGCTGGCTTCTTCACTTACTAACTCCATGACCTAGGGCTCAGTTTTCCCAACTATAAGATGAAGATAATAGTAGCACAATTAGCACAGTGTAAGAACTCAATAATTGTTAGCCATTATTGAGAGTAGTGTACGTATTACTGCAGTGGTACCTACAAGAGGCATGTAATGTACTGGCAAGAGCCTGTCCTTCTTCTAAATCAGACAGACCTGTTTTTGAGCCAAATTTCTTACCCTCCCTTACCTCAGTTTCTTCTCTCCATATAATACACTTCACATGGTTGTTGTAATGATTAAATTACATGACATGTATATATAAATTCTCTACTACAATGCCTCATATATAATAGAAACTCTGAAAAGTATACCACCTCTACTGGTGGAGTTCATTAACACAGATTGATCAGAAAGCTTTGAGGAGGAAAACACTGACAGCACCAGATTCCTGATTCAAATGGAACCTCCTTAATAAAAACCTTTATAAAAACCACCCAACTATCAAGTTGCCTGCATTTCTAAAGAGAGCTGCATCCTAATGGTGGGCCAATGGAGCCCACTATTCCTCTTCCCAAATCTGCTCATCCTCTAGCATTCCTGTCTTAGTTAAGAGCATATTCTACCTCTCCAGGCCAATGTTTCTCAAATGCAGACCTTTTTTTCCAAACTGAAGGCAATGGAAGTAGGTTGGGCCCTCCTCATCTGTTGTAGACTTTTGTTGTTTTGTCCCTTGACTATGGACAGCATCCTTCCCCCTTCCTATGGAAAAAAGCTCCTCCTCAACAGGCCTCTGTGGTTTTAATGGGCCTGCCAATCACAATGATGGCCCTCTGGCCTAGGGGTTAACATAAGCCCTCACTGGACCGATCAGAGAGCTTCTCTAGAACTCCTCAAATTGACAGTAAGGGAAATGCAGCAGAGCCTCTTTAATGAAGCTAGGAAGTGTGAGCTGGGAACTATTGGGAGTCATGGTTCCAACCTTCTGGGGAAAGCCCCTTTGAATTACTAAAACTAATTTGATGAAGAGAGGCAGAGACAAGTGAAAAGGGACAAAGAATGGGTGATCAAGTCTGACCAGCTGCATTCTGCTCTTCCTATTGTGTGGTATCATGACCCAAAGAAGTGCATCTCTTTGCCTAGGCCAGTTAAAGTGGGGTTCCTGGCTCCAGGGGAAATTAATATCACCACAAAAAGGCCAGAATGCTGCTGCACCTGGGAGATAACTAAAACCTGGCACTCAGTCTCTGCCAGGATCTTCTCCTTCCACTATCACTCAGGTCACTCTCTCTCTCACCAGCTGCTCATCAGCATCCTCCTCAGGCAGGTCTTTTGGTCACTGAGAACTCCCAAACATTAAATCCAAGACTCCTTCTACCCAATCTTAACTCTTCATGCAAGTTTGAAAACCAAGAAAAGGACTCTGTTTCGGTTTGGGGTTAGTGCCCATCCCTGGACCAATTGACTGCGGCCATGATATTATGCACAAACATAGCCACTGTGTCCACCACACCACAGAAAAATGAGCATTTCATTCACAGTCCTTCATAACTTGTCACCAACATACCTTTTAAGCTAATCTCCTACCACACACCTACATAAAACCCAAACTCCAGACCCACTGAATTACTCAATATGTTCAGGAATATATCACACCCTTCATGGCTCCATGTTTTACTCACTTTTTTCCCTCTGTCTCTAATGAACTCTATCCATGTCCTCTCAAAATTTTTGTCCTCAAAGGCCCAGCTGAAAACCCATTCCCCATTGCACTCCTCTCCTCAAAATTGTCCCATTATCCTCACCATTCTCATATCCTGTATTATAGTTACTTATGAATATGTCTACTTCCTCTACCAGATTTTAAGCTCCTCAGGGTCAAGTCCCCAATATATTCATCTTTCTATCCTTTAGTACCTAATGCAATATCGTGTACTTAGGACTCAATGTTTGGCAAATGAATGCTCTTCAGAAATGTTGACTACATATCAACAGCATTAGTCTAAACAACAGCGAAACACCTCCCCTACCTGGGAGACTGCTTTAGAACCTAACTTCCTTACTACTAGCAGTACATAAGCTTTCTGAAATAGAAAGAACTAACCAAGACACAGATATATGGCCTTCCCTCTATCTTCCAGACAAAGTTAGCCTTGAAAAAGGAAATCTCCATTCCTCATGGCAAAAACCATTTAATATATTCAAGCAAAGTGCAACATTTTGTGCTGAACCAGACTTTCTTCATTACACTAAAATGGCGAAAGATTTCCACATACTTTCATCACTACCTTCAGGCAAGAAGGAAAAGATGCATAAACAAGCAGCTTGGTTTTCACTCTCACACAATCCTAACCTCAAAACAAAACAAAACACAGCTTTAGACTGCGTATCAGCACAGCTGACTCAGTGTTCACAGCATGGCAGACACAGGAAGTAGAAGCAAGTATTCATTGATATTACAAATCATTTGGGAAAACCAGTGCTCTGAGATTAACTCCACGCACCCTTGCTGGTGTTCTCTTCCAATGTAGCTGGCCATGTTTGAGTCAAGGGCTTCCAGCACACTTTGAATTGCTGCCAGAATGAGCTCTGAGGCTCAGCCTACAAAAGGAATCCAGAGCTTGGTGTTGGATTTCACTTCTGGTCCTATAGGAATCTCCTCCTGGAGCTGCAGAATACCAGTGTAGCCACAGGCTACAAGATCCAAAAGGCCACTGCTGCCTCTATACAATCTGTTGAACTTGGTAATCTCGTGGCAAATATACAGAAGACATACAGAAATGCAATGTGTGATTTTCCAAGTCAATGTACTATATTTAATTGATAAGACTGAAGAAGACTCCTATGACCTGAACTTGAATAGCCCTATAATATAGCCAAATGAATTTTCACTAGGCACATAAAACTGAAAAGTTTCCTACTTTGCGCTATCAGGAGGAAGATAAGAAACACAACAAAGATTAATTGCATGCCAGGTGCTTTCTGGCACATCTTATCTCATTTAATCCTCAAAACAATCCTGTCCACTTTTTGCAGTCAAGTAGCTAATAAATGGCAGAGCTAGGATAAACCTACACCTAGCTATCTGATCCGCAAATCCACATCCTTTCCACTAAACCACACTACCTCCTGTCTACCTTGCTCCGGTAAATATGCTTTAAAAATTCAAAGAACTAAATGGAATGAGGTGTCCTGGATTGGATCATGCACCAGAAGACAGACATTAGTGGAAGAACTGGTGAATCCAAATAAAACCTAGAGTTTAGTTAACAGTATTGCACCAGTGTTGATTTGTTTGGACAATGTGTCATTATAATGTAAGATGTTAACTTTAGGGGAAACTAGGTAAAGAGTAAGTGGGAACTCTCTGTACTCTTTTCATGACTTTACTGTAAGTCAAAATTGTTCTAAAATAAAAAGCATGTTTTGTTAAATTCAAGATAGTTATGAATCTCAGATGTTGTCCAGAACCGACACCTAACTGGGTATTTTCAACGCGGTGGAAAAATGTGGTCTTTTCTATAATTACAAATTTTGTATCTACCAGAGATGTCAGTGCTGGCTTCATTAGGGGAATACAAAAGCAAGTTTAGTCCAAAATCAAATGACATCCTGGTTGTTGGCCAGCAATAAAATGCAGCCTGTCCACAAAAAAGAAAACCTCACCAAGCTGATCATGACAGCAGGTGACCTAAACAGCTGTTTTATAATATGCTGAAGTAAGCAGTCATGGCTAATTGGGAAGCAGAAACAATACAAGGCCACCCTGAAGTAAAGGTTAGGATGATGTCATTAAACTGTTGGATTTTGAAGAAGCATACTAGTAGGCAGACCCAACTGACCCAGAGTAATCAGAGAAGCAGGGATGGGTTTATCCTTTTTTGAGTTAAGACCTCATGCAAACCATGAAGGAAAGAGATGCTGCAAAAAGCAACAGGCTCCACCACAAGGCACTTCACCTCAGACCAGAGGGCATTCTCCCATCTGTCTATGCTGTGGAAACACTGCTGATCCCACACTGATTTCCTCCAAGACACCTGCACACAGAGATGGTTTCTACCAGGAATATCATGTCCAAAGAACTATTCATACATAAAAATGTTCATATACAAGACTTAAATTTCCATCCTGTTACAATCTAAAACTTAGATCTCTTCCACCCTGCTAACCCAGGATAGACATACGGTTAAACATCTTATGTGCTTGGTTGCATCATGTTCAACTCAGTTGGGTTGCCAGCCTTCCAAGTACCTTAAGGTTAAACACATTTTGTGAAGGCTTCTCTTTTTTTGTCTTCTCAGTGGGCTATTTATACCGTTTTTAAGTACTTTTCTCCCTTTGGAATTTTAATTTACTATACATGCTTCCCCCTTTGGGCATTCCCGACTGCCATTTTACTCTTGACCGTTTTGAATACAAAATCCTTAATAAAGACAGCAGAATGGTGGGGGTTGTGAGCCGGTAAAGGGGAGTAGAGAAATACCAGGGAAGCGGCTGAATTGTCCTCTGAAATTTTGTCATCTAGATGCTGAGGGTGGTCTCTTTGTTAAGAGTTTAGGACCGGACCTTGAGGCCACACAATTAATATTCCCTCTGGAATCACAGGGACTCTCCTTGGAAGAGTCTGTTGTCCAGTTTTCAGGCCACTTTAGGCACGTTCCTGCCCAGGCGCAGGGCCTGAAAAGAATGTTGGTGTTTCCCTTCAGGTATAGGTGCCTGGGGGTCAGGGGGAGAGGGAAAGGCAAGGGGTGGAGTGGGAGGCGGGTGATCGACAGGGATAGAAACCGTGTCTCCTCCTCCCTCTGAATGTGAAATAGCCAATGAGGTGGCGCGGCCGGGCCGGCCGGGCCGCCAGTGCCATATAGTATGCAGCAACCCGAGGAGTCACGTTGGGGGAACGGCAGAAAGCAGCTATCCTTTTACACTACTTTGCTCTAGCAGCTATCTTAATGGTGACTGCGTGGCCGGGGGGAAACCTGATCGGCCAGATCCAGCCGAAACCCGGAGGGAGGGAGTGGGCTTTCCGGAGGGGGGGAGGGGGGAGGGAGGCGAAGAAGGAGGAGTAAGAGAGGGGGAAAGAAAGAGGAAAAGAGTGCGAGGGAGTGAGGGAGGGAGGAAAATAAACAACAAAAAAATGTCCTCTTCCTCCCCCACCGGGCAGATTGCAAGTGCGGCGGACATCAAGCAGGAGAATGGGATGGAAAGCGCCTCGGAAGGGCAGGAGGCGCCCCAAGAAGTGGCGGGGGGCGCGGCGGCGGGGCTGAGCCCCCCGGCTCCAGCCCCTTTCCCCCTGGAGTCGGGGGACGCCGCGGCTGCCGCTGCCAGGGTGAGCGGAGAGGAAGGGGCAGTGGCGGCAGCAGCGGCGGCCGGAGCGGCGGCGGATCAGGTACAACTCCACTCGGAACTTCTGGGCAGGCACCACCACGCCGCGGCCGCCGCCGCCGCCGCGCAGACCCCACTGGCCTTCTCGCCCGACCATGTCGCCTGCGTGTGCGAGGCGCTGCAGCAGGGGGGCAACCTGGACCGCCTGGCCCGGTTCCTGTGGTCCCTGCCCCAGAGCGACCTGCTACGTGGCAACGAGAGCCTGCTGAAGGCGCGGGCGCTGGTGGCTTTCCACCAGGGCATCTACCCTGAGCTCTACAGCATCCTCGAGAGCCACAGCTTCGAATCGGCCAACCACCCGCTGCTGCAGCAGCTCTGGTACAAGGCGCGCTACACCGAGGCCGAGCGAGCCCGCGGCCGGCCGCTGGGCGCCGTGGACAAGTACCGGCTGCGCAGGAAATTCCCCCTGCCCCGCACCATCTGGGACGGCGAGGAGACGGTGTATTGTTTCAAGGAGAAGTCGCGCAACGCGCTCAAGGAGCTCTATAAGCAGAATCGCTACCCTTCGCCCGCCGAGAAGCGGCACCTGGCCAAGATCACCGGCCTCTCCCTCACCCAGGTCAGCAACTGGTTCAAGAACCGCCGGCAGCGCGATCGGAACCCCTCTGAGACCCAGTCCAAAAGGTGAGCGCCAACTTTCCTTCTCCTCCCCCTTCCACTCCCCCACCCCCTTCCCAGCTTTCTTTTCCTCCAAGTGCTCGCAAACATGGCGCTTACCTTCCCCACCAGCCTGGTCCGGCTGCCCACCTCTCCCCACCCCCCACCTCTCTCTCCGCCGCTGGAGTGGGGGCGGCGGTGGAGAGGGGCGGGGGAACCTCACTCCTTACCCTCCCCCACCTCCCCCCAGAAGTTTCTGGTCGCCCGCCTAGGTCTCAGTCCCCGCCTCCACCTCGGCTGGTCACTGCCGCCCGGTTTCCCACCCCCATCCCGCTGGCTTTGAAGTTGCCACTCTCTCCCCGCTTCTGGCTGGGCTAAGAAGTGTGTGTAGGCGCCGGAAAGGCAGTTCTCGCTGCCGCCCGAGGCCCACGGAGGTTGCCAGCGCCGGCCGGGGTCTGCACCTCCACGGGGTCACACCAGCCCAGCACGCGCACACGCTCCCAGACCCCCAGGGTTCGGCTACCCCAGGCCTGTGCTGGAGGTGGCCGTGGCCGCTCGGGAGGGAGGAAAAAGTTGATGGGGGCTGGCGGCACAGAAGGGGGTCTGGGGACGTCGAGGTTTTTTATATGACAGAGTTAATCATTCACCCTGCCCGCTGTGGTTCCCTTCGCGGCCGCGGCAACTGTGGGGTGTTGGTGCAGCTCGGCTGTGCCGTGTTTTGAAACCTGATTCTGAACTCCTTCGGATCAGATTTCAGCGTCGTCGGAGTGGTGGGGCTACAGGGCTGCTTCTTCGGCCCCCAACACTGCGTGGCTCCCTCCTGGCATTGTGGCTGGGGGGTGGGGGCAGGCTGGCACAAGGTGGACGGCAGGAAAGGAAAGGGGGCGCTTTCCACTCCGCACCTCCTTGAGCGCCCACCCTGGTGATTTTGAACTTTTGACTACCAGGTATTTTTTCCCAACTGGTAGAAAATACCGAGTTTTGTGCGTCCTCCTGAATCAGACACCTGGTCTGTCTGTCTCTGTGTGTATTGTTGGGAGAAATAAAGTAAGGAGAAAATCGCCTAAAGGGATGGTGTCTCCAGCCCCGCGGGGGTTAGAGAGAAAGAATCCAAAAGCAGCTTGAAGGTTCTGCTCGGGGAAGGAATCCGGGAGCCGGGGAGCCCAGCCCGGCTAGGAGAAGGTGATCATCCGGCGCATTCCAGCGCCCGCCGCCGGCCGCTCCTGCCCTGCGCTCCTGCGGGGGCCCGACCTACGGCTCCGGCGTTTCTCGCCCGAGGCAGGGAGGGAGGCTCTGTGCTAGAGCCCGGCCTCGCGGTAACCAAAACAAAACGCGCATTGCGACCTGCGTGCACCCCTCCGCAGATTGCGGGGAGACCCAGAGGAGGCACGTTGGTAACGCCACACCACCTGCCCGGCGCCTGCTTTAGGCAGCGGATCCTGTAGCCGAAGGAATCCGCCGGGCAGGGGGCGGGGGGGTGAGGAGCGGGCGCGGCGCGCAGGCCAGCAGCCGGGCTGCCTCGGCTCCCCCGCCGGGCGCGTTCCCCCAGTCTCCCCCGCCACACTCTGCGGGCTTTGTGCACCCCTCCCCACATCTCCACATCCCCGCCCCCGGCCCAGTTGCCTGGTTGAGGCCCCTCTCCGGATCTGCCTCCCACCCGCACCCCCGGTGAGTCACCCTCGCAGACGGCGACGGCGGCTCAGCCTCAGCTCGTAAATCAAAGCGCTTTCTGCGCTCCTGGCCCCGCAGCCCAAAGCCCGAGTAATCCCCTCCCCTCGGCAAGAAAGCGAACTGACCGTAGGGCACTGCTGGGATGTCGGATCCTCTGCTGGGCCAAGTCCTACCGCGCTCCAAACTGCCTCTGTCCGACCCCCCTTTCCTCTCCCTCCCAGTCCGGCCCAAATGGGAAACCCCTATTTGGGAAACTACCCCTCCCCGGATGTGTTGTTTTCCCCAAATTGGGGAGCTGAGGAACACAGTCTTGTCCAGAACAGAACAAGGACTGAGGATGCCAGGGAAAGGAGGTCTGATAGGTACAAGGCCTCTGAGTGACCCACACCGTTTCCCCCCCCCACCTCACCTCGGCACTGGATGGTGTATGTTAAATAGACCCCTATGGCTTCCTTTGGATTCAAAGGCGGCTGCACATTAACGGTTCTTGGGTTGAAAGTGCTTTTCCTACAAGGACAGCCACTTTGTTGAATGAGACAGTTGTCAGTCTGGTGGAGTAGAAGTTTGGGAGCAGGTGAGAGAATGATCTCTTGTTCACTAACTGGCGAACAAAACAGTACTTCCCACCTCCTGCTCCTTTGGCAGTTTCATTTACCTCCAAAATCACACTAAGCTGAATTGGTTCGAGGGGAAGGGAAAGACTTCCCAAAGAGAAAAGACTTACAGCCTCTTTTAATGAGTTTTTTCTATGCTATAGGTAGCAGCATATTTAACAGTCAGGAATAACTTCAGTGATATAAGAATGTATTTCCAATTTTCCTGTAAATCCTATTAGCTGAGTTTACATCTTTCAGATCTCTGGATTTTTCCTCAATTTATTATTAATAAAAATGATTGGGCTATGAGAGGTCATTTTCCCAGATTGTCTGGTCAGAATCTACTGAAAAGCATCATAGCTAAAATAAGACTAAAGGATTTCCTGCTGCACTTTACTTAAATACTGCCTTTAACGGGGTTAGAAGCTGGTTTTCCAAACAAATGACACAATGTAGAATTTTGTGCCCCTGACTTTCTGAATGTCTTGATTTCCCCCTCTATACAGTGAGTCAGATGGCAATCCTAGCACTGAAGATGAATCCAGCAAGGGTCATGAAGATTTGTCTCCTCATCCACTCTCCGGTTCATCTGATGGTGTCACCAACCTCAGCCTTTCCAGTCACATGGAGCCAGTATATATGCAACAAATTGGAAATGCTAAAATATCATTAAGCTCTTCTGGAGTTTTGTTGAACGGAAGTTTGGTACCTGCAAGTACTTCACCTGTCTTCCTTAATGGTAATTCTTTCATTCAGGGACCCAATGGAGTTATCCTTAATGGATTAAGTGTGGGAAATACACAGACAGTGTCACTGAGCCCACCAAAAATGGCATCAAACATTGTGAACAATGGTATATCCATGACTGACATACTGGGGTCTACCTCCCAGGATGTGAAGGAATTCAAAGTTCTCCAGAGTTCTTCAGCTAATTCAGCAGCCACCACCTCCTACAGCCCCAGTGCTCCAGTGTCCTTCCCAGGGCTGATACCCAGCACTGAGGTGAAAAGAGAAGGTATTCAAACAGTGGCTTCCCAGGATGGAGGCTCTGTAGTGACTTTTACCACACCAGTACAAATTAACCAGTATGGCATCGTCCAGATCCCCAGTTCCGGAGCAAACAGCCAATTCCTTAATGGGAGCATTGGATTCTCTCCACTGCAACTGCCTCCTGTTTCAGTGGCAGCTTCACAAGGTAAAAGTCTTGTTTGGTACCATAATGCACCAGTAAATGTTTTAGCCAGATGCTGTAAATGACACACTTGGTGAGAGCTATAGATTGCTGTTACTGTTCAGGTACCTTACTGGCTGCCACAGCTGCAGAATAGCCTTGATTTGTTTCTCCTTCTTCACAACATCCATGTAATATCCAGCTTGCTTTGTTCCCTGGCATCATGGGGGTGGGATTTTATTTTCCCAACAACTGAATGGAAAAATACAGTTCACAGTGAGTCCTGCCAGTTCTACAATTATAGAAATATGCTAAGTCAATCAGTGCTTACAAAATAACCCATCGCTTGACCTTTTAAGATTAAAAATTAATAATATTGCTAAGAACACAAAATGAGTCAAGCAGTTGGTAAGAATGTGTACACTTCACGTAAGCATTATTTATTTGACCAAAAGATGTTTTAGAAGAGCAATCTAGAAAGACTGGATCATTTGTGTTTGATTCATGTTCCTCCTATAAGACTAACAGACCTAAAGGAAAACCAGAGGAATGTGTGATTGGGTGTCTATCGCTCTGCATGTATACTTGCCCCCTAAATATGTGCGTTCACTTCTGGAGGCAACTGTAAGCCTTATTTTATACGTTTGTGGCTTTACTAAGGCACCTGCTAGAGAAAGCACTGATCTGAAATGCAGGAAACTTGAGGCTGATATGCCAGTTCTTCCATGACTTCAAGCAAATCTGGATGGCTCTGTGTCATTGTTTCTCCATAGAAACAGGAATGGTTAGAACAGCAGTGGAGGTTGCAGGGCCCCTTGAATTCAGGAGTGGGAGATGTTGGTGCATGTTTGCCTTCCTGGAAGCAAATCTGAAAGTCCAGATTTTTACCAAAGCAAAATAAATAATTATTTGCCTTAAAGATCATCTTCCTATAAAATAGTTTTATCCCCCCAACCAAAATCAATCTATGCACAACTCTGGTTTCCACAGCTATGATCTACTTCAGTTTATTTGAGGCATTAATAGAAAAATTGTTGTGGAGTAAATTCCACTCTGTACATTTGTTTCTCTTTGGGTAAAATGGTAGTATAGTATAACACAACAGCCCTGCAGCATGCTATTTATTTCTTCATTGTTCCAGGCTATGGAAAGGATTAAGCTAAGTCACTATCCAACATAGGACAGAAATAGGAAAACCACAGGGAAAGCCAAAGTGCTTAGTTTTATAATATTTTAATGTAGATCTAACCCTTTTTCTCTCTTTAGGAAATTTCCAAATAGGTAACATTTTAAAGACAACAAAATTTGAACAAAAAGCATAGTATGTACATTGGGGAGGAGAAAAGGAGGGATATTTCTCACACATAATCTAAAAAAGTGCTGCCATAGAAAATTATTACAGACTAATGGCTAATTCTCAAAATGGGACATTTAATATGAGTAAGAGCAGCATTTTCAGTTAAAATAGCTAAGATCAAATGACAGAGCCGTCAATCCTTAGACTGTCTGGGTGAGTTGAAGACATAAGTTTAACCAGATGGATCCAGAAAGCAACATTCCCTTGTAGTAATTGTGTATTACAGTTCTCAATAAAGCTTTTGGGGATTCAGCCTGTCTTAAAGCAGATACTGAGCCTTTCTTAAAAAATGACTGGACAGGGTAGATTATCTTTCTGTAGTTGAAATTTATATAGAAAAGCAGAATGCCTACATCTTTAAAGGATTTTAAAAATAAGGGCTTTTTTTTAAAGCATCCTTATAAAGTTATACTTAGTACCTATGTCATTTTTCACTTGGGTTTTCACTTGAAATTACTGTTCAATTCTGAAGTCGGTTGCAGGTTCAATTTATAATTCAGTTGCAGCTATACTTAAATATCAACTTTTAGATCACGTCTGCTTTCCTCCTGCATTTATGTATGTTATAATATCCGCCCATTCAGAAATTTTATTTATATTCAATAGCAGTTTGGGAAAATGTAACATCTCTTATGTTATATATGGCCCTATCGAAAAATAATGAATCATTTTGTTCACATATCGGCTGGCAAACAATTTCACAGACACATACACACAACAAAGTAAACACCTATTTCAGATGTCTTTTGCTGCAGTTTAGTAACCAACAAGAATTTTAAAACCTTTTTCATTTATTTGGCCTGGAACAAAGATTTATGTTAGGGAAGAGCTCAAACATATGTAGAAATGTTTTTAAGTGCAAATAAAATGTTTTCATTTTTTGTTTGTTTAAATACACTCCTTTGCTTTTAGGGTGCTTAAAAATGTTCAGAAGACATATAAACAGCCCTGTGACATTTATTTATCAATATAGCTGGCAATATAACACAATTCTAATAATTCAAAAAGAGAAATGTTTTAGGTGAATTACCTTTAACATTGGGCTTTCTCCAAATAATATTTACTTTAACATTGGGTTGTTTTCTCAAAATAATGAGTTTACTGAACATCTAATTCACAATCAGGGTAAATAACCCATTTGAATTATCCTGTCACAAACCCCCTCCGTGTCTACCTTTCTTTTAATGGCAAGATAATTGCCGTTATTTCACAGTGCCTATGTAAAGACTCAGAAGAAAAAGTGTTTTATTTGATGATGAGAGTTAGGGGGAGGGTCTAATTCATCTACATTGTCTAAGTTAGCTAATTTGAACATCTCAGCTTCCTACTTACCTTTCTTTTTCTACTTCTGGTCTCTGTAGAACATTATAGTGAGAGCCTCAAAAGATACAAACCTTTTAGAGAAGCATTAGCTCTATTTCTTTAGTTAATCTGTATTTTAAAAAGCACATTTCATTATTATTCATTCTTTCTGTCACTACAACACTGAAAATTCAGAATTAGCATAAAAGGGAAAAAAAACATATTGCGTATTTTGTTGACTCGACATTACTTTATGGTTAGTTTGGTGAAAGTTTGCAGCTTGCCTGTGCAGGTTTATATGGTTAACTTTAAGCCCCAGGGTAACTCATTTTAGGTGGTATCTTCTACATCTCTGTTTATGTTTTGTGTCAGTTACTGAGCTTGTCCTGGATAAAGGCGTTTTATTTTGCATTTGTGTTTTCTAGTTCTAACTAGCAGAGCTAGCAACAACTATCAGCTAATTGAGAGATATCAAGTCTTGGTAATAATGAACCAGAAACTTGGCTGAAATTAGAACTTGGAAAAGATATTTTTCTCACACTTGATTTCTAAATCAGTAGTTCTCGCTCCTACTTTGCCACCAGAATTACTCGGGGAGTTAAAAATACACCTGTTCTGAGAGTTACTGAGTCAGATTCTCAGGAGCAAATCCTGGGAATCTGTAGTTTTAAGTGGTCAAGGTGAATCATGTGTGTAAAAAAAGTAACTTTTTCTTTCCTTTTCAGTTCCATCAGTGATAATCTGTACTTTATTTTTTTAGGTAATATTTCAGTAAATTCAAGCACTTCAGATGGGAGCACATTTACAAGTGAATCCACCACAGTCCAGCAAGGAAAGGTTTTCTTGAGCTCTCTTGCTCCCAGTGCAGTGGTATACACTGTTCCTAATTCAGGCCAGACTATAGGATCTGTTAAACAGGAGGGCTTGGAGAGGAGCCTGGTATTTTCTCAGTTGATGCCTGTCAATCAGAATGCACAAGTAAATGCAAACCTGTCTTCTGAAACTATCTCGGGGAGTGGCCTACACCCACTGTCCTCCTCATTAGTTAATGTATCCCCAACTCAGAATTTTTCCCTGACTCCCCCTACTCTACTAAATCCCACTGAGCTAAACTCTGACATTGCTGGTAGCCAGCCAATGTCTGCACCTGTGGCAAGCAAATCTACTGTGACATCTGTCAGCAACACTAACTATGCAACTCTTCAGAACTGCTCCCTTATTACTGGTCAAGATCTATTATCAGTCCCCATGACCCAGGCTGCCCTTGGGGAAATAGTTCCCACAGCCGAAGACCAGGTGGGTCACCCATCCCCCACAGTACACCAGGATTTTGTCAGAGAACATCATTTGGTTATGCAATCAGTAGCTAACATAAAAGAGAATTTCTTAACAAATTCTGAAAACAAAGCAACAAGCAACTTAATGATGCTGGACTCCAAATCCAAGTATGTCCTAGAGGGCATGGTTGAGACTGTCTGTGAAGACCTGGAAACAGACAAAAAAGAGCTTGCCAAGCTCCAGACTGTCCAACTGGATGAAGATATGCAAGATTTGTAAACTTAATTTTGTGTTTCCACTCCCCCCCCCCCCCCCGCACTGGCATCAGCAGGCAAATCTTTCCATGAAGCCCTGAGGACATAAAGCATTTTCCCATTTAAAGGGAAACACTAGTTTTACAAGTAAATGCATTCAAGAGACTTTGGATTGATCTGCATGAAGATCACAGTTAAATATGCAGGAGTAGAACTGCATTACTGCAACCTTTTTCTTCACATATGTTCTCTTTTAAATAGATGGAGACAGAGGAACAAAATGACATAGATCAAGAAATCAAAGTGTATCATTTGGTTGACTTAATATAATTCTAAGGTCAGATGTAACTTGATAAATAGTTTTTTTTTAATTAAAAGTGTATACACTTAAGGTAGAAAATTAAATATTGCTACAGAGCATTAGAAACAATGCAGTTCTTTTTGTTTACTTTTACTCCATGGGCATTGGTAAGGTTAAGAAACATAAATGGTACTCCCCACTATCCTAAGGGTATATTTTTGAATATATGCTTTTCTGTTTTTCAGCATTTTTGTGAAAGTCTTGGTTTGTCTCTATACATTTCCAAATGTGATTGCTAATAGTTCAGTGTGGCTGAGAAAGTTTGCAACTCCACTAAAAACTCTGAAATAAACTTCAGTGTGAGTGTAAATATATTAGTCCTATAAGCAAGGATTTGAGTAATTACAATGAATTTTATTTATGCTGTATATGTTTCTCTTATACTTCAGACACTATGAACTGAAAAGAAAAATGTTTTCGTACTGTTTAATTTATTTTTATTGTTTGAACAGGAAGTGAACAGTTATTTCCAACAAAGTTTTACTTTTTGTAGGATTTTAAAAGTAATGATTTTTATCAGGAGTCTATTAAGGTCAATATTAATAACACTGAAACAGGAAATCTAACTCCCAATATTGGAATTTTGGTACTCCCCCCCCACGTCCTTTTTCTTTATTTAGCAACTCTCTGATTCATTTAAATATATTTTCTATAGAATTCTATGTGCCTTACCTTGTGGCCTTTTTATTATTCTTACTAAGGTACAGAAGTGTCAACAGAAGCACTGATGACTCTTTCCTACTATCCAACAGGGTTAATTTCACCACAGAATTGCTTTAAATCTGAAGAACTTAAGTTTCACTTATATTATTGTAGATAATGTTTGTGAGGCAAACGGCTGAACAACTAATTATTATTGATACTTTTCATTACAATGAAAGTAACAGTTACAGACTACCGGGTAAAACCAATTCTGCAGGCCATGAAAACAACCATTTTAAAGAAAGAAAACGTAAATTCTATTAAGTAGAACATTCTGTCCTGTTGAAACTTAGTTCCAAATATTTTGAAACAGGTGTTACATTATGACATATGACTGTTGTTTGCACTATGTTATCATGTCTTCTTTAAAAGTAAATCTTTTGGGGTTTCTGTAAGAAGCTTGTTTGATAATGTTGTGAGCTGTGGTTACAGTTTTTATCGGGACTCTGAACACAAGGTGTAACAATGCAAATACATTTATGTAGTGAGTAAAGTCTATGGTCTCTGAAAAGCAAGAAAAGTGAGAAAATAATCCCTTCAGAGATGACCGAAAGTTGTTGAACAGGAAGATGTCACCACATCTTGCTTTCCTTAAGATCGGAACAAAGGGTCCACTCTAGATCTCTGCATGCCTATCAGCTGAGCATGTTGAATAAGGGCCATAGAGGATTTAACTTTTCTTGTTATTGCAAATGGAACTTGCAGGCATAAATGAAGAACCCTATGAAGAACTCCTCCCCCTTCATTTTGATAAAGAACTTTGATCCCATTTTTTATGAAATTGGTGAATGTTCCTAAACTGCTGAAAGTACATGTGTTTTATTTTGTTTTGTTTTGTTTTACGTCAGGTGTTTCAGAATTCTCTTCCACTCCACTGCTACTTATACAGCTTGTTTCTTTGGGTGTGTGCTGATCATGTTACTGAGATTAATTACATGGTTCTATAGTGTAGTTTACATGAAAATGATGTTTTCCACTTGATTGCTGTGGATATCAAGAGTTTGTTAATTATTTTAAAATACTCATCCAATAAGAAAGATGGGAAGGTTTAAAAGGTTATATATGTTATATATATATAACTGGAAAAGTTTTATGTCTTCCAAAAATATAATAAGCCTCTCTTTTATTCACAGTTCTTCCTCTTTTCTTCCTTGAGAAAAAGAAAAGATAGCACAAAACTAAAGGCTTACCTAAGAAACCTATTCATATTCCAACATGATGTAATTATACCCCTACAATTACTCCAGGTAGCAACACAATATACCAGGTAAGACTCAATGCACACTATAAAGAACTTATTGTTCTTTTCTATTCTTTCAGTAAAATAAGGGCCAGTTGGTATGTAGCCCGTATATATGTGAATGAAATAAGATAAACCCCGTGATCTCCTTGCACAGAATTGCAAATGGTTTTCTGGTTTTGGTTTTGGTTTTGGTTTTGGGTTTTTTGCAACACCAAGGGCCAAACTCAGAACCCTTGGAGTTCATGTGGCAGAATTTCTCTCTGACATAAACCAATGCTTGAAGATGCTGCAAATGACACCTCTAAGGATCCCCAAAGAGGAATCAGAATAGGGGTGAATAACTCTCCCTGCAAACCCCAACCCCTGTTGCTGGCTGTGGGATTTTTGGTAGGAGCCTATCTATGCACTCTTATCAGCCAGAATGTGGCATTTAGCTCTTAGTTACATCCAGTAGAGGACAGTCTGTCACTTAAAGAGAAGGTGCATTTGTTCCTCAATCAAGCAAGAGCACCTGTCTTATACTGCTTTATAGCTCACTTATATCCATAGTAACAAAAAGACTGAGTTGTACACATGATTCAGTGCCTTTCTTCTGTTATGAAAGGCAGGTAGATGTTATAGCCATAGATAAAATTCGTAGTTGAATTGCACACTGACCTTAAAATCTCCCTGTATATGCCCCTGTGTCTTGCATGTTAAAAGCTGGATTATTGGGCAGGTGTTGCAGGCTGCCCTACTACATGTTAGACAAGTGTGCATTAGTACATAACCAGAAGTTCTTCATTCTTTAAGATGTTTTTGACAGATCATCTCATCATAAAAATATAAATAATTCAGGAAAACTGTGGGGAAAAGAATTACATTTTGTAAAAGTTGTTTCAAAGTCTTCCTAGAACTTAGATGATAGAACTTAACAGTTATTTTGTATCTAATTGATACACTTCATGTTAATTTAATATTATCACCATGAATTTTATCAATCAAAATTAAATAGCATGTGACTATTTTGGCTTTCAGGGTCCTCAAAATTTTTGTATTCTTTTGTTGCATGTACTGTATGTTTAGAGGCAACCAATTATATACTCAATATGGTTTTACTGTGCCTTACACAAAGAGAAAATCTATACAGAATGTATATCATGGGGTGGGGTAACAGAGTCTTTACTGCACTGTTAGGTGATGGCACACAGAGCATGTCCAAGAACATTTCTGTGCTTAATTACCCAACCAAAGAGATCTAAAGTATGTATGTTGTACTGTAATAGGGGTTTATGCCTGGACAATTGTTTTATTTGTTTTCTGAAATGATGTGAACTTATTTTTCTAAACACTATGCTAAATAAACTTTATATTTATACGTACTTTATGTTGAAAAAGTTATTTATCCCTGGAAAAGCAGAAATGATTAAGGGAAAGAAAAACAAAAATCTACAAACACTTTATCGACTAACAAATACAAGAACAAGAGGTGTCATTTTAGAAAAACAATCTCTGTTGATCTTTATACAAAATTACACAATTCACTTAACTGTACTGCATACACTCAGAGCTAAATGATTAGATTTCATCCGCCTTAAAGGGAAGAAATGTGTCTTACTCATTTAGGTGTCCCAAAATCTGAATCTGATATTCTGTAACGTTTAATGGAATTAAATTGAGAGGTCCAAGGATCTTTCCAATCCCAACCTTATTGAAAGAGCTCAGTGTAACCCATTTTCAAAACACTTCCATTAGCCTGCTTACACCACAGTTGGGTCCACCAGTGGTTTGGCTTAAAGCTGTGGACAGAACTGCATTACTGAGTGTGTAGAAGACTCAGTCTTGGTACAGGTTGGTCCTCATTTTAAAATTACATGACATTTGATTTTGTATGACTCCCACACTGAAATGTAGAAGAGACTAGATAATAAAGCAGATTGGGACCAACTTTTAAATTCTAGGGCAAAACTAGTTAAAGCCATCAAATTAATTTCAGGTATTATGACTAGATTTTTTAATTTTCTTGTCATTCAGTTCATGTATTTAGGAATTTTCTATGTAGGTAACCAATTAAAGTGAATAGTGTCTCAGTGAGTGGGTACAGTGTAGGGGCAGAATATTATAGAGTGATTACGTTTTATAATATCTTAACCAAACAAACATTTTAAAACATTTGACAGGGTCAATGATCTACTTCATTTTTGTAGCTCCTTGGAAACTAGCAAATTAAAACCCCTCAATGGGAATCCAAGACCTTCAACTATATGATCCTATCCCACTTTCCCAGCTTCTCTTAAAAATAATAATTGTAGAAGATAACATTTGTACATCACCACTTCCAATACAGTAGATGGTAAACAAAATGCATTTAGACAATAGTCAATGCTCTAAAGTCAAAAACAGGGTAAAGGGATTGAGAATGGGGAATGGGGGAGCAGGGACATACATTAGATTGGACAAGGAAGGTCTCTGAGGAAGTAACATTTCAGCAGAGATTTGAATGGTGATGAGGGAGCCAACCTGCAAGACCTAGAAAAGAGCATTCCAGACATAGGGAACAGCAAGTTCCTGGAGGAGGAGCCCAGTGGCCAGATCACAATGTTATTCACTCTAGGGGTCATGTGATAGGAGATCCAGTCAGAGAAATAGGCAGGGACCAGATCACAGGTAAAGCCTTATTGGTCTGTGCCAAATAGTTTGGATTTGATTCTGAGAAGCAAAGAATGATATAATATGACTACACTTTAAAATATCACTGGCCTATTTTTTGGAGAATGTTGTGGGAAGCAAGAGTGAGGACAGGAATTAGGAAACTGTTATTTTGTCCTAAGCTGTTGGACAGGACATACGTCAGGAACTCTTGAAGCATGTATGGCAGTTTGTCCACAAACGTTTCCAGAATTTTGTGCTCTCTAAACCTTCTGTCTATTCTGCCTTCTGCTTTTCACCAAAGCTGCCAACTTCCTGCTATGATTGTCCCAGCCTGAACCTGTGCCCTGAACTCCAGGCTGGTAGATCCAGTTTCCTAATGAATATTTTCAGAATGTCCTAGTCACCTATGACTCTACACCTGAAAATTTCAACGATTATCTTCACCCTAAATCTGTTCCCCACTCTGTGTCCCTCATTCATCCACTGGACAAATATAAATTCTGGGATTTCCTCTGGAGTCTTCTCTCCCTTTCATTCACCAGATCACACCATCTTTCCAACTCTGCTTGCCTCCTGTCTTGAGTCAGTTCCTTTCCCTCCATTTCCAGGGTTACTGCTACAGTTGAGGCACTTAGCATTTCTCAACTGAATTATTGCAGCCTCCTCCTTCTTGGTACTCAGTGTCTGGGTCTCACTCCAGACTACATTACAACTATATTCAGATAGAACTTTCAGAATTTAAGACTTACCCCAGCCGTGCATTCCAGTTTAGAACCTTCAATGGTTCTCCATCACCTATGAAATACTCTTTAAACTCCTTAACATACAAAGCCCCCAAGACCCAGGCCCTACCTCTCTGTCTATTCACATCTCTAGCCACATGAATCTGTTCCCCAAAGGGACCAGATTATTTCTTACCTACCCAATCTCCAAGACTCAGTAGGTGTCACATGCTCTGGAAGCTCTGTCTCACCATCATAAACAGAACAGTGCATGGCTCATTCTGTGATCAGACAGGAACTTACACCATCCTTTGGTGTGGCACTTATCACGTCACTGTAATTTTATGTCTGCTTCTCAGCACTTTCATCTCTGTTTCTCTGGCATTTAGTGTAGCAGAGCATAGTAGGCACTTTAAAAATTGTTGAATGAATAGTGACTCAGTCATCCATCCCTTTAAATCATTTCACTTGCTTAGATTAGGAAACTTTATGGCTAAACTGGTTGAAGTATTATCTCTATTTAGGGCACAAAAATAAATCAATATATTTTGGGTAGGGCCTGAGAGTAGTTCTTTGAATCTTCTAGCATTAGAGGGTGGTCTTTATGGTAATTATTTTCCTCACGGCTCCAAGGTTTTTCCCACTTACTTCCAAATAGAGGCTGGCTTCCAGATGATAGAGGTTGCCTAAAGTTTGACAGACAAGTGGGGGCATTAACAAAAAGATACTCACTAAGCCTTTTTAGATCAATGTTTCGAAATAGCAGTGATACACAGAAAAGCTATTTACACTTATGTATAGATACACTTTCTAAAAATATTCTTTCTGTGGGTCTATTCTTACTGTATCTGAACTGAGCAGATGCATAAAGACTCTGTAAGGAATAGTAAATAGAGTGTAGAGTTTTGGCATCAGGAAATCTGGATTCTAATTAGCCTTTAGATTTGGGAAATGTCACCTCACTCCTCTGGGGTCTATTTTTTTTCCATTGAAATGGGTATGTTGGATCTCATTATATTTGAGATCTATGTAGTTATGAGAAAAGAAAAAAGGTTAATAAAATACACTCGCTCCCCCAACCCCACAGGTTAAGAAGATCAAATCAATTACAGAGTGAAAGTCCACTGTGACCTGCTAGGGGCTACAAATGTAAGATAAAGTAATTGATATTGAGTCAACAACCTGTGACCCCCTAGGAATATTTAGAGGTGTGGAGCTAGGTGAGACAGGTCTGGTTTCGAACTCTTTTACCTTCTTCACCTGTATCCACTTTGTTCTCTAATGGGTCTGCCCTTCCCTCAGGTAGGGGTCTTAAAAGTGATCAAGTGTCCTTTCCCAATCATCGCAGGTAGATTTTCCAAAATATCTCCAAGGAACACACTAGCCCCAGGACTACATACAATCTCACCCAGTAGGAGTCCCTCACTTCTAGTCTCATTGTACAGTCATACTCTGATATCTTACATATCTGTCTTCCCAAGGACAGGTACAGGGTTTTTGTATCAGGTAACAAACTTAATAGTGTTATAATGCTGAGCTCACAGTATGTGCCAAGCTATAGTAAAACAGAATTTGTGTTTTTTTCAAGGAGGAATAAATTAGACTAAATGTTGCCTTTAGCTACTTTATTTTATTTTTATTATTTCAATTTATATTCATGTACTACTATGCAATAGATACATATTATTAAAATTCACAAAATCAAAATTATACAAATATATAGAGATAAATAAGTTTTTATTATTGTTTACATTCCCCCAAGAAATCTTCTTGGACGCCCCTTGGGGAATGTGTACCCTGTTTTGGAGATGAGTGCCCTAAACTAGTGTTTTCAAATTTTAATGTGCATATAAATAGCCTGGAGATCTTGTTTAAATGTAGATTCTGACTTGATAGGCCTGGGGTGAAGTTTCAGATTTTTGTCTGACAAGCTTCCAGGTGATGCTAATACTACTGGCCTGGGAACCACACTTTAAGCAGTGAGGATCCATGCAGTAGCTTCTCTATTACTGACCTAAATCCCAATGCAAATTGAAGTTTTAACTGTTCAGGGCAATGTGTAGATGGTGCAGAGAGACTGAAGATCATCAGCCAGTAGTTATTTTATTTTAAATAGTGCATATTAACAATGTAAATTAAATACATGAACCAGATTGGGTCAATATGTAAAGTATCTTAGGTGGAAAGCTATTTATCAAACACTTTAAATCCCTTAGAAGCATTATCAAATATAGTAGCCTTTGGAATATTAAATACAATGCAATCCTCTCTGTTTATCACAGCAGATCTCCATATGGAGCCTACAAGAAAAATTTTTCTAAGTTATTCTATGGCCTACAAACAAAACTACCAGTTTTCTTTTATAATTCTGAATTTTTCATTAGTTCACGTTGACAGACATCTTTTCAGTCTTTCTTAGGCTTCTCCACGAAAACTGTTAGATGTGTCTGTAAACCAAGATAATTGTTATGGAGAAAAAGAAACAGTTAAGAGCAACTTTTAATATAATACCCTAAATCTGATGTTATTACTCTATATGCCTGGCAATCATATACCTTATATGCATACTTCTCTGGGGTCTGGGTGATAGATGTCATAGACGTCCCCCACTCATTTTCAGTGCTGTAAATTAAAGAATATGTCAACATTCAGTGGGGATGTGAGCTCCCCAGTGCCAATTTGATGAAGCCAAAATCTTATAAATGCCAGTGCCTTTGTACATAAACATAAAACACCAGAACACCATACAGTTGGAATCAGAGAGTTGCAGAACCTTCCCAGATTGGCTTCTTTCACTTAGTAATATGCATATAAGGTTCCTCCGTGTCCTTCCATGCCTTGATAACTCATTTCATTTTAGCACCCAATAATAGTCCATTTTCTGCCTGGACCACAATTTATCCATTCACCTACTGAAGAACAGCTTAATTGCTTCTGAGTTCTGGTGATTATGAATAAAGCTGCTATTAACATCTGCAAAAAAAAAAATTAAGTATATACATTTTTTAGATATAATGCTATTGCACACTTAATTGACTGTAGTATAGTGTAAACATAACTTTTATATGCACTAGAAAACCAAAAACGTCTTATGACTCACTTTATTGTAATACTCGCTTTATTTGTAGTGGTCTGGAAGTGAAACCACAGTATCTCTGCAGCGTGTGTGTGTGTATTTTATATATATATATATATATATATATATATATATATGTATATATGTCACATTATACCTTATCACATTATGTAAGTATATCAATTAGTATACAGGCCAATCTGCTGTGCCAGAGGCCCCAAAGTTACAGGGACTTCAATAAGACAAAAGCTTATTTCTTTCATGACAGAGTCCAGAGGTGAACAGTCTGGGTTGACAAGTGATTCTGCCTCATCAGGTCATCTAGGATCCTAAGCTGGCACTTTGTCTCTGTGACTCCCAACATTGATGTCCAATCCCTGGCATTTCCCAGCCCAAAGGAAGAAAGAAGTCTAGAGCAGGAGCTTCCACTTTAAGAAACAACCAAGATTAAGCTTATGCCACTTCTCCATATCATTGGCCCAAACCTAGTCACTTGTTCAATACCTAGCTCCAAGGGCAATATACCTCTAGCTGAGTGGCACTATGTCCTACTGAATGTGAGATAATTCTTTTCCTGGAAGGAAAAAGGAGACAATAGGCACTAGGGGTCATTTAGTGGTCTCTGCCACTGTATTTAACCTACTTTCTGGAAACCTATGGACTCTCCCTTCTAGATAACAGAATGGAATTAGTCATATAAATGAGTCAGGACGCACCACTTTTCCACTGCAGATCTATAGATGGCTGCTTCCAATCAGAATTATGAACATCATCTTCAAGTTACTATTATCTCCAATCTCCTTAAAACGTCTGAGGCAGTGCACCGTTCCTAGTTTAAAATACAACTTGAACTGTTCATTTTTTAATGTGTAGACTCATTAGTAATCAAAGAAATGTAAACACCGTGACAGCAAGGAGAGTGTCTTACCATTGTTGTCTGAATAATGTCCTGCACTATAGGTGCTTGGAAAATATATGTTGCATGAATGAGTAAGATGCAAGCTTTAAAAATGAGACACTATTATCTCATATTAAATTAGTGAAGATTTAAAGTAATGATGGTGCTTAATGCTGGGGAAGATGCAACATGGCAGATAGTTCCACATATTACAGATGGACGTATAAATTAGTGCAACCCTTTCCAGAGGGCAATTCATCAAATTACAAGTACAGAAAGAAACAAATTTGTATTGATTTCATGGGCAAAGACACAAACATTTGTTAATACCTTATCTTGGTGAGGGTATCAGGAAGCATGCTGTTTCATATATTACTAGGGGGAGTCTATTTGGAATATGAATAAATTGGAATTTGGAATAAGAATAAAGTCCCTGTGGGGACTTTTTGGGAGTGCCTAGCACAATAAAAATGCACCTACTCTGACTCAATGCTTTAGTCCTCTAGAGATTTGTCTTGCAGATGTATTTGCACAGTTGTGATATTCATATATATAAGGGTACTCAATACAGACTTGTTCATGGTGGCAAAAGACTGGGAAAGGCCTAGATGTCCATCATTGAGAGGGGACAATGAAATGCCATGCAACTATCTAAAACTACATTGTGAAAACTGTGAAAATCGAAGTACACACGAGTACTTCTACTACCATAATTTGATGGGGTTTTTTAAAAGTGGCAGAGGAAAATACACACACTCACATTTACATACATATATATATGCAGAGAGAGACTCCGAAGAAGAAAGATGATTGAAGGTCGAAGATGGAAGCCTAATTTGTTAACTTTTATATTCTTATAACTTATTTAATTCTTTTTATCAAATATCACTTTTTCAACAGAAGTAAAAAAAACTTTAAAAGTCACTATTCATATTCTTTGGCTGTGTAATTCTCTTCCTCGTGATATATCCCAATGAAATAATTTGAGATACAAACAAAAATTTATGCCCACGATGCATCAAAAACTTGGAAATAAACTAAACATCCCATATTATGGGAACAGTAGTGGAAACTATAATTTTATTAACATTTTCAATGATATTGGTAAATAATATAATGAAAAACAAACAAAAATGTAGTAGAAGGGCCACGAGTACATAATATAAGACACCGCCATTTGTTGCCCCCAGGGAGTAGCACCATGGACGTGTATAATTCTGTTTTTTTATACTTTTCTGTTTGATATCAGTCAGAGCTCTTCTGATTGTAAGTGACAGAGACCCAAATCAAAACTAGCTTAATTAAAAGAATATTTCTTGGTTCACTGAACCAATTACTAGGACTCACTGGAACCAGAGACCTTTTCCAACTCTCCTCGCTCCTCTCTGCACACTGGGGACAATATCTCCCACAGTGGCTCTGCCCTCTCCACAAGCCTTACAACTCTGTTACCAGGAGCTCCTGGATTCACATTTTCTAGTTTTTCCACTAGAGAAGCAAAGAGTATCTCTCCATTCTTTTGAGGGTGTGGCAGATCCAGTTAAAATAATCCCAACAAAAGACTGTCATTGGCCCATTTTAGATCACATGTCCAACTGTTACCCAGTCACACTGGCCAGGGCGGTGGTAGTGAGAGAGGGCGGTGGACAGGAAGGCAGTTTTGTGGAAGGACACAGCATCGGGGGGGGGGGGTAAGTCTGCTTGAGTTTGGGGCAAGTCAGTGCAGCCTGCATTTCCTATGCTGTAACTGAATTTTAAAAAGAAATGGAAAGACAGGAGTATCCACTGGACCAGATGGTTAATGTGATAGTAGTGTGTGACGTACCTAGAAAAGAGGAGAGCTGCTGGCCCGTCAAAATAGCGACTGTCCATTGCACTGTATTTTCAATGAACATGTTTACTTGGGTAATCAGGGGAAACGTTTTAAAGGGATAAAAGAACACCATTTTCTTCTCTCTGTCTTGCCCTGGGGTTTAGTAGTGCCTCTGGAATACTTCTTTAAATGCCTTATGGTCACTTGAAAAAACAATTATATTCACCTTCTGATTAGAACTTGAAATCAAAGTTGCTCTCCCTTAAATGGCCTGGTAAAATAGTTTTCTGAAACCCAGAACATGGTTGGTTATTTTTCCCCTCAAGTCGCTTTCCAGGCGCAGAAAGAGCTTACATCTGAGTCCTATCCTAGAGTTTGAATTTTTGGGTGAGGCTCGATTTCAAAGGCCCTGGTTTCTGTATCTCTCTGCCTCTCCTGAACCGGCCAAGTCTGAGTTTATTGACCCTCACAGCAGAATATAAAATATGCTTGTTTGCTTTGGCCTGTTCTGATGGGCAAGGAGTCCTGTCTGAGTTTGCCTTCCACTGTTTGATTTGCTAATTCTATTGTGTATTTTAGTCACTTTCTGTACACATCACTAGACACCTTTCCTAATGACTCATTATTTCAACGTTTTGGGAAAAAAGTTTATATAATGTGCTCTGCTTTCTTATGACTTAATTAATTTCTTTTTGTTAAATTAAGAGCCTAGGCACCAACCCATAATTAGAATATACTTGTTACAAATTTATTTCCAAGTCTAGCAAAAGCAACTAGTATTATAGTAGATATAGGATAAAACTCACATAGAATTTTAAAAAGTTGAAGATGAAACTCGCTCATTCTTTTTTATTTTTAACTGTGATAAAATACACATAATATAAAATGTACTGTTGTAATCATTTTTCAGTGTACAGTTCAGTAGTGTTAAGTAAATTCACATTCACATTGTTGTGTAACCAATCTCCAGAATTATTTTCATCTTGCAAAACTGAAACGCTATACCCATCAAACAAAAACTTCCATTCCTCCCTCCCCTTAGCTCCTGGCAACCACCCTTTTATTTTCTGACTTATGAACCTGACTACTCTAGGTACTTTATGTAAGTGGAATCATACAATATTTGTCCTTTTGTGACTGGCTTATTTTACTTAGCAAAATATCAAGTTTCATCCATGCTGTGGCCTGTATCAGAACTGCATTTCTTTTTAAGGCTGAATAATACTCCACTTTCATAAATACCACATTTTGGTTATCCATTTGTATGTCAATGAACACTTGGGTTGCTTTCATTTTTTGGCTATTATAAATAATGCTTCTATGAACATGGGTATACAAATATCTCTCCAAGACTCTGCTTTTTAATTCTTTAACTCTGGGTATATACCCAAAGTAGAATGCTGGTCACCAGTGATTCTCTTTTTAATTTTGGGGGGGACTGCTATACTGTTTCTCATGGTATGAGAAAATGCACTATTTTACATACCTACCAATGGTGCATAAGTGTTTCAGTTTCTCCACATTCCTGTCAACACTTGCTATTTTTTGGGTTTTGGTAGTGGCCATCCTAACTGGATTGAGATGAAAAACGCCTGTTCTTAACTTCTCATTTTGTGCACAAGGAACTGAGACCTAGCCATTTTAAATAAATTGTCCAAGGTAATGCAAATCACATGAGGGAGTAAAGTGCAGTGGTTAAAATACTGGACTCTGGATCTAGATTCCCTTTTTTTATTCTGGCTCTGCCACTGACTGGCTGTGTAACCTTGAGCAGGTTACTTAACCTCTCATTTTCAGTTTCCTTGTCTGTAAAATGAATATAATTTAAGGGTAGCTACCTCATAGAATTGTTGTTATAAGGACTAAATGAGATAATACCCATAAAGTGCAGCTTGAAGATGGCTAGGTTTTTGGACATTCCTCCTATGAGAAGGTGAGATCTAATTCCCCTCCTCTTGAATCCTCACTGGCCACAGGCACTCACTTGTCATTAAGAAAATGCAAGTGAAATGATAATGCTTGACTTCCAAAGAAGGCTTTCAACTTCTGCCCCGGTCTCCAGGAACACTTTCTGCGGGAAGCCACCTGCCATGTATGAAGCATGACTACCATAATGGAAAAACCAGAGACCCTGAAACTACATGGAGAGGGAGCAGGGTTCATTCCACTGAGCTCAGCTTTCCTGCCATCTTGATGAGGTGCCAGGCACCTGAGTGAGCCTGTCTGGACCCTCCAGCCCCAACCAGCTGTCAGCTGAACAAAAACAAGTGACCTCAGTCGATACCACATGGAGCAAAAGAATTGCCAGCTAAGTTTTGCCCAAAGGCTATTTTTACATAATTAATTTTGGTATTAACTTACACAGCAATTGATCACTGAAACAAATGCCTGGCATAAAGTAAGTGCCACTAGAATGTAAGCTCTTTAAGGGTAGGAATTTTTGCCTTTATTGCTCTTTCCCCAGGACTTAGAGCAATGCCTGGCATATAATAGATGTTCAATAAAGATTTGCTCAGTGAATAGAGGAAAGTTAAACTCTTGTTTTTATTAGTAGCAGGTGGTAATCAGAACCAGTCTGCTGATCAGAGCTCTTTGTATCACTCCATGCTGACCTACAAGCTACTCGCCATTTTATTCATTTCTCCTGAGATTCCTAGGTCCTTATGATAAAACTCTTGGTGTATTCTCAAAAAGTGATAAAGTATACTCTAACTTGCAAAGGTTGCAGAACATCAAAAGAGACTGTGTGGTGTTTCTTATACTAATACCACAATAGCAGGCACTTAAAACTTGTAGTTCGCTAAATCCTAAGAACCCTGCAAAGTTTTTATCATTTTCTCCCATTCTATACATTAAGACACTGGGGCTCAAAGAATTTAGGTACCTTGCCCAAGCAAAGATGAGAACTGGAAGCTTCAAGCATTTGGACCCAGATCTGCCTCCTCATTCATGAGGACTTTTCAGCCTAGAAAACTATTCATAGAGATCATCAGCACATAACAGCGAGTGAACAGGGTCTGTTGCTTTAAAAGTCGGAAGAGCTCATTCAAGTTCCAGCTGCTGGCCAGCTGCGTGACCTTCTTCACTCACTTCACTGATCTCACTTTCCTCAACCAGAAAATGGGAAGAGTGGTCCCTGTTCTGCCTACCTTACAGCGGGATTTGGATGATTCTTACCACCCGAACACTTCTGCAAACGTGCTTCTGCAGAAAGACTTTCTCATGGCAACAAAGAGAGAAAAAGATGGGCAGAGCTTTTTGAGATCCTGAATAGACAGAAATTTTTTGACAAAATGGTGGGAATTAGTGATTCCATAGTTGAAATAATCTTCAGCAAAGCAAACTGAGTTCAAAAGAAATGAATTTTATGACAACTAAGATATTTTTGGATAAAGCAGATATGCATCTGATATGAAATTTTCACTCAAAATGTAATTGTCAGTGAGGTCAAAACCTGAAGATCTGAAGTTGAATATCAGATCTGGGAAAACTGGAGTGTGTTGAAATATTGCTGCTGTTTACACTCTAGTAACTTGAGGTACAAATAAATTTTCTAGCTTTCAAATTGTTGTAACAAAATGGAATGAACCACTCCTTTCAATGTTGTGTTCAGCCTAGAATATTGCAGGCTTTGGGTACCAATCGTGTTGCTTTACCTTCTCATGCTCAGTCATTTACTTCTAAAGTACATCCTCCTTCATAGCAGCACTATTTACAATAGCCAAGACATGGAAGAAACATAAATGTCCGTTGACAGATGACTGGATAAAGAAGATGTGATATATATAATGACATATTACTCAGCCATAAAAAAGAATGAAATAATGCCATTTGCTGCAACATAGATGGACCTAGAGATTATCATACTAAGTGAAATAAATCAGACAGAGAGAGACAAAGATCACATGATACCACTAATGTGTGGAATCTAAAAAACCGATGCAAATGAACTTATTTACAAAACAGAAACAGACTCACAGACATAGAAAACTTATGGTTACCAAAGGGAAAAGAGAGGGGGATAAATTAGGAGTTTGGGATTAACAGATACACACTATTACATACATAATAGATAAACAACAGGGACCTACTGTATAGCATAGGGAACTATATTCAATATCTTATAATAACCTATAATGGAAAATAATCTGGAAAAGAATCTTATAATAACTGTAATGGAAAAGAAACTGAATCACTTTGCTGTACACCTGAAACACTGTAAATCAACTATACTTCAATTAAAAAAAAACCCTCAAAAAATAAAGTACATCCTCCTTGCCAAGTTGAAAATGTTAGGAGGAAATCCAACCTTACCAACACTCCATTCCAAGATCATCCAGACCCTCTGAGTGCTGTTGCTGAACCAGGCCACCAGATCAGACTTCCTTTGCCTTAGGGTAACTTCCATTTGGGGCCCCTTGTTATCCTCTCCTACCGATTGCCCTCAGTCAAGGTATCCTAGTCTTTCAAGATGTTGAACCACAGAAGAGAAACTGTTGGTTCTCAGAAATTTCTGCAAATGTACTCATTTCACCCTAACCTACTGTCCAGCATCCAACTCTGCAAACCAAGGGCTCCTCGGTCTGAGTAGCCTTTGTCAAACCACAAAAGAGCCTGTTATACACTTTCCCTAGGACCCAGGGGGCCTACTTGACATACATTTGCATAACTATGTTCAGCTTCTCAAGTGATACTTGAAAACAAAAAAAAACAAGGAGAATCTGCACCAAGGGGGTCTTGTTTTTAAACAGAGATAATGCTCAAATGCAACTTATTTAGCTGAAGTTCCATTTAACCAGGCAACCTCAATACCAACACACAGTCAGGTGTACATGCAGGTGTACACACTCACACACACAGAAACACACACAACCATACACACTGGGCTAGGTTTAGTCTCCACAACTCAGATCCCTAAATGTTTCTATGCCCTATGATTGTATACACTCTAATAGTCTCTCAACTCTAACTTGTGAGAGTCCAAAGAAGATTTTAATGTGTTAAAAAAAATTGTGAATTTTACTATTACAGTTGTAGAACCCAGTTCATCAAAGTTTAGGGCTATAGGGGTATCAAATTTAACAAGAGTTTCTGAGATTTAAACTGGTAAAATACAAGAGCAAGTAATTGGTAAACTCCAATATCTTTCTGAATTTCTGCCTTTTCAACTTTCCACCCTTTAAAACTCCATCAAGATTCCATTTGTCTAGAATATCTAGAATCACAATTGCTGAAACATAGCATATAGGTTATGGGTTCTGGATCTGCAATCAGCAGACTTCAGCCCAACCTGTGACTTGGTGGAGGCAAATCCCCCTTAACTCACTTGGTATCTGCATCATAAGATTGCTGTGAAAATTAAATGAGAAAAACAAAATAACAGTCAAGTCATACTAAGTGAAGAAAGGGCTTAAAGCATCCAGCAAGTGCTTAAAAACATCAGCCATTGCACTATCATCAAAAAGTCTACAAATGCTGAAGAGGGTGTGGAGAAAAGGAACCCTCCTACACTATTGGTGGGAATGTAATTTGGTGCAGCCACTATGGAGAACAGTATGGAGATTCTTTAAAAAACCAAAAATAGAGCTACCATATGATCCAGCAATCCCACTCCTGGGCATACATCCAGGAAAGATGAAAACACTAATTTGAAAAGATACACACACTACAGTGTTCATAGCAGCATTATTTACAATAGCAAGACATGGAAACAACCCAAGTGCCCATCAATAGACAATAGGTTTAAGATGTACACACACATATATAATGGAATATTACTCAGTTATAAAAAAGAATGAAATATTGCCACTCACAGCAACATAGATGGATCTAGAGATTGCACTCAGTGAAGTAAGCCATCCAGAAAAAGACAAAAATTATATGATATCACTTGTAAGTGAAATCCAAAAATAATACAAATGAATCTACATACAAAACAGAAACAGACTCACAGAAATAGAAAAAAACTTACGGTTAACAAAAGGGAAAAGGATAAAAGAGGAATAAATAAAGAGTATAGGGATTAACAGATACAAACCACTATACATAAAATAGATAAGTGACAAGTATTTACTGTATAGCACAGGGAACTATATTCTATATCTTGTAACAGTGGAAAGTAATCTGAAAATATATATATAACAGAATCACTTTGCTATACACCTGAAATTAACATGATATTATAAATCAACTATACCTCAAATTTTAAAAAAAGTCACAAAAACCCATCAGCCATTTTGTAATTACTATGATCTTTTGCCAAATTTAATGTTAAGATACTTTAGTTTCACAAACTACACTTATTACTTACTGCTCCCATCCATACCATTGCCTTCATTTCTATGATCAGAATGATCAAAGCAAGTTATTTACCTTGTCCTTTACCACAGTAGGTATTTTTCATCTCTCTTAGACATGCTCGATGTTCTAAAATGCAGAAAGCAAAAAGTAATTCAATTGGGAGGATTCAGTCTCTTGTTAGGGTCATGATACTTGAACATTTAGCTCAAGTATGGATTCCTTTTGCATTTAAATCAATTTTAGATGTTAATAATAGCTAATATAATTGTTAGTGACCCTACAATTAACACAAGAATACAAATCATGGGCATCAAGTTCATATTAAAGTCAAATAACAGGTAATTTTTTTCCCTTAGTTCTTTAAGGGTATTGATCAAATCCAATGTAATGTCTCTTTCCAAATGGAATTCTGGCCCTTATGTAGCAATGAGGAAAGGGCTATCGGATCTTCCTTCATGTCAATGGAAAGGAGAAAACTAAAATTAAACATCACAGCCAAAGCACAGGTAAGAAACTGGATAAGTTGATTATCCTCTATTTTGATTATTATCTTTGTTAGGGCTAAATGCCTGATCTGTGTTTGGGAATGGCAATTACTCTGCTAAAAAGAAAGGAAATGAATGATCCCACCAACACTGTGAAGTGGTTGAGAATTATCTGTATCAAATCTAACCCTGTTTGGGATATGTTGAAAACCTTGATCTATTTAAAATATTTTATTTTGGCAGAACTTTCTTCCCTGTCAGCACCCAGAAAAGTCTTTGAAATGGACAGGAACTCTACAAGTGAAAAGAGGAGTACAAATGGAGTGGATAAGGCTCCAAACATTTTGTAAGTTTCCACATGTTTTTTCCACAGCCACATTTTCCTCCCATGATGCCTCTATGCTCATTTTAAGAGAAAGATATTGAGTGAATCAGAAACTGGAAACTGGTCTCTACTGGAGCCTATAGCATCTTTGCTTTGATGTTAGTGATTTGCAGAGCCTCTTCCTCTCCACCCCTGACTGATGTGAACTGAGACAAAGCTGAGTTGATGGAAATGCTTATGCATTCCCTCTAGATTTTCCTGTAAATATCGGCACAAGGATCAGCAGGATCAGCAAAGGTGCTGTTTATATTAGGTTGATTTACTGTATCATGATGCTCTTCATTCCTAACTTCATGATTCATTCACAGTATTTCACCAAATGCACTCATAAAGTGGGGTTAATCACACTTGCCTATTATAGTGGACAGTTATTGCTCTTATCTTAATCTTCGTATAAAAACATTTGAATCTTCTCTGAGGAATACAACTTCCCTACTCAACCCATGGTGTTATGAGTACAGATGCTGTCATTCCCATTTCCAAAGATGGGCACATATATCAGGACTGATGGAACCAGAGCATGGAGTCCTGCTGTCCTTGGTCTTTGGTCCCCTGCCCCATCCTTCTCTGCAGCAATGGTTTTTGCCTCCAGGCCAAGTTGGAAACATCATCTCTGAATAAATTTAGGCAATGTATGCAGTGTATTCATACAATAGTAACTCAGAGTAGGGGTCAGAGCACCAGAAAGGACCCACTTTGTTTTGGCATTTGGGGAGAAGCCCCACCCTCAGTACCCTAAAGTAACTCTATCATCCACATTCCTATTCACAAACCCCAAATCTAGCTCTAATTCAGGAGCAGGACAAAGGAAATCCTACCCATCTATGTCCCAAGCCATCTATATCAATATCAATAATTCACAAATAAGTAAGTAAAAGACCATGGATTGATAGGAAATTCTGTACCTTAAGTTTATTTAGAGAACAACCAAAATAAACATCAGAAGACTTGACCCAGACAGTGGAAATGCAGATAATTCACAAAACATATGAAACTACAAGGAATTCTCATTAATATCCAAGAAGATAATGCATTCATTTAAACCAGAAGAGACTACTATGGAAAAAGAGCAATTGGAAAACAATGAAGAGTTCATGGAGATTAAAAATATAATCATCAAAGTGAAAAATAAACTAAGGAATGTAAGAAAAAAATCAAGACAATCTCCTGGAACATAGAGTAAAAAGACCAAGGTTAGAAAACATGAGGGAAAAAAAATGTCAAGAGAAGCAGAACAACTAAAAGAACTAATATCTGCCCAACAGGAGTTCCAGGAATAGAGAACAGCAGGAAAAAAGTTTTAAATAATAGAAGAACATCCCCCAGAATTGATAAAAGATATAAAACTTCAGATTGAAAGGTCCTGTTAAATATAGAACAGAATGAATTTGAAAGAACCGATTCATTCTGAAATTTCAGAATATATATATATAAAGAGAACAAACCAAAAAGTTTCTTTTGGAGTGGGTGGGGAGTAGGGGAAACAAGTTACTACATATGAGTAACCATTTCAGGGGTTCCATCGTTACATGGGAAAGCAATGGGGTAGGGTGGGAGATGCTTGACCTTCCAGCCAGAGTAGCGCCAGTAATGCAATGGAGCAGGCCAGGGATCATTTACACCTGAGACAGACCAGCACATGCCAGAGGTATAAATCCACAGCCACACTATCAACCAAGCATGAAAGTGAAATGAAGACATTTCAGACATGCAAAGATTCAGAACAGTTACTTCTTATGTATTTACCTCTTCTGAAAAAAGTTGAAAAGTAATATATAGAAAAGAAAATATACTTCAGCAACACCAAAGAGGAATCCCATGACAAAGGATGACATGGGATCTAGGAAACAGCAGAGGTAACTCAGAAAGTCCATAAAACACATAATGGAGATAGATCCGTGCAATGTGACAATAAAACAGACTATTTAAAAGTAACCATTCCAAAAATAGTATAAATAAAAACCAGGATGACTATGAAATATATTTCTTCTTTCAAGAAGAAAAAAAAGTGATGACAATTACAAATCATGGTCCAAAGATGTAGTAAGTTAAGACAAGGCATTTGTTTGAGAAATGAATAAACTATAAGAAAAGAGCGTCCATTTCACTTTGTCATAGAAACATTCTCAGAGTAGCACAAGTCTAGGAACATAAAGTTACAACTCCCTCTCTATGGATTCAATCATCCTACCTAGATATGTAACAAATACTAGTTACATAATCATAATACTATAAATGCTATTATTTGGATTTGAATTCCATAATGAACTTATAGATGGAATATGGAAAATTCAATTATAGTTACAAAATGCAAGTATTAAAAACTAACAATATAAAAAATATAAATATTATTAAAACCTAACAATGCAAAATTATAAAGTTGAAAGGACTTCTGGTATCTGATCACATTATTTGCAAATATTTTCTCCTAGTCTGTAAGTTGTCTTTTTGTTTTGTTTATGGTTTCCTTTGCTGTGTAAAAGCTTATAAGTGCTAATCAATCAGTGTGATACACATCAACAAAAGAAAAGATAAAAACCACATGATCATCTCAATAGATGCAGAAAAAGCTTTTGATAAAATTCAACACCCACTTATGATAAAAATGGGTATAGAGGGAACCTATCTCAACATAATAAAAGCTATATTGACAAACCCACAGCCAACATAATACTCAATGGTGAAAAGTTGAAAGCCTTCCTACTAAAATCTGGAACAAGACAAGGATGCCCACTCTCACCACTTCTATTCAACATAGTATTGGAAGTCCTAACCATAGCAATCATACAAGAAAAAGAAATAAAAGGGATCCAAATTGGAAGGGAGGAGGTAAAATTGTCACTATATGCAAATGACATGATACTATATATAGAAAACCTCAAAGACTTCACACAAAAACTACTAGAGATGATAAAAGAATTCAGAGTAGCAAGTTACAAGATTAACATACAGAAAATTGTTGCTTTTCTTTACACTAACAATGAAATATCAGAAAGGAAAGTAAAAAAACAATCCGTTTTAAAATCGTGTCAAAAAATAAAATATATAGATGAAGGAGGTGAAAGACTTATACACAGAGAACTATAAAACATTGATTAAGGAAAGTAACGATGATTTAAAGAAATGGAAAGATATCCCATGCTCTTGGATTAGAAGAATTAATACTGTAAAAATGGTCATACTACCCAAAGCAATCTACAGATTTAATGCAATCTCTATCAAATTACCCATGACATTTTTTAATAGAACTAGAACAAATAATCCTAAAATTTATATGGAATCACAAAAGACCCAGAATTGCCAAAGCAACACTGAAGAAAAAGAACAAGGCTGAAGGAATAACCCTCCCAGACTTCAGACAATTCTACAGAGCTTTAGTAATCAAAACAATGTGGTACTGGCACAAAAACAGAAATATGGATTAATGGATCAGAATAGCTCAGAAATAAACCCACACACCTACAGTCAATTAATCTTTGACAAAAGAGAGATGAATATACAATGGAGAAAGGACAGTCTTTTCATCAAGTGGTGCTGGGAAAGCTAGACAACTGCATGTAAATCAATGAAGTTAGAACACTCTCTCACACCATACACAAAAATAAACTCAAAATGGCTTAAAGACTTAAACATAAGACATGACACCATTAATCTCCCAGAAGAGAATATAGGCAAAACATTCCCTGACATAAATTGTAGTAATGTTTTCTGAGGTCAGTTTACCAAGGCAATAGAAATAAAAGCAAAAATAAACAAATGGGACCTGATTAAACTTACAAGCTTTTGCACAGTCAATTGATTTTTAAGGTCCACTGTCTTCAACTAATTTAGGAGACTGTGAAATTATTTTAACTAAAGACTGATCATAAAGTACATTGGTTTAAAGATCTGGATTCCAAAGGAAAAATTCCCTTAATAGAGATTTAATAACTTGTATCAATATAACAAATACAAATTAGTATTCTAGGTACAACAGACATTTGTAAGAAAACATAAATTACTAAAATTGATTTTAAAAGAAATAATCTGAATAGAGTAATAACAATTTTCAAAAATTGTCAAACGTCCTGAAAACTTTAGACACAAATTCTTCCAAATCTGCAAGGAAAGGAAAGAAAAGAAAGTGAAAGAAAAAAGAGAGAAAGAGAGAGATTGAGAAATTAAATCTTCTAACTTCAGTGTCATTGTGATACCAGACCTTGGTAGGGGAAGCACTGAAAAGAAAATCAGACCCTTGTTCTTAATCTGGAATCTCTAGACACTGGGATACTGATGATGCTACTTCAGGCAGGTCCCCAAATTCTTGAAATGGTATGGGTGTTTGGGTATATATGAGATTATATGTATATTTAATTCTGAAGAGGGAATACAAGGCTTTCATCTGATTTTCAAACATGTCTATGACCTATGGAAAGAACCATGATAATACAGCAATTTCACCAATGAGAATAAATATGTTGTAAATAACATATCAATGAAATGAATCCAGCAATGTGTTAAAAACGATTATATGACCTAGGGGGGTTTACATATGGAATTTGAGATAGTGAACACAAAAAAATCCACTTAGGTTAACAGTAGTAATCTCTGGGTGGTGAGACTGTAACATTTTTTTTAATTTTTGCTTTTCTATGTTTTCTAATTTTACTACAGTGAATGTGCAGTGCTTCTGTAATAATAAAAAGTTGTAAAATAAATTTGGTAGTACATTTAAAAAACTATTATTGAGAACATTTTTAAAAAGCAATATATATTTATATATAAAATGTTCTCTATTAATAGAGGAGAAAATCCATAAGTATATGTTTATGGAGAACAAAAAGGTATTTAATCAATTTTAACAGACATTCTTGACTAAGAATTATAGAAACCAGAAATAGAAGAACACTTGCCTAATATAATACAACATAGCGCTAAATATCATATTTTTCTTAAAAAATGAAATATTAAAGGCACTGATTAATATTAGGAAGAAGACAAGGATGCTTCTATTGCTGATTTTATCCAACATTATTACAGAATTTCAAGCTAAACTAATAAATATAGGACAGAAGAGATATACTAGGTTGAACCATAAGAAACTGTCATTTTTATAGGACAAAATAGTCAAATATCGACAATTTCATATGGTTCAACCTAAGATATACTTGAAAGGAAGAGACATTTACTATTATTTACAGGTGTTTTTAGGTCAACCTAGAAAATCCATGGGAATAATAAAAAATAGTTAAATCAAACACCAGAGTTCTATAAAGAGACCAGATTAAATATAACAGCTTTCCTAGATTCCCAGTAGTAATCAGATAGAATTTTTTTAAACTTGATGTAAAATATATAAATATTTTACAATACAACATCAATAGTTTTATAAATAATATTATAAAATAAAAACTTAATATAAAAGTATACAGGATTCATAATAGTAATAAAAGCTATGAAATACCTAGGAATAAATTTAACAAGAATTTTGCAAGATTTATGTCAATAAATCTAAAATATTCCTAAAAAGCTTTGTATTAGTTTCCTGGGGCTGCTGTAGTAAATCACCACAAACTGGCCAGGTTCTTTCCTTTATGGAGGCTCTGAGGGAGGTACTGTCCCATCTCTCTCTACTAACTTCTGGTGGTTGCTGGCAATTCTTATCACCCCTTGGCTTGCAGATGCATCATTTCAATCTCTACCTCTATCTTCACATAGTCTTCTATATCTTCACACAGTCCTCTGTATCCGTGTGTCCTCTCTGTCTCTTGTAAGGACTCTCATTTGATTTAGGAACCACTCGAATCCAATATGATCTCATCACAATACTTATCTTAATTACATATGCAAAAACCTGATTTCCAAATAAGGTTACATTGTGGGTTCTGAACGGAAGTGAATTTGTTGGGGGGACACTATTCAACCCACTACAGGCTTAGCATGATGTGAGTAAAGAAATTACTATGTTCCTGAATAGGAGGACTTAATATTTTAAATATATCATTTTGTAATTACAAAAAAAGATACTAAAAGAATAACAAAAATTAAATGAAGGAGCTAACATAAAATAAAAAATAAAATATTCATTACTATAAAAGGAGACAGGAAGGAAGAAATAAAGACAATATGAAAGCAACAGAAAACAGTTGGTTTAATAGGAAGACCCAATACTTCTAAATTTGTATGGACATAATAACATAGCTTTAACATATATAAAGCAAAAATTAAGTGGAATAAAAGGAGAAATAGACAAAATCACAATCATAATTGGAAGTTTTAACACACATCTACCCATAACTAAAAACAAAAACTCCAGAAAGTCAATAAGGATATAAACAACACTATTAAGCAACTTGACCTAATTGATATTTATAGAACACTATACTCAACAACTGCAGAATACACATTCTTTTCAAATGCACACCAAAGATAGACCATATGCTGAGTCATATAGCAAAACTCAACAAATTTCAAAGGACTGAAATCATATGGAGTGTACTCTCTGATCATCAGAAATCAACACAGAAATAAATATAAGTAGGAAATTCCAAAATGTATTAAAATGTATATACATGCTTCTAAATGATTGGTGGGCCAAAGAGGAAATCACAAGGGGAATTAGAAAATATCTGACCTGAAGAATAATAAAAATAAAACATATCAAAATTTGTGGGATGCAGCTAAAGTAGTGCATAGAAGGAAATTAATGGCTTCTAATGAATACATTAGAAAAGAGGAATGGTTAACAATCAATACACTAAGCTTTCATTTTATGTGTATAGAAAAAGAAGAGCAAATTAAAGACAAATAAAGCAGAGGAAGGGAAATAATAAAGAATGTATAGCTATCAGTGACATAAAAGGTAGATACAAAATCAAAAAATCATCACAGACAAAAATTTGTTTTTTAGGGTAATACAATGTATAATCTCCTGAATAATCTATAACCTATAATCTCCTAAATAATCAATAAAAGAGAAGACACAAATGATTAGTATCAAGAGTTTCAAAATGTGATGTCACTACACATTCTACAGACATTAAGAGACCATGATGACAACTTTTTGCCAATTAATTTGGCAACATGGACAAATTCCTTGAAAAATACAATTTAACAAAGCTGATGTAAAAACAAATAAAAATACAAATGCTCTGATATATGTTAAAGGACAGGAATACATAGGTAAAATTCCATAAAGATAATACAGGTCCAGATGCTTCTCAAGGTAAATTTTTCCAAATATTTAAGAAGAAATAATGATAATCTTGCTCAAACATTTTTCAGAGATTAAAGAAAAAGAGAACACTTACCTACTTGTTTTATGAGGCTAACATATATCTGATTCCCAAGCCAAAATCCTTTCTGCATATGGATGCAAAAATTCTAAATAAAACATTAGTAAATTAAATACAGGACTATATTTTAAAAAGATAATACATAATGACCAAGTATGATTTACCCCAGGAATGCAAGATTGGTTTAATATTCTAAAATAATCAATGTAATTCTTCACTTTAAAAGAAAAAAAAGGAGAAAAACATATAATTTTCTCAATAAATACATAAAATGCACTTAATTTTCAAAAAAGACCCACACAGGAAAAATTCTCAGCATGTTAAAATAGAAAGGAACTTTATTAATATGAGACAAAGCTATCGATAAATAAAAAATCCAAACCAAAACATTATAGCTGACACATTTAATGGTGAAATACTGATTATGGTCCCTCTGAGGTACAAAAGCAATTCTGTGAAAGAAAGTATGGTTTTTTCAAACATGAGGCTAGAACTGTTGTATATCCGTATAGGGGGAAAACCTCGAACTTGACTCCTATCTTACACCACAAATAAAAATCAATTAAAGAGGGGTCATAAGTATAAATGTCAAATCAAAATAATCAAAATTTTAAAAGAAAACACAGGAGAACATCTTCATGACCTTGAGATAGGCAAAGATTTCTTAAATAGGATACAAAAGACAAATGTAAAAGAATAAAAACAATTGGACTTAATTGAAATTAAGAACTTTTGTCCAGTATGAAAACTTTAGTATGACAATGAAGAGGCAAGTTCCATACTAGGATATTTTCATCATCTACCTATGTAACTATGTATCTATCTATCCATCCAACTGACAAAGGGGTTATACAGAATATATAAAGAACTCATACAATTAAGACAAAACAGCACAATTTAAAGAATGGGCAAAAGGCTTGAACAAGTACCACACAAAAGAGAATATCCAAATACCCTATAAGCATATGACAAGATAGTCAACATAATTATTCATTAATTATGCAAATTAAAAAGATACTATTATATATTCACCAGTAAGTCTAAAATTTGCAAGACTGAAAATACCAAGTATTGAGAAAGATGTGGAGCAGGTGGGACTCTCATACAATTGCTGGTGGGATGTAACTTTAGAACACTTTTATTAAGCAGTATCTATTAAAGCTAAGAATGTTTATAACAGCTTTATTCATTATCACCAAAAACTAGAAACAACTCAAATGTCCATCAGCAGAACTATGGATTAAAATCTATTGTGTATTCATATAATGGAATACCAAACAATAATTTTTGAAAATAGACTACTGGTATGCACAACAACATGGATGAATCCCACAGATATTATGTGGAACAAAGGAAGATATCATTGTTTTCAAAATCTGTTCAATTTCATTTATACTAAATTCAAGAACAGGCAAAATGAATTGGTGTTGATAGACGTGAGAAGAGTGATTACCCCTGGGGTGGGTGGGTGAAGTGACGAAGAGAACTTTCTGAGGTGATGAAAATGTTTATATCTTGATCTGGATAATAGTTACTTAGATGTATACATACATAAAAAGTCACTGCACTGTAATTTTTATGCTTTCCTATTTCATTATATCTTTTCCAGATAAAACTTAAAAAATGCTAAACTTTAATAATAATAAAATGAAAAATTTAAAATTAGCCACACTTCCCCAATCAGACTGGCAAAGATTAAACAGTATAGCTAGGCATTTGGGGAAAGTTAGTCTATTGTATACCGCCAAGTGAGTGTAAAACGGTACAAATTTTGAAGGATAATTTAGCAATATAAATGAAAATTTTAACATACATACCATTTGACTCAGCAATTTCACTGTTAGCAATCTACCCTAATAAAATATTCACACAAGTACTCAAAGATCTACATGTAAAGATAGTCACAGAACGATTATTTTTAAAGAAAAAAGCTGTGGAAAAAACATGTCCATCAATAAGAGAATAGTTAGATAAGTTTTAAAAATCCATGAAATATCTTATAGCCATTAAAGCTTGAAGTACATCTATATGTCTTGATCTCCTAGAAGTGGGACCAGGAAATGAGTAAACAAAGATAGGAAAGCCCAGACTTCCACCCTCCATTCTGCCACAGATCTAGTAGCTTAAACACTCTTTAGTTTCTTTATTGTAAAATGGAGTTAATAATATTGCTGCTCCTTATCCATCTCATAAGTAAGGAGAAAACAGAAGTCCTTTGAAAAGTAGAAAGCATAATAAAGTGCAAAATACTAGTCTTGAAAAACATTCTTCTATTAATCAAAACTTTCTGTTTATCTTAAATCACTATTCAGTCCAGGTTTCTTTTCTCTAGCATGTATTTAAACCGGTGTTTCAAAACGCGGACTGCAGACAAATCTCATCAAAATGGATATGGAGAAGTTATTAAAAATACTGAGTCCTGTCCTAAACCTATCAAAATTTTAGAACCCTTGATTTAGATGGAAATGTGCATTAAGTCAACCTTTCCCCTTTCACTGAGAAGAGTCTGGGCTGAATCCCATTAATGGTAACAGGCCATCGGGTTTGGCTTTGATCTGTATGGTTCACCCTCCCTGCTGGAGTCAAATGGGCTGGTAAAGTAGTACAAATGGTGCCCCCATTTACTCAACCCCAGTGGCAGCCAAAGAACATTCAATGAAATAACAATGTGATTGCCACTTTGTAGATAAACATGCATCCAGCTTAGCTTTAGGGACTGTAGCTGTTGGAAAACACCATCTCCTGGGCAGCTGCTTTGGCTACTGTCCCCAGTTAACTTAGCAGAGTCTCAAAAATAGAAGGCAGCCTCTGTTCTGTTATATGATAAACAGTTCTTTATTTGAAATGACAATATTTACTTTTCCTATAGTGAACTCCAGCAGCCTACTAGGCAGTGGGCAAACAGTAGAAATGTCTAAAATGGAAACTTGAGCAAGCCGTTTAGCTAGTACAGTTTACTCTAACTTTCTACTTGACCAACAAGTAATTAGAAGCTCCTCTCCATGCTTCTCTCATATGGATCATGGATTCCATGTGACTTTGTTACCACCGTGCTCATCTTTCTTGTTTGGGTAAGTTTTGAAACATGCAAAACAGACGTGAGGTAGTGAGCTCTTCAATATTCAAGTGTTTAAGCTGAGGTGGGGGTTGTCCCATTAAGAATATTTTCAGAGGGATTCTACTTAGAGTGGCAGGTTCCACCAGTGACCTCTAGGCCTCTTCCAACAGCATTAAGTCTGGTGTCTGTGTTTCCGTGATCTCGTTTGCAGATGATCTTTAAGGAGATAAATAGTAAATGATGATTATTAATCTTCTCGAGTATTTAATCTCCCTGTCACAAACAAGAAGCTGTGATTTATGTGATTGTGTTCTTCATTGTAAAAACCCTTTCTATACATTTATAGGCAACAAATGACCACTATCTGCAGTGCAGACAATACTTTAAACTTCCTCTTAGATTTTATTTTCCATTCCTTTTATCATACTGTGGCAACTCTCTAGAACATCTCCATTTCTTGAAAGTCTTCCAGGAGGAGGGCCCACTTAGGTCACACTATTCTAAAGGTGTCATGCAAATTGAGAGATGTTTTAAGGACCTTTTGGCTTTTAAGGTGACACTCAGGGTGCAACAGTATCTCCTCATTTCCCATCACACTCCTATGTACTATTCTTTGGCCAATGAGACTTGCTTAATTTTTGTGATGGGTGGTTGGATTTTCTTCAGAGATTTTTCTTTCTTGTCTTATTCCCCTGGTCTGATGTCACTTCCCTAACCCAGTCAACAGAAGCTACCACTTAAAGAGGACAATTTGCTATCTAGTTAACTAGTTAGAAACATTTTAATTCCTACAAAATTCTTCAGAAACCCAAAGACCCTCCCCCCTAGTAAAAAACTAATCTAAACATTGTCTTTTAAAATCATACAAAGCAAATTCTGGTTGGGTCCAAAATGTAGAATTTAAACTTTATTCCTGCTGATAGAACATTCCTTTTTTATGTTTCTACCTCAGGCTGAGTGAATGTTTATTCTCAAAGAATAGCCCACTAACCAGTTGCACTAAAATTACTTGGGATTCTTGTTAAAATGCAAATTCCAGGGTCCCACTTTAAACCTAGGGAATCTAAAATTCTGGGGGTTAAGCCTAGTAAGCTGTATTTTCACAAGTGCCTGGGGTTATTTGCATATCCATTAAAGTACCTGAAGCATGCCCTCAAGATTAGCCAAATCCTTAATTTTCTGGAATTTCTAGTATTTCTTCTCCTAAATATGCCAAAGAAAGAATTGTAAATGTTGAAGGTACAGGCTAAATCTTGTCATAGAACCCTGTTTATGAACACTTAATAGCTTCTCTGTGGGACAGTTAAGCTGTAGTAATTACCTCATGGTTCTGTAATCTGTATGTCTCCTCCCACATGACATTTGCACCAATTTAGGACTATGGTTTATTTCCAGACAGGATAGAAGAACTACCAGACCTATGTGAACTGATGCCACTTCATGTTACATTTTCTTTTTCTTAGTAATATAAAGACATAAAGTTTCTCACAAATCTTGAACCTGAGTTATAAAGTCCAACTTAAAGAGAATAACATTTTACAAAGACCCACTAAATTGAAATCATTTGAATCTGATCTCTTTATGGAAAATTGCTTTTTAGATAAATTGGGAAGGATCTGGGATTCAAAGCTTTTTTTAAATTGAAGTATAGTTAATTTACAGTATTATATTAGCTTCAAGTGTACCACATAGTGATTCAGTATTTTTACAGATTATGCTCCATTTACAGTTATCACAAAATAATACCTTTATTTCTCTGTGCTGTACAATATATCCTTTTGCTTATTTACTTTATTGGGATTCATAGCTCTCACCCCCAAACTGTCTGTGAATTATAATTCCATGGGCAAGTTATACAGCCTCTCTGCCATATATTTGTAATCCGAATAGCTACTCTCTGCAATAGAAGTAATACTCCCCAAAGTTCTGAAAAGGTGAATGAGATCAGGCTTGTAAAATGTTAAAGGTTCCTGAATGAAGCCTCCTATAAAAAGTGCAAATTATTAGTATTCTTTTTATGGGCTTTTAATGAGTTATTGACCTATCAATGATGAATCTGCCTCTTGAAATATTTTACTTCTTGTTTTTCAGGCTTACTAACTCTTAAACTTTCCTGGAGTATTTTTGGGAGCTTTAAAATTTAGTCAAAAACAAAAAAAGCAACAATACCTCCCTCCCAAACACATATGCACCCCCTAAGACTATAGTGTGCATCTTTATCTTGATTTTCTATGGACTAGATTGATTTAACTTACTAAATCATTTGGGTCCTCAAAGCCTCAAGTAATTTGAGTTAGCTAAAGTATCACAAAATCTACCAGCATATTGGCAGTAAATCCTAATGTAGGAGAGTGATTAGAAATAAATAATTTAATTGACATTGTTCTTGGTTGTGAAATCATTTTGCCAATCTATAGTGTCAGTTGCTATCATGTAGTTGTTCCTTTATTTTTTTTTGTAAATATATTTTTATTGAAGTATAGTCAGCTTACAATGTTGTATCAATTTCTGGTGTACACCACAATGCCCCAGTCATACATGAAAATACATATATTTGTTTTCATATTCTTTTCCACCTTAAGTTACTACAAGATATTGAATATAATTCCCTGTGCTATACAGTATGAATTTGTTGTTTATCTATTTTGTATATATTAGTATCTGCAAATCTTGAACTCCCAATTTATCCCTTCCCACCCTCTCCCCCAACCCCGGTAACCATAATTTTGCTTTCTTTTTTTTTTAATTTTTTTATTTACATTTTTTATTGATTCATAATCATTTTACAGTGTTGTGTCAAATTCCAGTGTTCAGCACAATTTTTCAGTCATTCATGGACATATACACACTCATTGTCACATTTTTTTCTCTGTGATTTATCATAACATTTTGTGTATATTTCCCTGTGCTATACAGTGTAATCTTGTTTATCTATTCTACAATTTTGAAACCCCAGTCTATCCCTTCCCACCCTCTACCCCATAATTTTGCTTTCTATGTCTGTGAGTCTGTTTTTGTTTTGTAAATAAGTTCGTTTGTCTTTTTTTAAGATTCAACATATAAGTGATATCATATGGTATTTTTCTTTTTCTTTCTGGCTTCCCTCACTTAGAATGACAACCTCCAGGTCTATCCATGTTGCTGCAAATAGCATTATTTTATTCTTTTTATGGCTAAGTAGTATTCCATTATATGAATATATCACAACTTCTTTATCTAGTCATCTGTCGATGGACATTAGGTTGTTTCCATGTCTTGGCTATTGTAAATAGTGCTACTATGAACACTGGGAACATGCAGACTGTTCTTGTAAATTTTTGCTCATCCAAAATTAAGGATTTTAGAAAACCTAAGTAGAACCAGAGCAAAACCAACACCTATCTGCATATCATAATCATTACATTTTTTAGTAATGAGGAACTCCTAATGGGCTCAAGAGGATGTTTGAAGATTGTTCCCAGTGTTCTCAATTTGTGAAATAGGAGAAGGAGTTTTAAAATATCATTGAGTCTACTGGCTGAAGCTGATTATTATACATAGTTGCTTACTTAATAAAGTTTATCTTATAAGGACAAAATATGTAATTTTTATTTGGAAGAAAAAAATTTGAAAAAACAACCAAAATCTGGGATATATAAACAGATAAAATGGGTTGACAGGCATAAAGAAAAGTGAGGAACATGTGAAACTGTGTGCTGAGACTGCTCTTCTAGGACAGTAGGTCCATATGGAAAAAAAATTTCCGGAACTGAATGAATGACAAATCACGACTGAGAAGTTCCTTGCAGAGTGACATGAAAGGAAAATATTTATATCCATATTGACAGTGGCTACAAAGAGATCTGGGGTAGTTCAGTGGCTTGGGTTTGGTTGACTTCACTTCTTGAACAAATTTGAGGATTAAACATTCACAAATGTTCCTAATATATTTTGAACAAGGAAGTGAGATATTAGCACTTTTTTTTAGTACTGTATCTACCATTATAGCATCTGTCAGTTAGCCTTAACTTTAAGCCTTATAGAAGAATCAGTATATTTTGATTTGAGAGTTTGCCCCACATGGTAAAAATAAAATGTGAAATTTCAGTAACTGGCATGAAAAATTTTAGTAGTACCAGGAAGTCTTCAGAAACTAGAGCTTTTACATAATATGGAAGTTTTAATGTTTTAAAGGTTCAGTAAATTATGTAGTGTACAAAAGTGAAGTCTAAATTACCACTCAGAAGGGTAACTCTATAGCCCATATGTCTGGATCCATGTATGCAGATGGACAGATACACTTCATTTCTCCTGGGAAGTTGAATTCTAAAAAGCTATCACTCAGAATGGACAGTTTTATTATTGCATGAAAAGAAAAGGAAAGATGACAGAGTTGCTATAAAAATGAAACACCTTTTGGAGTATTAACAGCAAAAAACGTAATAGCTCAAATGAAGATATGAAACAAAAATCAGCTTAAAACTGCAAATTAAAAAAAAAAAAACTTGTGCAGAAGGTTTGAAGCATATGGACACCCACCCAGTTTTCAATGAGGGCAATGGGAGCCCCAGACTTTAGCTTATTAAAGATGACCTTTCCCCTCTCTAAAATTTCAAAGCTGACGTTTCAAGTGCTGAGCAGACTGTGTGCCATATGTAACATGACCTCAGCTCCACTCTGCCCGAGCACTGATGGCATCACTAATGAGAGGTGAAAGGTCTTTCTCTTGCAGCTTTTTCAGAAACCCACCGACTCTTGCCTGTGAAGTAAGGCTCCTCCCTTCCCCCACTCCTTGATTTCAAGAGAATTGCATTTCATACACAGCCTCAAAACACTTTTATTACCGGTTGATTTGCTTATAGCCACAGCCAAATGGTAGGATATACAATCACATGCAGAAGAAAATATTTATTTTGACTCACAAGGCAAAGGGATTAAGAGAACGTTGTATTAACCTTGCCTTTCATCTATGTTTTTTAAAGGGAAATTCTCCAGAGGCGTCCATTGAAGTTCTATTTTTTATAAAAAGTATCAAAGACTTTTAGGGGACCAGGTGTGTGTTTATCTGAGGCGAGCAGAGAAAGAGAAGAAACTATATTAAAGGGGAAAAGGCAGCTTTCATAACGCTGCTTCAGAGACTGCAAAAAGATGTATGTGCAGGAATCTGTTACAGGCATTCCTACCAGCCAGCTACACATCCCCGCCCCCCTCCCCCGCTTTTTCCCCCTGCTGCTTGGAAACAAAATAGCTTCTTTCCAAGCAGGTTGTTATCATATTCATGGCATGGTCAATTTCCGTTTGCCAAGAAAATATTTAGGCTGATCAAAGAAATTAGAAAATCGGATGAATAGAAACAGACGTTCCCACAAGAGAAGTTTCTCAATGTGAAGAGGCAGGCGGGTTGCAGCCCACCCAGTTACTCCTAGGAAATAGCTCTTTTGCTAAAGGCGGAACTATAGGGCCACCTGGATTCTGCTCTAAGAGCTATGGAAGACTCACAACTCTTAAGGAAATTCACATGGGACCTGGAGCTTGAAACTCTAGTGGCGGACATGTAAGAAGATGATCGGTTCTAGTATCTATGTACAAACCTGAGGGAGGCCATTAACTACGCCCATTAATACAGAGGGACCTTTCAAGACAGATGAGTGAGTTTGACATCCTTTTGTTTTGCTTTGCCTGGCTTATTATGAGCATGGAAAGACAAGAACACAGTCTCCTTTGTAGATGATAGAGGAGGAGTATGTACTTTTGGAATGGCGCGGTTTCTCTCGATTTAATATAAATTCAGTTTTTAGATTTGTGAATTTGGGTGGGGAATGGTTTATAGTAATTGTCCTCGGGGCCCTCTGGTCTCCTGAGTGTGCGCCCTGGCCAACTGGTGACAGTAAATATGAATGACTTCTATCTCTTCCTTCTACCTGGGCAAGGCCCAGCCAAACCAGGTAAGACTACTTGCTGAGGCACTTGGATGTGAAGGATTGGTTGGCTTCGCGGTTTCTTGCCGCGGGACTCACGAAACCGAAAAGTGGGCTCCGCTCCGGAAAAGTAGATCCGGATTCTCCCCAACTCCTTACTCGCCTCCGGCAAACTGGGGCATCTCATTCGCCAGTGAAGCGTCGCAGACCTTATCCCCAACGTCTCTGTTTTCGGAGGGAGAAAGCGAGGGAGGATGGCCCTGAAGGAAGGCAACTGTGGGACCCCTTTAAGGCCAAAAAAGATTCCCTTCTTGCGAGTCCCGCTGGGGGCAACGCGGAGCTGGCAAGGCCGCACCGGGAAGCAGTTCCTGGGCTGTGGGTTGAGACTCGACTCTACCACCCTCGCCCCTCCCCGCCGCGCATCCCTCACTCCTGGGGTTCGGCCAGGCAGATTTCCTTTTCTTTCTCTCTGTTTCTCTGTTCTTTCTTTTCTTTTCTCTTCCTTTCTTTCTTTCTTCTTCTTCTTCTTCTTCTTCTTTTTTTTTTTTTTTTGTTTCGGTTCCTGCCGACCAGGCCAGGGATCCTTCGCCAGGAAGACAGCGCCCTCTTTCTCCTCCGGCCGCGCCCGCCGCCTGCCTGAGCCCCCTCCCAGCTCCACTGACCTCCCCGCGCCTCCTCTCCCCCGCCCTCCCCGGCCCTGTCCCTCCTTCCTCACGCCCCTACGCCTCTCGGCCCCCGTAACCACCCCCGAGAACAACCCGAGAGAGCAGCGGGGTCCAAAGGCTTCTCACGCCCGGGCCTCTGAGCCGGCCCGGCCAGAACGCCAGACCTCAGGCTGCATGACTGGGCGGAGCAGTCCCCGGCCCAGACGCGGCGCCGGAGAGCTCCAGAGCGGTCCCAGGGAGGGGTTCCCGGCGCGGGCGGCAGGGCGGGGGTGAGGCCTCGCTACCCCGAGGCTGGGCACAGCCGGCCCGCAGGCGGGGCCGCGAGCACGCTGCGCGGCGAGCTCTCCCCGGCTCCGGCGCGCACCTAGCAGAGAAGCTTACCCCGGATACCAGGATGGACCGGCGAAACATGGACCCGGGCCTGCACGCGGGATGATGGGTGGGGGTGGCGGGTGAACTTGAGTAGAGGTAAGGAAAGTTCTACAGCCTTGTTCCAAGCCCTACAAGCGTCCCTTGCACCCGCCGGCTGCCTGGAAGCCTCATCCTGCCGGCTTCCAGGAGGGTTGGGCTAAGTACAGCAGCGGTGTTGGAAATGTAGTTGCAAAATACAAGCCCAGCCGGATGGGCGAGACCACGGAGGGGCATGCGTGAGTGGGTACCCTCCAAGCACCTTCCACCCAGTATTTCATTCCCCACAGCCCAGAGGACTGATGCTTCGGACAAATGCCGCACGGCCCATTCGGGAGCGGAGGCAGTCAAGCTTCTGTTTGCGAAAATCTGGATCCTTTAGAACCCACACAATGTACTTGGGTGGGGATTAAAAAGCATTTTTCATGGCGTGGATTTGCACCGACATAGGTACAGGCCTGAAGTGCTCCTCTTTCCCCCAGACCGTTCCCGGCGCCCAGGAGCCACAGGGGGAGTACGCCTCAAGCTCACCCGGCTGCAGAGCGCAGGCAGCTCCCAGAAATGCACTAATTGAGTCACAAACCACCGGCCGCCCCTAACAAAGCGATCCATCTCGGCAGCTCAGCGCCCGATTTGTCCGCAGCACTTTCTTCCGCAATTCAGAAGCATTATCTTGGTTTTAAAAGTATCGCAGCAGAAACATGGCAATTATCCGGGGCTCCGGTTACGCTAAATGGCTTTAGGCTGAGAAATGGAAGAATACAAATGCCGCGAACGTGCTGATCTCTTCTCTACCAGGCCTGGACAGGCGTAGGTGGGGCGAGCGAAATTTCAGCCAGGGAGAGGGAAGTGCGGCACAAGTTCCCATTCTTGGCCCTCTCTCCCAACGGCACCAATCGGAAAGAAGTGATGGGCCTTTATCCCTAGAGGTAAAGTTTTCTGAGCCACAGTCTCCTTCAGGGATCGGAAGAGAAGGGGTCGTAACCCGACAAGACAGGGCCAAGCTTCTGGCCTCGTCTTTGGGAACAGGTTGGGAGCTTCTGGCATCGCTGGGGTAAGGAAGGGATGAGAGGTCAAGGGTCAGAGAGTAAGATGGGGGAAGAATCCAGTTCCTCTTTGGACAACCACACTAAAATTAGGGCAGGAGGATGGCCCTGGGAGAAGACAACCATGAGGAAAGAAGAGCAAGCTCTGAACTGGACTAGGGAGAGGCGTTCACTTCTGAGTGAGGGGCAGGCCTGTCCCGGGAGCCTGGGCGAACGCTGTAGAGTGGGAACCCGCGAGAACTGCAGAGGCCCAGAGACCACGAGGCGTCTCTGCACCAGAGGAAAACAAAACCATTAAGACTCTTCATCTCCGTCCGCTAGGGTGAGTTTGGACCTGGAAAATGGGGAGAAAAGAAAAGAGTAGTGAAAGGCGTTCGGTTGTCGGCTCCTAGCGTGCAGACGCCTTGCTCGCCCCAGCCGCCCAGCCAGCAGTGGTAGCCACGCTGTGCGCGTGTCTCTTTCTCCTTCTGCTCAAACCAGCCCCCACATCTTGAAGTAATCAGCAGCCGAGAAGGGACTCGTCCCCCTGGCATCTCAGGTTAAAGAAGGAGGTCCAGGAAAATGTGGTAGAGCCATTACAAGAAACCCGAGCCGCAGTCATCAGGGACTCCAATTGCCATCGCATTAGGATTGATTAGAGACCAGCAGTACCGTAATGACCCGGAAAGAGGGGCAGCCGGGGATTATTAATATCAGAATGTGGCGGGGAGGAGAGGTGGGTGAAGGGAGGGAGGGAAGAGCTAAGTAGGGAGGGAGAAGTTTTAAATTACTAGGATTTATATATAAGTGCAGGCTTACCTGAGGAAACCGGATAGTCAGTGAATCACGAAAACAATAAATCTAATTGCATCTAAAATTTCACGAAGCCTGATTTTTTTTGGAGAGGGTGGGAAGGAAAACCAGGCCAACATCTTAGATTTTATAAACATCTAGTTTTACAAACCTATTGTAAAAATCCAAGTGAAGAGATGGGGAGGTTTGTTGGATGTTCACTTACTGATTCTCTAAAGATTTAGGGAGTGCATTTTTAAGTCATTTTGGGTCTTCTCTCAAGAGCTATGGGGCAATGGAGTGGACATTTTTGCAGCATCTGAAAAGGAGTAATAAACCGAATTTTAATTGAAATAGTGATACCTGGGTACTGATTTTTGTTTTTTGTTTTGTTTGAGACAGAAACGATCAGGATCCCTAAGAGATGTAGAGAAGAGAGTGGTTTGTCTCCTTCCTCGGACTATGAGCCAAAACAAATCAGCCCCTGATGGTCTGGGTTGAAAGGCAGCTCACTGGATAATTAACTCCATCTTTCCAGTCCACCCTAACTGTTTATTTAGTGTCACCCTGCATTACCGTCACTAGCACTTTCCTCTAAACAGGAGTTGCTGCAGGCTTTCACCTCCCAAAAGGAAATTCTTCTTAGCTTAGACAGATGCGATATTCAGGATGTACATTAGCTGACCAAAAAAAGTCGACTGAAAATTCAATGGAAGATAAGGATTCTTGGAGAGTGCCTTTCTGTAAACTTTCCCGGAGGCAATATTAGTAAAGCAAAGGAGGCAAGAGTGTTTAGATTCTTAAGAACAGATTCTTATAACACTCTTCTTTACTTTCCGGAAAGGTGCTTGGCATCTGATGTTGAGTGGTGTCTTCTGGCTCAAATCTGTGGGTTAGTGAGTCTCTGGGCCTAAGCCTTCTCAGAGCACAGCTTAAATCATCCCTTTTCCCCCAGGAGGCCAACCTACCTTCTTAAGTCCTACCCATGGGCACCCACCTTTTGATGACTCTACCCCTCAGTGACAAGTCCCCACCAACTGAGACCAACGTTCCCGCCTGGACTTCGGAGTCTACTTGTCCCATTTGCCTCAGGTGTGAGACATCAGCACCTCGTACTGTCTGTGAACCCCACATTACCAGATTGTGGAGAAACAAGCACAGGTGCTCAGAACCTTGAGGAAGGGAGGAGATGAGAGAGAAAAAAGAGAGAAAAAGAGAAATAGATGGATTCAGAGGAGAGTGTGTGTGTGTGTGTGTGTGTGTGTGTGTGTGTGTGTGTGTGTGTTTGAGAGAGGTGGGGAGAGGAGAAGCAATGAGAAGAATGAGACAGTGAAAGAAAGAAAAGAAGAGAGTGTGAGATGGAGATAAGAGAGAAGGAAGGAATGAGAAATGGAGGTTCACTGAATGAGCTTCGTCTTTCAGAATGAAAAGAGGATTAGGTACAAGGAGAGACAGAGAAAGACCCATTTAGAAAGGGACCAGACGTGGGGACACACACACAGGAAGAGGATAACCTCTCCAAACATACAGACTCCAGCACTGTCCCCCTCCAATCTGAGTTCCCTCGCGGCGGTGTGTTTCAGCCAGCCTGTCTTTCTCCTTTCCCCGACCCCGGGACAATGTGGAGACTGTATTTTCAGGAGCCGCGCGGGGCGGCAGGGTCTTTAGCGGCAAGCGGAGCTCGCAGCCCGTTCTGTTTGTCCAGGTGTGGGCGGGGGGCGGCGGTCTGCCTGCGTTTTGGGCTGGGGCTGCGTTTTCGCACCAAGGAAGCGGGAGACTCTGCTCTCGCGCTTCCCGCTTCCAGGAGAAAACTCCTTCCCCCCCACCGCCATACATAAATATATTAAGGGAACAGACAAATCTTCATTGTTCAGAAATAAACCGAGGAGGCTGGCCGGCTCCCCTTGGCCCGGCGGAGCGAGGCTGGAAGGAAGGGAGGGAGAGAGGCGGGGGCCGCGCGGATCCGGTGTCACGTTGCAGATTCCCACTAAAGATAACGAAATGTGATCTATTTTTCAGAACAGCAAGTGGATGGGAAAGAACCTTGACAACACAAAACTCATTTACTAATGGACTAGTTTTGAGTTTCTCTTCTCCGGGTCCTCAAATCGCCCTGCCTGAGCCCTCGCCCTATTCAGAGCTCGCGGGGAGCAGCGTCCCCAAGGAGGCAGATGGACGGCTGCTCCGGCGCCGTGCCGCCGTCGGAACCTGGAATCCCAAGGGTCGAGGGCACTTGGAGTTTCCGACCAAGCGGAGGAAAAAGATGAAATTGTCACTTCAGCCAGAATTTGGGGAGTCTCCGCATTACCCCAGAACGACGACGCTAACTTATTGAAGAAACTCCTCCCGAAGCCCTTCCCTTCCATACATCTGTAGGTAGAGTAGAATCCCCCTATCTTTCTTGATGGTAAAGGAATTCCCAGAAAGCGGGCTGGGAGCCTCGAAGCATCTCGCTCCAAGCCAAAAGGGAACCAAATGGATCCCGGCCAGAAGTTTTTGAACCAAGGCCTTATGTCAACCCGGCCGAGAAAACCCAGCACCAACTTGTGCTTCCGCATTGACTTTTCCATAGACCGGTTGTGCATACCCGGGGGTTACCTGCACAGAGGAGGCATAGAAGAACTGAAACCTGGCGTTGGGAACCCCTTTCCAGCCGCGTTGCCCTCGGGAGCCGCGAAGCGACGAGGGCAGCAGCTGGAGTTGCTCGTTGTCTTTAAATCTCCGACGCATCTCTGTTTTCTTGTGATTTGCATTGACAGGAAAAGGTTTTAAGTTACTACAACAACTCAAACCTTTCTGTGTGCGATTTAAAATGGATCATTTGGTTTATGTGGTTTGTAAATTCATGTCATTTTACCTCTTTTAGTGGTTTTCAGTGAAAGCTTCCATTTTGGGAAACCTTATATATCCGAGCCAATAATTAACATTTATAACAATTGGTTCCCCTAACCAAGGGATCGAAATAGCAGGTAGGCTCATTGGTATAAACCGAATAGCACTTTTCCTTTTTAGTCACGCGATCTACTGGGTTGAACGCTAGGAGGTTGGCGAGCCCGGGCATGGCCTTCAAGGATGAACACCATATCTCATCAACCCAGGTGCCCGAAATCGCCGCATCCACACGGATGTCTTTCCAGTTGTCGCCAACATCTAGTACGTCTTGGTTCCTTTTGAAGAGAAGAAGCCGAAAAAAGGGTAGTCATATTGGTGTCTAATTTTCATCACTCCGCTCCTCTTCATCCCCTGCAAATTTATACTTGCCCTTCTTTGTCCAAGATATGCCTAATTTCCTCATGCAAAATTGTTAATAATAGAGTACACCGCATATTCAACTTACCCTTTTGTCTTGTAAGAGACTTGGTTGTGCTTACAGTCTCCCACCCTGCTCCCCAGCCACCGATATACACACATTGTAGTTCTGCGCACTTGCTCTAAACTTTAGGGTATTAACTGATTTTTTTAGAGGCGAGTTTAAGCCTCTGATCCCATCCTCACACAGCTGCCATGTCAATAAGGACTGTTCCAAGCAGAGACATTCCTTCTGCCAGGACACTGCAGTTCCTCAAGACTTCATCTGAAACATCATGAGCACTAAAATAAGACCGCGAGGGAAAATTACCAGACACATGGGCTTGGGCTCCGCTTTGCCAGGTTTCCAGTTTAGAAAGCAAGTCGTTGGGCACACTATGTGGTAGGGGCACTTTTGAAATAATATGCATCTATTAAATGCATTTTAAAATAATCCTAAACATAATGAAATATCAGCATCTGTTTCCTGAAGTCTAATTGCATGGGATACTACAGGGTTTCAAAGATACAAAAAGCATTGTTTGGAAGTTCAGCAGGAGAAGCTCTTCGTGTCTACTCAGAGTCTCCCAAGGGACAGCGAGGAGGTAGAAACCCTTCATGAGTTTAAAGTGTACATTGCAGGGTGCACTGGATTGGGTGCATTATTTTAAAACCATATAAATAATAAAAGGGGAAACCCACACAGTGCTTCTCCTTCTCCCACTTATGTCTCAATATGCAAATTGTTCTGCCGTGCTGGGCTCTTGCTGATGGAATAAAAACATATTTAAAGAAGACAAGCAAGTTTAAAGGACCTAGAGTTTGTTCTTTGCAATCACTGAGAGGACACATTTAAATCAAAAGCATTTTTGAAGTGTACTTAAAATTCTGTTTTGAACTTATCTAATCAGAGATAAGTATAGTCATAAAGTCACTCTCCTTCCACTGTTTGGCTCCCCTTATCTACACGCATTGTTCTTATCTGCTGCCAGTCTCAGCTACTGACAATAGATTATCTTTGTTTAGAGACGCTAATTGTTTTCAAGATCTTTTTAATAATTGCTTTGGAACAAGGTGTGCAAATGAGGCTTAAGATAATTACAGCTTCATTTGTTTGTGTAGTTTTACTAAGCATTCTCCACACATACACAAAATAACAAATAATGGGACTGAAATTGCAGGGCATCTCTCCTTCCCTGGCAGTAAAATAGGCCAGCATTGCAATCTACACACACACACACACACACACACACACACACACACACACACACACACACACACACCTCTTTATTTAATCTTCTTGGAGCCGTTGTCGTCCTCGCTTTGAGGGCAGTGTCCCTTTCAGAACAGGACAAAGATTATGTTACAACCGGACGGCTATTGGAGCCGGACACAGTTTTATTTAATTTACACCCCATCCAGCGCCTTTCGTGCGAGGTTCCCGAAGCATTTTTGCTAATTGCAAGCAAAACTTCTCAGCGTTCCTCGGTAGCAGAGGTGGCCTTGGAAAATGCAACCGCGCAGATAGGGAAACCGAGTCCAGAAGCCTTCCGATTTAAAGTATAGAACATTAAGATATCAAATCACAAATCAACCCTCGGAATCTCTATCTGCTTGGTAACTATGCTCTCTAAACAGCTCTTCAAGTGGTCCCAAACAGTCACGGCCATTTGAGAATGAGGGAAGCGCTATACGGTTTGGAGTACTTGTGCCCTTTAGAAGACGGTGGGGGCAGGAGGGAAGAGAGGAGGAAATTAGGTTTGGCTCCTGGAGCTGAAGTCAGTCCTGAGAGAAGCCATTCTTCCAGCGGCTGCAGCCCGGAGCACTGGTCTGCTTTTGTATTATTTATCGCGTTCCATAAGCTATTCATCAATCCATTACTTATTTATTCCAACATTAAGGTAATTAAATATGAGCTCACCGGGAAAGGGCAAGTCTTCAAGGGACAGGGACAGGGGTACGGAGGGAGAAGAGGGGAATTAGAAGATCTGAAGTCATTGATTTGTGCAGAGATGTGCGCGGCTGCCCTTAGGTGACACTGCAGAGGGGGCTCACGTTGCAAGGTCCTGACTTGCTCACCCATTCCCACCGCCTTATGTCCCTGGGAAGCCCTGCTCCCTCCTCCTCCCCACCTCTCAAGGTCCCACTCCTCCCACCACTCCCTAGCCCCCGCTCCGTAGCCTCGCCCTCCCCTCTCGGGGCGGCGCGGCCTCGAGGCCGGGCCGGGCGGCGCGCGGGCTGGCCAGCCCCGGATAGGCGCCGCCTGCAGCCAATCAGCACGCCAGGGACTCTGCGCGCTTTAAGGCAGCTGCCTGGAGAACAGAAACCAAGTTCCCCGGCAACGAGCAGCATCCACCCGGCGGGAGGCCGGAGCCAGCGAGGCCCGAAAAGCTTCGGAGTGAGCCGGCCGGCCGTTCCTTTCCCAGCGCACGCCCTACTCCTCCTCCTCTTACTCGGCCGCCCGCGCCCAAGTCTCGACTCGTGATTTCGCCTTCGCAAAGCCTAGGGAGGGGGTTAGGAGCAGACGCGCCCCCATCCCTGCAGCTGCCTCGCCCTGCTTTTTCGGTTTTGCTCCCTGCCGCGTGCGCCCGGGCGGTGCGCCCCGGCAGGCCCAAGCCATGTCGATGCTGCCATCGTTCGGCTTCACACAGGAGCAAGTGGCGTGCGTGTGCGAGGTTCTGCAGCAAGGCGGGAACCTGGAGCGCCTGGGCAGGTTCCTATGGTCTCTGCCCGCCTGCGACCACCTGCACAAGAACGAAAGCGTGCTCAAGGCCAAGGCCGTGGTCGCCTTCCACCGCGGCAACTTCCGCGAGCTCTACAAGATCCTGGAAAGCCATCAGTTCTCGCCTCACAACCACCCTAAGCTGCAGCAACTGTGGCTGAAGGCGCACTACGTGGAGGCCGAGAAGCTGCGCGGCCGGCCCCTAGGTGCGGTGGGCAAATACCGGGTGCGCCGAAAATTCCCGTTGCCGCGCACCATCTGGGACGGCGAAGAAACCAGCTACTGCTTCAAGGAGAAGTCACGGGGCGTTCTGCGGGAGTGGTACGCGCATAATCCCTACCCCTCGCCGCGTGAGAAGCGGGAGCTGGCCGAGGCCACCGGCCTCACCACCACCCAGGTCAGCAACTGGTTTAAGAACCGGAGGCAAAGAGACCGGGCCGCCGAGGCCAAGGAAAGGTACGCGGCGTGCTTCCCGCTGCTGGGGCGACTCCGGGAAGCCTTCCTTTTCCCTCCGCCCCTTCCCGCCCCCGCAGTCACCAGGAACCGCGTCCTCCCCTCTGGCCCGAGCCTGTCTGCGGGTTGGCGCCCAGGCCTCCGCGGCACTGCGGCGAAAGTTCGTGAACTCTGAGATCTCTTGTTAGGGATTGGGGACTTACCTGATTTGAGAGTCCGCGCGTGGGTATCCTGGGATGTGAGTGTCGGGAAATGTTAAAAATGTTGGCCCTAGGTTTGTTTTTCATGCCTCCCTGTCTGGCTGGGGCGAGGAGTGGCGGGTGGAGAGTGAATTTCTAGAACTAGAAGGTAAGTCTTGATTGGCATCGCAAGGCAAGGGGTTCTGTGGGAGCTGAGGGTCTCGAACCCTTTTCTTCTTCCTCCCCAGAGGGTTGAAGCTGGCCTGAAACTTCTGCTCAGCCTCCACTCCCGCCCCGTCCTTCACTCGCTCCTTCCTGGTAGTCTTGGGTGAGAGGTCCTGCTTCATTCCGTACTAGCTGTACAAAGGGAGGAGTCTTTCAAAAGAAATCCACAGAGAAGAGAGGTTTGGGAGAGTTGCCGCTGCGTTTACTGCCCGGCGCCCCAAGCCCAGAAAGGATTGTTCCTTGCCATTTCTCTCGCGCTTGGCCCGGCGCCGCGGCGGGTCAGTCTGGCTGTCCGCGCCGCCGCCCCGGGCGGGGAAGGGGGCTCCAGTCGCAGACTTCTCTCGTCCCGGAGTTCAGAAATCAGTGTTTTTTTAAACCTGTCTTTGCCTCCGCCCTCCTTGCCCCAACACCCCCGGCCACCTGGCCCGGCTACTCCCGAGTGCTGTAGGTTTCCAACCGAGATTCGGAAGAGCGTCGGGGAGGCGGTGGCGGTGGCTAGAGCGCTCCCGGGAGCCGAGCAGTTTGGGGAAAACTCGAGCGCCCGGGACCCCTGGGTTTCTTTTGTTCGCTTCGGAGCCTGGGGGCCGAAGGTGTCGCCGCCTTGTTCCCCTCCGGGTGGAAAAGAAGAATCTGGATAAATTCAGCTGAAATGGCCTTTCTAGGAGAGAGAGACTGTGAGGGATGGGGAGTGAGAGACAGGCGGTCCCAGGGCATGGGGGGTACGGCCGAGCTCTCTGAAGGCAGAAGCCGCGAGGGCTTCGAGATCCTGCAGTGTATCAGCATCGAGCGTGCAGACCGACTCTCCGCTACACCGCGCCGGCTCCGGCTGTGCGGGGTCGCGAAGTTCCCCTTCCGGGAAAGGGTGCGCCGGTGTGGATATCCGCAGAGTTGTTGAGAGAGGGCGGTGAGGGACTGGGGACTGAGCGGGTAACACGGGGACGGGGACAGCAGAGTTCCAGTTTGATGTTAGTTACAAAACGGCTGTCTTTTAAGCGAGGCCCGAGGGCCCACTCCCTGATGAAATCGGAGAGACTGGCTGCGCTCCCTGTGTTTACTCAGGTCACTGGGCCGCTCTGGACACCACTTCCCATGACCTGTCCTGTGTCTGAAACCACAACCTCCGGGCAGGGGCAGGGAAACTCGACGTTTAATTGTTTCCTCAGATGGGAACAGGAGAATTGACTTGATTCACCCCCTCAAACATCTGTGCATTGGGGGCTGTTTTTCCCCTGCTCATTTTCTTCATCACTAACAACCATTTGTTGGAAGATTTTCAAACTTAGTTACTTCTAGATGTGTTGCTTGTTGATTAAAAATAACCGCTTGAACAAAAATTTAAAAATAATTTTTGTGTGTTTCAAAAAAGCTCTGCTGATCTGGCTTTCTGAAATGTGGAAGAGGAAAGGACCTGGGTCCCCAGGAGCTCTGTCTGTAGCTCCCCATTTCTCAAGTCCCCTCTGTCTCCTCACTTCCCCCAGAACCCTTGGGGATGGGTGAGAGGACAGAGCTCCTCCATTTGGGTCAATGACTGATTGCACAATGGCCCTTTGCTCCTTCCAGCTCCTCTCCCTCCATCTAACACTTTTTTTAACCTACTTTTTTTTTTTTAACCATATGGTGTCGTCCTCTATTTCTTAGGGAGAACACCGAAAACAATAACTCCTCCTCCAACAAGCAGAATCAACTCTCTCCTCTGGAAGGGGGCAAGCCGCTCATGTCCAGCTCAGAAGAAGAATTCTCACCTCCCCAAAGTCCAGACCAGAACTCGGTCCTTCTGCTGCAGGGCAATATGGGCCACGCCAGGAGCTCAAACTATTCTCTCCCGGGTTTAACGGCCTCACAGCCGGGCCACGGCCTGCAAGCCCACCAGCATCAGCTCCAGGACTCCCTACTGGGCCCCCTCACCTCCAGTCTGGTGGACTTAGGGTCCTAAGAGGGGAGGGACTGGGGCCTCAACACAGTGACTAGGGACACTTGTAAATAGAAATCAGGAACATTTTTGCAGCTTGTTTCTGGGGTTATTTGCGCATAAAGGAATGGTGGACTTTCACAGATACCTTTTTAAAACTCAAACCAACAGTGATCTCAAGCTTAATGCCCTCTTCTCTTCGACTCTTTCCAGTTTTGCATTTCCCCTCCCAGTGTGGAGATCAGGAAAAAAGAAAAAACCCAAACAAACAAAAACATCCAGTCACCCAGCCTGATTCTGGGCAACCCGTGTTCCTGCTTCAGTTATGTCTCTCTTTTCTTTCTTTCTTTTTAAAAAATGAATGAGAATTACAAAGCAACTGGATTTTAATTATTTCCTTTTAATTTATTTATGGAAAAATGTTTGGAGAAGAGGAAAAGGAAATGAAAACAAGAGAGAAAAACAGAGAGAGAAGTCAAAATCATGCAAAGAGCCTCCAGCCTGGGAGGAACTGGTTGCATTCTTAAGATGAATAGGAAAAATATGATCTTACAACTTTTTTGATGGGGAAAATTAAGTTTACATTTTTCATATTTAGTGTTAAACAATTTTATGTAGATTAAAATGAAAGAACAGTATTAGGGGGGGAAAAAACAAGTGCCTAAATGTCTTAATGCTCTGAATGTGAGGCAGTTAGAAATAGAAGTGGCCATTAGAAATACAACTATTTTTGTCAAATTTAGTGGGGTTTTTTGGTTGTTGTTTGTTTTCTTGGGTTTTTTTTATGGCAAACTTTAAAAATGTACCAATGTGAAAAAACACTTTCCTGAATGCCATTACTTCTTATGCCCTCAAAGCTTTCATATCTGTACCCCACCCCTGTTAAGGGTTTCTCCTGTTCCTAGTTTCTAGCTTGCAACAATACACAACAAATCTGGCAACCTGGTATTTGTTACTAAAACAGCATGTGTTTTCAGGTTTCTTTTCTATTGTACCTAAACCAGTCTAAATTAAAACTTAGTAGAACACCAGGAGTACCGATTCTGTTTCTGAAAGGTGAGTTGTGTTTTGCTGTCATTGGGCCGTTTTTTTTTTTTTTTTTTAATGATGTTTTCTTGCTTTCTTACTTAATGGTGGTTATGAATTGCAGGGTACTTTAAAGGCCACCTCCTGAACCAGGAGTGGTGACTGAGTTAATTATATGACAGAAAAAGTGAATTTAGTTTTGGGATATTTATTTATTTTAAAAAATTATTTAGATATGCAGTTTTGGTTACCACCAGCTCTTCTCCACAGCATTCATATGTTAACTCAGTTCTTTTGTATTATTAACAAGTTTATGACAAGACTGTGAAGATAAAATAATTTATCTGCCTGGGGGGAAAGGGGGGAACTCAAACAAGGGTAGCAACATTGTGAATTAATCTGTACAAACAAAAAGCAAACCAGCAGGACAGGAGCTCTTTGCAGTGTTGCAGGATAGCTTCCAGAAAAATCCCAGTAATTATGTAGGCTCCATATTATTTTTGCCTGAGGCAAAAATGATGTATCTTTGTATTTAGCTTTTAAAATTAGTGAAACAAATGGCATTATTTATTAAAATTCTACTCAGGATAACAGGCTTGCTTGTGCTTTGTAAAATATTGTTCCCCAGAGGAAGTCTATTTATTTTCTGACATGGCAGTTTCAAAATTTTAATTTTTCTCCCTCTGTGTCACCATTAACATATTTCTTTCTTCTTACTTATTCCTATCTTTCCTGTCCTGATCTAGAAGGGGATGGGCAGGGCATTAAGGCCTTATTACGGATTTCTTTTTTTTATGTCAGATGGCTTTGACTGAGTTCAAGGGAGAAAGGGTCACTGTATTTAACTGTAGTCACTTTTACTTATAAAGCCATTTTTCCCCTCAATGATGGACAGATGTTCACACAGCCGCTCAGAGACCATCATTTGGATTGGGAGCTCAGGGTCCCAATCTCCCTTGTTAGTGTTTTGGATCATTAAGTTGGTGTTTATTTAAGTCACTAGGGTGTTTATTCTCCACGTCTTGGGCCACGGAGAAATGCCACCCTCTGCAGGAGGGGCTCTCACAGGGGTTCTCCTCGCATTCTTCACATTCACTCCCCAAAACAAACACCCTGCACAAAGATAGCTTTCAATGACCCTGACAGGCTTCAAAGGACACCGCGGAAATCTCCCTGGAAAATAGGAAGGGCCAATTACTTTAATTTCTTACATGCCCTCTCTTCCTACTCTGATGACTACCCCCCACTCTTCCAGCTCTGTTTAGTATAATTTTAGACTCCTGGAAGTTCTGTCTCCCTGGGCGCCTGGGCCCACTTCCTGCTCCCTTGGTTGGTGAATCTTGGAAATGTTTGCAGATCTGGCGAGGAGCAGAGCGGGCCCGTCCTGTAAAAGCCCCTGTGATTACTGCTTGTAAACTTGTTAAAAGGACAGTTTTCTGTCACAGTCATAAACTCTTTGTAAAATCCCTGGCATTTGATCCAGAGCGCGCATATTCCAGATGTGTTTAATAAGAAATTGCACAATGTGCCTCCCTTACCATCCTCCTCTCAGTCTGGCTAAACCAGGGACAAACAGGAGGAGGCAAGAAAGCTGCATATTGCTTTGAGTTTTCTTGGCAATCATTTTAGAGCGATCATTAGAGGGAACTAACCATATTTTTTTTTCCCTCGAGGAAATCTTCAAGGACCAGCTGTTAAGGGACCTCCAATTTACCTTCTCGGCCTCGTAGTTTAACTGAATCAAAAGCCGCTTTTCCATTTCTCCTTTACAGATTTCATAACGATAGCCAAAGTAATGAACAGCAGCTTATAAGTAAAGTGTTTTTAGGATAAAATTTCACAGAATTTTGCCAAGTAAAATTAAACACACACACACACACACACACACACACACGGGCTATTTTTTTTAATTTTTGGACGTTTTAAATCTGAACACAGGATTGTTCAGGTCCCCACTACCTGTTCGCCTTGACCTCTTGGCTGAAGCTTCCTAAATACTCAGGAGACCAAGGGCTCTGGCCGGTGGTTCGCGAATTTGGCTTAGCAGGTAAGGATTTAAGAGCACTCAGAGCCCCACGAACTGCGTGCTGGGAGAACGGCGCCGCTGGGGTCTGGCACTGCAGGTCTTGAACTATTCTCTAGCCAAGGACAGCTTGGTCTTGACCCTGAGATGAAGTGGAAGCGTCCAGGAAGAGACAGTGGCGTTGGCGCTTATGTTCGAACTTTCAGTTTGCTGAGCAGTGACCCTTGTCACGTAGCTTTCCCCCGCACCCTGAGGGCCAGTCCGGCACCTGGCACTGACCCCGCGTGGAGCAGCCTTCCCTCTGCTCTGCCGCCGCCGCGCCTGCAGCGGAGACTGTGGGCGAAAGAGCTCCAGTCCTACTACTTCCCCCGCCTGGAGGTCTTTGGTCAATCGAGTCTTCAGGCAGAACTCCAGGCTGGGGAGCTAGAGGCTTCCGTTCCACGCTACTCTGGCTGCAAAAAAACTGGAGGAGCTTCTCCTGCCACCTGCAGACTCCGGAGGCTGCTCTGGCCACTCTGCCCTCCCTAGGCGCGGGCAGTCAGGACGCCGCGCTCTGTCCCCCTCCGCGGCTGGGCCCCTTCACCGCTTGCGAGAACCGCGCGCGTCCCGGGAGCCGCACCACAGCGCAGCTCCAGGCGCGGGGCCTGATGGTCCGGCCCGCGGAGCCCCTGAAAGCAGAGGCTGCCAGCCTGGCCTCGAAGGGTCAGGCCGTGGAGAAGGCCGCAGCCTGAGCTTCGCGAGACAACGCAGCTGCCGTGGCCTTGGGCATCCCGGAGCCACATCCCAAACCCAAGTCGGGTCTCGCTCTCCAAGTCAAGGAGTTAGTTCGGGGCGAGGCACGTGAGCCGCGCCAGACGCAGGACTGCGGGTTGGACCAGGCCCGGTTACGGCGGGATGAAGCAGCCCGGGCCACCTGCAGCTCCCGGGCCGCGCGGCAGGTGGGAGCGCTCCCTCGTTCTCAGACGCCGCGCTGTGGGCCGAAGACAGCCGGCTCAGGCCTCAGAGCCTGGTCGGGAGGCGGCCTAGGCTCCGCCACCCTTCCTGCTCCAGGTATGGCCCGTTTCCTTTGCTTCTTGCCGCCTCGGCTTTGGCTCTTCGACCTGGGCTCTTCACCCGCGCTCTCGGCGGAGGGGTGCCAGCCAGAGGGCGCCCCTTCCTGGGCTTGTCACTAGAACTTCAACAGCCTAGGAGAGTGGCCCTGCTTTTTAGAGTCGCAGTCAGGACCAGGCGGCAGCTCGGCTTCCTTGGCGAGGCCTGGTCTGGCGTTTCCCCCATGGCCCGTGGCCCCAGGGAGAGCAGCAGCCTCTTCTCCGCGCACCGTCCGGGGCCCCAACAGGAAGACGCGGGCAGAGGCCCGCAGCGCGCTTCGGAATGGGCTGTGGCGGGGCACACTGCCCTTCTTTGGTAGCATAGGCGGCGCTGACAGGAACAGCTGGGTCAAGGTTTAGGTGAGGAGAGTCGCTTGTGGCCCACGTGCTCTCTGTGCTCCATTTCTCCTTTTTTTTTTTTTTTTGAGCTCTTCCCAGGAGTAGAAGACCAAAAATTCTCCTTACCTACTTCCTCCAGCCGCCCGAAGGCAGAGGAACTAGTGTCCGTGCCCACTTCGTCCCCAGGGGCAATTTGCACCAAGGATACCCGAGGGCTCAGTCCTTTAGCCCGCAGGTATGCTCCGCAACCTTAGGCGGGAACTTGTGAGTCCCTTCAAGGTCACAGTGTTCCCTCCCCCCGCCCCCTACCCCCGGCCCCCAAGTCTGATTGAATCCAAGAGCTCCATCTGAAAGAGTCTCTAAAGATCTGTGTAAGCCAGTCAGGACCGAAAAGTCAAAATCATGGGCGAATTGTTGGTTTATTGTCTTACCCAGAAAAAGTATTGCCCTGGGAAGGCCTCATTTTCTCTAATGTTTTAAGCCGACTATACACACAACTTCGTTCCAGCTGATGAAATTGGAAACCCGTTCTCCCACTGAGGATGGCAATCAGTGTTTTAGGCACTGTGGTCCTTTCAGACAGCGAGGAACAACACTGCAGTAGCATTTAAAAACAAAGAGAAAGAGGCTGCTTGAGGCGCGTGGACGCCTGTCTCTTCCACATCCGAGTTTCAGCTTCTTTCCTTTTAACTTGTTAAGGAACAGCTGAGACTCCAGCACTCACCTTAAGGTTTGCTCCCCTATATTGCTTTGCTATCTAGGGGTCTCCCCCACCCCACCTTTTACTAAAGTGCTCACTAATTGTTTTCCTTTGCCATGTCACAAAATATTCTTAAAATCACACCCCCGCCCTTCCCCATGGTCAAGAGGAAAATTCAGAAAGAACAACCAACAAAACAAAACCTACCCCCCCCCAAAAACCCAAAAAACCCAACCCAACCCAACCAATCTTATCTTTGAAAGAGAAAAGGTTTGACTTCAGATTTAACACACACTTAAGCGTACCTGAAGTGGCCACCCAACTGTAATTAAAATACTATTAGGTGATATTGGCTGTTCTCCCTTCCTCACTGCCATTAGTGGTTGTCATTAAAAAGACAGACAAATAGAAAGATAGATTCTGGCCCTTTACCTACTATAATAAGGAGGCATGGAAATGTATACCAGTTCCCTCCCTCTGGTCCCCTGTCCTTTGCACCCTCCCTAACTTAGAAGATAAATCTTTTGTGAGACTGACATAGGCAGATCTGAATAGAAGCACTGATGGATTAACACAAGCCAAATTTATCTTAATTTGCTATATAATTTAATACAGGATTAAAAATTGATTACAACTTTTAAAATGCCACGGCTTATTTATAATAGATACAGTTTTTTTGGGGGTAGGTGGGTTAGTGTTGGGGTAGTGGTTCAGGACCTGAGCTGATATGCATGTGGGATCTTAAAGGAAAAAAAGAGTCCTAGACTACATATTTTTTACTAACATATGTCATTTAATTGCCTTAAGATTCCTAAAAAAAAATTTGAAATGTTCTTTAACATTTCATAGAGCTGGTCAGTTGGTATCCCTGATAACAAAATCTGTTGGTTCCAACCAGCGTGTCTGTAAAATCAAATTTCTAGGTGTTCTTTACACCTTACAAACTCAACTAACTACCCCCCAACTTAAGGCATGACTTTAGCTACTTTGTAGCACTTCAGTTCTAATTTGAATTGCCAGTTATCCAATCATAGAAAGACAATGGGACTGTGAAAAAAATAACAAACCAAACCAAATCCATATAGCTGTGACATCTTTAGTTGGCTCTCAAACAGATATTATATTCAAAATATAAGCATCAGTATGCAGTAATGTTCCTCTGAATTTCTGCAGCTTCATATGTGTGTGGGGGGGGTAGTTATGGGGATTGGTGTGGCTGGTGGAGGGGAGCTGCAACTTACAATGTACAAAAGTCCTTGTGCGGAAAATGCACATTTTGAGGGTGAGGTGGCCTAGTGTGCAATACCTTGCAAAAGGAAATTTTACCTCTAAGTCAAGGAGGTAGTTACAAGGAAGAAGCATTAGCTCTGTATTTAGGAAGCCGGGAATATGAAAGTAGGTAACAAGCTTAAAAAAATTAAGCTAGATAGGTCAACATGACTTAGTATCTATGAAGTGAAAAGAACGTTTAAACAATTGAAGTCTTGTCTGTCTTCAGATATGTGTGGGGAATATTTTCTATGTATTGCTGATGCTATATAAACATAACATACTTCCTCCTAAAGTCAAGTTCTTGATTTTAATTGAAGAATAATATTGCTCAGGGCCTACCTCTGAGCACAAATAGCTAATCTAAGAAAATCAGTTCTGGGAAACTGGAACCTATGGCTGTTTTCAAAATAAACAGACAGAATCTTCATAATGGAGGCCGGAGGATTATTTTTACATACAGTGTATCTCCTAATTTCTCACCAAAAACAAAACAAAACAAAACAAAACAAAACAAAACCCAACAACCCCAAAACAAAATTTTTCTGGAAAAACTAAAAGGCAGAATGTCAATGCAGGCCCCCTTATCAAATTTCTTTTTTAAAAAAATCAGTCTGATTTAAGGTTCCCAAGCTGTCCTGGTTAAATTTTACAGCATTAATATATCTTAGAAACAAATCTGTATGCATTTCCTCTTTCCGTCTCTTTTTTATTTCTAGGTGGGAAAGAGTTATAGGGAAAAGAAAGCTAGGACAAAATAAAAAGTAAAGGTATAACTTTAAGTTTATATTGTAATATTTAATAAGTAGCAGGTAAACAGTAGCCTCACAACAAAGAACACCAGGATACTAACCTTTCTGCTTTTGTTCAACTAAGGGAATTGAGTTAGGAATTAAATGAATAAGGGAAAATTTGAAATCATTTGGATTTTCCAATACAGACCCCAATATGGATACTCAACAAGGTTGACTTAGGGAAGAATCTGGGCAAGGGAAACACCCATTTACAGAAGTTGTCTAGAAACTCCTATTAGGGTAGAGATTTTCCTTTTATTAGGATCAAGCCCAACTGCATTGACACCCAGGCAGGAAGGAGATGTTGAAATCTACCTGTTCAAAGACCACACTTGGGACTCCTTTCAATAGATAGAACCAGGTAACCCGAAGATGCCACATTCTCTCCTGGTTCTCCTATGTTCCAAGTCCCACTAAGATGGGAACACAAACTAAGAAATTGCAAGATGGAGTGGATGTGAAGATGTTCCCTCAAAAAGTCATTTGGGTCATTTTGTGTGAATGTGTGTGGTGGGTTTTCTGAAAATGTATTTTTAGTTCCCCTGGGGAATAAGAAAGAGTTAATTTGTTTTCTGACCGGTTTCACACTGTGGGCAGGTCTGCCAAAAAGGAGAGGAAACAGAGAACAGCCCTATGATTAATTCTACCTGTTTTTCCCATGAGCGATCACCTGCTCCAGGGGTCATGAATAGCAGGTAGCTCTCCCTCTCCGGGGCTCTGAGAGCTTCGTTTGTTTGGTGACAGCTGAGTGACAAGGCCTGAAACCCGAGCCCATCGCCCGGCCTGATGGGGGGATAAAAACCCTGGATGTTCCCTCAAACATTTCAGGAAATGAAAGTTGTAACGCGATCCCTCCTGCGCCCACAATCTCCCCCAGCAAACACAAAAGCTCAAAGGAGCCTTCTCGGATTGAATTCGGCCTGGAGTTGATGGAGGGAAAGCGGAGCCCCGCGCGGGGTAGGGGGAGGAGAACGGAGCGGGTTGAGGCCGCGGCTGGCAGGCTTTCTGAGCCAGGAAGGGAGGACAGGAGAGCAGAGCGGGGAGAGAGCTGCGCGCGAGGGGCCGGGGGACTGTTTCCACGCCGCGTCCCTAGCGCCCTGCGCCTCCAGACAGCGTGGGCCGCTGCCGCTGCCGCCCGTAAAGACGATTACATCTGTCTTTAGGGTCAACCCGGAGTGGGAAGGAAAACCTGGCCACAGGCCCTGAGCAGACCCCAGGGGGTAGCCCGGCCTCTGCATCAGGGCCTAGAGCCCCCGCGGGCCTCAGCGCAGGCCCGGGCCCCACCTTTGCGCCCACAGTGGCCTGGGTGGAGGCTCTGGGACCCGGCACCAGCTCTTGGGCGGAGGTGTCCCTTCCAACCGACCCCGGGCCTGCGCAGGGTGGGCTGCCGGGACCCTGAGGCCGGGCAGGAGGACGCGAGGGCCTCACTCAGCGCCCTCGCGCTCGGCTGCCCTCATCAGTCAGCAGCATCCATCTGCCTCCGGCCTCTCCCGTGCTGGCAGTGGAGGCTCCCCGCCGGGGGCTGGGAGGTGGCGGGGAGAAGTTGACGCTCCGATCCCCGCGCGGCCAACCGCACGTCCTTGGGTCTTACCTTCCTGTCAATCACCGCGCCCGGTGCCCGAGCGACCTCAGGGTTGGTAGGTAGAAGTAAACCCAAGGCCCCTTAAGGCGAGTTTTTCTCCTTAACCCAGACAGCTGCGACTGCTTTGTTCTCTTACAGAATTTCCTTTTTTCTTTCTCCATGAGTTCAGAAATCTTTCCCAGACAGAGTTATCAGTCCCCATCTTTCTCCCCAACCTTCAAGGGGTCTAGGGAGGTGATTTTCTTTTCTTTTTAAAGAAACACGTTAGAAATACATTACAGGGAGAACTGACTGCTGGGAAGTAGAATAATGCGTGGTCACAGACCCATCACTTGCACACACTTGCAAACTGTATGACTCAGGGCAAGTTACCTAATTTCGCCCAGCCTCATCAGGGAAAATAGAAACTATGAAACTTACATTGCAGGGGTACCTTAAATGAGATGAAGTGCTAAATGTAGAGTGCTTGGCACAAAACACATTTAATGAATAGTAGATATAATTGTAACATGCTTGAACCTTCCTTAGACTTTCACAAAACCTCCTGGGAAAATTCCCATGATGCTAGAGTTTCCAGTGAGGGCAGGTTATGGCCATTTGCTCCTTTTGTCTGAGGCATTGATAGAAGCAGAAGTTATTCTAACAGGGACCTAAGGTCTGATTAGCCTTTGGGGTAGCCAAAACTGAATTTCATTTCTTGAATCCCTGAGTCTAGAATCTGGAAGTTTAACTTCAGGAACTTAATTCTGAAATGACATTTAAACCCACAATGTTTGAAATTTGTCTGTATTGTTCTTCATGATTTGAACACTTATGTAGATGCCATCACGTATGGTAGTGTTCCATTGATGAAAAATAAAACCTACTTAAATGTGCCTGAAAATGACAAATGACTTAGAAGGGAACTAAAGCATTCAGCGGAGTAGAGAATTTAACGCCCCACCTAAATGTGTCAACATAAGTGTAGAATAAGAAAGTACTTTGAAGATTTAATGCCTTGCTGATGTTAACACAGTCCTGGTATAATAGCACCTGATAAATATTTTTTGAGTAAATGAATGGGCTGCTGAAATGACAGAGAGTCTTTAGATAGATCACAATTCCCAGAGTTGGAATTTTGCAGGACCCTCTTGGGTACATTTCTTCTCTGGTGACACTCTCTAATGATCACTAGGGATGAATAGTTCATTTTGACATGTCACACAGCCTTCTCTGATTTCAAGGACTTTCTCATTCAGGTATTACTGAAAGCAAAATGCATAGCTGAAATTTGCGTGGGTAAATGAGAGAGAGAGAGAGAATGAGAGAGAGACCATGAGAGAGAACTTCTGGGATTATGCTGGGACGTTTCTCCCTAGACTGACTCAGTGGTAGAACCAGAGACCAGAGAACTGCTAGTAGGAGGAACAACTGCAGGAAAGGTAAATATAAAACCTAGAGAGTAGGTAGAGCGTGCATGTGGTAGGTGTCTTTAAGAAGGGATTCTCATGCAGTGCAATCCCTTCACAATGATTTCGTTGTCATTACTGGAAGAGGCATCTTGTACCCAGCTCTTTAACTCTACATTTTCCTTCAGTATCTTCATTTTTCTTCAGAAGTCTCCTAGCCAACTGAAACTACATATTTAAGTTTTTAGTTTAGGAAAGTTGATCAATTTGTAGTCAGTCACCATACATATTCAGGATAAGTTCAACATTTTCTAATATAAAAAAAATGATATCACACTCATGAATTCCTTGAGGTAGAAGTAGAGGGAGCAGATGCATGTTTAGAAATTTATCAGAAAGGTCTGTTATATAATTTGTCTTAGGCCTGTAGACTTGCACTTGTCCACACAAGAATTTATTTTTGGAAAATACATGTTCTAATATTACTTTTATTTATAAAGTAAAGATTTGAATGTAAGCAGTACACAGACAGAAATGGATAGAAAAAGTGAGAGTTAAAGCTCATCACTTTTAAGAATGTGTCCTATAATCAGAGAAATATTTGTTAGGAACTATGACTATATTGCTGCTAAATCGTTTGCATATTGTGAAATGACTTGCATAGTGTCAGGGCCAGGAGTTCTCAGAATTATGCTTTATGCCACTGCTTTTTAACATGACTGAAATGAAGAAATATGTAGTGCTTTTTCTTTCTAAATTGTTCCAGCATCCACATGTTTAGAAACACAAAAACGTGTCCATGTGCTCACTCAAAAAATAAAGAGAAATAAGAAAGAGCATTTTATGCTGAGGAATAAGTTAATTCAAATTAGATTAAACTTTGCAGAGGGTTCTTCAAGGAAGTTTGGGTAGAGTCCAAGCTTTAGCATATCAATTCAAGACATGAAAGGCCTCAGGGCATTCTAAAAGGCATGTCCGCTCTAAATCAGCTTTAGTTTATTTCAAATAAAAAAATATATGACTAAACTTGAAGGCTGGATAAAGAGAGGAGTCTTATTTCTACTCTGTAGATGTATCACAGTGAAATAAAATAAATGTGGAAATCCAGGTCCCTCAATGCTAGAATTTCTCTGAAGGATTTATATGTAAGTGCTGAAACTGTCGTTCCTGTTCAATCACTTAGCCTCTATGACATTGAAAGACTTATTTGTCAATAATGCTGAGAAGTACAGTAAATTTCTTTCCACTGGAAATTAGTTATAGCTAAAATGAATTAGCCCTCATAGAGTGCTTAGAAGATAACATACTAGATATTTTCAGTGTATTTTATGATTCATGACAGTTTATGATTTTAATTAAAGGTCAATCTCAGATAGCTAACTGGACCTTCAACTGTTAAAAGCATTTTTTCCTCTTTTGATTAAGGCCAAAAACAATGGAAAAATAAGCCCATTTCTTATAAAATTTAAAGATTTTTAACATTAGTTAGCTGAGCTAAACAAGGAATGAAATGAAATATAAGCTTTATTTTTTGAAGTCCAAGTGTTTAGCATTATATGGTGGCCAATTTAGTGTAAAAACATGCACATGACAAATACTATAATTTGTCACCACCACCCCCCTTTTAAACTAGATCGTGTATGACTTTAGGGTAATGAGGACTTGAATTTTAATAATTACCTGAAATACATGGATTAAATATAGTAAAACAAAGGTATCAAATTTTGTGGAGATATGAACAAAACTCACAAACAAGACTCAAGATTGATTCTAATCTTTCAGTACACTTCTTTTGCACAACACAATTGATTAAGAAAGACCTATTTTTTTTGCTGGTGCTGTCAGCCATACTTCCCTTGAGAAGTGTACCAAAGGAAGTATGGTAATGAGGATTAGGAGAGTCAAATACTGCTAGCCAGTGGGTGTACTGTGGATTGTATTACCTGCAGGAGTGAAGGCAAAATACCCATAAAATAGCCTTTCACATTCAGTTTGTCTCAAGTTACATTGTGCAATTCAGTGGTTTGGTACAGTTGTATACCCATTGGCTCTCAAGAATTAAACAGTTGGAGTGGGCCAAACCTTGTGCAGAAAGGACATGCAGGTGGTACCAGAGGTATTGGGGTTTGTGGTTTCTTATGGGAAATTCTTTTGGTGATTTCATCCCCTCCTGGGTAGAGTGGGTAAGAGGCAGAAGGTCCGGAGCCTGATCTGCAGTTCCTTCTTGGCTCACAAGCGAGTCTATATTGTGAAGACTAATTTGATTTAGACTATTATGTGTAATTCTGGCACTAGCTCTCTGACTGAGGACACTAACTAGTTAAAAACTGAAAATACATCTTTCGTCCAGTAAGAGCAGAGAGTTCTAATATTTCGTATTTCTTAGATGAGAAATAAAACCTCAAGTCCTGATCACATAACTCACCTTAATATTCTTCAGTTCTGTTGGAAGTGGTATCAACAATCCTGGTATCTTGGCTGAAATTCAGGTTTAAGACCTTCCTTATGTTCATTTATGTTCCAGCCATAACTGGAAGTGATATTTATTTATTCTTCACTTCCTGTTCTAGATTTTAGTGTGGTATTTTTTTGTGAGTGGCTGTTAAGCTGAAGGCCAAGGAAGATTTTCTGTTTAGACATATTTTCATTGATTTAACCTCTTAAGACTGAACAAAAATTATAGTATCTACAGATTTTTTTATAGAAGAAAAATATTAAAATTTCTAAATTTTTAATAAATTATTGAGACTGTGATACTAATGACTATATGTACATAGTATTCACTTGGGCTGTTAGATTGGGTAAATTTTTTTTAGTGAGAAAAAATATCACTTACTGGTTTTGTAGAAATAGTGGATTATTAGGATGAATGAAGTACCATCTCAGATAAAGTACATCCATGGCTCAGCTCATGTCAAAAAAAAATGTCTTACGGTGAATCAGCTATTTAGAGACAGTAACCAAGACCAGCAGTGAATTTCTCATGTCTACGTTTTTGGTAACATATGGGAAGTGTAACATTTATTTTCACAGCAATTTGACTTATCTAGTCATCTCTTAAAACCTGTATCCTTTTTTTCCTTATGTCTTCCTCTTTCACACATTCTCATAACCGCTCCAAGTAGGTTCGATGCAATTGCCTTTACAAATGGAAATAAATGCCATCTTTACTGAATGACTAATTCATTCATTAAGTGGGTAATTAATTAAGGTTAGTGGGAGGAGATATTAGAGTTGATAATGAAGATGGATTAAGAGGGATAAGAGAAAATATTTCTTTCTTTTCCTGATAAGGCTGTGCTTCAAATTAGCCAAAGATTTGAAAAGGGAAAAATGTAACACTAGATGACTGAATGAACTTTTCTGTGCTTGTGTTGCCTGGTTGAGCCAATTGCTTTGCATGTAGGAAGCAGACATGTCAGCACAGTGATCTCTGCTAAAATTCTGGCCCATTTGTTTTCACCAGAAATGAATCCAAATATTTAGATATGCTCTCAAGTGTTACCATTAAATTAGAAATTTTGCTTAGAATGAAATCTCAGAAAAAGAGAAATTGTGGTCATGTATGTTATAAGCGATGATGATAAAAGTAAGGTTTAAAACAATAAGCATCTCATGAGATTTTAGACTTAGTGCTGTCTTTGTTAATGATGGATGTAAGGCAAAGGGGTGGTGGAATGTAACCTTGGCTCTTTTAGGAACGTTTTTCTACCTTGAGAGTTTGGCAATAGTTGGAAAACCACCATCGAGAAACGCCTCTCCCCTCCTGGTAGTATGATTTAAAGTGGCTGTCTCAGAAGGAATCTGCCCATGGCCACTAGCTAATTCACAGAATTGAGGTCACATTTATTTTAAAGAGTTGACCAGTTAAATATAAAGAAAACTCTCCTTTCTAACAATGAGCAGAGAATTATGGTTAAAAATGTTATTCATGAGCAATCTGCAGAATGGTTCTTAGGTCAAATCTAGCATTAACAGTGGGGGTTTGGCTACGGACTCCAGATGCAACCGTATATGGGACAGCCTTATCTCCCTGCCCGATCTCTTCTGATAAGATTGTGCTGGTGGAAACTGAAAACTGTTCAGGTAGCTGAATGAATGCCCTGAGATAGACTGTCCCTGAGAAATGAGAAGCATAATCACACAGAAAAGCATCATGGTAACATCACTTATGTTATAACAAAAGTATAGATTGGTTTTATTGAGTTGCAAGTAATATATATTACCACTCATGTTTGGCGGGGAGGGGAGATAAATATTTTTACTATACAAAATTTTTAAGAGGATCTTTATCTTTAGAATTTGACTCCAAACCTTTGCTAGGCATGATTTTCATTAAAAACCCCAAAACAAAAATGCTGCCAGAGCACCCCAGGAAGGTGTTAACCATAGTAAATATCCATAAGGTAATGAGAGAAAGATTTGTATCTAGCTAGATTTGGTGAACTTTTTGGCGTTTAATGGTGTATTAAACCAGGAAAAACAAATCTAATACAAACAGTGCTATCTTTTTGGAACAATTGTAGTTGTGCTGGTTAACAAATATAAGCATGTGCATGAGCTTTGGTTACACTTTTGAAACCAAATTCTTCCAAGTGCCTAAGTTTGTGCCTACTGGCATCATATTTCTATTAATAAAAAACTACTCCAAGCCCAGGGAAACTGGTCATTTGGCAGCACAGAAAGAATAATACCTATCCGACTGAATGTTCCAGTTTTATAAATAGTTTGTAAATTTAAATTAGGCAGGCAGTTTCATTACCGTCTTCCCTAGCTCTTAGTAAACTGCAGGTCTTTTAAGATATAATAATGCTTTTAGGCTTCCAGGGTTCCATTTCTATAATTTTATATTTTAAAATTTCTTTCTACATTTTAAATCAGAACCACATTTTCCTCAGAGCTCTGCCAAGGAGTATGCCAGCAGACTGAAAGCCTTACTGTGCCTAACATGTTGGCAAAGTCAGTTTATTGACAGCGTAATTTGTACACAATAAATAATTTCCTTTATTGCAACTGTGTAACCTATTGTTTGTCATCTTGTTGTTAAGAGTTCAGAGAGGCTAGGAAAAAGAAATTTGAGGTTCTAGATTACTCGTGAGAACAGGCTGTTACTTCCTGAATAATTGTTGTAGTAAGACTCTTGGCAGAAGTGTTTAAAGCTTTGTTGTCAGTTTTGATGCCCACTCAAAACACTTCAATGTTTATCTTCTAAAAAAGAATTTCTGGCATTGTTTCTAGAAACAGTAATTATGCTCTCAATAAACCCCTTCTAGTCTTATTTAGCAGAGATTAGAGAGGTGAATATAAGCTTGGGTTCAGCAATTAATTAAACATCAAAGGGCCTAGGACTAGGGCTAAAATCTCAATAATATCTTATGGATTCTCAAATTGTCCACCCTTCCGATGGGATCAGCATGCAGTGATTTGGGGACCTTGTCTTGGTCAACTTCAGAAGACGGCCTGTTAGTTCCTTTTTGTTTCTTCCTCCCCTCAACAAGAAAACCTTGACCCCAGTGGTTTATAAACAATCTAGACAGATAGTTTTCTCTGCTGAATATTCAATACATGTCTCTGGAGTAGTCTCAGATAGTCAGATGTTGTCTTGCCTGTTGTTTGCTTAAGGTTCAGGTAAGAGATTTATAAGACCTCATCACATGCAGGCTCTGAGGAGAGTCTTATCAGGCTATATTTTCAAAGTCTTGTCATTGAACATTCCTCTGCTTTATTTCTACTGGATCTAATTTCCCATTGTGTTCTTCCTTTTCTCCTTCATAATGCTAAGTTTTATTGCATGGAGGGCATATGAGGGAAGCTAAATAGAGGAAGAAGATGAAGATGTATCATACAAGAGGGTTTGTTTTATTTATTTTGGTGTGACAAGAATCCAGCTCAGTGCCAAGCACTTAGACTGTGCTTAGTAGGTGCTTTTTGAATGGATGAAAACATAATGTTCAGGAACATTAGGGACAGTGAGTTATAGGAACATTACTTCTTTTATTGAGTGTAGCACAAGAGGGGATAGATAGGCTATGCTCAGAGAGATGGAGGTGAAACTAGGAAAAACCATGTGGCTGTAAGGAGTTCAGGGCCTAAGGAGTTCCTACCTGGGAAAGCTGGAAGCCCTCTACATTGGGAGATGGTTATTTTTGGAAAACAGTCTCACTTATCAAGTCAAAGGTCTTAATGAATGTTTCTATATTGGTGTTTCACAAATGCAATCTGTAGACCACTTCTATCAAAATCCATTGGTGTGTTTACTTGTAAATACCACCAGTGATTCTTCCACAAACTAAAATTTGAGAATGACTGTTTGAATGAATATTCCATCATCTCTTACCTGGATTCCTGCAATGGCCCCAGGTGATCTCCCCACTGCCTACTCCCTCTCTCCAGTATGTTCTCCAGACTGCAGCAGCCAGAATGGGCTTTGGACCATGTCACTTCTCTGCTTTGAGTCCTTCAGTGACTTCCCATTACACTTAGAATTAAGTCTAAACTTTTAACTGTGACCTAGAAGGCCCTATGTGATCTTTTTTTTCTAATCATCTCATTTCATGCTCCCCTTCAGTCATCATACGTCTGTCTTATGAGCTTTTAGTATGCCTCAAACAAGCCAAAGTCGTTCTCTTGTCAAAGACTTTATAGACTCGGTTTCCTCTGACCCTTAAGATTGCCCCTCTTCTGCCTAATCCTTCCTGCTGCTTGAGTGTCACCTTCTCAGAGAGGCCTTTTCTCTAAGGCCTAAGTAAGTACGGCAGCACAAGGTTAAGGTGCGTATGGTGGCAAGTATCAGAAAACCACAACCCAACCCAAATTGGCTAAAACAGGAGGGCAGGCTCCAGGCATGGCCTCTAGGAGCCTGCTCACAATGTGCCTCCTGGCCAGACCATTTTCTGTGTGTGACTGTCATCCCTCCTTCTGTGTGTTGAGCATCCCCAGGTTGGTTGCAGCAGTGCCAGGCATCTCATCACAGCTACATCAAGAAGGACAAGAGGAACTTTCTCTTCCTGGAGCTCTCAGGAAGGAGGCAACCTTTTTTAGAAGCCTTCTCCCTTCAAAAGGTTTTTTCTTTGTCTCATTGGCCAGAATTGGGTCATAAGCTAATTTATAAACCAATCACTTGTCAGAGGGAGTAGGGTTTATTGTGATCAGACTTGACCATGGCTGCTTATTCTATTTTGTACCAAGTACACCTTGGGCAGTTCTGTGAAATCTTCACACCTCTTCTCAGAATAATGTTTTTAAACGTATATCATTGAAATCAATGATAAAGACCTATACTCAACAAATTAGTAAAATTGTGATCTAGACCCTCATGGGAATCAAAAATAATTGGTTTAATAATAATTAGTATAATTTTAAAATAGTGACTAGTATAAGTGATACTTTGGGGTATCTGTAACAACTGTAATGTGCTTTGAGAATATCTGTGATTTCTATTGATGACAAATTGGTACCATGAATACTATTTTGGTTTCCTGCCTCCAGTGATAATGAAGGGAATGCTAAGTTTTGTTTAGAGGTTAATTGAAATGTAGATGCGATTTTTTTTTCTCCCTCAAATACATGGACACCCTGAACTTAATTCTAGGTAAAGAACACTGACCTAGACTAGTTATTTGAAGATTAAATAAGATTAAGTAATGTATTTAAAGTGCTAAGCATAGTGCCTAGTGCATGGTCTAATACAAGCCTCTAAAGTCATGACCACATCTGACAACCTGAGAGCACTCCAGAGGCATATATTGAATATTCAGAAGAGAAAACTATGTGTCTAGATTGTTTATACCACTGGAGTCAAGATGTTCAAGAAATGATAGCTTAAAACACAGACATACACCGAAGTCTAAGGAATCCAAAACCTAAAATGATATCATTTAAAAAAATTGAAGTATAGTCAATTTACAATGTGTCAGTTTCTGGTGTACAGCATAATGCTTCAATCATAAAAATAATATAATTTAAATCGATTCATTTTATCCTTATAAACTAGGAATAGGGCTCCAATGCAATGTATTAATATACTGCTCCAAAACAATTTCACATATGAATTCCAAGGCAGTTAGAAGAATGGCCAATGAGTGACACTAATTACTGGATGAGCTAGAACCTATCAAGAAATATTCAGAATCACACCAAACTTATGAAAGTTACTAGTCAGAGAATTTGCTGTCTAATGCCATAGTTCAGCACCACCATTCATGTGATTTGATGTGCCTGGACTGCAGCTCTCCCTAAGTCACGTTGCTGATACTGGATAAATCAGGATGATGGCTTGGCTCTGCATTCTATGGTGTGGTCACCTTGACTCAGTGCTGGGTGGTTCTGGCTTGCCCCAGAATTCTTCATTAAAATCTAGTTCCTTACCCACCTCCCTTGAGAAGGATGCAATTTTATGACCATTAAGATACCATATTTTGGTCAGAAAGATGAAAGGTCATCTTGACCCACAAGATAGGTCAGGGGAGGAGATGCATTTACTTTGTCCATGTGTGTGTTTGGGTCTGGAAGGAGAAACTTAAAGAGATGGCTGTTTCCTGATGATCATTCTTGTATGTTCTCTCCATGAAAAAGAGTAACTTTAAAATTTCCAGAAGTGGTCTTTTATTCTCAGAATTACCCCGGGTTAGGTGTTTGGAGGCATTGTCTTCTACAGGCCAAGCACTCAAGTTTTGGACTCAGGCAGACCTGAGTTCAAATTGTGGCTCTGCCGTTTTCTGTCTGTGTGACCCTGATAAAATAGCTTCACAACAATAATGATAACAACAACAACAACAATAATAATAAATACTAATAGTCGTGTCAGTAGTAGTACCACTAGTAGAGTCGCGGCAGATGCAGCAGTAGCAGTAATCATAATCACATATTTAGAACTTACTCTTACTAGGCTCAGTGCTTTGTATGGACTTGTATTTAATTCTCACAACCCTAAAAAATGGTTTATACTTTATTCTCACTGTACAAATGAGGAGATAAAGCCAAAACAGGTTATATAACTTGCCTCTAAACTTCGTTTTCCTTTCCTACACAGTGGAGATACATGTGGTACCTGCCTCGTGGAGTTGCTGTCAAGATTAAATTGCTGTGTGTTGGAGGTTTTTCAGTGCATGACGTGTACTAAGCGCTCAGTAAGTGGCGGTGTTAGTGAATATTAGTATACCTGATCTTATGCTGCCAATAAAACCTTATTGTACCCCTAGTCACTTTGCTAAAATAAAATACAGTAATTTTGCTTGTTCAGGAAGGGATGATATGGATTAATAATAATAATACATGTGATTCAAGGGTAAATAAATTCGAAGCATAGTCTGTGATCATGATGATTCCATCCCTTTTGCAAAACAATTTCTGGGCCTCTGTGAACATGATTTGGCGACTGTAGCCACTATTGTCATGTTAAGGGAATCTTTATAGTAAGGAATATCTTTATCTTTTATTTTTCTCTGCTCAATTCATTCTTATTCAAAATGGTTTTGGCTTGCTTTTTAATTTTCGAAGTGACATGTGGCTCTTTAATCCTATTCCAAATATTACTGAATCGGGAAAGGGACATTAGAAATTTCTTAGGCCAAATTACTGTGGACTGGAGTGGCTTAAGCAACAAGCCCTTTTTTTCTCATAATTCTCAAGCTGGAAGTCAAGGTGCCATTGTAGTTAGATTCTTGGTGTGTGCTCCTTCCTGGGTGTAAGAGGGTTGTCTTCTTGTGTCCTCACTTGACACAAAGAACAGAGACTTAGCTTTCTGGCCTCTCCTTATAGGGGCCCTAATCCAATTCATGAGAGCTCTTCTCTAATTACCTCCTAAAGTCCCCACCACCAAATATCATCACATTGGAGGATTAGATGTCAACATATGAATACTGGGGGACACAAACACTCAGCCCATAACATCCACAAAGCTATATTTTCAGTGTGGAATTTCTCTATTCTTGGAGAACTTTATTTTTAAAAATTACATGAATCAACTGGCTGCTTATATCCAATGTCAAAACTTTATTTAAGAAGACACTAGGAGTGAAATCCATAGTTTTTCACTAAGACGGCATCTGTCTACTATTTACTGAGCGTAAGAAGAAATTTTTTATGAACAAAGATTTCCCTGGCCAACAGGAAAGCTCCCTATAGCCTTGGATGTGAGTGCCACCTGCTGGATGTTATGTACAAACATTTTCCTGTACCTCAATCCAAGAATAGGGAGTCACTTGCAGTTCTTTATGGGAAAGTGCCCAAGTAATACCCCTTTGATTTTAGGTCACAAGGACAGCTGTAATGCCTAATGAGTAATGTGATCTTTGGGTAAGCCTGCAGATTTATAAGAAAAACATACTCAGGAAACAAACTCAATGCAAAAATATTCCACTGAGCTATTGTTTATAAGCTTGCCGGTGCCAAGAATGTAGTAAATAGTCCTCTGTTTATATTATGAGCTCATGACTTTTATATGGTGGTGACATAGGCAGTTGGTGGGTGGCTTTTACCTTAAGGAGCCTCTACCTATATCATGCAGTAGGGTAGGAAATTAGGAAACCCTTCGCTGTGACCACGTGTTGGCTTCAATGCCAACTATGTAATCTCATCCTAGAATTTTGGTTTTGGAGCCATAGCCCCTGTTTGGGGTTTAGTGGAGAAACACCTCTTTTCATTGCTTTATTCAAATGGGCTCTATGAAGAAAACTTCACCTCTGACTTACGGGGTAATTCTGTAGACCAGGACTCACAGGAGCATTGGGACAACTTGTAATTTCCATTGAGGGCAAGGAGGTAGAAATGGCTCTTTAAGGGGAAAAAAATACATGCATTTGGTCTGTTAAGAGTTTCATGAAGTTTCTGCCAGATTGGTCTTTGGAAAGGACATGAAAATTGCATAGCATGGTTTGTGTGCTAGCTATCTGGGAGAGGTGGAGGGAAGGGGGCCCTGGGAAAGGGACAACCATTTTAGCCTTTTCCTTGGATCATTTTTGATCCCTTTTACAGAAATTTTCAAGTTCTAGGAGTTGGTCCCCAGGTTATCACTGACCCAGGGATTGCCTCTAGAATATTAACATTATGAAAACAGTTTTCTGCTTTCAGGATTTTTACAGAAGCTGGTGGCATGTATTTCTCCTTCCCTTGTTTCTTTTTCCTACCACTGGAAAACATCATGCATAATTCACAAAGGACTCTGTTTTGGGCCAAAGCAAAAATTCTTTTCCTTTGTTCCAAAGTTGGTTAATGGGTTTTTGTGGCTAAAATTCTAAACCTACAGAATAGGATTCAGATTCAGAAAGGGCTTGAGGCTGATAGAGCTTTCTATTTTTATTTCTTCTTATGTCCGGTTCAGAACCTTGATAACACAAGGATGTTGGAATTCAGTATTTTATGGGAAAATGGTGGGTGTTTGATGGGATTTATTCCCAAATTTCTAGTTGACAAGAATCTATACTATGGCTATTGACTAAACTTATTGTGGCGATCATTATGCAGTATATACAAATATTCAATCATTATGTTGTACTTTTGAAACTAATAATATTATATATCAATTATACCTCAATTAAAAAAGAATCTATATTGTATGAGATCTCATGGCATTTGGCACTCTTGCCTGTACCTACATCAGTGCCAAACGAGAGTGCAGAAAGAAGACGTTACTTCTTACACTTACAATGGCACAATCAGCTCATGAGATTGAGATATTCTGTCCTAGCCGATGACTGCGCTTTTAGATTTTTGGCTTCTTTCCATATGTGTTTCCTGATTTAACATAGATCTGTGGACTGGAAAATATGGAGCTACTCTTCCCTAGAGGAAAACCCCCACTTATTATTTGTCCCTTGGCTCTCTCAGGATGCTATGCTGGTTCTATGTTTCTTGCACTTCTAGTCTGGGGCAACATTAGTCAGTTCTTGGATTTCCTTTCTCCAGCTCTTCTTCCCCATGGTATGCAACCCCCAGCAATTTTTTTAACATTTTTTATTGATTTATAATCATTTTACAATGTTGTGTCAAATTCCAGTGTTCAGCACAATTTTTCAGTCATTCATGGACATATACACACTCATTGTCACATTTTTTTCTCTGTGATTTATCATAACATTTTGTGTATATTTCCCTGTGCTATACAGTGTAATCTTGTTTATCTATTCTACAAGTTTGAAACCCCAGTCTATCCCTTCCCACCCTCTACCCCCTGGTAACCACAAGTCTGTATTCTCTGTCCATGAGTCTTTAGATTCCACATATGAGCGATCTCAGATGGTATTTTTCTTTCTCTTTCTGGCTTACTTCACTTAGAATGATATTCTCTAGGAGCATCCATGTTGCTGCAAATGGCGTTATGTTGTCGGTTTTTATGGCTGAGTAGTATTCCATTGTATAAATATACCACCTCTTCTTTATCCAGTCACCTATTGATGGACATTTAGGCTGTTTCCATGTTTTGGCTATTGTAAATAGTGCTGCTATGAACACTGGAGTGCAGGTGTCATCCTGAAGTAGATTTCCTTCTGGATACAAGCCCAGGAGTGGGATTCCTGGGTCATATGGTAAGTCTATTCCTAGTCTTTTGAGGAATCTCCACACTGTTTTCCATAGTGGCTGCACCAAACTGCATTCCCACCAGCAGTGTAGGAGGGTTCCCCTTTCTCCACAGCCTCTCCAGCATTTGTCATTTTTGGATTTTTGAATGACGGCCATTCTGACTGGTGTGAGGTGATACCTCATTGTAGTTTTGATTTGCATTTCTCTGATAATTAGTGATATTGAGCATTTTTTCATGTGCTTTTTGATCATTTGTATGTCTTCCTTGGAGAATAGCTTGTTTAGGTCTTCTGCCCATTTTTGGATTGGGTTGTTTATTTTTTTCTTATTGAGTCGTATGAGCTGCTTATATATTTTGGAGATCAAGCCTTTGTTGGTTTCACTTGCAAAAACTTTCTCCCATTCCGTAGGTTTTCTTCTTGTTTTATTTCTGGTTTCCTTTGCTCTGCAGAAGCTTGTAAGTTTCATTAGGTCCCATTTGTTTATTCTTGCTTTTATTTCTTCTAGGAGAAAATTTTTGAAATGTATGTCAGATAATGTTTTGCCTATGTTTTCCTCTAGGAGGTTTATTGTATCTTGTCTTATGTTTAAGTCTTTAATCCATTTTGAGTTGATTTTTGTATATGGTGTAAGGGTGTGTTCTAGCTTCATTGTTTTACATGCTGCTGTCCAGTTTTCCCAACACCATTTGCTGAAGAGACTGTCTTTATTCCATTGTATATTCTTGCCTCCTTTGTCGAAGATGAGTTGACCAAAGGTTTGTGGGTTCATTTCTGGGCTCTCTATTCTGTTCCATTGGTCCATATGTCTGTTTTGGTACCAATACCATGCTGTCTTGATGACTGTAGCTCTATAGTATTGTCTGAAGTCTGGGAGAGTTATTCCTCCAGCCTCTTTCTTTCTCTTCAGTGATGCTTTAGCAATTCTAGGTCTTTGATGGTTCCATATAAATTTTATTATGATTTGTTCTAGTTCTGTGAAATATGTCCTGGGTAATTGGATAGGGATTGCATTAAATCCCCAGCAATTTTTTTCACTGAGACTTTCGAAGTATTTGAGTTGATGTTATAGTTGGTCTAATAGTGGTATCGTATAGATTTGTGCTATATCCATAGAATCTTCTTGATTTTTACACTGAGTGGGTTTTAGTTATATTCTCAGCTTTTTCATCATTGGAGTCTCAAAAATTATTGCTAGACAAAAATTTGGTCCTGAGCTCATGCAGAACATAAGAGAAATTACAGAGTTGCATAGTCATATGCTATAGAAGTCATCAGGTTTTGCAAAAACAGTTTGAAACAAGACAGGAATGGAAGTGCAAATCTCAGTGGGTTCTTAGTGTTTCATCACAAAGTTCTGTGGTAAAACCAAGATGAAACCACAAGCTTCACTGTTGGGCAGACAAGTACTGGAAGAACGATTGATTCTAAGGTTAGCCAAGGTCAGGCGGAAACTTGGCTTTTTTTATTCATATGTTCAAACCCCAGACCTACTGAGTTTTGCATGGTTTGGGGTTTCCAAAACAGAAAGCGTTTTAGGGCTCAGTCCAAAGCCAAGGCCTGGGGACTTAAGGCTAAGGGAAAGTCATTCTGTCTTGGTCTGCTAGCAATGCTAAGGTGAGGAATTTTTGTCTCTGATTACCAACTGAACCGTATTTACTTAAACTTCGTAAATTTGCAAAACCAAAGCGTATCTTTTCTCCCTATCTCTCCACCTAATAGGAAGACCAGGATTCTTCTCTCAGAGTCTCCAGACATTTCTACAGGCCACAGAAAGATTGATTTCTTGAAAAAATTCATGGCTGCATTTACCAGCACTCATGGACTATAGTCAATTTCTTTGACTCAATATTTAGGGAATTCTGTAGGGGTAAAGGTAGCAAATTTGCCTAGTCTGAAAGAATTGGACCTAGCTAAATAGTCTGAAAAAGTAATATTGCTCTTTCAGAATAAAACTTTAAAGAAAACAAAAGAAACGATCAAGTGTAGAGCCTAAGATCAGTCCCTCGGTGGAGTGCAGGAAATGTGACATGTGGAAGACTCATTTCCTTGCAACCTCGTGGCCAGGCCAGGTTTTGACCGGGGTATCATCACTGAGTGGTTTGAGGCTGGGAGTGACTCTAGTTGTGCCAGAACCAAACCTTCTATGAAGTGGCAAAATCAATCAAGTCTATTAGATACGCTTTCAGCTGCAAATTATAGAAAACCCTTCTCCAAGGTTTCAGTCCTACAGGGAATTGTTTTTCTCTATAGAAATTCTAAGCCTGGTGAGGTGGCTCACCAGTGCCATCAGGAACCTAGACTTTTTCCTTCTTTCCACTCCACTGTCATCCTTATTGTGGTTACCTTAGGATCTCAAGATGGCTGCCATGATTCCAGACCTTATGTCTGCATTCCAGACTGGAAGCAGGAAAAAGGAGCTAAAGGGCAAAAGCTTAAGGGCAAAATGATGAAAGGCCCATTTTATGAGGAAAACAAGAGCTTACCCAAAAGTATCACCCAGCAGATTATCCCATATGTTGACTGGGTCATCCAGTTAAGAGTACCCCCCTCAACTAGCTCAGGACGGGGGGTCAACAGTAAGAGGATATGATGGAACCACACAAAAAAGCAGATGTGAAGTACTCTTTCTAGGGCAGGTCTCACTTACAAATCAGACCCATGGAATAATGGCCAGTAGAGAGCCTTACCACTGCATTTTAGAGGACTCTCAAAGAGCAGGTTCTCTGTGAAAGTTCACGGAGAAGTCTGGGGGAGCTGGAGTTAGATGATCACAAAGTGACTGTAGATTACAATAATTGGAGTGGAGTGGTTAAACTGTAGTGTTATAGGCTATTGTTGACCATTAAGTTTCTCAGAATGAGCAAACCAGCTAAGCCCACATCTTTCAGGGTCTTCAGGAAGAATTTCTTTCTTCCTCCTTCCCTCCCTCCCTTCCTCATTTCCTTCCATCGTTTCTCTCTCTTTCCATTTCTCTTCTTTCCTTCCACTCATCTTTTTAAGTTTTTAATCATGGAAAATCTCAGCATACAGAAAAAGAGAAGGAGTAACTAATACCACATACCTTCCATTGTTTCAGTAAGTTATTTACCTATTTTATCTTATCTTTTTTATATGTATAAAGTTGTACAATGCATATGTATATGTGTATACATCTATATACATATATGCATATACACACATATCCATCTATCTATCTGTATATATCTGAGCTATTTAAGTAGGTTGCAGACTCTTCACCTAAATACTTGAGTATACATCTCTTAAGGAGGCATTTCTGACTGGATTTGTAATTGAAGCACATACCTGTGGTTAAAAAGACTTCAAAAAAGAAATGTTTATTTAAGTATAATTGAAATACAACATTATATTAGTTTCAGGTGTACAACATAATAAATCAACATTTGTACACATTGTGAAATGATCACCACAATAAGTCTAGCTACCATGTGTCACCATCAGTGTTAACAAATTTTTTTCTTGTGATGAGAATTTTTAAGATTTACTTTCTTAGCATTTTTCAAATTTGCAGTACAATATTATTGACTGTAGTCACCATGCTGTACATTACATTACATCTCCATGACATTTACTTTAAAACTGGAAGTTTGTACCTCTTGATCCCCTCCTCCCATTTTGCCCACCTGCTCAAACCCCCAACTCTCTGGCAATCACCAATCTGTTCTCTGTATCTATGAGTTTTGTTTTGGTTGTTCATTTGTTTTGTTTTCTTAGATTCCACATATAAGTGAAATCATATAGTGTTTGTCTTTTCTTGACTTACTTAGCATAATACCCTTGAGAGCCATCCATATTTGCAAATGGCAAGATTTCATTCTTTATGACTGAGTAGTATTCCGTTGTATAGATAGACTACTTTTTTTTTATTCAGTCATCTGTCGATGGACACTTAGGTTGTTTCCATGTCTTGGCTGTTGTAAATAATGTTGCAATGAACAAGAAATATTATAAAGAAAGTGAGACAAGAGGAATCCAAGAAGCAAGTAGTATGCACAGAATAAGGAGTGCCTGCACAGCTTCATCCTTAAAGCTGGTACTACCCTAGTAATCATCTGTAAAACGTCATGCTCTCTGTATACAGAATGCATATCAGAGAAATACACGGCTCAGAAAACATTAATTTACCTTTCTAAATAGTGTTTTTTTCTAATTATGTACTAACTTTAAGGAAGAGAAAAAAGTCAGGATGTGAAACATTTTCAAGTTCTTCTACTACCCTTTTCTTTTTAAGTTATAAAATGTCTTTGTTTAATTCTCATTGTAGAAAAATTGGAGAAAGAGAAAGATTAGTTTGATTTGCAGAGATTTTAAAATCCTCAAAATGAAGCTGCATGACAAGAGTAAAACAAAGCAAGATAAATTGGTCACAGGCACTCTTTCGTGCCTACCTTGTGGAAGGAGCTGCCATTTTTTTCTGCAGTTGGTGTCAAAGTTCCTGAAGTATTGTCAGCAAAGAAGCCCAATCCTCACTGCTACCCAGTGCTGACAGCCAGTCTCTGACAGCTAGTCCCTGACAGCCCTGGAGATGATGGATGCACTGTGCCCCATCACCCTTCCCAGGGGCAGAGCTGTTCCTTTCTCTTCCACAAGAAGAATCATGAGCCCATCAAGAACAATGAGGGAGCCAATCTATGGCCGCTGGTGCCCAGATTCCAGCCCAAGCCTCCTCCTTTCAGCCACCCTCCTTGACTGGGGATGGTGAAAAAACAACAGTGGGGCAGATTGAGAATCAAGGGTGAAACGTGAGATTAGAGGCTCAGACTCAAGCAGTCAACTCAAGGGAGGATGGATTAGTGTCAGTGCCCAAGACGCTGACAGTTTTTTCTACCCTCCTCATGTTGCTGGGCAAGCTGATCCTGGAAGTTACCTACCAACCCCTTGACAATAAAGGCAGAGCAACTGAACGCTGAATTTGCCCGTACATCGCTTTCTAAACCACCTTGTTTGAAAGATTAGGTTTTTAGCCTGCCTTTAAGGACACGCAGAATTGTTCTGTTTTCTTCCTTTGAATTTTTCTTTGCCACGCTCATTTTTCCCTGGTCATCCTGCTGTGTCTGCTTTTGCTACTGTTTGTCTCATCAAGCCGCCACTCCCAAGGCGGCTGTTCACAGGCTGTGAGGCTACAGTGGTGAAAGAGGTTTTCTCACTGGCACTGACTCCCTCTGGTTTCTTTTTTGGGCAAATATATTCTTTTTTATTATTTTATTTCTCCTGGCTCTCAAAGTCTCCTTTCCTTTTAATCAGGTAAAATAAACCTCAGGGCTTTGTTTATGAGAGAGTGCTTTCAGAAGCAATATTCAGAGGGTTTGCTTGCCCGAAAAGTTAGCCAGCAAGCACCCAGCTCTTGTACAAGGCCATATGTTCTCTAAGGAAATGGAGTCCATTAACAGACGTTGTTGCCTGAGGCTTTTTCATTCTTTCCTCTTTCAGACTTAGAAGGATGTCTAAAGTGTTTATTATTAGCCTAAACTGAGAGCAAGTGAGTCCTTATCATTCAAAAACAAATACACCTGTCTGGCAGCAGGAACTCTGCCTGGCTTTATGAACCAGGAAAATCAACACTGTATTCAGAGCTCAGCCAGTAAATCTGAGGGGCCTGTAAAGTCATGTTGGAGAAGGGGTTCTTTGTGGAAGGATCCATACTTACACGAGCTCCAGAATTCTCACTGAAAGAGCAGACTCTGTAATTATTTGTCTGCACAGACTCTGCATCTTATTACTAAACTAAATGTGGAATATAAGAACTCCGATGGGTGGAGACATACTGAAAAATTTGTAGGGGAGCCACCTATGAGACAGAGAGAAACCAACATCCTGTGACTGTCGTCAGGTCAGCACTACTTTCTGATATTTCTCCAGTGCCCCAGACTTTCCTTTTTGCTGAAAAAGGAGCTAGTTTAGTTCCAAAACTTAGTTATGCCATTGTCCTGATTTCCTTTCGTCTAGAATAAAAGTTGACATTTAAGAGGAACTTTACTTTCCAAAAGGGAAAGTGTGTCTTGATACTGTCCCCATTCACAAGGCCATAACACCCAATATTCATTCAGTTATTTGACTAACCTTTGAGTGCCTGTGAATTTTAAGTCAGTGTGCTGTTCTGGACAAAACAGTAGTACAGTATGTGGTCCCTGCCCTCTAGAAGCGTATGCTCTAGTGGAGGTATAAGCTTTATACCATTCAGGTCCCCCAACACACACACAAGATCCACACATCCATTGTTCCCACTCTTTCATCATCATCTTCAAAGATGTTTTCATATTAGAGGCAGTTTCAGTCACCTGAGTCTTTCCCACTGTAATTTTAGGCCATGTCAGATTGGTCTCAGGTGAATTTTTTTTTTGACAGCTTTAGGGTCACCTGAACAGGCAGGGGTAGTGTTGTCTCCTTTTACCTTAGCGGCTTGGATGTAGTTAGATGGTTTACCATGTGGGAGAGATTCCACATGGGTAGGGTGAGAGGGATAATGTTTTTGATGGAATAAAAGCATTCAGGATCCATTTAAAAAATAATCCAGAATTTAAAAATAACCGAACATATGGTTATTAGTATTAATGAATGCAGTCAACCAAATATAGAAGTCATGTTTGTCGTATTTTCAAACCTAGGATAGCCTGCAAGATAGTGTAAGTTTTGAAATTAGCAGATCTGTATTCGAACTCTGCTCTGCCATTTTCTATCTGTATAGCCTTAGGCAAATAACTTGTTAAGCTTCTAAGCCTCCCTTTTCACCTCTGCAAAATGGAGATGAGCAATATTCATGTTTCAGAGTGGTGTAAAGATTAAGTGAGACAAAGTGTGTAAAACCTTTTAGCTCCACGCCCCAAATGCTAATTCAGACCCTATCTTTTCCTCTACTTTTCTTTGAAGGACTATGCCTGTATTTTATTTCAGTCCATCCTTCACCCCTCCACCCCCACCCCCGCCTTCTTCTTGGCTTTTCTCATTGTTTTTGTTCTTATTTTTTCTGGCTGATCTTGTCTCTTTGGTTTCCCTCTCTCTCCTCTCTGTGGATATTTGTTTTGATGGTGTTTATTTTTCCATCATGAACTTTCCTTGGGTTCCTTTTTCCTTTGCCTTTTTGCAGGCATCTTTTGTTTTACCTGGGGCTCTAGCCCTTTGCACATTGATGTCAACAGTAACTGCTGATTTTGGACTTTGCTGGGAAAGGAGGATGGAAGGTGTGCGAAGACAGCTCTTACGGGGCCTAGAGAAAGGATATTGGGAGGTTGAAGCGGTTAGTTGCTTGGCTGTACATATTTTGCAGACGTCCTTCTCAGTTCCTGGCCAGAAGTCTAACACTTTTTCCCATAGGTCCTCGGGGGCTTTTGAGCCGGCCCTGATTTCACTCTCTTTCTTTCCCTTCCCATTTCTCTACTCGACTGCAGTGGAGCTCTGCTTCCATCCCCCCAGCTTCCTGCTGTCTTGCTCTCCTTGAAACATGTTTTACCTATTATGCTCTTCTCCAGCGTTTCACTTATGTGGAACACCCACTTGGAAGGGGAGTTGTTTTTAAAGCGGGAGAGGTCATTATTGATAATGGCAATAAGAATAGCAGTTGCACATCATGCACATTTGCTCACACAAGGCCAAAAACAAGACAGCAGGAACTCAGGACTCTGTCCATTGGGCACAGATTCCTGAGTCCAGAGGGCCTGGAAGATAGAAACAAACTAAGGGAGAGGTGGGTGGTGACAGAAGGAGAAGCCAGGGAATTTTTCTTGCATTTAAATTTCTACAAACACTTACTCATCACCTACCCTGGCCCAAGCTGTGTGCCAGGCTCTGAGTATCATTTGATGAACAATATACAGAAAAGCCTTACTTTTCTTTGATGGTTCCAGTTGTGTTCTTTACTTACAATCATCCTGTAAGTCATATCTAGGATTTTTAATTTGGACCTATTTTTCTATCTTGGGTTATAGCTTGGAAGGGAAGGCTGGAGGGGCAACAACAGATATTTTGGTGCTTATGGGCAGTGGCTGGTGGCACATCACAATTACCCAGTAGGTATCCTTAAATATTTTTGTTATGGATATTTTTAAGCAAATGTAGAGAGAATAGCAGAATGAATGTTTGTCACCATCTCTCAGCTTCAACAATTAACATTTTTATCAATCTTGTTGCGTCTCCCCATGCATCACTATTTTTCTGAAATGTTTTTGTGCAAATTGCAGACCTCATGTCGTTTCACCTTTATTTCAGTCTGCATCTCAAGTAGGCAAAGACTTTTTTTTACATTACCACTATGCCAAAAATCAATAATTATTATATAATTTCATCTAATGCTTATTCCACATACAAAGTTCTCCAGTTATCTCAAAGTTGCTTTTTTATAGTTGGTTTGTGTGGCTGGAGGTCAAAGCAAAGCCTGCAAATTTCTTTGGGCCATTCTGCCTTTTAAAGCTCTTATTCTACACTAATAGCCCCCCTCCATTTTCCATCTATACCATTGACTTCTGCAGACATTTGGTATGGTGGATGTGTGGTGTGATGCCCAGATCCCTTCTTCATAACCAGAGCACTCATTCCTGGTGCTGCCAGGAGTGTGGGCTGCTGATGGTCCACGGCAGGTGTCTAAAAAGTCTTGGCCCTCTTGCTTCAGTCTGGGACAACTCTGAAGGACCATCTCAACTCCAGAACTCTTGGTGGGACTGTCTGAGTCCTCAGTTGTGACTGCATCCCAAATCAATTTCTTCCTTTTCCCAGTCTTGTTTCCTCCCTCCCATTCAGGGGTGTTCCTGAGGCTACTCCCCAGTAAAATTCCTGAAATCAAGTCTCCACGTCAGAGTCTATTTCCTAGGGTATGTGACCTAGACAGTTGATACCAGGTTGCTTCTAACAAGCAGAATCTAAAGTGGGGTTTCAGTGCTGGATTTAGCTGCCTGTCATCTTGTGATACAAATGCCATCACCGGTGGTAGGTGGAATACTGATAACACTGGTATGATGTAGAGGTGCAGTTGTTGAAATTTCACTCATGGTAAACTGGGACGACATACGATGGCAGGGAAAACACTGGTGAGGGCAGGATTACAAGCATTCAATAGATTTGGGAGAAGTGGGAAGCAAAAAGACTACAGGAGCTTGGATGGCTGTTGCTGGGGACTCTGGATGCTTTGGGAAAAAGACAGTGAAAGTCTGAGGGTGATTAGTCACCAGAAGGCTTCCTTGACAGCATATAAAGGGGTTGTTATCTCTTGCAGCTAGAAGGCAGAAGAAGCTGATGATCAGGGCCTGCACTTAATTATGAGGGGAACATAGTTGTAGAGACTATTGGATTTTCAGTCCTGGCAAGTGTGCTACCTGAAGGTCAGGGCCTGACTGGGAAGAAGTGGGGCCCTGAGAGTAGGGCTAGGGGCCTCTGGATCAGTGCACTTGGAAATGTTGAGTTTCTGGATTCTTCTGAACCTTTGGGCCTTGCAGAAATGGGCAATTCCTCTTTGTTGTGAAAAGTTGACACTCTCCTCCTGCTTGGAGAAGATGCAGATATGACACAACACATAGTACAGGCTGGAGGGACTGGATCCACAGGATATTCTTCAGAACATCACGGTGGCACATCATATTGATGACGTGCTAACTGAACCGAATGAAAAATAAGTGGCAAGTCCTTACAGACCTTGTTAAGACACTTGTGCTCCAAGAGATTGGAGATAACTCCTACAAATTTTCAATGGTCCACCACATCAATGAAATTTTAAGGATCCCAGTAGTCTGGGGCATGTCAGAACATTCCCTCCAAAGTAAAGAACAAGTTATATAACCTCCTAACTCCCACAACTAAGAAGGAAGCAAACACGTGATAGATCACTTTAGGTTCTTGGCTACAGTATATTCTACTTTCAGGAATACTGGCTTGACTCATTTGCTGAGTGACGGGGAAGGATTCCAGATATGATTGGGACCGAGGGAAGGAAAGGAATCTGTAGAAGGTCCAGGCTATGATAAAAGTGGCCCTGTTGCTTGGGCCGTATGACCTGCAGATAGATACTAGAGGTATCTTTAGTGGCAAAAGATGTTATGGGGAGTGCATGACAAGCTCCAATAGAAAGATTGCAGCATAGATCCCAGGATTTTGGCTCAAGCTAACTTTTGCAGTAGATAAACTTACACTGTTCACAAAACAGCTCATCTTAACCTACTGGGCCCTAGTTGTGCTGGAGCATCTAATGACCTTGTGTCTAGGACTGGATTTTGTCAGAGCCACCAAGTCACAAGGTCAGGTCAGCCCAGCTGCAATCCATTGCAAATTGGAAGCAGTGCATCTGGGATTGGGCATGAGTGAATAAGAGGGCACAAGTAAGCTGCATGAGCAAGTGGCCGGATTTCCATGCCCTAAGTGTGCACTGGTCTTTCCTTCTCACCTTGCAAGTATGACCAAGGTCATTACAAGGGTACAAAGGCATTGCCTTCTGACCTCTATTTCTGAAGGGACAGAGGCCCCTGAGGGATTGGCAAAGTTCTCCATTGCAGCTGTGTTGCAGTTTAATTTTTCCCTTTTCCCATTCCTGTTTGCCTCTTTTCTTTATAGGGATTTTCCCTGAGATCACTCTCTAATAAATCTGCACATGATTCTCTGTCTCAGTGTCTGTTTCCCAGAGAACTCTACCTAAGATACTATGTCACTCATCCTGTAGAATATCCTATATTCTAGATTTGGATGACTGTTTCCTTATAGTGTGGTTCTACAGTTACCTGTTTTTCTATCCCCTGTGTTTCCAGTAAAGTGGTAGTTAGAGTCAAAAGCTTTATTAGATTCAGATGGTACCATGTGCTTCCTAACTGTGTCACATTCCAGGGCATTCGATGTCTGGATGTCTCACTTTTAGGGATGCTAAGATTGGTTGGTTGGTTCAGGTAGTGTCAGCCAATCCCTTCAATATTAACGTTTTTCAGAAACAGACTCAGAGACATAGAATACAAACTTGTGGTTGCCAAGGGGAGAGGGGTGGGAAGGGATAGACTGGGAGTTCAAAATTTGTAGATACTGACAGGCATAAGTAGAATAGATAAACAAGATTATACTGTATAGCACAGGGAATATATACAAGATCTTGTGGTAGCTCACAACAAAAAAAAATGTGACAATGAATATATGTATGTTCACGTATAGCTGAAAAATTGTGCTCTACACTGGAATTTGACACATTGTAAAATGACTATAACTCAATAAAAAATGTTTAAAAAAAGAACCAAAAATATATATATAAACACGTTTTTTGCAGAACCCCCCTTTTCCCCCTTTTCTCCTCTCTTTTCTCCCTTATTCCTTCCATTTTTCATTTGCCTTTCTTCCTCTCCTCTTTTCACCTTCCCTTCTATATATGTCTCAAATCTCCCAGTGGCACCCATGTATGTTGAAGGGAGAGCTTAGGACTAGCAATTGCCGACAACAGACTAGACCTCTTGAGAAAGAGGAAGAGAAACTGATCAGACAGAAAGAAAGTGAATAGCTTCCTATTCAAGTCTTTGAATACTCTTACTTTAGCTCCATGGAAATGGAGTTTTTGTTTGGGCTGACAGTGAGGTAGAAGGGTGAGTTTATACTGGATATAGACGATTTAAAAATCTACTCTTTTATCACAAAACAACCCTTCCCTTTCCTGCCTTCTAACTTCTCACTGAATAATTAGAGGCATCGCCTCACTCTCACTTTTATTGAAAAAAGAAGTTAGTAAACTTTTTATTTTGAGATAAATTGTAAGTTCACATACAATTATAAGAGATAATACTGAGAGATCCCATTTATCTTTATCCAGTTTCCTTCAACGGTAGCATCTTGCAAAACTATAGTACCAGGATATTGACAATGATACAATCAAGGTACAACATTTCCACCACCGAAAAGATTTATCATGTTGCTCTTTTATAATCACCTTCAGCACTCCCTGCTCTGGCAACTCCTGGCAACTACTAATCTTTTTCTCTATTTCTATAAATTTTCACTTCAAGAATGTTATATAAATGGAAGCATGCAGTGTGTCCACTTTTGGGATTGCCTTTTTTTTACTTGGCTTAATTCTCTAGAGAGTCATCCAGGTTGTTGTGCCTACTCATAATTTGTTCTTTTTTAGTTGCTGAGTCATATTCCCTGTTAGATATGTACCACAGTTTAACTGTTCGCCTTTGAAGGGCATCTGCATTGTTTCTAGTTTTGACTATTATGAATAAAGCTGCTATAAACTGTTGTGTAGTTTTTTTGTGTGAGCATAAGTGTTTATTACTCCGAGATAAATGTCCATGGGTCGTATGGTAGTTGTATGTTTAGTTTTTAAAATACACTGCCAAGCTGTTTTCCTGAGTGAACCATTTTACATTCCCACTGGCAGTGTATGAGTGATCCAGTTTCTCCACATTCTTGCCAGCACTTGAGGTTGTCACTCTCCCTTTCTTCTGTCCTCCCTCTCTCTCCTCTTCCTTCCTTCCTTACTTCTTTCCTTCCTTCCTTCCTTCCTTCTTTTCCAGATTCATTGAGGTATAATCAACAAACAAAATTATATATATTTAAAGTGTACAATGTGATGACTTAATATACATATACATTGTGAAATGATTACCCCAACCAAGTTAAGAAACACACCCACCACCTCACATAGTTGCTATTGTGAGGTGAGAACACTTAAAATTTATTTTCAGCAAATTTCAAGTATACAATACAGTATTATTAACTATAGTCACCAAACCATACATTAGATCTCTAGAACTTGTTCATCTTATAACTGGAAATTTGTATCCTTTGACCAACATCTCCCCATTTCCTGCACTCCCCTAGCACCTGGCAACCGCCTTTCTACTCTCTGATTCTATGAGACTGACTTTTTTAGATTCCACATACAAGTGAATTCAAACAGTATTTGGCTTTCTGTGTCTTTCTTATTTTACTTAGTATAATATCCTCCAGGTTCATCCATGTTGAAACAGATGGCAGGATTTCCTTATTTTTTATGGTTTAATAATATTCCATTGTGTGTATGTATGTAAATGTGTGTGTGTGTGTATAGTCTTCTTTATCCATTTGTCTGCTGAAGAACCCTTAGGTTGTTTTCCATATCTTGGCTGTTGTGAATGAAGCTGTAGTGAACATGGTGGTACAGATAGCCTTTGAGATATTGATTTCATTTCCTTTGGGTATATACCCAGAAGTGGGGTTGCTGGATCATATGGTTGTTCTATTTTTAATTTTTTGAGGAAAATTCATACTGTTTTCACAGTGGAAGTGCCAATTTACATTCCCATTAACTGTGTACAAGGGTTCCCTTTTCTCTACAACCTCTCCAACACGTTATCCTTTGATAATAGCTGTTCTACCAGAAGTAAGGTGATATTTCATTGTGGTTTTGGTTTACATTTCCCTGATGATTAGTGATGTTGAACACCTTTTCATGTACCTTTTATTGAAATGTGATGGTACTTTGGTGAGTTGATAAATTATTCTACTATGTCAAATGAAAGGAAAGTGGAAAGGTCTAAGATTATCCTTCTAGGATCCCCCATCCCCTGCATGCTAATGCATAGCCAGCATCTAAAGATAATGTTTTCATTTTTATTAGTCCATCAAAAGAATGACTGCAAGGATGGGATTCATAGTCAGGGAGGAAGGGAAACACTATTGGCAAGCTAGGGTAGCTTGGTAGGTTTTTTGGTAGGGCTTGAGGGTAGTAACCATCAGTCAACTCAGTGGGCTGCAGCTTTCTTCATTTACATATGGGGCTGGCCAAAAGGCTCATATTGAAAAGCATAAAGAAAGTCTATTCACCCGAAAAGAAAGGAAAAAAGAAATTATTTGACAGTGACATCTGACCTCTATCACACAATGTGTTACAGTTAATGTCTTAAAGTTCTTCTGATTGCCAGTAACAGAAAATAACAGGAAATAGCTTACCAAAAAATGAGAGGAAAGAAACAGGAATAGATTATGAAATGTAAGTAGAAGTTGATCATTAATAAAGTTTCAGGAGAGGAAATAACTGGAAGTTAGAAAGCTGTCAGAACCCAGTCCATTATTATTGAGAAATCATTATTGGCTATCTTGGGTCAGGTGTCTGTTCTCAGTTCAATCAGCTATGGTCAACGAGACAAGACCATTTAGTACAAATGTGGGAGAGGGGCAGTCCTCACTGAAGGGGATTTGAGTTATGGCCTAGGTAGATACTGCAAAAGTCAGTCAATATCCAATAAATATGAGGAATAGATGAAGGATGCAAATACACAAATATAATTTATTTATTTATTGCATTTTTAAAATTGAAGTATAGTCAGTTTGCAATGTTGCATAAATTTCAGGTTCTTAGCATAATGTTTCAGTCATACATATGCATCCCTATGTTCTTTTTCATATTCTTTTTCATTGTAGGTTACTACAAGATATTGAATATAGTTCCCTGTGCTATACAGTAGAAACTTGTTGTTTATCTATTTTATATATAGTAGTTAGTATCTGCAAATCTCAAACTCTTGATTTATCCCTTCCAACCTCCCTCCCCCTTGGTAACCGTAAGTTTGTTTTCTGTGTCTGTGAATCTGTTTCTGTTTTATAAATAACTTCATTTGTGTCTTTTTTTTTAAAGATTTCACATATAAGTGATATGGTGTTTTTCTTTCTGCTTCTGGTTTACTTCACTTAGAATGATAATCTCCAGGTTCATCCATGTTGCAGCAAATGGCGTTATTTTATCCTTTTTCATGACTGAGTAGTATTCCATTATATATCTATGTATATGTATAGGCATATATATATACCTATGTATATATAACAACTTTTTAATCCTATCATCTGTTGATGGACGTTTAGATTGTTTCCATATTGTGGCTATTATAAATAGTGCTGCTATGCACAAGGAACTGTATTCAGCATCTTGTAGTAACCTATTACAAAAAAGAATGTAAAAATTAACATACGTATGAGTATGTGTGACTGAAACATTATGCTGTGCACCAGAAATTAACACAACATTGTAAACTGACTATACTTCAGTAAAAAATATAGTGCTGCTATGAACATTGTGGTGCATGTATCTTTTCGCATTAGAGTTCTTTCTGGATATATGACCAGGAGTGGGGTTGCTGGATCACATCGTAAGCCTATTTTTAGTTTTTTAAGCAATCTCCATACTGTTTTCCATAATGGCTACACCAAACTATATTCCTACTAATAGTGTAGGAGGCGTCCCTTATCTCCGCACACTTTCCAGCCAAATACATATATTTACACGTAAAATTCATTCATTGTTTAGTGAACATTAACGTTAAAAACAGTCTGTAGATCAATCATTAAAATAATAATATGTGAAAACTTTTTGAAAGAAGGGGCCTTGCTGTCATGTTTAATTCTTTATGCTTGGAACCTAGAGGTGTACCTGGCTTGTGGTAGGTATTTGGTCGATATTTGTTGAATTTATGAATTTTGATAAATAATAATAAAAAATAAAATGATAATAAGTATTATTAAAAGTGGGACAATGAGCCCTGTGAACTTCCTGATAAAATGCAATTTATAGTACATGGCACTACTATAAAATATTCTTGCCAAAAAGTTGAACCTGAGTCTAATCAAGATTTTTGAATTAACATCCAATTTACAGGAAATAAGGGGAGAGAGGGACAAGTTAAAATGCTACCTGAAGGAATCAAACAGATAAATCCAGAATTTTGGACATTCTATAGGACAGCTGACCTGGTTTATTCAACAAGTCAATGGCATGTGGTGGGGGAAAGAGAGAATTAAGAGACATAACAACTATATGTAATTTGTAGACCTTGTTTGGATTGTGATTCAAACGCATCAACTATAAACGGAGATTTTTGAAACAATCATGGAAATTTGATCACAGACTAGATATTAGATGATACCAAAGAATTATCGTTAATTTTGTTAAATATGGTAGTGGCCTAATGGTTACATAAGAAAGTGTCTATATTTTCTAGGAATGCATATTGAAGCATGTGGGTGTATAATAATATGTTTTCTTAGATTTTATTTAAAGTGCTTCAGCAAAGAAAACAAACAAAAGGAATGGATGATATAATTGCAAATGTTGGTAATTCTTGAATGTGAGTGATTTGGATTTGGGGGCTCGTTGTCTATTCTCTGTTTTGTGTGTATTTAAAAATTTTCATTAAAAAGAGATAGAGAATAGAGTGTATTTTCAGCTTTTTCTAAAAATACTGAGTCTTAACTATCTATAAGATTTATTATTATAATGTTCAAATTTACGTGGAGAAACACATTTTGTGGGGCAAGGTGAAATGGTGGAAAGTGTACTGCCTTAGAAGTCAGATAAATGTGGTTTGAATTCTAGTTGTTCCCCATGGTCCTGAGGAGGAAGGGAACATGACTGGAGCAAAAACAGCAAGAACAGAGGCACGGCTGGTTTCTAAGATCTCTGTGTGTGTGTGTGTGTGTCTGTGTGTGTGTGTGTGTGTGTGTATGGGGTGCGGGGTTGTACTTCGGGCAGGCTGTGTCAAGTCTGGAGCAAGCACATACTTTCTGTGTTTGCTTTTTGATCCTTTTTCTCCAACATTATTTTATCAGTCATAATGACTGCCTTGTCAACAAATTATCTAAAAGAAAATTGTTGGAAAGTTGTCACTTTTGGAGATTATGCACTGGAGGCATGTCTACCACCTTTCCTCACTTCCTAGCAAGAGTGAGTATAGTGTGAATTGAGGCTGATGAGGTGGGTAGGGACCAGATCATGAAGGGCATTGTAGACCATCCTGAGGAGTTTTGTCCTGATCCCAAGAGTAAAGGGGAGAGATCTAAGATTTTAAACAGAATATGCATGTGACATGATTGGTTTTGTGTTCTGAAATGATGATTCTGGCTAAAGTGTGGAGAGCAGATTGTAAGGGGCCAGAGTGGATGTACTAAGCTCTGTTTGGAGGCCAGTACGGTGGACCATGTGAGAGAGAGTGGGTTAAGGGTGGCAGTGGTGGTAGAGATGTAGGAGAGTAGATGATATGAGATACATTGAAGAGATAAAATGGACAGGACTTTGTGATGTATTGTAAATGGTAGAATGAGAAGGTGATGTCAAACATTATAGGTTTCTGACTGGTAGAACTGGATGGCTGGTAGATTGATTCACTCAGGGATCCCTGGAAGAGGACCAAGTTTTGAGGACATTCTATTAAAGAAATAGTGACTTTGGTTTTGGGCACGTTGAGTTCGAGTTTAAGCCTTTGAAACGTACAAGAAGTGATGTCAAGAGTGTAGTTCAGTATTAAAGTCTGGAGTCAGAAGAGAACAGTGTAAGTCTATTAGTTTGATAGAAAAAGGTAGTTCACGTTTGGGCTTTTCTATGTAAGTGTGTTACTGTTATAGCATATGCAAACATTTCACAGCTATAATACCTATGAGACGCAAGAACTCACATAAACCAAAATAAAGTTTTGTTTTATTTGTTTCACAAATGAGCAGGTTCATTTTTATAGGAAAGCAGTTACCTTTCCCCTACTTTTAATTTTTTATTGCAAATGTGGAAGAATTCTGGCAGTAACCAGATTTTTTTTTTCAGCCAAGTATGCCTTAGTTTTCTCCTATTATTAAGTTTCTCTGTTTCATGTTGCATATTTGCCAGTTACTAGTTAGGTCAACTTTCCATTGAAGGAGATTACTCTGGAATTGCAATCTAGCAGTTTCTAAGCAGTAACGCCCCCGTCTACCCCATTAGAGAAGGCCACTGGAGAACCATTAAAATTTTCTGAAGAGTCAGATCCCAAGTACATTTTAGGTATAGAACAGAATGAGGTAAGCTGGTGGGGAGGGAGTGGTGGTGGTAGAAGAGACTATTTCTAATCCTGTTTTCAAGAAAGTCTATAAAATGTTGCTTCTATAAATAATTTGGTTTCTTAAAGGGCTGTAACTCCTTCATAGCCTTTGGGAAACTCAGACATATTCTGTGGTCAGCTGTCCAATTTGGGATTAGGTTTGCTTAACCTCCCAGAAAATCCTTTGAGTAATACGAGATTTTTAACTGGGAAAAGAAGACAAGTTGTTGGCACGCTAAACTGGTTCTTGGACAACACTTGAGAGTTCATCACTCTTTCCTCACTGAGCTTATTTATTCACTTCTAGATTTTCCTAATTGTTTCTTACTTTTGCAGACCAGTCTATGGTTCAGTCAGTAAATAAAAGTTATGAAAACAATATGTTTGATTTAACTAATTCTTTGTCTTGATTGATTTCACATGTATGATTTCACTATAAGTTATTTGCTATTTCTGTCAGTGAGTCAGAGAAAGGCAGTTTCTATTCTCCTATTTTGATAGGGTAATCAGTGATCCCTAGTGCTAGTGAGTATCAGAACTAGGGCTGGACCACAGGTGTTTTGATTTCTATCTTTACAAGGGAAGAAGCAAGAAGGAAGACAAAGGATAAAGGAGGGGAAGGAGAAAGAGCAGCAAATAAAAAGTAAAATAAATTTGCTTTTTTATTCTTCCAAGAAAACTTTTTAAAAGCATTTTTTTTTTTAGCTTCTTCAGTGTTCCCATGTTTGAGAACAGAGTGGTGTGTGATGTATGGTTACCTTCCAAGAGCTAAAACTCCATTGGGAGAGAGAAACCCATAAATATTACAGCATGATGGAAGAAATAAAGAAGGGCCATGGAGAAAATATTGCATCAAATAAATTATAACACAAAGTAATTTTTGTTCATGGTCTCAATTTCTCAATCTCAAATATCTAATATTTTCTAATTTGTTTGTCTTAAAGTGGATATCATGTATAATCTGATGTTACCATTTTTTCATTCAGGGGCACTTTTGTATCTGTAAAATTTTGTCCACATTTTGGCATAGGATTACTTGATTTTCTCAAATATGTATGTTTTCTTAGCCACATCTTGCCCACTGAAGTTGTTGTAAATGCCTATTTTTAATTTTATTCTCCTAGAACTGCATTTGGGGCAGAGGAGGACTGCAGGAGATCCTCCAACCCTGTCTCCTGGGCTTTCCTTGTATCACTATGGCAGACCTTGATGGAACACCATGTCCTATGCCTGGACTTCCAAATGCTGTCCATTTCCCCCATTACAGTTGAGCCAACCCAGGGATGACTGATGGGCTAGATACTGTATGTTACGCTTACTTGCTTTTAAAAATATATTATTTCATAAGATCTTGTTATAGTGTTAAAAAGTAGAATTGGTTGGGTTTGAGTGCAGAAATGATATGGTAATTGATGTGACTCATTTAAAATAAAATATAATTAATTCTTTTCACCTAAAGCATCATGCTACTTTGTGTGTGTGTTGTGTGTGTGTGTGTGTGTGTGTGAATTATCAAGAAACAAACCACTGCTACTTCTTTACATTTGATATGTGATGGCTGACCTATTCTTGTGGTCAGTTTTGAGGAGAGAGTTTTGCCTACATATGTGTTTATTCAAAAAAGCATTTATTGAGTACCTACTATATTCAAGGCACCTTTAGATACATTGAAGATACAGAGGTGCTCTGCTCCCAAGGTGGCGGCAGGGTTTAAATGAATTAATAAGACAACATGTTTATATGAAAACTGCTTTCTAAATGATGAAGAAAAAGCAAATAGTTTAGTATTGTTACAAAAAACAAAATCAATCCATCTTTTCCTATTGCTTGATTGGCATAGAGGTGGAATCTTTTCAATTTTGTAACTTTATAAACTCTGGGCTTATGGAACAGCAGTAAATCTTGCTTGGACTTGGTTCACACTCTTAGATCTCAGAATCTGTGGGGACTATGGTTGTGACAGGACCATTCATCTTGTCCCGCCTAAACCCACAGAGTTATAATCTTCACTCCAATTTGGGTAGAAGAGGAAGTTGAGACTAGTTTTGCCTTTTGAGTCATGCAGACATTGAATGGCTTGGATTTTCATTCTCACTGATTTCTTTTGCAAAATGCCCTTGCATGTCAGGTGTGGGCAGAGAAACCATGGTTGGACTCCTTCCTCTTGCAAAACAAAGTGGAATGTTACTGTCACAACAAATGAAGCTTTTCTTCTCCTCTAGTTTTCATAAATGCCCAGGTGCTTAAACAAATGTTCTAGGACTATTTGTGGCTTGCTCAAGTTTGTAATGATTTCTATACTTTCTCTGTTTGAGGTCTTCTTTTGTCTCATTTTCTAAATTCTGTTATCTGACCTACCAAGGAAGGATATTTATTCTCAAAATACAGATTAATAAAAATAAGGCTCTATATATGGAGATCAGTGACAGCTCAACCTGTATGGCCTTTGTTCACAACATGAGAATTGTATATCTTGGTTTTGGTCTGTTAGTTGCTCTGAAATCTTTGATACAAATTAGTAATAACCTTAGTTGTGTTTGGCACTGAAAACAGCAGGGAGTAATATGCATTTTATTTTACAGAGTAGTTCCAGCTGGAGCTGACTGGAGCCACCTGACTTTTAAACAGTGTTTATTGGAAAGGTCATCTTACATCATTGCTCTATTGTCCAAGGTTAATTGCCAATTTGCTTTTAAATATTATGCAAAAGCATTGGCTTAGTTGTAGAAAACTTAGTCTTGGAGATTTTGACTCTTTTAGGGATGAATAATTAATGTCTTGTGAAGTCATACTTCTGAAAGAGAATTCTAAAGTTCACCATGACCGTTCTTTCTTCTAAGTGTCTCCTATTTTTAAAAATTCCAGGAAACCACTTTGTTGAACAAGAAACAAAATTTTAAAGCAAACATGCTGGGAAAGTATTTACAGAAAATATGATAGACAAAAAATATTAATTTTGTTACAGAAAGAATTTTATATAAATGTATAAGAAAATCATTACGAATACATTAGGTAAATGGAGAAAAGATATGAACAAACATTCCACAAAAAACAGTTCAGTTACTAAACATGAAAAATTGGTCCATCTCACAAATTTCATAAGTATATAATAGATTCTTTTTTGATCAAATTAGCATAGACTTGAGATGATTATAATACTGGTGAGAATATGATGAAATAGGTACTATCTTACATTATTTTGGGGTATGTAAATTGATAAGATTCTTTTGCTAAATAAATTGGAAAACTGTATGGAATTTCTTAAAAATAATCATACTTTTCATTTTCAGTAATTCCACTTCTGGGAATTTATTCTAAGGGTATTATGTTATATGAAACATAATGCACTAAAGCAAAAAAAATTAGAACCACAATGAACATGTTTACCAATTGGAAATGAGTCAAAACTATGTATATTTAATATTATGTCATCATTGAATAATATTATAATGTTAAATTGCAAGGTCTTTCATAAAATGGCAAATATTATATATTCCACTTATATGAGGTACCTAGAGCAGTCAAATTCATAGAGGCAGAAAATAGAATGGTGGTTGCAAGGGGTGGGGTGTGGGGATGTGTAATGGGGAGTTATTGTGTAATGGGTATTAGTGTTTCAGTTTGGGAAGATGAAAAAGTTCTGGACACATTGATAAACAGTTGCACAACAATGTGAATGTACTTACTGTCATTGAATTGTACACCTAAAAATGGTTAAAATGGTAAATTTTATGTGTATTTTATCACAAAAATTACAAGATCTTTATAATAGTATGATGAATGTTTGTTATATGTCTACTACACCTAGATCATACTATAGTTATCTGTGGTGATATCTCCCTTCCTGGAACATATCCTCTATCTAAATTCTTTTAGGTGGTTAGGGGGAATGTCTTCTTGAGTATTTTTGGCCTTGATTGTTTTCAGCTTGAAATGATCCACATGTGAAAAAGACACATTTGGGGTTGGCAAATTTTGCTATCCTACAATATGCATGAGTTTATTTCTGGGTATTGATTCTATTCCATTGATCTATGATGTCTGTTTTTATGCCAGTAACATACTATTTTGATTACTGTACCTTTGTAGTATACTTTGACAACAGGCAGTGCAATGTTCTTTGTTCCTCCTCCAGGTTGCTTTGGCTATTCAGGGTCTTTGTGGTTCCATACAAATTTTGGAATTGTTTTTTAAATTTAACTTAATTTAATTTTTTCTATTCTGCAGGTTGTCTTTTCATATTTTTGATATTCAAAAGCTGTGCAGAAACTTTTTAGTCTGATGTAGTCTTAGAAACCCCCCCATACTTTCATGAGTTTTATATCTAGGAATTCCACCTGCTTCTTAGAGTAAAGAGCCAAGAAAACTATGTTTCTGCTAGGGGCAGGAGGAAAGCAACCATTTTGAAATACATTTAGAGCAGTCTCCTTAGTCTACGTAGCAACAGAAAAGCTTACCAGAGCTTTAGCTGAAGGGAGAGGGAGAAGAAGGAAAGTTACTCAACTCCAGTCTCCTCTAGCCTTTCTAGTTAATCTAATGGAAAAAATAAGATCACAGCCCAGGATGACAGGCTCACTAAAAGGCTTACCATCATTGGATTATAGACTGCTTCCCCTCCATTTTAGTTGGAGACTTCAACACTCTTCTTTCAGTAATTGATAGATCAAACAGGCAGAAAAATTAGTAAGAATATCATTGAACTGAGCCTCGCCACTAATCATCTTGATCTAATATTGACATTTATAGAGTACTTCATCCAACAACAGCAGAACACACATTCTTCTCAAGTTCACATGGAGCATTCATCAAAATAGACCACATTCTGGACCAGAAAACACACCTGAGCAAACTTAAAATAATAAAAATCATACAAAGAATGTTAGTATGTTCCTCAGACCACAGTGGAATTAAACTAGAAATAAAAAACAGAAAGACAGTTGGAAAATATTTGGAGATTAAACAGCATGCTACTAAATAACACATGTTAAAGAAGAAGTCTTGAGAAATTAGAAGCTCTATTGGTTTATCTTTCACATTCAGGTTTACACCCCATTTCAAATGGACTTTATTTACAATGTGAAGCAGAGATCAAGTGTTGTTTTTTTCTGTATGGATATCTGTCAAATACTCACAAGACAATGTAGGGCCAAGGCCTGACTGATTTGGCTGTAATGATAGAATGAACCACTTCCAAATTCAGATACTTTATTACTACATAGACAGTGATAGGAAAAAATCTCTCCCTGGTCTTTGTCCCACACACTAAAAAGGACAGTACCAAAACAAAAAGGGCCAGACGACTGCAATGAGATTTGTGGGATACCCCATAATGGAGGAGCCAAAGAGCATGATCTTCAGAATCACACAGATCTGGATTTGAAGGCAGGTTTGATTACTGACTAATCATGTGATAATCAGTGAGATCTCAGAATCTTCATTTTCTGTCTATAAAATGGAAATAATAACTATCTCTCACTATTATTAAATGAGACAATATATTTGAGTTGTATCCATAAAAATACATCTTAGTACATCTTCAAAAAATATACAAAGGTGGTATTTGGGATGCCTTTTTCCTAGGATTGATAACTCATTATGGTCCTCAGTTTTCTTAAGCACATGGATAGGCCCTTAGTAGGAAAAGAGAACTGTGAATACTTGTTAAGGAATATAACCTGAAACTCTAGGCTGCCTAATACTTTATCAAATATCTATTGGACAAAATAATGTTTATGGACATTACCTAAAGAGTATGCAAGCCACCTAGTCCTCCATGTCTTAGGTTAGGTTGGCTGGGAAACACTCTGAAATGGAAATTGTGTGCAGGAAGGTGATTGAGGAACATCGCCAGGATCACCAAGGTGAGGGAGTAGGAAAAAGCAGAATAAGCAGGAGAAACTTAACTGTGAGAAAAAATTTTCCCTTAAATTGGTGAAATTGTCAGAGAGTTGCAAAATAAGAGTGTGATTTTGGCCTCATTCATTAATTCATTTAACAATTATTTATTGAGGACTTACTATACACTTTATGTTAGATTTTTGCAATGGTGAACAAGATAGAGTCAGTCTCTAACATGATGGAGTTTATAATCTCATAATGGGAGAAAGATATTTAAACAATTAATTGTAATACAGCATCAATATTTATGGTTTTTAAAAACTAGATAGGTGGGGAGAAGGGTAGAGCACATGCTTATCATATATAAGGTCCTGGGTTCAATCCCCAGTACCTCCATTAATAAAAAAAATTAAAAAAAAAAACCTAGATAGGCTAATTCTAAAGTTGCTAGTTAAAATATATTACATGAGTCTAGTTAAGTTATGAAAAAACAAGAGTAGTAAGTGATAGTGGGGGGAAACTAGCCCTGATAGATATTTAAAGCATATTATAGAACTATTTTAATTAATACCATTGCCACTAGTGAATGAATTCATCAGTGGAGCAAAACCAAGTACTCAGAAATTAATTCAAATACATAGGTAGTATGTGAAAAAGGGAGCTTTAAAATAAGTAAGATGAAAGGTAGTTTATTTGATGAATAAATGGATGAATGGCTTTAAGGTAATTGGTTAATTATTTGGGAAAATTTTTGGATATGACTTTACTCTTTATACCAAAATAAATTCTAAATGGACTTACTATTTAAAAATACAAATTAAAAGCATAAAATTATGAAACAAAAGCATGGAAGGATTTTTTAATGCATTGGAATGGAGAAGTTCTTTTAAAGCAATATCCCAAATCAAAACCCCACAGTGTAAAAATTTGTTAGATTTGACTATATGTTAGTTAAAAATATCTATGCTGTAAAAAGTACCATAAACAAAATCAAAATCAAAATTGGTCAGTTGAAGAAAATAGATTTTCAAAAGACTAACAATGGCTAATTTTCTTAGAATATAGAAGGCCCTTAAAAATTAACAAAGAATATATCATCAAACCAATAGGCCATGTTCACATACATATAGATCAGAGGAAAAGAAATCCAAATGAGTATGAAAGGTATGAAGAGGTAAGTGAAACATTGACTAAATAAATCATAATCATATCTAATTTTGGGGTGAAAAATCAGCTAGTAAGGATAGAATGAGGTCTGACATCCATCTAATTACAAGTCCAGGAGGGAACAATAGAGAGAATGGAGGAGACACATTATTCAAAGAGATTCTGTCTAATAATTTTCCAGAACTGTTGAAGACATAAATCTTCAGAGTCAGGACACACAATGAATCCCATGTAGGACTCTTAAAAAGTAATTCACAATTGTTTATGTCTTATTGCAATTGTGGAACACTAAAGACAAAAATAGGTTTAAGAAGGGCAAGCAGAGAGAAAAGACAATTTACTTACAAAGGGTATGACAATTACACTTGGAGCAGACTGCTCATCACTGACATAGAAACCAGAACACAATAGAGTCATATTCAGAGAGCTGAAAGGAAATAACTATTAACCTCAGCTCAGCTATCATTAAATAAATATAATTTCTGACAAATAAAAACTGAGAATTTTTACCTTCAATATATACTAAGGGTACTTCTAGGATCTAGAAGGATGTACTTCACGACCAAGGAAAATGGTCTCCAGAGGAAGGTAAGAAATGTGATAAGAAACTGTGAATTCATAAAAGAAAATGAATAAAAATAGTAGATTGGAATAACATGTAAGATGGGAGGAGGGTGATCTTGATTCCAGGTTTGAAAAAGCATGATATTCAAGAGCACAGAGTATAGAACCAGACTGGGTTTGAATTCTAGTCCAGGATTTATTATCTATAACCCTGGGTGAAATTACTCAACTTCTTAGGCCTTAAGTGACTTGCCATAAGTGGAGTACTTAGAGCAGTGACTAACAAGTAGCAGGTACCCAGTAAACATTAATTTTTATGGTTATAAAGGTCCTGAGATTGTTTACAGAAGAGCTGACGTACAGATTATCTTCAAACGTTAACAAAGTATGTGAGTTAAGTTTTTAAGGGCAATTTCTAAAAGTATAGAAATAGCAGTTATACTTTTCTCATCACAGCAAAAGGGAGAAAAAAAACTTAATTAATCTAAAATGAGACAATAAAAGCAATGAAAAAAGAAGCTTACAGATAGAACATCTAAAAAGTACAAAATAAGGTGATAGACACTTATGTGAGAAAAAAAGAGATAGAAAATAAATGTGAATCTGTTCATTTGTGCAAAAGAAATATAGAAAGGATAAACCAGAATTTAAAGAGATTGATAGGAAAGGGGTTGCAAAAATTGAGGGGGGGATGGGAACAGAGTAATAGGCATGTGGAGGTAGTGATAGTTCTCTGAGTATACCTTTTTAATAGCTCTACTAAAACCATAGTAATGTTTCACATACTCTCAAAAATGAATAAACAGAATCAATCAAGATGTTAGCAGGAATTCAAAATTAAATACAGTTACAGATAAATGTGTTTTGTAAATGAATATTACCATATTGAAAAGGATGGGAGCTAATGTAAATAACTTTGGAATGTGATATTTTGAACACTATAAAGAACTGTACACAGTACTGTAGTTGGTAAATTTGTTTTTCATGGGTGTGAGTAAACAATTCTGAAACTACATTATGTGTGTGCTAGAATAGAACAAATGAATATAATGTAGATAATGAGAGCAAGTTTTCTCACTGTTAGAGGAAGAAGGTATAAATAAGAAAGGGAGAAGATGAAGGTGAAAACTGACTCTGTGGTGTTGAATTGGACTCAGAGGTATCAGTATGAACTCATGATAGATAGCTGGATAGATAGATACAGGGTTTAGTATACATATATAGTGCAATAATTTAACACATCTATTTGAGTAATTGATAAAACAGTGAAAATAAATCTTTTATATGAACTTTTATATAGATTATAAAAGTTTATATATAGATTATATGATAAGATTAGGTCTAATGATCAAATATAGGACCATATATTCAATAATTACAGAATACACACATAGAAAGTTGTGGAAAATTGAACATCAAGTAAGTCTCAAAAATTTCAAAGAACTGTTAAAATACCAATCACATTCTCTGACCATAAAGTGCTTAAGTTAAAAAACAACTGCAAAAAAACCCAATCCTTTTAGAGGGAGTATAAGTTGGTTCAGTTAGTTTGAATTTTGGAAAACTGTTTGGTCATCTTAATTGAAGCTCAGTATACACATGACCTATCAATTCCTTTCTCCTAACAGAAATGCATATGTGTATTAAGCAAAAAAAGATGTAGTAGAATAATCACAATAGCACTATTGATAATAGCCCCAAACTGGAAATACCCAAATGTTCATCAACAGTAGAATGGATAAAGAAATTGTGGCAACACTTTTACCACTTTTATTCAAATAGCATTGGAATTCCTAGCCATAGCAGTCAGACAAGAATAAGAAGTAAAAGGTATCCAAATTGGAAGAGAAGAGGTGTCATTTTGCAGATGACATGATACTCTATACAGAAAGCCCTAAAGACTCCACAGAAAAACTGTTAGAACTAATAGAATTCAATAAGATAGTGGGATAGAAGATTAATATACAAAAATCTGTTGTATTTCTTTACACTAATGAAACATCAGAAAGAGAAAGTAAAAAAACAATTATGTTTAAACTCATGTCAAAAAATACCTAGGAATAAACTTAACCAAGGAGGTGAAAGACCTATATGCTGAAAACTATAAAACAGTGATAAAAAAAATTGAAGATGATTCAGAGAATTGGAAAAATATCCCATGCTCTTGGATTGGAAGAATTAATATTCTTAAAATTGCCATACTGCCCAAGGCAATCTACAGATTTAACATGATCCCTATCATATTACACATGACATTTTTCAAGGAACTGGAAAAAATAATCCTAACATTTATATGGAACCACTAGAGACCCAGAATTGCCAAAGCAATCCTGGGGAGAAAGAACAAAGCTGGAGGTATAATCCTCCCAGACTTCAGACAATACTACAAAGATACAGTAATCAAAACAGCATGGTATTGAAACAAAAACAGACATATGGATCAATGGAACAGAATATAGAACCCAGAGATAAACCCACACACCTATGGCCAATTCATCTTCAACAAAGGAGGCAAGAATATACAATGGAGAAAAGACAGCCTCTTAAGCAAGTAGTGTTGGGAAAGTGGGACAGCTGCATGTAAATCAATGAAGTTAGAACACTTCTTCACATCATACACGAAAATAAACTCAAAATGGCTTAAAAACTTAAATATAAGATATGATACCATAAAATTCCTAGAAGAGAATATACAGGCAAAACATTCTCTGACATAACTCATAGCAATACATTCTTAGATCAATCTCCCAAAGCAAAAAAAAAAAAAAAAAAAAAAAGAAAGCAAGCAAAAATAAACAGATGGGACCAAATCAAACTTATAAATTTTTGCACAGCAAAACCATAAACAAAACAAAAAACAATCTATGAACTGGGAGAAAATATTTGCAAATGACATGACTGACAAGGGCTTAATTTCCAAAATTTACAAACAGCTACACAACTCAATACCAAAAAAAACCCAATCAAAGAATGGGCAGAAGACCTAAATAGACATGTCTCCAAAGAAGACATACAGATGGCCAACAGGCACATTAAAAGATGCTCCACATCACTGATTATTAGAGAAATACAAATCAAAACAACAATGAGGTATCACCTCATACTGGTCAGAATGGCCATCATTAAAAAGTCTACAAATAATAAATGCTGGAGAGGATGTGGAGAAAAGGGAACCCTCCTATACTGCTGGGAATGTAAATTGGTGCAGCCTCTCCGGAGAGCAGTATGGAGGTTCCTTATAACACTCAAAATAGACTTACCGTATGATACAGCAATCCCACTCTTGGGTATACATCTGAAAAAGATGAAAACTCTAATTTGAAAAGATATATGCACCCCAATGTTCATAGCAGCATTATTTACAATAGCCAGGACATGGAAACAACCTAAGTGTTTTTGGACAGGTGAGTCGATAAAGATTTGTTATACATATACATAGATATCTATATCTATATCTAATATATATAGATATATATAGATATGATGGAATACTACTCAGAGATGTAAATGTAAAAAACAAAACTATACAACATACTTGTGTGTATGTATTATGGCATATATATGTGGTTTTGTTTTAAGATATTTTATGTATGTGTGTGTATATATATTGATATATATATAGAGAGAGAGAGAAAGAAGAGAAGAGAAAAGAAATTCTTCTCTATATATGACCTAGGAGATTCCAACTAAATGATGTCACTCACCACCCAGCTCTACAAAGATTGAGTCACCAGCCACTGCAGTCAATTACTGACCTTCAACACATCCTGAAAGGAGTTCAAGGCAGAGATAGGAATGAGGCTCTCTGTGCTCTGGGAAAACTGGCAGAACAGGCCTTCAGATAGATATTTTCAGGAGAAAATTTTATGAAGCCAATTTTTTGTGTCTTCCCATATTTACAGAAGCACTAAAATAATTTATCAAGATATCTGTGCCTCGTGATTAGCAGTAACCTTCTACCAAGAAGTGTGCTTGATTGCATGTACCTCTTCCCTAAAATCATGTATATGTTGACCTCTCCCATTACCTATTTGGAGCAGCCTCCTCAGAGCTACCTGAGAGGCTGTATCCTGGACTATAGTTCTTAGCAAGTCCCCAAATAAAACTGAAACTCATGAAAAAGAGAAATTGTGGCACATTCATACAATAATACACTCTACCGCAAGGATAATTAACAAACTACAGTTACATACAGCAATATGGATGATTTCACAGATATGAGGTTGAATGAAAGAAATCAGTAAAGTAGTTTAAATTTGTGTGATTTCATTTATATTAAATACCAAAGAAGGCAGATCTATGCTATTAGAAGTCAGTGTAGTGTTTCCTCTTAGGGAGGGAGTAGTGACTGGAAGGAAATATAAGGGTGGCTTCTGGGTTAGTGGCAAGTTTCTGTTTCTTGATTTTGGTATTGGTGACATGGCTGTATTTAGTTTGTAAAAATTTATTGAGCTGTGCATTTATAATGTATCCTTTGTGTATGCACATTATTCTCCAATGAATGGCTAAAATTAAAGCCATATGATCTTCATATATTTGGAAATTTAAAAAGTATTTACTAAGTAACTCATGAATAGAAGTACAGTCAAAATGGAAATTTGTAAATGCCTAGAACTGCTATAAAGAAAATGCTAAATCAAAATTTACAAAATATAGCAAAAACAGAAGGAAATGTCTACTTTTTAATGTTTACATTATAAAGGATGAAGGCTGAAAATCAATGAGCTAAACATCCAACATAAGATAGCAAAAGATCAGCAGAATAAATCCAAAGAAAATAGAGGAAAGAAATAAAGATAAGAGCAGACATGAATGAATAGAAAAAATAAAGATAAAATAGAGAGGATCAACAAAGTCAGAAGTTGGTTCTTTAGAAAGACTAATAAAATATACAAACCTTTGGCAAGACTGAGGATGAGGAAAAAGAAAAAGTGAATAAATAAACAATATTAATAATGAAAATGTTATCTAGTGCATATTCAGCAGAAATTAAAAAGATGATAAGAAAAAGATATGAATCACTTTATGTCAATAACTTTGCAAATGTAGATAAAATAGACTATTTCCTAGAAACATATAACTTTCCAATACTGACTTAAGAAGCAACAGAAATTCTGAAGAATATGTAAAAAATATTATAACCCCTCACCCCCACTGCATGCAGAGTGCAGTCCCAGCAGGCTCCCATTGTGAGCATGCAACGTGGTGTGCAGCCTTAAGATCTGGTTGGACAAGAATTTAGTACCTGTGAAAATCGGATATTGATATAAGCTGTGATGATGAGGTCCACATAGGTGATAGGTTGGATTTTGGACTAAGATGGTGGGGTGGGCCGCTCCTAAATTCCCCTCCTCTCACTGACATACTGAATATAGAGCTACACATGGAGCAACCATCTGAGAGAAATCTGAAACTAGTTGAGTGACTCATACACATTGGTGACTGAAATAATACCCACATTGAAATGGGTAAGAAAGGCTGAAACATACTTTACCATAAACCTCATCTCTAACACAATGTCATACAAGAAAGAGGGAACCCCAACTCCCAGCTTCTCCCTAAGGAGCAAATGATTTGGACCACTTATCTAGTGCCCTAACTTTTATGACTGCCAACTGAGGGATGGGCCTCTGAAATGCCTTGCTCTAGTACCCAGTGGGGCTTATATTCACAAGTCCCACAGGACTATAGCAGCTCCTGCCACAGTCTGTGGCTATATACCTGGGTTCAGTGCAGAGGTAGCACACAAAAGTGCCCATCACCCAGTTTCTCCCTGGTAAGGATTTGACTGCATACTTTACCAGTTGCTTCTTGAGAGTCTGGCTTCTAGTAGCCTGCATCTAGATACTGACTGTGATCCTCCCCTTTGGAACACTGATGGGTCTTGGCACACCCTCAATTACTGATAGCCACTAAGAACAAAGATAGAAGATTAAATAATCACAATAGTTAGAGCTAACATAGAGCTTAGGCTGAGCTGATTGATGTCAAAAAGACCAGAGATAACAAATGCTGGCAAGGATGTGGAGAAAAGGGATACTTTGTACACCATTGGCAGGAATTTAAACTGGTATAGCCACTGTGGAACACAGTATGGAGGTTCTTCAAGAAATTAAAAATAGAGTTATCATAAGATCCTGCAATCCCATTTCTGAGTGTATGTCCAAAGGGAATGCAATTGCTATCTTGAAGAGATATGTGTGCTTCCATGCTCATTACAGTATTATTCACAAAGCCAAGGTGTGGAAACAACCTAAGTGGCAATCAGTGGAGGAGTGGATGAAGAAAATGTGATATATACATACGAATATTCTTCTGCCTTAAAAAAGAAGCTAATCATGCCATTTGCGATGATTTAGTTGGAACTTGAGGGTATTATGCTATGTAAAATAAGCCAGATAGAGAAAGGCAAATACTATGAGGTGTCACTTATATGAGGATCCTAAAAAAAGTTAAACTCATAGAAACAGAATGGTAGTTGCCAGGGGCCAGAGGGTGGGGGAAATAGGGAGAACCTGGTAAAAGGGCACAAATTTTTAGTTATTAAATGAGTAAGTTCTGAGGCTTTCATGTGTAACATAACGACTATAGTTGATAATACCCTACTGTATAACTGAAATTTGCTAAGAGAGTAGAACTTAAGTGTTTTCACCATAAAAAAAGAAGAAAAGGTAAATGTGGGAGGTAATGGGTATGTTAATTAACTCAATCCTTTCATAGTATATCCATATATCAGATCATCATGGTGTATATTTAAGTATAATACAATTTTCTTTTTCAATTATACCTCAATAATGTTGAAAAAAGAGAAAAGGGAAAAAATTAAGGAGCGCTGCCATTTGAACTACTTGCTTTGTTAAAAACAATCTAGATATACCTTTGTAAGAGACACATCTAAAACATAAAGACAGATGAAACAACAGGATGGAGAAAGACACCTTGGGGAAAAAAAGCATAAGAAAACTTGTGTGGCTTTATTACTATAAGATAAAATGGACTTTAAGACAAAAAGTATTTTTAGAAATGGGGAAGATGATACTATAATGAACATACTATGGTTCTACGCATGTATGCACTGAATATAATAGCCTCAAAATATGGGAAGCAAGTCTACAGAAAGAAATGGATACATAAATCCAATCATTATCATGGGAAATTTTAAGCATTGTTCTTAATTATTGCTAGATCAAGCAGACAAAAAACAGCAAAGATATAGAGAAACTGGATAGTAAAATTAACACATTTAATCTGATGTAAAAATATAGAGTTCTGTGCCCAACAACTAGAGAATATATATTTTTATCAATCACTTTGATAATATTTTTAAAAATTATTCATTCACTAGGCAATTAAGAAAGCCTCAATAAGTTTTAAAGACTATCACACATGCCATAATCTCTTGACAAAATGCAAGTAAATTAGAAGTTAATTACAAAAACATAAAAAATGTTCAGTCCTTGCATATTTCAAAATCTATAAAACACTTTGCTAAATAATTTGTAGTTTTTTAAGTAGAAATTTAAAAAATACCTAGAAGTGAATAATAATTACTGCATACAAAATTATTCTTCCAGAAAATTTAGCAAAGCCTGAAAATTAATGAGATAAATGTCCATTTTAAGATATTGGTAAAAGAATAACAGAATATATCCAAGGAAAATAGAAGGAAAATACCAAAAAAAATGAAATAGAAAGCAAAGATTCAATATAGATCAATAAAGTCAAAATTGATTTTTCAAAACAACAACATCAACAAGGCACTGACAAAATTTATAAAAAACAGAAGGAGGAAGACACAATTTTGTGAATAAAAGGGAGAATATAACTAGAATAAAATAGAGGTGAAAAAATAAGAGAACACTGCCAACAATTTTGCAAATTTAGGTAAGAAGGAGAAAACTCTAGGGGAAAAATTTACTAGAAGAAATAAAAGTTTTGAATAGTCTTATACTATTATAATAATTGAAAGAATAGTTAAAATCTTCCAACAGAGAAAACACTGATAGTTTTATAAGAAAGTTCTGTGAAATTTTTGAAGAATAGAAGAAAATAGGCAAATTATTGAGGACAATCGAAATAGAGAATACTACCCAATTTGTTCTACAAGGCCAGTATAAGCTTCAAAATAAAACCAGAAACACATTATAAGAAAGAAAAATTGAAACAGAAAGAAAAATTGCAGGCTCATTTCTCTAATGAATATAAATGCAGTAGTCCTAAACAAAATATTAGCAAATTGAAAAAAACTGTATGAAAAAGATAATGCACTATAGCCAAGTTAGATTTATACCAGATATGCAAGGATGGTTTAATAGAAGTGGGAAAATTCATCATGTTTATGCATTAAAAGAGATAATTCAATGTGATCATCTCAAAAGCTTCAGAAAAAGTTGCATCATTCAACACAAACACTTAGGAATGGAAGGGAGCTTCTTTATTCTGATAAACATATTTATTAAATACCTAGTGCAAACATCATCCTAAATAAGGAAAAGTTAGAAATAGTCTCTTTAAACATCAGAAGAGAGACATTCTGAATTTGCATTGTCATCACTTATATTCCATATTGCACTAGGGGTTCAAGCCGGTAAAGACAAGGAAGAGACAATGGAGGCTAAAGACTGGCTTCAACTAGTAGAATATAGCAGAAATGACTGTCTAGGACCTCCAAGCCCAGGCTTTAAGAAAACTATGGACTTGTATGGCCTGCCTCTAGGAGTAGAGCCCCATATAAAATGTCCAGCTCCCCTGCTAGGGAGACTCCATGAAGAGACGATGTGGAGCAGCCACAAGAAGAGGGAGAGGCCCTGAAACTGAAGGAACTGAGAAATCCATCCAAAAGAACCAAGGCCCCACAGTTATGACCCCAGCCATTTGAGTCATCCTTGCTAAGTCTCCAGATGTGTGAGTAAAGATCCCATTTTGAACATGCCAGACCCGGCAGACATCAGACAGAGAAGAGATAAGCTGTCTCTGTTGTTGCTCGTCCAAATACTGACCCAGAGTCTCATGAGAAAAAGAAAATGTTTATTGTTTAAGCCTCCAAGTTTTGAAGTCGTTTTACAGTGATCAATATTTGAGATACAAGGAGTCTAACTTTTTACACTATTTTCTTCAGCTCCATGATAATACATGATGGTCATGATACATATATGATGGAGGAATGCTTGAGGCCTTTTATCTGAACTCTTGCTGTGGAAAAGTTTTCATTTGGTTGGCAATTTGTATGTGATATGGATTGTGTGGCACAAAGATGCCAAAATGACCCCCACTGATTCCCACCTCCTATGTATGTGATGGGCTTTCACTCCCATGATTAGGTTACATTATGTTGTAAAAGTGATGGGATGTCATTCCTGTAATTATGTTACATTATGTAAGACTGCATCTTAGCAGACTGGAGCTAGAGATTCTCCTTGCTGGATGAATAAACAGCCATACTGAGAAAGCCCACATGTCAAAGAACTATTGGTAACCTCCAGGACCTGAGGAAGTCTCCAGTTAACTGCCAACAAAAAGTCAGAGCTCTTAGTCATATAATCACAAGGAAATGAAGTCAGCCAACAACCTGAAGAGCTTGGAAGTGGATTCTTTCCCTTGAGCCTCCAGAGGAGAATTCAGACTGGCTGATGCCTTGATTGCAGCCTTGTGAGAATCTGAGCAGAGGATTCAGTCAAGCTATGCCTGGACTCCTGATCCATGAAATTACAAGGTAATAAATGTGTCATGTTTTAAGGCCCTTAATTTGCAGTCATTTGTTGCATAGCAATAGAGCACAACAGGAAAGTTTGTGTTGGAGTGAGTATTGATGGAGTATCCCTATGTGTCGAGCAAAGGAGAGCACTGCTAGGCAAGTAAGAGGTTATACCAAATTCCACACATTACTTCATTCATGAATATAGCTGGTGATCATCAGTTTGCCTCCTGATTTTGATTTGGAATTGAAGAAAATAAATGATTCATTGTAGTAGATTGAAACTTTGGGATCACGTTGTGGTGAGAGTTGGTATAATATTAATGTGAGGTTTTGTTTGTTTGTTTGGTATTTTTGACGCTCGGTTTGTGTGGTTGAGTAAGGCACTTCCATGGACCTTTCCTAAGATTTCTGATGGCTTACTTCTTTCTGAGTTTCCCTGTCTCCATGCTCCCGAAACCAGAAGGCTTTTAATATTCCAGCCGTGACATACTGGGTGCAGAATTCCATACCTTCCTGGTTTCTACAAGAAAGCCAGTGACACCAAGTGTTTTGTGATATTTTGGAAGAGTGAGAGGGGTAGTACCCTTTTACTGAAATTTTGGAGAGAATCAAAGTGGGGAGTCATGTGGAATGCCCTGTCTAATATCATCTTGGTGTTTCTTCTCCTCTCTTCCTCTTAGTCTCTCCTCATTTGCTTTGGGAGCAATGAAGTATTTCCTCTCCTCCTCTCTTGCACAGCAGGTCTACTCTGCCTCTAGTCCCCTCAAGGTCTTAGCTTCTATCTGAATTGACTAATCAAGAGATTTCTTCCAAATAAAAATTTTGTATATGTGGCAGGCTCTACCACTTGCCTACCCAATAGCTATTCATCCCTTTTTCTTACCGACAGAACCCAGATAAAGTTAATAATTTCCCCAGGCTTTTCTTACAGCCAGTGAGATGTATGTAGTCTGGTGCTTTGGAGAGAACTGTGCTTTTCTGACATAAAGGGACAGACTCAGCTGACAGGACCCTTTTGCCCTTCCCTCTTCTTCCTGCCTGGACAGATGCAGTGATTCACAGGGCTTCATCCATCTTGTAGGTGGAGACTTGGAGGAGATGGCAGGGCAGAGAAATACAAGGACTACCTTGAGGCTTCACTGAGCTGCTTCACTTGCCCTAATTATCTGTCTCTGGACCTATTGTCATGGGGGAGAACAGAATCTCATATTGAATTAAGCCACTTATTAGTGGATTTCTGTTCTGCCATCCTGGTTAATACAGTTCTCTTCCTAGAAGCAGTTATGGTGAGTAGTTTGTTTTCTTTCCTATGTGTAGTTTTGCCTTTTCTGAAGAGCTTATTTTGAACAACTCAAATAACACTGGACTTGTTTGCTCCCTCCTTAAAGGCTACCTCAGAGTGGTGGTTTATCCCAAAGAAACCCAAATCTGACTACAAGAAGTTGTGCTACTTTCCCTTACACCATACACAAAAATAAACTCAAATGGATCAAAGACCTAAACATAAGACAAGATACAATAAACCTCCTAGAAGAAAATATAGGCAAAACATTATCTGACATACATCTCAGAAATGTTCTCCTAGGGCAGTCTACCCAAGCAATAGAAATAAAAGCAAGAATAAACAAATGGGACCTAATTAAACTTACAAGCTTCTGCACAGCAAAGGAAACCATAAGTAAAACAAAAAGACAACCTACGGAATGGGAGAAAATTTTTGCACATGATGAAACCGACAAAGGGTTGATCTCTAGAATATATAAGCAGCTCATACGACTTAATAAGAAAAAAACAAACAACCCAATCCAAAAATGGGCAGAAGACCTAAACAAGCTATTCTCCAAGGAAGACATACAAATGATCAATAGGCACATGAAAAAATGCTCAATGTCAGTAATTATCAGAGAAATTCAAATCAAAACTACAATGAGGTATCACCTCATACCAGTCAGAATGGCCGTCATTCAAAAGTCCACAAATGACAAATGCTGGAGAGTCTGTGGAGAAAAGGGAACCCTCCTTCACTGCTGGTGGGAATGCAGTTTGGTGTAGCCACTGTGGAAAACAGTATGGAGATTCCTCAAAAGACTAGGAATAGACTTACCATATGACCCAGTCATCCCACTCCTGGGCATATATCCAGAAGGAACCCTACTTCAAAAAGACACCTGCACCCCAGTGTTCATAGTAGCACTATTTACAATAGCCAAGACATGGAAACAGGCCTAAATGTCCATCACCAATGACTGGATAAAGGAGATGTGGTATATTTATACAATGGAATACTATTCAGCCATAAAATGACAACATAACGCCATTTGCAGCAACATGGATGTCCCTGGAGAATGTCATTCTAAGTGAAGTAATCCAGAAAAAGAAAGAAAAATACCATATGAGATTGCTCATATGTGGAATCTTAAAAAAAAAATACAAAACAGAAACAGACTCATAGACATAGAGTACAAACTTGTGGTTGCCAAGGGCGGGGTGGGAAGGGATAGACTGGGAGTTCAGAATTTGTAGATACTGACAGGCATATGCAGAATAGATAAACAAAATTATACTGTATAGCACAAGGAAATATATACAAGATCTTGTGGTAGCTCACAGGGAAAAAAATGTGACAATGAATATATGTATGTTCATGTACAACTGAAAAATTGTGCTCTACATTGGAATTTTGTAAAATGACAATTTTTTTAAAATGACAACATTGTAAAATGACTATAACTCAATAAAAAATGTTTAAAAAAAAAAGAATAAGCTATGCTGGAGCCTCCTGAGCACAGGGGAAATTGCCACATGTGGCTCACAGCAGAACTTCTCCAAATCCTTTTGTGCAGCTTTCTCTCTAAAATCACCCACTAAACTACACCCCTCCCCCATCTCTTTGATAACTCTTCCTCAGAACTCTGTCCACCTCTCTTTCCTCCTGTTCCTCTTCCTTTAAATTAAGTCTTCTCTTCAAGAAAAAGCTTTATGCTGCTGCTTTAAGTCAGCCTGCCACCTTCTTTTTTCTTTTACTTTGCAGCTTTACCTGTTACCCCTGGCAACACAACAAAGAATCCATGTGCAGTCACAGACTTGTCCTCAGAAGGCAGTTAAATGAGAGAGATGTGAACAGGAACCTTTGGGTAAATTTCCTCATGTATTAGTTGGGGTTCTCCAGAGAAACAGAACCAATAGGGTTTCTTTATTTCTTTTATTTATTTATTGTAAGAAATTGGCTCATGCAATTATGGAGACTGAGAAGTTCCAAGATCTACTGGTAGTAAGCTGGAGACCCAGAAGAGCTGATGGTGTAGTTCTAGTCAGAGTCCATGGGTCCAAGACCCAGGAGACTGGAGGTGTTCTGCTCTGAAAGCTGGTGGCTTGAGACCCAAGAAGAGTCAATGTTTCAGTTCAAGTCTGAAGGCAGAAAAAACCTGATGTTCCTGATGTTTCAGCTTTCAGGCAGTTAGGCAGGAGGAATTCCACTTTACTTGAGGGAGGGTCAGGCTTTTGGAATGTTTTTCAGGCCTTCAACTGATCAGGCAAGGCTCACCCACATTAGGGGGAGCAATGTGCTTTATTCAGTCTGCCAATTCAAATGCCAAGCTCATCCAGAGACACCCTTACTGACACACTCAAAATAATATTTGACCCAATATCTCGGCACCCCATAGCTCAATCAAGTTGACACATACCATTAACCATCACACTCCATCACACATATCTCTCACACAACTCTCCACAACATGGCCAACTCTCTGAGCTCATTTTTTCTTACTTTCCTTCACTCCTCCCTTGTTCCTTTCACACCAGGCTGTTGTTTCCACATCCTGCAGTAGTCTCTTTCCTCCCTACCTTTCTCACCTTCAAACCTCAGTTCATCCTTTCAGACTTAGCTCACACGTCATTTCCTCTACAAAGTGGTTCCTTGCTTCCCCTAGTCAGACGTAATTCCTCCTTTTCTGCATGCCCCCGACTGTGTGACTCTCAGCCACGCACTTGTCACAAGAAACCTGTGTTCTGTTCATATCTGTATCTGACATGTCTGCATCTTGCAAGTGCTCCCCCAAGAGTTGTGGGTGTGGCTGAAGTGGTGGGAAAGGCTCAGTGATGTCGTATTTGCATAATTATAATTGGGCATGAGAGTAACTATTTTCCTTCTGCTAGAAAAGACGGTTTAATTGGAAGTTTTAAAATAGATATGTTGATGGTAATAGTACAAAATAGCTGTTACATAAAAGCCCTTATTGTGTCCTGGGCAGTATGCTAAATGCTTTGTATAAATTGCTTGATTTAATCATCACATCAAAAATATGATCTAAATCCTAATAACCCCATTTTACAAATGAGAAAAACCAAGACAGAGAGGGGTACAGTACCTTAGCAAGGTCACAAAGCTAGCAGGTATGGAGAAGCAGTTTGAACCCAAGTATAAATATGTAATATCCACGTACTCACTGGGAGGGGCAGAGGTGTGTGAAGTGCCCAGGAGGAAGTGGCACACCTATGTAATCTATCACACAGTCTTGGTTCCCCCAGCCCATGTGCCCAACAGCATTTCTGTATTCTTGGCCAACAAAAAAGGTGGTTTTTTTCCCTCTCCTTTTCTCCTCTGTTTTCCTTCAAAAATACTATTAATCACTGTAATAAAAACCTTTCTGTAAAAGCAACACCAGGCACCACATGCATTCCAAGTCTGGTTTTTGTTACCAAATTTGTTCTCCACATATGATTCTCACCATGAGCGTGAAGTTAATGGTGCCCTTCTTGTGACACAATGTTGTTGGCTCTGTTTTGTGCTTGGTGCTGCCAACCTCTGGATTAAATAATGAAGAGCCAATTGTATATTTCAGGGCCATTAGACCATTTAATCAGAATTTTCAAAAAATTCTATAGAGTAATGGATTCAGTAAATGCATTTATAATTAATGCTATTTTCATTTCAATAAAGTAAAACATATTATGTGGATTATTAAGGGAGAAATATCCTAATTTTTCTTCTGGAGAAGTGAGCAATTTTCCATCTAAAGTCTTCTTCCTCAATGCCAAAAAATATATGTTACTGTAATTACTTATTGGATAAAATATGGTTGATCAATTCTAATATATTTTTATATTAAAAACTATACTAAGTAATAGGATGTTGCTCTCATTACCATATAGAAATAAAAGTAGTGCCTTTATTTAAGTTTCAAAATTGCAATATTTTTTTAAAAAGTTACTGAAATGAGGTAAATATTCTTATAATTTAATTCCCTCCTCAGGAATTTTCTTGCAGGAATCTTGTAAAATATGCTATTGTAGGATGGACCTTTACCTTGGAGGATAATGAATTGTCAGCATCTAAGCAGCCATTCTATAAATCATGATGTTTTCAGAGCAAAATCACCATTCTTTGACAATTTTTTCAGTAAGCAAATGAGGTTAAAGAAAATAACTATTTCTCACAAAGCTCTTTTTGATAGAAGGGTACATAAATTGGGCATTTAAATGTAAGAATGTAGAAGTTCTCAAGATGATTCCTTGGTACCAAACCTGTCCATATGTTGCAGGCTCTGAGGTCAAGAAACTGAACTTACGAGTTTTGCTTTGAGGGAGCAGAATGGGCTTTGGTAGCAAGTCATCTATTATGAAATAGCTTGGGGAAGGCTTCCAGAGAAAATAGGAAAAATCTGCTATGTATTTAGAAATGCTCTTTCCCAGATAGGGAATGGACATTACTTGCAAACCTAAAATATTTTGGAAGACAAGTCATTGGCTCATATTCATTTAATTAGGACATTTCAGGAGTCCTTACCCTGGTTGGCATGGAAAATAACTTCTATTTCAGAAAAGTCTGATGGTCCCATGAGAAAAAAAGATATTCCCTCTGCCTTTTAAATTCTTTTTGGTGACTTTGATTCATCAATCTAGACGATTTTGTGGGAGAAGTAGAGCTAAATACTTGGAATAAAAGTTTGTGGGGCCAATCTCATATTGACCTTGAGCAAGTCATTTACCACTTTGGGTCTGGATTTTTTTCCCCTCTGCTGCATTTAAGTAAGCTGGACTGGATCCCAGGTTTGCTGGTCTGGTGGAAGAAGAGAATGTGTCCTTGGCTGGAGAAGTAAGAGGTGATGTGAATTTCATGTGTGTTATTTTTAGCTGTTAAAGACTTGCTTTCTTAAACAGAAAGTTAGGATGGTGATATGTATTTGTCAAGAATTTGGTCAGTGAATGAGAAACAATGATAGACATGCAAATTATTACTTCCATGTGGCTTTCTTCTCTCAAGGATCATAGAGACAAACCTGCCTCTAATTATATGTCGCTTAAATATGGCACTTGTCATTAGAGGATGTCAGAGTGTTTTGCAAACATTAATTAAGACTTGCATCTTTCCTGTGAAGTGAATATGATTGTTTTGCTGGTACACAGAGCCGCAAACTGAGACACAGGATACTTTAGAAGCTGCCCAAGGTTATCCTGCAGAACAGTGCCATCAAGAACCAAAGGGACTGTTTATGTAAGTTACTTGTTCAAACCTGCAACACAGTAACAACATGGTTACTTGGTAGAAGTCAAGTACCGAAGAAACTTTTGAAAGAAGGCCAGTCAATCTTGGAGCCACTAGCTAAAGTTCACAGACACTTTGGCATCCTTGTCTTCTAGGCAGAAGTGGAGGCAACCCTACCTAGTGAGGGAGGGAAAGCAACCGTGAGAAGGACTGGTTCTGTCTTCAGAAGTTGCAAGCTTCATTCCCACCTGGTGTGTGGGTAGGTTCTATGGCATTAGGTAGAATTTTTAAAAGCAGAGTTTCTGCGGAATTGGAATACTCCCCAGGGTGTTATCGTGGGTACCACTGGGGATTTCAGGGTCTAAGCAGAGCAGGCTAAAGGGTTGGATAAATTATCCCTCTGCTGCCTCATCTCACTTTTCACAAAAGCACAAAAAACGGAATCACCCCAGAGACTACTAGAATAATCCCTGTATGTCTTAATAGGATTATTGAACTCTATTTTTACAGGTTCTTAACATGGGAAGTTTTGCTTTTATGCGTGCTCACTTGGTGGCTGTGTGGAGAGGAAACTGACAGATTGAAAAAAAATAGCAGGTGGAATTAATTTTTTCCTTCCTCTTCTCTTATTGTCTTACTCCTGGACCACTGCCGCCTCGTTAGTTTTGTCATATTTAGTTGTCCCTCCTTCAGTCTGTCCTGTGCACAGCTGCCAGATTAGTTTAAAGCTTTCATGGTACAGCCCTTCTTAGAAATCTGCCACAGTTCTTTACTGCACAACAGCATCAATGATAACAGCAGCAAACATAAGCTGAATCCTTAATTATGAGCAGACATTGTGCTAAGGGCTTTACATAGCTTGTTTTTATTTAAATCCAAATATTTCTGTATAATTTTGAAAAGCCATCCAAAATTGGATTCTACCCTCCTTTTCCAATTGTATTTTCTACTATTCTAACATGAATTTCTGCTCTGGTGAGACGATGTCTCATTGCTGTGCCCACCCCACCCTTCCGCCCCAAATGCCATTCTCCCTACCCTTGGCTCATTCGGTTTCCCACTCATTGAATGGGTCCACTTTTCTCTGCCCATTCAATTCATCTTTGACGGAGCAGCTTAAATCCCCCTTCAGGGCTTCTATCAACAATTTTATTTTTCTTCTTTATACTTTTCTTCACTGTTGTTGCATTATGTAAGTAGCACTTAATTACCTACCAATCTATTTTCTGATCGACTATCAGGATATATTATGCACAAGATCTTCCTTGAACCCTCTATTTTCTCTTGGATTACCATCTCCTTCTAGAGTTGGCTTCTATATCAGGCAGGATAGGCTAAGTTATGCTGCAGTAATAAATACGCCTTAAATCTTAATGGTCTACAACAACAAAGGTTTGTTACCTATATCATACATCTGTTGTGAATTGGCTGGAAGTTCTGCTCCATGTCTCCTTATTCTGGAAATTGAGCTGACAGAAGAGCAACATCTGGAACATTGCCTAATGTAGTGACAGGGAAAAAAAGATGTGGCTAATAGTGTACCAGCTCCTGAAGCCAGATTCATGTCTCTTCTGCTCACTTTTCATTGTTCAAAACAAGTTATGCAGCTATGTCTAACTTCAAGGAATACAGGGAAGAACAATTCTATCACATACCTGACAGAAAGGAAACCAGAATATTTGCCAGAAACCCTGCTGACTAATATAACTTCCTTTTCTGTATAGCCTAGACCAGAGGTTTTCAAACTTTTTGACTAGATTCCATTATGAAAACTATGTTTTACGTAACAACTCAATAAACAATACACATATGTATATATATATAACTGAGACAGAAGTTACTTAAAAGTAATTTACTCTGCTATTTTTGTTCCATTCCATTTAATATCATTTTTTTAAAGTGATGGACATCACCTACTAAATTGATTTTATGATCCACCGATAAATTGTGACCCAAGATTTGAAAAACCTAGAAGTCATCAGCCCAGCATACTTAACCCTTTCTTACTGCAAATCACAAACTTTCTCACTGAAAATCCCAATTCATAAGGCTACCTTCTCTGTATTTATACTCTTGCTGCTAAGTACTGCTGATGGAAAATTATACTTATAAAGACTCAGTGGAGGCTGGGGATCATACATTTGTAGAGGTCTGACCCCCATAACTGCATGATTTCATCCAGCAGCTCTTTGTGTTTCCTATCCCATCACCCTCTTCTCTCTGCAAATGCATCAACACACACATGTAACTGAGGTCAAGTTCTCAACTTATGTATATAACCTTATCAATATCTGAATCCTCTTTTCCTTCCTATTGTCTGGTCTCAGAGGAGGAAGTACCACATTATGACATCTTAAATGCTCTTATTATTTATTCAGGTGTTCATCTGCTTCCTCCAGGAGTAGTTTCACGTCATTGGGCTTGCATCCTAATCACCCAAGTAGTTCCACCTCTTCCTGGCTGTTGGACTGCCTGAGGTAAGGAATTATTTTTCTTTGAGGTTCATTTGGGGCTCAAGCCTGGTTGCTGATATATTCTTAAATGGCAGGGATCCTGCAGGAAGTGCGAGGCAAGTGGATCTTCGGCTCAGACACCAGCCCTTCCTGAGACACCTGGAGGAGTCCCTCTGCTCTCTGCTATCCTAGCTTGGAGGTCAGGGAAGATTAGCCTTACCATTGGCTCTCTCCTGGCTTTTGGGAGTCAGGAGGACCAGCATACTCACATGTGGGGTCAAGATAGACTATCCTAGGAGCTACAGTTTGATAAACGCCAAGCTCTTCCTAGTGTCCACTGACTTTGGTCCTCATCCTTCAGTCTGGTTCACAGGGAAAGAAGCCGCACACCAGGTCACTCCACTGGGAGCCTGCATGACTACGGCCCTACTTTTACCCAGTTGCCTGAAGGTCCCAGTAGCCCCTTGTCTCAGGAGAGGCAGTTAGCTTGTAGAAATAGACAGCAGGGCGCTACCTTCAGGATGGCCTTTTCTAGGATCCAGATAGCTAACTGTCTCTCTAGTTACCTCCTTATCGATCTCTTTGATTTATTGCCAACCTTCTCAAAAAATAAACTATACCTGTTTTCTCCCTTTCCTATCTCACATTGCCTTCAAATCCACTGCAGTGAAACATTAGTCCTGACACTTACCTGAAACTGCTTTGGCAAATGCAACCATTGACCTCCTAATTGCCACATGCCTCGGAAGCTTCATGGTTCTCAGACCTTTCTTGACTTCTCAGCTACACTTACTCTTGCTGCTCACTCCTACTCCCTTTTTGCCTCTTTGGCTTCCCTGACAATACTTTCTTCTAATCCTTCCCTTATTCCTCTGGTTCTTCTTAGTCTCCTTTTCTAGCTTTCCCATTTCTCCTATGCTCTTAATTTTGGTGTCACCCATAGTTCTGTTCTCTTCTTTTCTCACTCTACTTGCTGTCCTCTGGGTAATCTCACCTAATCTTTAAAAATTTATATTTAGCCACTTGTACATGAATGATTCCCAAATTCAGGTGTCTAGGGCAGTTCTCTCTTCTGAACTCCAGATCCATTTATGCAACTGCCAACAGTACATTTCCACCTGGACATTCCGTATGCATTCTGAACATGGCATTCCAAAGTGGAAATGATCTTTCTCAGAAGTGGTACTGCATAGCTCAGGGGTTGGTGGACTGAGGCCCACGGGCTGAGTCTGGGCTGCTGCCTGATCTTTGTATGGCCTGAGAACTAAGAATGGTCTTTAAATGTTTAAATAGTTGGGAAAATGGAAAGAGTAATATTTTATAACACATGAACGTTATATGAAATTCAAATTTCATTGTTTATAAGGAAAGTTTTATTGTAACTCAGTCCAACCCATTGTTTATGTTATTGTTTATGTTTGGCTATAGCTTTTCACTGCAGTGACAGAGATGAGTAGTTGCAACAGAGATCAAATGATCCACAAACCCGACAATATTTACTACCTAGCCCTTTATGGAAAAATTTGCTGACCCCTGGTGTAGCTAAGTGGACCTAACTTTGATTCTCAGCTCTACCGTGTATTCTCCATATAACCTGGGCAAATCACTTCTTTCAATCGTAGTTTCCTCAGCTGTAAAATGAGAATTGTGTTTATTGCTCATGGTTTTTGTAGGGTAATAAGATAAAGCATGTAAGACACTTGACACAGTACTTGATGTCTATTACCTTGTACATGTTAACCGTTGTTATTTCTCTCCATACTCATGCTCCCTCTTATTTTTTTCTATCTTTGTGACAGCTTCATGGTCTACCAGTCACCCAAGCCAGACACTTGGGAGTCATTCCGAGCCTTATATCCTATTTGCTGATTTTACCTCCACAAAACCCAAGGCGTCCATCCTTTTTTCTTCACATCCACTGCTGTTTCTTTAGTTCACACCCTGATCTCCTCTTGTGCAGATTGTCTCTCTTGACTCAGATCTTGTCCCCATTTCTGTGTTTTCTGTGCTGCAACTTGTGTATCTTAAAATGAAAATCTTGTTGTGTTCCTCTCTATCTTAAAACCATGCAAGGACTCCCCATTGTTTGCATGATAAAGCCCAAGTTCCTTTCACCGTCCTCCATGGTCAGTTCTCTGCTCAGACTTAATTCTCACCATGCCTACCTTAGACACCATGTACCAGCCTTATTATGCCTTGAATTCCCAAGGCAACCTGGAATGCTGCACACACCTCCCCACCCCCCATTAATCCAGGTGGCTTCTAGTACTTCACTTTCAACATTAAGTATTTGAGAATCACTGTGGCTACGAAGTAAGTTTTTCTTTCATTCTAACCTCTCCCTATTCTCATGCAGAATTGAGGACTCCCTTCTTTGGGTTCATATGGACCCTCATGTTCTTTAGTCATAGCAAGTAATTGTGATTCTAGGTTATAAGCTTCTGAGAGCAGGATACATATTCAAATCCCAGGGTCCAGTACAGTGTTTGACACATTATGGAAACTTATGAATGTTTATCAAAAGAAAGAACAAATTCCTACAAAAATTAGACAAACACGGAGATACCCAAATGACTGTTTATCTACCTCTCTTTCCCTCTGTGATTTTTCTTTTTTTAAAAATTGAAGTATCATTGATACTCTGTGTGATTTTTCAGAAGATCAAAGTGATTCTCTAAGTGTGATCTCCCTGGAACAGCACCACCTGGCCATCTGTTAGAAATGCAGGTGCTTTGGTCCCAACGTACACTTCCTGAATGAGAAACTCTGGAGGAGGGGCCCAGTAAACTGCTGCAGTAAGCCCTCCAGGTGATTTGGATGTATGTTAAAGTTTGAAAACCACTGACCTAGACTATTTTTCCTTAAACTGTGGCTGTGGATCACCTCTGTTAGAATCACCTGGGCTGATTGTTGACACTAAAAATGCCAGGCTCCATTCCAGACTCTCGGGTGCACGAAATAGCTGTGCTTTCAAACCTGGCTGCACATTGGAAGTACCTGGGCAAGGCTTTAAAAACAACAGCAGAACACTGCTCTGAATTTGTTCCCAGAGACTCTGACTCTGCGTTTGGTGCAGGATGCCGACCAAGTGCTTATAAAAGCTCCTCAGGGGACACAAATGGACAGCTGAGGTAGGGAGCCCCTGCTTTCTGCCTTGTGAGCATGGGCTCTGGTGTCTGATGACTCACCTTCTAGTCCCAGTGGTGTGACTTTGGGCAAGGTAACTCTGTTTCAGCTTTTGTCTGTCATGAGAATTAAATGAGGTAATATGTGCAAAGTGCTAAACACAGGGTCTGGCTCACAGTATGGTCTTAATAGATGTTAATTATATTTTCATTAATGAATATAAACTCCTATGGTCCCTTATGTACACTAACATTTAGGAACTACGGAGCCAGAAAATCTTATTCGCTGAAACTAATTGAATGCTGGTGGAATTACTTTGCTCTTCATATGGTTTAACCAGGAACCATGTAAATCTCTCAACTTCCCGGTGTGCTGTTCCCTCCAGATAATCAGTCCTATCTAATCCTGATGGTGGTGACAAAGCTCAGGTGAATCTGCAGGGACACACAGCATGGGAAGTACTCCAGCAGTGCATTGTCATGATCTCTTGATCAGAAGTGTTTCATAGGTATATCTTTCTTCCTAATTAGGTTCTAGTTCTTGGAGGGGCATGGATTGAATCTTATATTTTGTTTTCATATCATAGAGCCTGGCAGAGTTAGGAATACAAGAGACCTTCAACTTGGCTGAAATGGAGGCTCCTCACATGCCAGTTTCAGGCCTGCCTAGTGTGATCCTGATGAGGTTTTCTGTATTCCTTGTGTCAAGGGAGGGAGTTAGTTATTTCAATTTACTTCCTAGGGCTGATATTTAAAACAAACAAACAAACAAACAAACAAACTCAGCCTTTCTAGTGTGCCTTCAATTTGCAAAGATTCAAAGAAAACGGACACAAAGTTTCCCCATGGCCAGTGTTGGAGCGCTAAGTATTTATTTCAGGCTGACATTGCAGGCATCACCAAGTATCCACTTAGTGCAGTCCTCCCTCACTGTGATGTCTCATTGTAAGTGGTCATTTTACTATGAATTGTATAAATACCCAAGAATTAAGTTTTCAGACACAGCTGCTTTTTAAGTCTTAAAACTTAAAGACTTGCCCTTTTATTTTTCTTCTGAAATTCCAAAAGGCATCCATTCACGAAGATTTAATTGACACCTTTAAAAAGGAAAATAATAATTAATTTTAAAAGCACAGAGGGTCACTATATATCTCATATTCATTATGGACAAAGAGTTTGTTAAATAAATCGCGATTCTGATTTTCATCCGTGATGAACTGCATGAATCGTATTTCCAGGAGATCGATGTGGTTGTTTCAGTAATTAGGGCTTTGTAATGATACCATCTACATGATTCTTACCATTGGATCCCATTAGGAACGACTGCCACTGTTGCAAGTTTTTGGTCAGAAATCAGTACATCAGAGAGTGGTCCCTTTGAACAAAGTTGAAGCAGAACTTTGAAAGTCAGAAGCAGGTTGGCGTTATGCTCAAACTTACCTCTCCTCCCTACAGTTATGTTCTGTGACTTTCTCTGTCCTTTGTTAAGTCACAGAGCATTGTTCTTACATTTTTGTATAAACTTACTATAGTGCTTTAAGCAGCTGGTTTTTATTTTAGTTAGAATTAGTCACACTGTTCTCTGGCCTTGGAATTTGTAAGAGTTTTGGGTGGAGAGGCTGTTCTTGGAAGCTGAGGTCTGTGTAATTTTGTTAGTTTTTTTGGCTTACTGAATTCATTGCTGTGGTTCTCGACAGATGAAGGGTGTATGTGAATTGGCTGTAATTTCTTTGTTGTATCAGGCGGAACTCTCCACCAAGTGACTCTTGGTAAATCAGATTTACTTACTTTCTGAAAGTTAGAGCATTACATAGGACTCCTAGAGAGAAGCTGGGTGGTTGTAAGTGCTCTTAGATTGTTTTATCACTGTAAGATTCTCCAAATACCTCTAATTGTGCACTGATACACTACATGAGATATAATTTAGGGTGATTCTGGTGTATTTGTTAGAGTGTTAGAGCTTGGATGATCTATTTAAGAACTTCTCATTTATATCATAGTTTATCCTTCAGATAAGCCAATTAGGAATGACAATTTTCCACCACTGAAATTTCCAGTCACATCAATGTACCTTTATATTTCAAAGCTGGTTTAATTTCCCACATTTTATCAAATTCTAATGGTAATTTTTGCAATTCAACCTGCAGAGCTAATTGGTAGAAAACATTTAGTATTGATGTTACAGCTGATTTGTTTTCCTATCTAAAAATTCCACTGAGTTCTTTCATTTGTCAGATAATTGTCGAGTGTCTGCCGTGTGCCAGAGGCTGGGGGACCCTGGGAGTGTGGAGGTGGACAACAGTCTCTTCTCTCAGGGACTTGCCGTCCAGACGGTGTCAGGTGGGTGGTAAACGAGACAGCCCAACACAGCATGCTAAGGACTGTGCTGGAGACTTGCAGTGCCTTCCTCGTATGTGTTCCTTCTTGCCAGGGGGAGTCAGGGATGGCCGTTCTGGTCATTCTCTACCTCCGTCTCTCCTGAAAATGAGTGGAGACTCCATGATTCAGAGCACAGAGGGGTGTAGGCTTTCCAGCTGGTTCTTGAGGAAATGAAACAAAACAAAAAGCTTTTGCACACGAGGTGGTGCTGCTGCTCTGTAGCAAGAGCTGGCCATCACTCTCAGAGGCGGGTGGGAGCCTCCTGTTATCTTTTGGCTTGTGCTGAAAAGCTGAATTCTTAGAATCTGCCCTCCTCGGTCTTTTAGAGCTTTTAATTCCTAGGTGCATTTACTTTCAGAATGAAAAGACCTACTTCATCTCTGAAGTGCTATTCATCGCCCACCTTACAAGGGAATGCTTTTGCTTTCATTAAAAGTTATCGAGGCTTTCCTGGGAGTGTTCTTGAGAAATATGGTATTTGCTACCTAAATGCCCCGGGGTTTTGTGTTTTGTTTTGTGATTTTGGTTGGCCTGATGAACTTTTGGAATGGCCTTAGCTGTTGAAGGACTTTTTTGAGAGGGTGGAATGGAGGCCGGAGAGGGAGGTCCCAAGGCACTGAATTGCATTTGAGTTTTTTACAATTGCTGCAGTATTTCTGGTAAGAAAAGTTATTAGGTGTTTATGGATGTTTCAAAAGACCAAGGGAAAAAAAGCAGATTCCACGTTAAAATATCCACTTGGGGACCCTTAACACTCAGAACAGAACCTAAGCTGGGACTGCTAAGGGGTGTGATCAGCGTAAAGCAGCAGTTGTTTCTAACGGGGTGGGGGGGAGGTGTTAGCTGGATGCAGTCCAAGAGGAACAGGGTTGCCAAAGTATTCCCAGAGGAGGATGGGCTGGCTTGGCCAGGTGGATCAGGAATATAGGTTTTCTTCCTACTGAGTCACACCCAACTTCTTCCCACACAGGGAAAGCCCAGTTCTGTTCACAGAGGCCTCTCTCTTTGTCTGCCTCCTCCAGGAGGTGTGGTGAAAGCAGGCTTATGGGAAGAGATAAAAAATCAGAATTCTGCAAGGGGCACAAAAGAGAAAGTATTTTTGGCTAATAATTTTGGGTTGCTGTTTTAGAATAAAGTGATTTTTCCCCCTATTAGAGATGAAGTTGCTTTGAATTGGTCTTTGCAGGGCAGATGAGGGAGTGGCCTTGACCTGGTCCACTCTCCCATCTGATCCACTTTGGAAACCACAAGCTTCATCTGCTGTTCAGAATCTAGCATTTGGCCATGGGTTCCTTTAGAATTCAAGTTCTGGAATATTCTGGGGAAAAATCTAAAATATGCTTAAAAGGTTATAAAAATTCTATCAGATATTCTTTTGAAAATATTGTTTTGACTAAGTAGTATGAATAAGGGGATCCAATGTTCATGTCTTTCTAATCTCTTCAGTGCTAAGGTGGTAAATACAGAGTACACTGCAACTTAACATATCATGATACCATTTGTTCCTAGACTGATTCAACATATATATACATTATACTATATTATATGAAGTCCATGTAATATATGCATGTTATATAAAATGATTATATAAAACATTGCGTATGTGTGATGTATGCAACATTAATATAGGTTTATAATGCATATTTTAATTATACATTAATGTACATGGCTGTTTTTTATTATACATTATGGGATACAACAGTAATAAAAAAACTGCTACTTAGTAAGATTTAGGGCTATATAAATAGTAATTATATATTCTAAAGTTCCAATCAAATTAAATATTAATTTGGCACCCACTCCCTATAAAACTCTTTTTTAGTTACTATTTGAAACACTTATAATAAGTTCAGGACAGAATCATAAAAAATTAAATGAATTAGCCAAGACCCAACTTGTAAATGGGTTGTGTTCCATAAATTTCTTGTAAAACTTTGTAAATCAGGACACATTCCTATTAAATGGATAACACATAGTGGTTAGTTTCCCTGGTTAGATAGCAAAAGCTCGATGAAACCATAATGACTTTTATAATAACTCCAGCCTGGTTTCTGGGGCTTGGGAGAAAGGAACAATGTGATACAGAGATGAGAGGAAAGTAGAGTTTTTCTGCTTTTCTAAAGTGGAGCCAACCCTTAACAGAATATTTTAAAACAAGAAAAATTTATGTTTGGCCAGTGCCAGCTTCCCTTTCCATACCCTTCTCCCAAGCGTCCAGGACTCTCATACTAACCTACATGCTTCCCACCTCATGGTTCTCCACTCAAGTCTAATATACTCCTAATGTGCTCCATGTCCTAGAATTCTCACCCCACCCATTATAACAGTGATTTGAGGAATACAGTCTTTGCACAATCTGCATTAGAATCACCTGAGGTGCATGCTAAAAACAGATTTCTGGATACCACTCCAGACCATCCATCAGAACATCCAAGGATAGGGACTGGGAATCTATCTGGATTTATAGCAAGCTCCTTGAATCACATTTAGATTGGGCACCTTAGAAGTGAAACTCATTTCATCAGAAGGGCCAATCTTGTAGAATATTATTCATCCTTAAAAGAGGAGATTCTGCCATTTGTGACAATATGGATGAATCTGGGGCAGGGAAATGAGGAGATGTTGGTCAAATGGTACACAATTACAGTTATGTAGGTTGAATAAATCTAGAGGTCTAATGTACAGCATGGTGAATATAGTTAATAAAACTGTATCGAAACTGAAAATTTGCTAAGAGTAAATTTCAGGTACTCTCATCACACACACACACACACACACACACAAAATAATAATTATATGAGGAGATGGATATATTAACTAGCTTGATTGTACTAATCCTTTTACTACATATGTATATCAAGACATCATGCTGTATACCTTAAGTGTATATACTTTTTTAAATTGAAGTATAGTTGATTTACAATGTGTTAGTTTCAGGTGTACATCAAAGTGATTTAAGTATACATATACCTATATATTTTTCCAGATTCCTTTCTATCATAGGTTATTAAGAAATATTGAATATAGTTCCCTGTGCTATACAGTAAGTCCTTGTTGTTTAGCTATTTTATATCTAGTAGTATGTATATATTAATCCCAAACTCCTAATTTATCCCTCCCCACTACCTCTTTCCTCTTTGGTAATCATAGTTTGTTTTCTATGACAGTGAGTTTACTTCTGGTTTCAAAAAAGTTCATTTGTATCATTAAAAAAATTCTACATATAAATGATATTATATTTGTCTTTCTCTGCGTCTGTCTACAATTTTCACTAAAAAATAAAAATAAATAAAAATCATGGGGAAAAAGAAGAGCCAATAGTGCAAATGTTTCTGAAGCTATGGTAGGCACTGGTTGGCTTGTGAAAACACAAACTACTGGACCCTCACCGCCAGAGTTTCTGATTTAATAGGTCTGGAGTGGACCCCTGAATTTGTATTTTTAACAAGTCCACAAGTAATCTTCATGCTGCTGGCTGGAGGACCACAGTTTGAGAACCACTGATCTATTATGTAGATTCAGTGGAATCAAGAGATGTTTGCATTTTGAAAAGCGGATGCTTATTAACCCAAATGGATCTCAAGTAGTGGAACATAGCAAAAGTGAAAATGAGAAGGACATAGAGGGTTAGGACTGTTGAATAGAGGCTGAGATGTGTGTACATGTGTGTGTGTGTTGGGGTGAGGTGACTGGGCATCTTGAGATCTAATTTGGAATCTGACTGGATTTCCATCCCCCCAAACCAGGTTCTGCTTTTCACAGCTTCTTCTCTCTAATATAACCCCAGATCTTTCCATTAGCAGTTCCAAAAGCAGTGACAATAAGAGGATAAGCTGGGGGAGAGAGGTGTGGAAGCTGTTCATTTCTGAAAATCTATTGTGCTCCATTTCTTTAAATTTGCCAGTTAGAATTTTACTTTGGCCACCAGAGGGCTCTCCTAACATTGTATAAATAGATCGTGTAGCCTTGGAAGAGAGAAGTGGAAGTGATCCTTCCATCTAAAAAGCCTAGACGGAATAAATTTGCAATTAGGGAGTTTTACACTGTTTTGATTATTAAGTTTTCCATGAAATTATAATCAGATTTAAAAAATCACTAATTGGCAAACAGAAAAGGACAATAATAGATAAGAACAAGAAATAAACAGGCTTGGAAATTTGAGTTTTACTGTAGTTGTTGGCTAGTAAAATTTGTACAGTGATAATTCCCAGATGTGTAGGGGAGGGATTTGAGAATTACTGAGTATTTAAAAAGGAACTAGCTATTCCAGACTCAGAGAGTATTTTGGGGGTTTTTTTGTTTGTTTTTTTTTGGTTTGGTTTGGTTTGGTTTTTGCTTTCTAGACCAAAAAGCCTGCATTCACAGTCCCTATTTCATAGGTAAGAAGTTTTTCCTGCTGTGGATATGAAGTGTAAGTCCCAAGTGTCTCTACATATTGATTCTTGGTTGAGCCTTTTATTAGTCTTGACAAAGCGAGGGAGCTTTCAAGGCAAATCAGATTGTTTAAATAGACAATAATGTTGTGCACAGATTAGTTATTTGTAGGCTCTTAGAGACAAAAAACCCCACCACACTGAGAAAGATGACATATTTCCTAGCCATTCCAAAGAGACATGCTCCTAAATTTTAAAGCAAAATAGTTTGGTTTAGTAAAGAGTGGAATCAAGGCTGGTTTCACAGGTGTTTGATCTGTGCAGTTACACAGGGCCCTGAGCTTAGAAGGGCCTTGTGCTTAGTTTAATAGTCTTCTCTTGTCATTTTGAATTCTTAATAATTTTTGAATAAAGGGCCTCACATTTTCATTTTGCACTAGACCCTGAAAATTATGTAGCTTGTTCTGAATGCAGTAGATTGTCTTCCATCCTCCTGTTTTTGTTTTTGTTTTGTTTTGTTTTTAGATAAGTAGTTCTTGTCTTTGGTTGTACTTTAGAATCACTTAGGGAGTTTTTGAAAACCTCAAGACCCTGGCTGTCCCCAGACCAGTTAACACCACAATCTTCCTGGGTGGGTTCCAGGCATTGGTATTTAAAAAAATTCCTCGAGTAATTCCAATATGTCGCCCAGGCTGAAAGCCACTGTAAGTTTGAAGCCTTGTTTTCGGAATCTTCCTTCCATATCAACCCCTCTGCTTCAATTGCCCTTGCAATTTAATGGGCTTGTAAGATTTTATTTATTTATTTTTAATTGAAGTATAGTTTATTTACAATATTATGTAAGTTCTAAGTGTACCATATAGTGATTTTTAAAGGTTATACTCCACTTATATTTTTTATAAAATATTGGCTATATTCCCTGTGTTGTACAATGTATCCTTGTAGCTTATTTATTTTATGCACAGTAGTTTGTGCCTCTTAATCCCCTACACCCATCTTGTCCCTCCTGCTTCCCTCTCCACTGGTAACCACTAGTTTGTTCTCTATGTCTATGAGCCTGTTCCTTTTTTTGTTATAGTCACTAGTTTGTTTTATTTTTTAGATTCCACAGGTAAGTGATATCATACACTTATAAGACTTCAGATCCTTCACACAGGCTTTACGTGTTAGAAGAAAAAATTGTATGAAATTTGAGTTCTTTATATGATGTTTTTTTTTTTATTACTTTAAAGATTGTGGAGTTACAAAGAAAACCATCTTTCTTAAATATAGGTCTAATCACACTTGCGTTTCCTTTAAAGTAGCAAATTAATGTACTTCGAGAGGAAAACCTCAGATATTTAGTGAGAATAAAACTGAAGAGGGTAGCATATAGACTCCTCTTCTTTGCTATTGGCTTAATATTCACTAAGCACCTTGCCCTGGTCAGACCTGCATCAGGTTTCATTAAATGCCTCTTTTCTATCTGAAGGGTTTTTTTTGGGGGGATGCTGATTATTTTTTCCTTATGAGTCACCTGTGGGCTTTGGCAATAATCTAGAAGTGTCTGGTCCCAATCCTTCTGGATTACAGGAATTGAAGCTCCCAATTAGGGACCTGGGGTCCTGCAAGGGCAAATCCCTTTAACCTTAATTCACTGGGGGCCTCCTCCGAACAGAGCTGTTTTGCTGCCTCCAGCCTTCTTATTCCCTAACAAAACAGCACACAAGGAATTTCTTTCTCCTTAGCATGTCTTCCTGCATTTATGTCTATATATACATAATTTAGGGATTAATTCCAACCCTTTTTAGATATTTTACTGTAAGAGTTGTATTAAATCTTTCTACTTGTTAGCCTTGAATTGAGCATGAAACAGAGAATCACTTAATGGCAAAGTAATTAAATGTTTAATGAAAATATTAATAAGCTGAAACCCAAGGGAGATGAAAAACAGAATAATCCTTTAGCTCTCGGAGCTCAGAAATTCAGACCCACAAGGAGGCAGTGTTTTATTGCTAAGACTTATGGTGAAATTAGAAATAAGAGATGATGGTGAAGCTAAGGTTTGGAATAAGTTATTTTGATATTAAATGGTTTTTCTTTAGCAAATCTAAGAGTAATCTAAATAATTTATGTATAAAACTTCAAATTTTGGAAAGTGAATTTGCTTTTTACATATATCATCCTCTGAACTGGATGTGTATATTTTTAGATTCATAAAAATATGATTTAATAAACACTCAATATCACATATGATGCCAGGTGCTTTACATATGTTATCTCTAAACCTCAGGACAGCCATGCAAAGTAAAGATTGTCCCATTTTAGACATGAGGAAACTGAGTCTTAGAAAAGCTAAATGGCTTTCCCTGGGTCACACAGCCTGTAAATGTCATAACTGCAACTGCAACTACCTTTATCTCCAAACTCTGCCTCTTTCCAATTTAAAAAAAAACTGTGGTAAAAGTATACATAAAATAAAATTTACCATTTGAATCATTTAAATATACAATTGTGTGGCATTAAGTTCACTCACATTTTTGTGTAAACATCACCATTATTTGTCTCAAGAATTTTTTCTTTATCTTAAACTGATAATGTTTTCAAGGTTCATCCATATTGTAACATGTATCAGGATTTTATCCATTTTCAAGGCTGCATAATATTCCACTGTAACTGTATATCACATTTTATCTGTTCATCCATCAGTGGACACTTGGATTGTTTCCACCTTGTGGCTATTATGAATAATGCTGCCTTGAACACTGGTGTGCAACTATCTGTTCAAGAACCTGATCCTTATTCTTTTGGGAATATACCTAGAAGTGGAATTTCTGGATCATTTGGTAATTCCATGCTTAATTTTTTTAAGGAATCACCATACTGTCTTAAAGGCATAGATTTACATTGGGGCATTTGACCTAAAAAAAATCCTCTGTGTGGAAGGCTGAGATGAAATTCAGCTGTGGAATGGACCAACAAGACCAGGTCTGTCTCCTTGGTTTGTGGGCTCTGATTTAGGCATAGAGTTAAGGGTACATAAAAGTCATTGAAGGGGGATAGGATGAGAGAGAGATCCTCCTCCTCTCACTGTGGGCCCTTTACCAACAAGTGGCTGTCTACATCTCTCTGGCTCTTGCCCTGGGTATTCCAGAAAGAAGGAAGTTCTTTTGAAAGTATACACTTTTAGGGTGGGTTTATCCTTTTCAACACAACTAAACCCAAACATCTCTCTTTCTGGACTCTGAAGGGAGCAAGGCCTAATCTCTGATCATTTTATTGTTAAAATTACAGACACACAGAACCACCTTGCAATCACAGATATTGAATAATCCCATTTATGAGCCACTTGTCATGTTCTTATAATCATGCTAATAGAACAGAAAAAATAAAAACAGTTTGGCAAGGTGGATGTTGGTCAAGTAATGATGACTTAACAATAGATTTCAGCTGTACTGCTAATGCCTTGTGTATTAATGGACATTTAATGGCTTTCTATGGATTTGCTTTGGCAATAATCATTGTGTGTACATTTTCAATTCAACAAACATTTATTACATTTCTGCTCTGTCCTATTATTAAGAGTAGAGGAAAAACTAAAGGGCTCACTAACGATTACCCCTATGCTCCATCCCAGACCTTCTTTCTCATTTCTATAACTATAGAGCTGGAAGAGGATCATAGAATTTATCCAGCCCAGTCTCTCTTTCTCTTGATTCTACTTCCTCAATGTATTGTGGATGAGGAAACCGGGGCCCACAAAGAAGAAACTGTTACGAACACAGAGATGTGGGTTTGAATCCCTACGTGTGTGTGTATATCTTTCATTGGCTTACTTAAGCTTTCTTAATCTCAGTTTCATCTGTAAATGTGAGCTTCAGACCCTCCCTTTGTTCTGAAATATTGTCTCTACTCAGCTTGTGTGGTATCACACTTTTTAGGTATTCTGTCTTCTTCTCTGGTTATTCATTCTCTTCTTTCATAGTCCCTACTCCTCTACTTGTCTCTGAACATTGGAATTCTTAGAACATTGCTTTGGGCCCTTTTCTCTTCCTCCTCTATACTGTTTCCTTGAGCAATCTCATCTGTCCCCATCTATGGGCTGGTAAACTCTAAATATGTATTTCGTTAGCCCTGAAATTTCTCCTTTAAAAAAAATTTTGGGGGGGTAATTAGGTTTACTTATTTATTTACGTTTGGAGGGAGTACTGGGGATTGAACCCAGGACCTCGTGTATGCTAATCATGAGCTCTACCACTTGAGTTATTCCCTTCCCCCTGAAATTTCTCTTTTGGTATTGTATTCGTGTTCCAAACCAATACACCCATTTGTGTGCTTGATTCCTGCAGTTATCCCACAGGCACTTCAAATTCCACATGATCAAAGTGGGGCTCAGGGTCTCCCCCATGCCTGCTCCTCCTCCTGTATTTTCTATCTTAATAAAAGGCACCACAGCTGAGGTTTCCAAGTCAGAAACTGAGGGATCTTTATATCCAGTTGAATTCCCAAGTTTCATTGCTTCTACCTACTGTTGAATTCCCAAGTTCCATTGCTTCTACCTGCTGACTATGTCTGGTATCCATCACCATCTCCATTCCCACCAACATTTTATTGCCACCATCCTTATCCAGAGACCCATCAATTCTTACCTAGACAACTACCACTGTCTCCTAAATGTTCTTTCTGCTTCAAATGTCGCTCCCCCCAATCCATTCTTCACACTATCCTCAGAGTGAACTGTTACTCAAACTCATCTGATATATCACTCAAAACATTTTAAATAGAGGAATACCTCTATTTACCTGTGTAGCAGGGTAGAACATTTATTTTCTTAACAATGGGAACTTTAAGAATTTTTCTTATCAGGAAGAAAATGGTCTTTGTTAGGAAAAAGACTGCAAAGAACTACTGGGGATGGGCTGAGAAAAGTTCTAATGACACGAGATGTCAGAAACCAAGTTCACAAATAATTGTCAATCAAAATAAATAGGAATATAAAGTTGGTTCAAGTCCTGATAATGAAGAGGCTAAGATCTTTGGAGAACCAGAATTCTGTTATTCGCTTTAATTTTTACATTGCAATGTTATAACCCTCTCAATGTACTCTGTAAAATCTGCTACTTACACAGATTACCTGGGTGTGTTGGTGATTATGTGTGTATATATGTGAGTGTGAGTGTGTGTGTGTGTGTGTGTGTGTGTGTGTGGAAGAAAAGAAAGAGCAGGTTCCATCTTCTGATCAGTATTGTGTAGGAATATTACCAGCACTCATTCATGGCAGTGATAATCCTTTAACTGAATTAAGCAGGAATTCACAGTCAGTAATATAAACCTATTAGAAATTTGATGAAGTCCTGGGGAAGGCGTTGGATTTTACAAACTCCTGTGGAATGAGGTTTTATTTTATTTATTTATTTTTTTATTGACATACAGTCAGTTACAATGTGTCAATTTCTGGCATACAGCGCAATGTCCCAGTCATACATATACATACATATATTTGTTTTCATATTCTTTTTTCATTAAAGGTTCTTACAAGATATTGAATATAGTTCACTATGCTATACAGAAGAAACTTGGTTTTTTAAAATTTATTTTTATATGTAGTGGCTAACATTTGCAAATCTCAAACTCCCAAAGTTATTCCTTTCCACCACCTTTCCCCTGGTAACCTTAAGACTCTTTACTATGTCTGCAAGTCTGTTTCTGTTTTGTAGATGAGTTCATTAGTGTCCTCTTTTTTCTATTTTTTAGATTCCACATATGAGTGACATCATATGGTATTTTTTTTCTCTTTCTGGCTTACTTCACTTAGAATGACGATCTCTGGGTCCATCCATGTTGCTGCAAATGGCATTATTTTATTCTTTCTTATGGCTGAGTAGTATTCCATTGTATAAATATATCACAACTCCTTTATCCAGTCATCTGCTGATGGACATTTGGGTTGCTTTCATGTCTTGGCTATTGTATGGTGCTGCTGTGAACACTGAGGTACATATATCTTTTCAAATTAGGGTTCCCTCTGGATATATGCCCAGGACTGGGATTGATGGATCATATAGTAAGTCTATTTTTAGTTTTTTGAGGAATCTCTGTACTGTTTTCCATAGTGGCTGCACCAAACTACATTCCCAGTAGTGTAGGAGGGTTCCCTTTTCTCTACACCCTCTCTAGCATTTATCAATTGTGGACATTTTAATGATGGCCATTCTGACTGGTGTGAGGTGATACCTCATTGTAATTTTGATTTGCAGTTCTCTGATAATTAGTGATACTGAGCATTTTTTCACATGCCTGTTGAAAATTTGTATGTCTTCATTGGAGAATTGCTTGTTTATGTCTTCTGCCCATTTTTGGATTGGGTTGTTTGGTTTTTTTTTTATTATTAAGTTGTATGAGCTGTTTATATATTCTGGAAATTAAACCTTTGTCAGTCTCATCATTTGCAAATATTTTCTCCCATTCCATAGGTTGTCACTTTGTTTTGCTTATAGGTTCCTTTGCTGTGCAAAAGCTTATAAGTTTAATTAGATACCATTTGTTTATTTTTGCTTTTATTCCTATTGCCTGGGTAGACTGCCCTAGAAGAACATTGCTAAGATTTATGTCAGAAGATGTTTTGCCTATGTTTTCTTCAAGGAGGTTTATTATGTCTTGTCTTATATTTAAGTCTTTAAGCCATTTTGAGTTTATTTTTGTGTATGGTGTGAAGAAGTGTCCTAACTTCATTGATTTACATACTGCTGCCCAGTTTTCCCAACGTCACTTGCTAAAGAGACTAATTTTTCTCCATTGTATGTTCTTGCCATCTTTGTTGAAGATTAATTGACTGTAGGTCTGTGGGTTTATTTCTTAGCTCTATATTCTGTTCCACTGATCCATATGTCTGTTTTTATACCAATATCATGCTGTTTTGATTACTGTATCTCTGTAGTATTGTCGTCTGGGAACATTTTTCCTCCAGCTTCATTCTTTTTCTTCAGTATTGCTTTGGCAATTCTGGGTCTTTTGTGATTCCATATACATTTTAGGATTATTAGTTCTAGTTCTGTGAAAAATGTCATGAGTAATTTGATAGAGATCACATTAAATCTGTAGATTGCCTTGGGATGTATGGCCATTTTAACAATGTTGATTCTTCCAATCCAAGAGCACTGGATATCTCTCCATTTCTTTAAGTCATCTTTATTTTCCTTAATCGATATTTTATAGTTCTCCATATATAAGTCTTTCACCTCCTTGGTCAGATTGAAGTTTTAGATCTGGCTTATCTAGATCTTTATCTACCTGACAGTGGGTTGCACATGATTATGTATGTATGGAATCTTCCATTATCTCTCCACTGCCTTTCTTTTCAGGTTCATCTCTCATTTCTCTTCCTTCCTGGACTTTATACTCCAGGTATGCTCAACAAATCATCTCTAACCTTCTTGCCTTTTCAAATGAAGTGCTTCTCTTCCCATTTTTAATTGGCCTAACTCTAGTTTTTCCTTCACATTGCTGCTTACATGTCATTCTATCAAGAAATTTTTCCTCATCTTTATCTAACTCTGTTTACAAGGTAGGCTGCAGATGGATTTAGTACTTAACCTATATGGGTAAAACTATAAAGTTAATAGAAGTAATATAGAAAAAATATCTTTAATGGCCTAGGTCAGGGAAGCAAAAATCATAAGGAGAAATGATGAACGTGATGATTCTATCAAAATTTAGTGTTTCATTCAACAGATGAATATACAGACAAATGTAACAGACATGATAAATTTGGAGGAAATACTTGCAAGGATATAGTATATAAAACATGTAAGGTACTCCTACAAATCAACAAGGAAAGAACAGAAACTACAACAGAAAAATGGGCAAGGGTTATAAACAAGTAATTCATGGAAAAAGAAACTCAAACGGTTAACAAGCATGTGACAAGAGCTCAAACATTAGTAATTAGAAAAGTGAGCATGAAAATAACGAGGAAAGAGCACTTTACATGCATCAAATAGGCAACACTTAGGTGACGTGAAGTGCTGTCAGGGAGTGGAGCTGGAGGAAGCTTCATGCCCTACTCAGCACTTTTTGGAGAGCAGTTTGGTGCTCTATGGTCAAATTAAGTGCAGCTAGTCCCGAAAAGCCACCAGTTCCCCCCTAGTCACATATCTCAGGGAAATCTCTCCACAGGTCCATAAGGAAGCATATTTGTGGATGTTAATTTTGAGTTGTTTGTGTACTGAGAAACTGAGGGCAAAATTAGGTGCCCATTACTGGGAAAGTAGAAGTGAAAAAAGTGTGGTAGATACACACTATGGGTATAAAACAATTCAGAAGTGATAAATTACATGTTCATACAGTAATGTGGAAAGACCTAATAAACATGATGCTGAATGAAAAAGTAAGAAATAGAATGAGGTCTGTAGGACAATATGGCTTAGGAAAGTGAAAAATATAAACTAAACACTACATGTTTCATAAAAACATATAAGAAGGGACTTCTGGTTTCCAGCCCCAGACAATATAAAGAGCTTGGAGACTGTCACTCCCATCATCGCAAGATGAAAGCTGAACAAACTGAAAATCAACAACCTTTCTTAGATTCATCAGGGACATGAGGCCACAGGGTAGACTGCTGCCCCCAAACTGCAGAGACAGATGGGTGAATACAGGGACTCAAAGCTTAACAGGAGCAGAAGCCCAGAGCTGGAGGAACAGCTATCAGTAGAAATTCTTTAAATTTTAATTGACCAGTTGCTAAGCATCCAGCTTAGACTAGCTTGAGTGTTAAAAACTCCAAAGGGTCCCAGTCTTAGGGTATTACATTTTCATGAGTTTTACCTCCAGAAGTCCCCACCAGGTTCTTAGGGTAGAAATTAGAGAAAATAATCCTCTGGTACATCTGACAGGGGGAGGGAAGAGTAGCCATTTTGAAATATGGTTATTTCCTGAGCTTGCTGTTCTTAACAAGCCCTGTCCTCGAGGGAAACTATTTTACCAAAACCTGATCAATTGGGGTTTTCCCAAAGCCTAACCAGTCTGGGGAAAGGAAGTATCCAACTCCAGCTCACACTGGCCTTTGACATAAACGTAAAGAAATACCCAGCTCAGGCTCACTAAAAGACTGAGGCCTAAACACAGGACTGTACATTTCCCTTCCCCCAACACCTCAACAAGGCTTCTGTGTAACTAGGGATAACAACTAAAAGAGCTGAAAGCCTCAGATTCTATTTAAGGAAACCTTAGGGAAGCCCAAAGGCAGCAGATGAGACAAAAACAAGGACACCAGAGGAAATTTTAGCCCCTGACATCACAGCTACAGCAAAGAGTAAACACAGCCTAGCTCCTAGTCAGATGGACTAGGGGATACAAAATGGTACAGCCACTCTGGAAGACAGTTTGGTGGTTTCTTACAAAGTCAGACATAGTCTTTCCACGCACCCCTAGATATTTACCCAAATGAATTAGAAACTTCTGCCCACACAAAAACCTACACACAGACACTTACAGCAGCTTTAATCATAATGATTAAAAGTTGGAAGCATCCAAGATGTCCTTCAATAAGTAAATGGATAAACAAACTGTGGTATATCCATGCAATAGAGTATAATTCAGTGATAAAGAGAAATGAACTACCAAACCATGAAAAGACATAGAGGAACCTTAGATGCATTTTACTAAGTGAAAGAAGCCAGTCTGAAAAAGCTGTATACCTGTATAACTCCAAGTGTATGACATTCTGAAAAAGGTAAAACTACAGAGGTAGTAAAAAGATCAATGGTTGCCAGGGGTTTAGGGGAAGAGAGGGGTGAATAGGTAGAGTACAGAGAATTTTTAGGGCAGCGAAACTATTCTGAATGATCCTGTAATGGTGGATACATGTCATAATACATTTGCCAAAACTCATAGAATATACAACATGGTGTAATGTAAATAACTTTATAATAATAATAGTATATCAGTACAGGTTCAATATGGTTAATAATAATGTATCAATACAGGTTCATCAATTGTGCCACTCCAGCACAAGATGTTAATAATTACAGGACCCTAACACTGGGAATGGTAGTGGGGATAGAGAGATAATATATAAGAACTCTTTGTACTTTCTTTACAATTTTTATGTAAACCTAAGTTATCTCTAAGAAGTAAAGTATGTTAATTTTTTTAACAGCTTAAAACAAAAGCAACTGCAAGACCCAGCACAGGGAAATGGAGAAGCCAATATGCCTGGGGACTTTTTTTTTAAGCTCTTTCTACTTGGCAGTCCTGAGGTTGATCGTGATAATCTGGAAGATACTAAGTATTGTAATAATACTTTATTAATAATAATTTATTAATAATAATAGTCTTCAACTCTCAAAAAAGCCCCATCCATCTGTGATTTTATAATCAACAGGTACACATCAACAAATTAGAATGATTGCCTATTTGCAGAGAGGGGAATAGGAGTAAGGAATGGGAATAAAAGGTCTAAATATATAAAACTAGAGATGACCTTATACAGACCAATGATAATGATGTGTCCTGTGCAGAGGGTGATTCCCTTAACTTTTGTAAAATGACTTTAAAATTTATCAGTAATTCTCATTTGGGGTGGAGAGTGCCATACCAGAATCTCTCCAGTATGTTACAGTGGATCAAAGGCTGAAGAGGAATGAATTAGGTAGTCTTACCAAGCTTGTTGAAAGTGGTTTGATATAGTGAAAAGAATGCCAGATAATAGTCAGAAATGAGTTCTGCTTAGGCTACTTCAACAGCATAGTCAAGAGATGAAAGCCTGAATTACACAAGCAATAGCAGGAGTGCAAAGGTGCTTTGGAGGTAGAATCATTAAAATAGTTTGTATTTGGGGGTGTGAAGGGTGGAGAAGAAATCAAGGATGACTATATAATTTCTGCTTTGGATGACTAGGAAGGTAGAAAACACAGATGGAAAGGGAGGTTTGGGAAATGGGTAAGAGAAATTCAGTCGGGGTGTATTGAGGTTGAGGTGTGTGGAGGTGAGGAAACGCACCTCACAGAAGCTGCTCACTAGGGGCAGCTTGCTGGATCAAGAGCTCCAGGTGCTGCTGTGCACTGACATCCATTACATCCATCAGACCCAGGCCAAGCCTTCCAAGGGTGGCTCCCAGCCAGTGACTGGATGTGGCAGGAGTGCCAAACAGGTCCTCTAGGTAGATTTAGAATTTCCTCCTTTCATCAGCAACGTTGGTTGGGGACTCTCCATCAGCCTTGCCAAAATTTCTTAGAACTGCATAGCAGTCTATGGTTCTTCCACTCAACTCCCCTTCCTCCTTTCTCCCCCCAAAAAAGAGACAGACTAGTTTGCCAGCCTTCACAGCCTCACTGACTTCCTCTCCATTTTTCCTCACCAGTATTGCCCTCAGTTCATCTCCTGCACATCTAATTCTGTTTTGGCATCTACTTCTCTGACAACCTGTGCTGACACAAGGTGTTATTGGGACATCCATTTACAGACACCTAGCTGACAGTAACAAATACACGTTGAGAGCTTTAGAGAGGTTATATCAATTATCATGCAAGTAATAGAAAACCCAGCTCAAACTGACTTAAATGATAAGAAAATTCATAATCTCGTAATCTCACTCAACAGGGAGTCCATAGGGAGGATAAGGTATTTCTAGGAATGGTATGATCAGGGCTGTGGCTACATTTCTCCCATACTCCTTTGGTTCTTCCCAACTCTGGTTGTGGATTTTGTCCTCAGGTGATTGTCTTAATCAGAGACAGCTCTTCTTCCAGCCTCAGCTCAAATATCTCACATTCTGTGGAGGTTTACCCAATCAAGTCTGTTCGATGCCATTTTCCTTCCTTTCAGAATTGATTGTCTTAGTTAAGGCTGCAACAACAAAAACACTGTAGACTGGGTGGTTTAAGCAACAAACATCTGTTTCTCACAGTCCTGAAGGCTGGAAAATCTAAAACCAAGTCACTGGAAGATCCATTCTCTGGTGAGAGCTTGCTTCCTGGCTTATAGACAGCCACCTTCTCACTATATCTTCATTTAACCTGGAGAGAGTTCAACTCTTGTATGTCTAGCCTTTTTTTAAACCTATTTTCTTTTTCTTTTTTTAAATATGATTTAAATGATTTACAATGTGTTAGTTTCAGGTGTACAGCAAAATGATTCAGTTATACATATATGTATAAAGAATATACATATATTCTTTTTCTGATTCTTTCTGCTTTATGTTATTACAAGATACTGAATATAGTATGGTATTTTGCTTTCTCTTTCTGGCTTGCTTCACTTAGTATGACGATCTCCAGGTCCATCCATGTTGCTACAAATGGCATTATTTTATTCTTTTTTATGGCTGAGTAGTATTCCGTTGTATATATACACACAACACATCTTCTTTATCCAGAAACTTCTCTAGTAACAAACTGTAGAAGTGATTCCTGAAAGTATAGTCTTTAACAGGCAGTTTTAAAACTCAATACTCCAAGAGGTAATATGGACTAAGCTGTATTAAATTCAGGGCTATTCAATTCATACCAAGTTATAAAAATTGGGCCACTTTAGAAACACACAGAAGTATTTTGAAGTTAATGTTGGCGGAGAACCATCATGCCCTTCTGCCAAATACCTTTTGTGCCATGGATGGACCTGTTGCCTAAGATGAGTATTTTTTAGTGATCAGTAGCCACCTGCTCCTCTTGATGGACTGTGAATGGATCCACAATTATGAGTTCATTGGCTTTCAGTTTTATATGTGCCTAAGGACTATTTACATATAATCCACTGTTATAGATGAGTTGTGTCCCCACCTCCAAATTCACGTATTAAAACCCTACCCCCCCAATGTTACTGTATTTGGAGATAGGACCTTCAAGGAGGTAATTAAGGTTAAATGAGGTCATAAGGGTGAGATAATTAAGATTAAATGAGGTGATAAGGGTAGGGCCCTAATCCGATAGGACTGGTATCCTTATAAGAAGAGAGAGAAACACCAGACTACCCTGTGAGGACACATCAAGAAAGCACTGTCTGCAAGCTGAGGAGAGAGACCTCACCAGACACCAACCTGCTAGAACCTTGATCTTGGACTTCCAGCCCATGGAATTGTGAGAAAATAAAATTCTGTTGTTTAAGGCACCCAATCTGTGGTATTTTGTTATGGAAGCATGAGCAGACTGATAACACCCATTAGCTGAGTCACTAAAACTAAGTGAAATAATAAAATTTGGGAGAGTCCATAAATAAAAAGCAGTACATCACCCAGAATACATATATATATATATATACACACACATACACATATATATAATATATGTATAATATATACACAAATACACACATATATATAGTTTACATGTATAGACTGAGTATGTGCTGGGGCCTGTTCTATGTACTTTACATATAAACACTCCTTTAATCTTTATGATTACATAAGGCTGGTGCTATTATTAACTCTATTTTACAGAAGATGAAACAAACCTACCACCTTCAAATTAGTAATTTTCCTAATATCACAGACTGGGTTTCATACTGACTCCAGACTATGCCTCTAATCACTGAATATCATATAGAACAGTTCTGTTCAATAGAAATATGATGTAAACCACGTATGTAATGAAAATTTTTCTAGGAATCACATTTTAAAAAGTAATGAGAAACAGGTAAAATTAATTTTGGTAAAATCTTTCATTTTAACACAATAAATCCAAAATATCATTTCAATGGGTGTTTAGTATAATTATTAATGATCTATTTTAATTCTTTCTTTAGTACTTAAGTCTTCAAAATCCAGTGTGCATTTTAAACTTACAGCAAATCTCAAGCAAAATTTATATTTCAAGTACTCAACAGCCACATGGTTACTGGCTATTGTATTGGACAGCCCATGTGTATAAGGCATTATAGCTTAGTAAGAAGCCCGGACAAGATTCTGCAAAGCTCCTACTTCATATATACACTCATAGTTGGATTTCTTCCAATTTTTCAGAAGGATGTTTTCTTATCACAGCATACCATTAGTGTTGTCTCAAGTTGGTTGTGGTTTTAAACTGCTACTATTGGTGTATGTATGAAAATATTTGTAGAATTGCTATTGCTTTTTCTTGTGAGTGTATGTGTGGTTGACATTTTGATATTATCAAGTTCTTTTTTCCCTAGAAAGTAGGAACATGTAGGAGGACTTCCTAGCCTTTTCCCCACATATAGTTACAAAAAAAGATAAAGAAAACTACTGAGGTAGATGGATTATTGGCTTGACCTGGACTAGCACTGTTTGTTTATAGTAAGTAAGACATAATTGTGAGATATGGTTAAAGGTGCTTGTATGACCATGAAATAGAGTGATGCTAACCAATTTACATAAATCCATCATGTCAAATGCAGTAGAACTGTGGGCCTTCCCATGACCTTACCATACAGATATGGTTTAGAAGTATTCTGAAGGGGTCTTTTCCCTAACATTAGCCTAACTCCAGTGCATACAGAGAAGTGGTTATTTCTAAACCAAATGAAAAAAAGAGCTTCACCATGTTATAATGCCCACGCATTTATTGTCTCTAGATTCCAAGGATAAGTGGATAAATGTGATGGTTCACATTTGCCCTTCAACTAGTTAGAATTGGTTCTCTAAGGCAAATGTTTCTCCTCCTTTGCTTTCACTTTACCAAATGATTGGAGCTGAAGCAATCTCTTAAAATGGTCGTGATGCACTCAGTGTTTTCTAAAGCAAAGCACTGTAACCATTTAGATCCTTCATCATTATTGCAATGCGTCCAGTGGCTCTTCTTGTAGAATTAATACATGGAGCTTCCATTAAGTGTTCTCAGAATCTACTCATAAATAGGCCAATCTATTGTCCTCTCAACTGAGTATTCATATATAAGAGTTGAAAAATATTCAGAAACATCCCCAGTCAGGAGGGAAAAAAACCACGCACAGCAGTTTTGATAAGAAAGAGTTGCTCTCTAAAGGGTTCTTAAGAGATGGGGTCCCCAAGGGATGGTAGAATAAATAAACTCTCAGAAAAAAACAGCTCAGAGTTTGGAGATCTGATAGTGGCCCTCCAAAACCCCCAAATGGTTGTCAACTTAGAAAATCCATGGAGGAAAAAGATTAAGAAAAACAAGCTGATTAGACTAGCAAAAAAGAAGAGAAAATATTACAGCAGTCTTCAAATATATGAACTGTGCCTTAGTCAAGAAGCCTGGGAGCAAGTGGAAGGAGCCTAATTCAAACTAGTTTAAGTGAAAAAGAGAATTTTATCTGTTCACATGACTGAGGAACATCCAAGGAACACCTGCCTTTGGGCATACCTGGGTCTAGGGTCTCAAACAATTCTTTCTTGATTCTCTTTCCTTATCTGTCTCTCTTTTCTGCTTAGTTTCTTTCTTTTCTGTCGTATGTGGCATTTGTCCCCATGGCAGAAATACGGCCTCTGGCAATGCAGGTGTCTTTGCTCTATAGTTCTGGCTCCAAAGGGAGAGAGAAAACTGTCCCTTGGCCTCCAGTTTGGAAAATTTCATGAATATTGATTGTTCTGAGTGGATTACTTACCAAACTCTCCAGTTGGACCAGTCACCGTGTCCAGGGGGCTCTAGTCCTGTGGTCAGCTTAGCCTGGCTTACAGGCCTGCCGTGGGTGGTGTGATGGGGAGGGAAGATAAGATACTGTGATTAGCAGCTCCATCAGATCCACAGAGAATGGAGGGGAGGTAGTGCCTCCAATTGGAATAGTGAAAGATAAAAATAATTAAGTGTTTTCCAAAGGTATTGAAGAAAACATAGTTAAGGTTCTAAGAGTTCTAAAAAAAAGCATTTTTAAAATTTAGAGATTTTGTTAAAGTAGCTTCCAATTCAGTAGGTTTGTGTCAATTTCCAGTGTACAGCATAATGTTTCAGTCATACATATACATACATATATTCCTTTTCATATGCTTTTTCGTTATAGGTTACTACAAGATATTGAATATAGTTCCTTGTGCTATACAGTAGAAACTTGTTATTTATCTATTTTATATATAGTAGTTGGTATCTGTAAATTTTAAACTCCCAGTTTATCCCTTCCCACCCCCTCTACCTCCTGGTAGCCGTAAGTTTGTTTTCTATGTCTATTAGTCTGTTTCTGTTTTGTAAATAAGTTCCATTATGTCTTTTTTTTCTTTTAGATTCCACATACAAGTGATATCATATGATAGTTTTCTTTCTCTTTCTGGCTTACTTCACTTAGAATGATAGTCTTCAGGTCTATCCATATTGCTGCAAATGACATTATTTTATTCTTTTTTATGGCCGAGTAGTATTCCACTGTATAAATATACACAGCTTCTTTATCCAGTCATCTGTCGATGGATATTGAGGTTGTTTCCATGTCTCGGCTATTGTATATAGTGCTGCTATGAACATTGGGATGCATGTATCTTTTTGAATTAGAGTTCCCTCCAGGGGAACAGTATAGCTCAAGTGGTAGGGTACATGCTTACCTTGCATGAAGTCCTGGGTTCAATCCCCAGAACCGCCATTAAAATAAAATAAAATAAACCTAGTTATCCACCCCCCCAAAAAGGGTTGGGTTAATAACAGTTGCTCACTGTATTGTTATAAATAATGAATTAGACAAGGCATGCAAAAAATAAAGATAAAAAAGAAATATGCCACAAACACCTAACATGGTGTGTCTGCCATATAAAAAGACCATTAGTAGAGTTCCCTCCAGATATATGCCCAGGAGTAGGAGTGCTGGATCATATGGTAAGTCTATTTTTAGTTTTTTGAGGAATCTCCGTACTATTTTCCATAATGGCTACACCAAATTACATTCCCACCAGCAGTGTAGGAGGGTTCCCTGTTCGCCACATCCTCCCCAGCAGTTATCTTTTGTGGGTGTTTTAATTATGGCCATTCTGACTGATTTGCTTTTCTCTGATAATTAGCAATACTGAGCATTTTTTCATGTGCCTATTGGCCATTTGTATGTCTTCATTGGAGAATTGCTTGTTTAGGTCTTCTGCCCATATTCGGATTGGGTTGTCTGGTTGTTGTTGTTGTTGTTGTTGTTAAGCTGTATGAGCTGTTTATATATTCTGGAAATTAAGCCCTTGTCGGTCGCATCATTTGCAAATATTTTCTCCCATTCCTTAGGTTGTCTTTTTGTTTTGCTTATAGTTTCCTTTGCTGTGCAAAAGTTTGTAAGTTTAATTAGGTCCCATTTAAACGTGACTTTTTTAAACCTTCATCCAAGTCCAGGATGAAAATATTGACTTTAGATGGTTACCTGTGGCAGGCACTATGATCCTCCTTGCTGTTAGAGAACTTTGGCTCAAGCTGTGTTTTCTAAAATCTACCCTTTTTCTTCTTTCTGAAATAAGGAGATTACCTTTCCATTCCAGGGTTCTGCCATCTCTCCAGTTGTCCATTTATCCTCTGAGATTCCTTGACTCAGAGACCACTTGAGCAAGTTCCTTATGGGTCCAAGAATGTAATTCTTTAAGATTTAGAAATTTGAAGTCATTTAATGTGGCTAAGTGCTCCTTTCTGATATCTACCTATTGGACAGTCATTTACTGATAATTACTTAAACTATGAAAAGGGTTAAACAGATTCTTTAGTGTGGATAGAAAGCTGATAATGCCTTACATCACACTAAATGCCCAATACATGAGTGAGTGGATGGACGGTTATAGGGTGATTGAATGAGTGAATGAATTTCTGACCAGTTTGAGTGTCTGTAATAGTGTTAGTGATACCATTGGGTGTTGACAATGAAAGTACTTCTTCACTAGAGGAATAGGATTTATGATTTATACAAGTTTTAAGATACTATAGACTTGTGACGTCTCCCGGGTTGCAACCGGTGCAGCAGTGGAGACCTTGTCTCCACCCATCCCCGGCTTGAGTCGCCCCGGCAACCAGGAGCTCAGCCAATCAGCGCACCGCCAGAGCCATGTCTGTGAGAAAAGCACTGATCATGCTGGCGCACTCAGAGAGGACGTCCTTCAACTATGCTATGATGGAGACCTCTGTAGAGGCTTTGAAGAGAAAAGGATGGGAGGTCATTGTGTCGGATCTGTACGCCATGAACTTCAATCCTGTCATCTCCAGAAAGGACATCACAGGTAAACTGAAGGACCCTGGGAATGTTCAGTACCGTTCTAACTTATAAAGAAGGCAGCCTGAGCCCAGATATTGTGATTGAACAAAAGAAGCTGGAAGCGGCAGACCTGGTCATTTTTCAGTTCCCACTGCAGTGATTTGGGGTCCCTGCTATCCTGAAAGGCTGGTTTGAACGCATGCTCATAGGGAAGTTTGCTTACATGTATGCTGCCATGTATGACAAGGGACCTTTCTGGAATAAGAAGGCAGTCTTTCCATCACCACTGGTGGCAGCGGCTCCATGTACTCTCTGCAGGGTATCCACGGGGACTTGAATATTATTCTCTGGCCCATTCAGAGTGGCGCTCTGCATTTCTGTGGCTTCCAAGTCTTGGAACCTCAACTGACATAATAGCATTGGCCACACTCCCGAGGATGCCAGAATTCAGATCCCGGAAGGATGGAAGAAACGCCTGGAGAATATTTGGGATGAGACGCCGCTGTGTTTTGCTCCAAGTAGCCTCTTTGACCTAAATTTCCAGGCAGGATATTCTTAGTGAAAAAGGAGATGCAGGATGAGCAAAAAAATAAGAAATTAGGCTTTTCTGTGGGCCATCACTTGGGCAAGCCCATCCCAGTGGACAACCAGATCAAAGCTGGAAAATAAGATTCACAAGACCTGCATTCCTTCTAAAATGTAGGCAAATCTAGCTTTCTTTTTCAGGCTTCCTTGACTTGCTTGCTTCTTTAAGATTTGTGTGTTTTCTTTTTCCACGACAATAGGAGAGAGAACAGACTGTATTCATAAATATAACTGATTTTTACGATTGCTATCATGGCAAAATCTGATTCGGCTCAAGAGGCCTCTGAGGATAATGAAGACAGGAAAGGTATAGAAAGATGCCACACAGTATTCTTTAAGGTCCTCAGCACAATTTAATCCTTCTCTTTAGGGAAATATTTTTAGGAATAAATCTGACTAGAGAGCACCCAACTTCTCAATTATCTATTTTTCTTTTAAGTCCCTCTCTGTGGTTCATGGCAGAAGGGAATTGCTCAAAGAAAGAAATGATGGAATCTGTCTGACCTAAGGAACTTGTTTAGTAGTTACTACTCTATGCTTATTTGTGATACATGTTGTCTTTAATTACTGCACAGTGACTATTATTCCTAAAATGAATGTCATTCTTCCTTCAACTTTTGTTGTTAGTGTACAATCCACATAGATACCTTGAAATGAAAAGCTAATAAAAATCTCTTCTTTACCTCAAAAAAAAAAAGATACTGTAAGTTTACTAGTTAAGATGTTATAAATCAAACACCAAGCTGCTTCCCTCAGCTAATAGGAGTGTTATTTTAGCTAATTATAAATTAGTATCTAAGTAGATTATGTGTCAAAAGACCTGACTTTTAACTTTTAAGATAGCAGAGATTAAGACCCTTTTTTTAAAATCTATAAACCTACTTAATTTTATTGTTTTTTAGCATTATCCATTACTTTGGTTTATATGATTTCATTTAGGTCATCAGATCTTTTAAGTTATGGGAGTCTATGATTGAAAACAAAATAAAGGAGTCCTTGGATAAGAAGATTGGGAATGACTAGACAAAATCTCTAAGATCCCTTTCAATCTAACATTTTACACGTTTTTAAAATCAGCTTTATTGATATATATTTACATACAACAAAGTTCACCTATCTGAAAGTGTAAATTTCAATAAGGTTTTAAGAAAATGCTTTTTTTTTTTACTGGAAAGAAAAACACTAATTAGTAGATGGAGAATTTTGAGTTCTCTTTTATCCTTTATTTTTTATATGAAACAATTTTATTTGAACACTTTGCATTTAGCCTCAACACTAATGTCATTATCATCACCAGGGCTGTTTGTTCCATTTATTGACGCCTCTAACAGAATTTTCTAGAGTACATCATCTTCATTTCTATATAAATTATTTGAGCTATTGCACTTTCTAAATCAGAGCATGGTGCTAGCACTGCATGTATATTACATTAGGAAAGTAGGTTCTTTATTTCATGTTGTAGGTGAATGATCTCTACAACAAAACCACTTTACTTAGTTATTATTTTATTCATTTAGTTTTAATTTAACTTTGAATAAACAATGAATCACCTGGTTAAAAATTAAAATATACAAAGTATACAGTGAAAAGTCTCCTCACCTCATCTCCCATCTGCTCAGTTGCTCCCCGAAATTTGAAATCACTTTATAGTTTCTTTTGTATCATACAAGAGTATATTTATTCAGATACAAATACATATAAATACAGGTCTCACTTGCCCAGCTTTTAAAAAACATTGGCACCCTTTAACATTCACCATTTTCCCCTAGCAATTGGTGAGCCATTTCTTCTTTTATTTTTCCTTTGCAAAAGAAAATACTTTTTATTATTTTTAGAACTTCAGATTATTCAGACTAAAATTTCCTGAAATTAAACATAGAGATTCCAGATATCCTTTAGTGATGTCCATTCATCCATTTAATTCATTCCCTCGTCAAAAATCTATTGATTTTCTGCTGTGTCAAAGATTCTGTACTCAGTGCTTTTTTTTTTTTAACATTTTTTATTGATTTATAATCATTTTACAATATTGTGTCAAATTCCAGTGTAGAGCACAATCTTTCAATTATACATGAACATACATATATTCATTGTCACATTCCTTTCTCTGTGAGCTACCATAAGATCTTGTATATATTTCCCTGTACTATACAGTATAATCTTGTTTATCTATTCTACAGTTTTGAAATCCCAGTCTATCTCTTCCCACCCCCCACCCCCTTGGCAACCACAAGTCTGTATTCTATGTCTATGAGTCTATTTCTGTTCTGTATTTATGCTTTGTTTTTGTTTGTTTGTTTGTTTTAGATTCCACATATGAGCGATCTCATATGGTATTTTTCTTTCTCTTTCAGGCTTACTTCATTTAGAATGACATTCTCCAGGAGCATCCATGTTGCTGCAAATGGCATTATGTTGTCAGTTTTTATGGCTGAGTAGTATTCCATTGTATAAATATACCACATCTTCTTTATCCAGTCACCTGTTGATGGACATTTAGGCTGTTTCCATGTCTTGGCTATTGTAAATAATGCTGCTGTGAACATTGGGGTACAGGTGTCATCCTGAAGTAGGGTTCCTTCAGCATGTAAAACAATGAAGCTAGAACACTCCCTTACACAATACACAAAAATCAACTCAAAATGGATCAAAGACTTAAACATAAGACAAGATACAATAAACCTCCTAAAGGAAAATATAGGCAAAACATTATCTGACATACATCTCAAAAATGTTCTCCTAGAAGAAATAAAAGCAAGAATAAACAAATGGGACCTAATGAAACTTACAAGCTTCTGCACAGCAAAGGAAACCATAAGTAAAACAAAAAGACAACCTACTGTACTCAGTTCTTAGAGGATCACAAAGATTATGAATCTTGCCCTTGAAGAACATGTAATATAGTAGGAGATGTAAGACATGAAGCTAAATAACTATGAGAGATGTATAAAATGCCACAGCAGTTCAGAGAAGGAAGAATTAGTTAAATCCTGTGGATAAAGGAAGACTCTGGGAGGAAAATGGCCTTTGAAATGAGCCATGAATGTTGGGTCTACGTACCTGTGGAGATGAGGTGAGAGAAAAGGAAGAACGTTTTAGGTTATATCTCAACACTCTTGTTAGCAAGTGACAGAGACTAAAAGTAGCTTAAACAAAGAAAAAAAAAAGTAGAAAGGTAATATATTAGTTCCTGTAAACAAATTCAGAAAAAACAAGGCTGGAGCTAGCATCAGTGTCAACAGCATATAAAAACTTTATTAGTGTTAGCCTTTTCTGTCTCTCCTCCCTCCATTCTGCTGCTTCTCCTCAAGGCCCCTTCTTGTAACAAATGATATAGTTGCCACTAATTTTGGCATCATATTCTTACTGTTCTCAATCCAAGAGTAAAGAGATAATTATTCCTTTGCTTCCAAATCAGAAATTTTGGGAAAGAACTGGCCCAGCTTGGTGGTTATACTGCACTGTGAGTTGGATAGGGAGGGGCTATGTTTGGCAGCCCCACCAGAAACACACTGAATTGGGGAGGAGCAGTGCTCTAAGAGGGCTGCTACCAGAGGAAGGTAGGAAGGGGTACACAGCAGGTACGAGGCATGGAGGTTCACTTACTACATGAGCAAAGGCATGAAGGCAGGAAATTACAGAATGTGCTTTGAGTATGATGAGAAGCTCAGTTATGTTTTAGAAGCAGAGCTGGGACAAGTATGAGGGAAGCGAGCCATCTATGGTGCACAGTAAAGGAGCTACTCACTCTCACGTGCCAATCCTGAATTTGTAAAACTTTGAGAAGAGTGCCTCCTTAAATTTTGTACTTTAGGCAGCTATCTTGTCTCAACCTAATCCTGGCCCTGTTTAGAAAGAAGGGATGGCCAACAGTGTTGAAAATCAACAGGCTGAATAGTTTGAGGACCAAGTAGAGTGACTTTGAGGGAACAGTTTTGATTGATGGAATGATGCAGGTGAAAACCAGATTGCAGGAGGTTAAGAGTAAGTGAAGAAATGAAGGCAAAGAATGTAGGCTACTTTTTCATGAAGTTTGGTTGCGAAGGGATGATAAGAAAGGAAGTGCAACTTGAGGGAAAAGCTGGTGGCCCAACAAGTTTACTTTCATTTTATTTTTGATTTTGGCAGTATCTGACCCCAAAAGCAGTCATCTGCTTCCTTGGAATGAGTTGAAGCGTTCCTGGCTCCCTTCCAACCAAAATTAATTTTCTACTAGCCTAGTAGTGATGTCTGAATTGCTACCATTAGTGATTTGGGGTTATTGAATTAAAGGATTATCTCCTAGCAGTAACTACCCTCCCAGGCCCCCATCTGTAAGTAATTCATTAAGCTTTTAGCAGCTATTTGTGTTGATGTGAATTGGTTTATTTGATTTTTTGGTGACAACTGAGAATAGATTTTGATAAGGGGGGGGTGAAGAGCACTGAAAAGTTTTAGGCAGTTTGGGATGCGGCATTTGTTAAAAGGCAAAGTAAAGACCTCACCTCCAAAATAGAAAAGGTAACCAGGTTCTAAGAGGTTACCTTTCTACCTCAGTTCTACCCAAGGCCAACTTTCTATTTGCAATCTTAAGCTCTCCCTCTCTTCATCAGTAAATCACTTTTCAAGGCAGTTTTGAGTAGAACCCTGTCGAAACTTTCTGAGAAAATGTATTTTGTCCCAGATAATAGAAAAGAGTACTGAACTTGAAGTCATAAAATGTGTTCTCTTCAAATGCTCACTGGGCATGTGCAGAGGCAGAATTACCTTGAAGCAAATGATGCTTGGGTTTCAAAATACCTCACCTGCACAGGCCCCTTTCAAGGCCCTGGGAGGGACTCTAGCAATATGTTCACACAATCATGCATTTTTTAAAAATTAGCAAAATAAGACAATTTAACTACAGTAGACTACTCTCTTTCCACTCTTATTTCCCCTTTGTCACATTTCCCCTAGTGCTGGGTGGCACTTGTCTAACCATAGTCATTTTTATGATGCAGTAGCTAAAGGGAGGTTGAGTTGGAGATACAGTTAGTTTGGATTTAGCAGAACACATTTTTATGGTTTGCTGTCACTTTTGTGTATTGTTAGGTTATCGCTAGCTGCTTCAGTGCAAGGATGTCTTGCAGGAATATTCCTACTGCCCACTGTGCTGATTTATGTGTCACAACATGAATGTTTAAGGCTCTTGATCACAAACTGGTTAATGAATGTTAACTAATGCAAAGATCATTTAAAGTGGATCACTGTTTAAGGAAACTTAGAATGTCATAAGAACCTTACTGCTCCTATATGAAAGAAACTTCACAGAGGCCTTCCCAAATTTAATACCAAATTAAATATGGCATTGCCAATAGTGAGCTATGAAGATGAAAGAAACCTTTCTAAATTATGAATACTGAAAATATTAGAAATCAACCCATACTATAGGAAAGACTGAATTATCTTTCTATTTAAGATTGTATTATAAGAAGCAATCAAAGAGCATACTGAGGAAAAAAATAGGGGAAAGTATTCTAGAGGTTTATACAACAGTTAATTAATAAAATTACTTTGTTATTATTTGGATTTTGTGATGCTTGTTATATTTGCCAGGTTTTAAAATTTCGTGATTGGTGTAATTTCTTTTTTTATACCCAATTTTTAAAAATCAAAGTATAGTTGATTTACAATGTTGTGTTAGTTTCAGATTCTTTTCTGTTATAGATTATTACAAGATATTGAATATAGTTCCCTGTGCTATACAGTGGAAACTTGTTGTTTATGTATTTTATATATAGCAGTGTATATCTGTTAACCCCAAACTTCTAATTTATCCCTCCTCCCTTTCCTCTTTGGTAACCATAAGTTTGTTTTCTATGTCTATGAGTCTGTTTCTGTTTTATAAATAAGTTCATTTATATCATTTTTTAAAGATACCACATATAAATGATACCATATGATGTTTGTCTTTGACTTTTGTCTGACTTACTTTACTTAGTATGATAATCTCTAGGTCCATCCATGTTGCTGCAAATGGTATTATTTCATTCTTTTTAATGGCTGAGTAATTATATATATATATATATATATATATATATATATATATACACACACACACACACACACACAATATATATATATATATACACAATATACTATATATATAATATACATATATACATATATGTGTGTATATAACTATACCACATCTTATCCATTCACCTGTTGATGGACACTTAGATTGTTTCCATGTCGTGACTATTGTAAATAGTGCTGTTATGAACATTGGGGTGCATATTATCTTCTCAAATTAGAGTTTTCTCCAAATATATGCCCAGGAGTGGGATTGCTGAATCATATGGCAAGTCTATTTTCAGTTTTTTAAGGATCCTCCACACTGTTCTCCACAGTGGCTATATCTATTTACATCCCACCAATAGTGTAGGAGGGTTCCCTTTTCTCCACACACTCTCCAGCATTTATTATTTGTAGACCTTTTGATGATGTCCATTCTGACTGATGTGAGGTGATACCTCATTGTAGTTTCGATTTGCATTTCTCTAATAATTAACAATATGGAACATCCTTTGATGTAGCCATTGGCCGTATGTATTCTTCTTTGGAAAAATGTCTGCTTAGGTCTTTTGCCCATTTTTTGATGAGTTGTTTGTTTTTTTGATATTAAGTTGTATGAGCTGTCTGTATATTTGGAAATTAAACCCTTGTCAGTCACATCATTTGCAAATATTTTCTCCCATTCTGTAGGTTATCTTTTCATTTTGTTTCTGGTTTCCTTTGTTGTGCAAAAGCTTGTAAGTTTGATTAGGCCTCATTTGTTTATTTTTGCTTTTATTTCTTTTGCCTTGGAAGACTGACCTAAGAACACATTGCTACAATTTATGTCAGAGAATGTTTTGCCTATGTTCTCTTCTGGGAGGTTTATGGTGTCATGTCTTATGTTTGTCTTTAAGTCATTTTGAGTTTATTTTTGTGTATAGTGTGAGGGAGTGTTCAGTGTTCTGACTTTACTGATTTACATGCAGCTGTCCAGCTTTACCAACACCGCTCACTGAAAGATTGTCTTTTCTCCATTGTATGTTCTTGCCTCCTTTGTTGAAGGTTAATTGACTGTAGGTTTGTGAGTTTGTTTCTGGGCTCTCTATTCTGTTCCACTGAGCCATATGTCTATTTTGGTGCCAATACCATGCTGTTTTGATCACTATAGCTTTGTAGTATTATCTGAAGTCTGGGAGGGTTATGCCTACAGCTTTGTTCTTTTTCCTCAGGATTTCTTTAGCAATTCTGGGTCTTTTGTGGTTCCACATAAATGTTAGGATTATTTGTCCTAGTTCTTTGAAAAATGTCATGGGTAATTTGATGGTGATCACATTAAATCTGTAGATTGCTTTGGGTAGTAAGGCCATTTTAGCAATATTAATTCTTTCAATCCAAGAGCATGGGATATCTTTCCATTTCTTTGAATCGTCTACAGTTTCCTTTATCAATATTTTATAGTTCTCAGTACGTAAGTCTTTAACCTCCTTGGCCATTGGTTTATTCCTAAGTGGGATTTTTTAGATGCAATTTTAAAAAGGATTGCCTTTTACTTTCTCTATCTGGTATTTCATTGTTAGTGTAGAGAAATGCAACAGATTTCTATATGTTAATCTTGTATCCTGCTACCTTGCTGAATTCATTTATCAGTTCTGGTGGTTTTTGTGTGGAGTCTTTAGGGCTTTCTATCTATAGTATCATGTTATCTGCATATAATGATAGTTTTACCTCTTCCCTTCCAATGTGGATACATTTTATTTCTTTTTCTTGTCTGATTGCTCTGGCAAGGACTTCCAATACTATGTTGAATTGAAGTGGTGAGAGTGGGCATCCTTGTCTTGTTCAAGATTTCAGCAGGAAGGCTTTCAGCTTTTCACCATTGAGCATTATGTTCACTGTGGGTTTGTCATAATAGCTTTTATTATTTTGAGATATGTTCCCTCTATATCCACTTTGGTGAGAGCTTTTATCATGAATAGATATTGAATTTTATCAAGTGATTTTTCTGCATCTATTGAGATGATCATGTGGTTTTTATATTTTCTTTAACTGATGTGGTGTATCACATTGATTGATTTGCATATGTTGAACCATCTTTGCAACCCTGTTTTTATAACCAATTTTGTACTTATAATCTTGTATTTATCATAAAGAGTATTCTTCCCTCCAAACTGTGTTAATTTCAAGCCCTACAGTATACGGATTCTTCCCTTATCCTATGACTTTGAGCAAGTAATGTGAGCCCCCAGTTTTCTTATCTGGAATGTAGGAATCACCATATCTGCTGATTTACCAGTCAGAGTTCTTGTGAGGAAGTGAGACGATGCAGTAAAATGACATTATTATTAGTTGTAAGAGCCATAAAAATGTAAATAAAGTAGAATCTCTGCTTCCTTCTCAAAGAAATTAACCTTGAGTTTTCTCCAAGACATTGTTATCTTTTCAGGGTCATTCTTTACATTTGGGGTTGTCTTGACTTTCATCATGGGTCAGGCTCTCTTTGGAGAGTTTCACATAGGTGGCAAGAAGCCCTAAGCAAAGTAAAAAGCCTAGGAAAGGATGATGGTGCATTAGCACAAGACCATTCATTACCACTGTTGGAAAACCAACATACTGGGTCCTCCCTGCTGAGTATGGGGAGCTGAGCTGCTTTTGATACTAAGAACAGCATTTGGCATATAATTCAATAATATTCCAAATATGTAGATGACATCTATTAAAAAAAATTTAAGGGGAATGGTACAGCCTATTTCATTGCCCTGACATTTAACCCCTCCAAATGGGAAAAAGAACCACACCTATTATATGTGTGGTTCTGTGCTAGATGATTTATATACATTATCCCAGACACCTACAATATCCCTGGATATTATCAACCTCTTTTTGCAAAAGTAAAAACCAAGGCTCAAAGAATTGAGTGACTTGCCCAAATTCACAGTGATTTTGTATTTTAAGCAAAGTGTGTTTGATTTCACCCTCTCAGGTCCTGCTTACAATATAGTTTTCTTTTTCCTATTTGCTTATGTGTTTTAAACTGATGAATCCAGCTCATACAGTTATAATCGCCTGCAAAAGTAATTTTATAGATCAGATGGCTAGTATATACACACAAGTCTTTAGTTGAAATGCATACTTTATCATGAATTTATGGAAAGTTAGGAGTATATCCAATGCAATAGAATATGCTTAAAATGGTGCTTAATTTAAATAATAAAAATATGATTTAAATAAACAAATCTTTATTAGGAATTTTAAATAATCTGAAAATGTTTGAGATGCACAATAAACTAGTTTACCACCAATTAGACTTTTCATATATCAAGTTAATATGCACCATCTGAACTTAGATATTTGATTTCATGCTAGAAAATTCAAGACTAATCTCTTCAGCCAGAAAAAAAGAAAGTAAATCAACCTTCTCAGGTTGCAGATTGACAGTACTAGGCTAAAATGACTTTCCAAGAGGCAGCTTTATATATATTTTATCAGAAATTATACACAGTTCACTTGTTTCTTTCCATTAAATTTTAAAATAGAGATGAGTTTGGTAACCAGTAGATTCTCTTGGGGCTTTTGCGATTTACAATTTTAATGAAAACTGTGCCCTCCACTCCCCAGGTTTGCCTAAGTATGGGGTGGGATGCCAACCCACTGTCTCAAAACTGGACACCTTGTCTGAGCTTGTGATTTTCTTTGTATGTTTACTTTTTAATGTGTAGGTTAAGACTAAAATGGAGGAGGGAGTGAGAGAGAGAGAGAAGAGAGGAATTATTTTGAAGAGGAAGCTTCTGTCATACTATAATAGATAAAAATATTAGGAATTATATTCTTTTGGGTTCAGAGAATGTAATAGCTAGAAGTTTCAAAATCTAGGGAGATGGCTCTTACTTTGCTATTTGGGAAAATATGTTTGTGAGAAGATAATTTTCATGTTATGAATCCAAAGCCACAGGATTCTGAAAAACTATATGCCTAGAGGGAGAATCATCCCAGAGAACCTGACAAGTAGGTACAGCCATTAACCTGAGCTGAGAGGATTTAAGTGAATTTAGGATCCAGTCAACATCAGTCATCTTTGCTGTTCAAATGAGCTCAGAGCTGGCAGAACTTCTCCACTAATTTGGAGTCAAGAGGCTTCAAGGAAGATTCATTCATTCATTCAATTTAAAATAGTTTTTGAGCACCTACTACTTATGCAAGGCGTTGGGATATAAAGATGAGTAAGATTCTTTCCTTGCCCTTAAGGAGTTTACACTCTAGTGAGAAGTGGAGGGCAGGGGAGCAAACATACAGACAAATACACAAATGTATTACAAACTTTAAAACAGACGCTTACGTAAGGTACGGTGACAGCTTTAAAAAGCAAGTGGAAAAGTCTCTGTGGAGAGCCCAATGAATCAAGAAAGACTCCTTCGAGGTGGTGCAGGCTTGAAGGATTGACAGGTTAGCTGTCGAGGTAGGGGGCGAGGTTCCGGCAGAGGAAACCACGGAACAAGCGGAAACAGGGTGAGCAGAGAGGCACGGAGGCGTGAAACTGCTTGTTCTGCCCTGGGATCGCCCTCACACCCCTTTGTCTCCAGACAAGGAGGCGAAAAGGGGGAGAAAACCAGTTCGATCTCTCACGGCAGGGTAGGTCTAAGGAAGTTTGGGCATATAAAACTAGCAAATAGAGCTGCAAGGCAGGACCTAGCCTGAGGAGATTTGTTAAGAGCTGAAACGGGAGCGGCCAAGTTTCCGAAAGAAGGGGACTCTGGTGGCTGCGGGGGCTTGCCAGAGTTTAACTGTGCGTTCGCGGACCTTTGGTTCTCCTGGAGCCCTGCTCCGGGTCCCCGCCCCGACGCTGAGCCCGCGGATCTGCCGGGTGCACAAAGCCCTCTTGAGGCCTCAGCGCCTGCAAATCTGGCTCCCTGAGTCTGCAGCGCCCTGCTCTCCAGTCCCTACGCGGGCGACTAGCTCGGCGCCCCCGAGAGACGATAGTGACAAAAGCTTTCTCCGGACCGGCCCCGTCCAGCTGCTGAGAGCAGCTGGCTCGGGCCAGACGCGCGAGGCCCCCCCAGCGCGGGCTCCCAGCGGGCGGGCCTGACGCGCGCCGCACCCTCCGGCTCCGGGCTCACTAACTGCCGCGCCTTCAGAGGCTCGAGGGCGGGCGCGCGCCTCAGCAGCTGCCAGAGCGCGCATGTGTGTTTATCCCCTCACCTTGGTTTTTTATTTAATTATTTCCCCCTGGTGTTGAGAGATTTCTCTCCTCGAGTTATTTGAGTCAGGCAGTCTATTAGGAGTGGTTCGAGGCCTACACGTCTGAGAGCTCCCAGGGAACTGGACGCAAAAGGTGGGTGTGTGGGGTTGTCACCTCACAGAGTTACGATCCGCACCCTAAAGGAAGGACCCACTTTCACGGGTACTGCCGGCCCACTCTGGGCTTCTCCTGGGGAGCAAAGTTCGGGCCCCACCTCCTCGCTCCAGGCCGCCTCCCCAGGGGACCCACGCGCCCGCCGCTCGGGCCGCCATTTCCCAGCAGGCCTCCAGGGGGCCTCCCGGTCGCCGCCTTCCAGTCGGCCGCTCCCGGCCCCGAGGGCGGACGCGCAGCGGCGCCCGGGCCAGTGCGCGGACAATGACCCCTTCTCCCCTCCCGGCCTCCTCCTCCGACACCGCCCCCCTCGCAGCCCCCGGGCAAACCTATTAGCCATTCAGGTCGACAAAACCCCGCGGCCCCGCGCATTGTCCCGCAGAGCGCCCGGCCACCGTCATTAGCCCTGATTACGCTGAGCCGCCTGACAGCCCCGCGGGCCGCTCGGCAGACCCCCTATTCACGGCCGCCCCCCGGCCCCGCCTCACAATAGGAGCGGAAATCGTCCGCGCTCCCGCGTCCCGGCTGAATAGAGCGAAAAGTGCTTCTCCTCTCCTCCCGCCCCATTCACGCTCTCTTTGGATACAATATTTTTTTCCTTCTTGTTAAAGTTAGGGAGAAAGAACGAGGTCAAGAAAGATTTTGCTTGAGCTCTTTGCCTGTCATTTGTTTAATGTAAACAAAGAGCAAGTCCTCCCCTACCCCCAGCCCCTCATCCCCTCCCTCCCAGATTTTTATAAACAAACTGGTGATGGGAAAGGCGGCTCGGAGGTGGCGGGGCAGGGGGGACAAGGACGACAGTGGAAGCGGAGTGGGTCATTAGAGTCGAAGAGAGAGGAACTGCGGCACTTGGGGAGCAGGAGCTATCGCGCTTTTGGTGGAACTGGCGGGTGGTTGGAATATTTTTAACTGGTAAAGGAGCGCAAGCTGGGGCTGAGAGTTAAATCTTCAAACTGGTCAGGTCTGTTGAAATGCAAAAATGCAGATTCTTTACACTCTGCTGGTGTAACTGCTTTTGGGGAAATTATTACAGAAAAAAGAATTTTAAGGGGAAAAAAAGAAAACCCATCATCATAGAGATTTCTCCAAATTCAAAAACCTTCAGCATTGCTACTAACTGGAATTAAAAAAAAAAAAATCCTTTCTAGACCAAGAGTAAACTGATATGGAAAAAAATCTTAAAAGGAAAACGAAAACCTTTACATACTTGTGCTTGGGAAAATTTGAAGCAATTAAAATAAAATAAATCTGTGTGAAGAGTTGGCCCAATTTCCAATATGTAATCATAAAAAAATTGATTAACAAAGAATTATTATTCCCAGTTAGGTGCCACTAGGTTTCAGATAAACATTTAGAAAATCTTCTAAATATGTCACCACTTAAGATGCTAAAGTGAAATTATATAAATAAATCTACACATTGGTGAAACAGAATAGCTGCTTTATAATGTAACCCTTAGGCAGCATGTTACTTTCAGCAAATTAGATATACTTCAAAGGCTTTCACCAAAGCAGGACGAAAAATCGTCCCTCACTGTTTTGCCTTCTCTCCTTTGCCACACAATTAAGCATTATTTTAAAATTATTTGTGAAGAGAAAGCTTAGTTCTTAGCAATGTTACAGTTTTTTTCCTTGAGAAGGCAGAATGGACAATTTCTTCTGCTTTTAAGCATTATTTGAACTGCTGAGTGGGGTGTGATTTTTAGAATCTAAAATTCCTTCACATCATTTCACTAATTAGTCCTTTCCCTTCCCTCTTAGACCTGGAAGAGCCAGATTAAGAGATAAAATATGCCAACTATCTTCTTCAAATGGTGGTCTGGACAGCTTCATTGTTAGGATGGGGTCTGGCTGGGGAACAAAACTGGAAATCTCTTGATTTTTTGTTGAAGTGCAATACTCTTTAGCAGATTCAGGTCTAGCACGAGACAGGGGAGGCACGTAGAGTGCAAAATTTAAGGAAGTACTCACTCCCAGATGCCATACACTTGCTGCATTTGCTTGACCTTGATAGTGAACGCCTCTCAAAATTTTGTAGTCTAGATACCTCCCTTGCCTCTCCCCAGTCCTGGCCCTGCTACTTGGGAGTACCAGGGTCTCTAGGAAGCAAAATAGAGCCTGAGGAAGCTCTAGCATCCTAGCCTTTCAGGACCTACGAAGGGCATTTGCTTGCTTTCCTGAGGAACATCAGCTTGATCACAAAGACTTCTCCACTCCTTCCAGCTAGACCTCTTGTGCAAGAGAGTTTTGATTGTCAACAATTCTCTGGGTAAGGGCCCCTATATAAAAAGACAACCATTTACAAATCTCAAATGAAGCCAAATCTGTTTAAGCAATTTAGAGACCAAAAATCAACCCTTATTTATGTCCTGGGCTTTCCTCATATATCTTGCCATTTGACTGTCTTTTGTCTTCTGTGACTTCACTTATTTTTGTTTGGTTTGCATGTGACATTTCTACCCAAATAAGTTAGCAGGCTTCTCAACCAAAGAGCATCTGCTAAGGACAGAGAGTCAAACTGAAAGTAGTCCAATGGAGGAGGTGGGGGGGAAGTGCTCAGGGAGGAAGTTCAGCTCAAGTGATTTAAAGATCAATGTCAAAATTTATAATATGCAATCCATTTCACTAGGGAAAAAGCTTAGAGACTCTCCAGATAGCAGAGAGTCTCTGTTCTTTAAGTGCAAGGACAGTAGATTTTTTTTGGTTTTGTTTTTGGTGTGTCTGTCTGTGTGCCTGCATGCACCTGCACTCTTTGGGAGGACAAATTAAATTCTGAAAATATTTGATATTTTTAACTGAGGCCATTAAAGGACAACGAGGCTCTGCGTGACTTTTTTCATGTTTAATACAGGAATCAGATTTTTTAAATGCCAGTTCTTTATCTGCAGCCTTCTATTTGACCTTACTACATGACAGGATTACGTCCTTTCCCCATCTCAGTATTTCTTTTGTTGAAAATAATGCATTTGATTAAAACCTGTTTCTGCTTTGAGAAGATGGTAGTCTAGTTAGTAAAGCCTTTCCTATCTTCTTTTGTCTTATTTTAATGCAATCCTAAATACAATCCTAAATGCAGTATATGCTCACTCGCATGATCATGGGTACCTACTGCTTTTGTATGGGAGGGGACCTTAAAGGAGATGGAAAGCCTTTATCATTGCAGAGCCTCTGTCAGAATAGGCTTGTATTTTTATAAAGTAGGACTCACTATTGAGTCCCAGAGTTTGGCCTCCAAAATTGTTCCTGAAAGCCATATAAGTAAGTGTCAGGTTGACAAGCTATAGTTAGTTACCTGTGCTAGGGATTTGGGGAGTTGCCTTACAGGGGGTGCTCATGTTACCATTTTCTAGGTTTAAATATATCATACATACATGCATATGTACATACATACATACATACATACATGTACAATCTGACAAGGAAGTGCTTATGGACCTACCTTGGGCTGTTTTAAAAATATACCAGGAGACATCAGAAAAGGCAAAAGATACAGAGAAGACTCTCCTGAGACCATTTGCACAAGGGCCCCTGCCTGTCTGGTGAAGAGAATGATCTCTCTCTCTCTCTTTTCCAGGAATCTGAGAGCAGCTCCCTTAATTAAGAAAGGTTGCTCACCAGGTTTTTTATTGTTTGGCTTCTTACACAGAACCCAACGGCTCCACCCTACGCCTTTAGAAACACTAAGTTCTCTCACGATATAGAGAAACCTACCACACCAATCTCTTAAATAAGTAAATAAACAACATATATATGTTTTGTTTAAAAAAAAAACTTTAAAGCAGAAATTATACATATATAACAGCGTCCTTTCGATGTGAAATACCCACAGGAGATTCAGGGCAGGCGCTCAGCGTGCAGTTCGGGTTCCGGAGGCAACTTTGCAGCAAAATCCTTGGGAAAAGCAAAGCAAGGAGAACGTGGCGCTGGGTCGGGCCTCACCGCGGGCCCCTGTGGTAGTGGCCGGAGGTCGCCAGTGGAGAGGGTCAGGCCGCCGGGACCGACACGGCAACCTGAGCCCGCGGTTCCCTGGCCTCCGGTCCCTGGCCAGCTGGATTCGCAAGCGTTGGGTTGCTTGGTCTCTCATCCTCTCTCCCTCCTTCATTTTGTTTGTCTCGATTTTTACACCGAATTCTGTTTCTGAGCGTGCTGGGTAGGCAGCTCAGATGTCGCACTCACTGTCACTGGAAGTGATGGAGATGGCCGAAGTGGCTGCCTTGCTGGATAGGCTGGCGGCGGGGCTGGCGGCGGCGCCGAGAGCCTCGGGCGTGCCCTCTTCCTCGGCCCTTAGCGCCCTCCCGGAGCCCTGCGACAAGACCTGCTGCTGGAGTCTACGGAAAGGGAAGGGAAAAGAGTCACAAAGCGTGTAACACAGCCGCCTGTCCCCTGCTCCCTCCCTGGTCCGCATCCCTTAAGCTCCGTGGTCAGCGGCTCTCCGCCAGACCCGGGCACTGAAAGCGGGCAAGATGAGGTAACAGGGGTCGGGCAGGAGACCTGCGTCCGCTTCTCCGCGGAGCCCTGCAGTTCTTAGTCCTTTCTTGGCTACCTGTCTCCTCAATCTTTGGGGTGCTGAGGTGGTAGAGTCATTCCCGATTGTTGGCCACCTTTGGAAGATTTACAATACTGTCAAGATAAACGAGGTGTGGGTGACAGACAAGGACAGATCAGGTTTTGGGATAGGAGACCCCTTTCCCAGCTTGCGACTGCCTGGGGTGCACGCCTATGTCAGTGGCCCCAGGCTAGGTTCACCCAAAGCTAAAGGCAAAAAAAAGGCTGTGTGACAGTTGCACGGAGAGTTTGGGCTTGGGAGAAGAGGTTGGGTTGTTGGTCAAAATATATGGCTAATTAAGAGTCACAGGCTGGGGAAAGAAAAGCCTCAGCCGACTAGTTTGCTGTTTTGAGACAGGGCTGCCCACGCGTGGAAAGAGGAGAACTCGACTTTCCACCTCTTACAAACGGAAGTCCATCGAGAAAACTGTTATCAAAGCATTAGAGAAGGTTGCATGCGGGCTTTAAAAATGACAGCACTGAATTGCCACATTGCTAATAAGCAAGGCTTCGCTTAATAATAGGAGCCTGGGCCCAGGCTGACAAGAATTAGCTTTGGGCTTCGGGGTCTCTAATTGTTTCTGGGATTTTAATTTTTATTTGTTTCTCCTCAATGCAGCCTTGGTTTGGTGACTGGAACCAGCTGCTGGAGCGACCCCAAAGCACCGAGAATGAGAAAGAGAGGGTGGGGAATCTAGAACCCGGAAGGAAACCCCCACCCAAGATCCCAGAATGCAGAGGAGTCAAGACCGAGGACCTCGAGCCCAACTTCTTCGGAATCCAAGTCGAAAGGCCCTGGGTAAGTGCGCCGGGGGTGCGGTCACCCGCTCCTCCCCGGTAAGCGCAAGGCTCGGAGGCCTCTCGGTACCGACCTGTTCTTGGCAGCAGCCGCCCGGTCCCTTTGTCGGCGGTTTTTGAACCAGTTGCCCACCTGCGTAGGGGTCAGTCCGGTTGCCTGGGCGAGCTCACGCTTTTTGCTGGGGTTGGGGTATGGGTCCTGCAGGTACCACTCCCGTAGCAGGTGCCGCGTGCGCTCCTTGAAGCAGTGTGTCTTCTGTTCGCCGTCCCAGATGGTGCGCGGCAGCGGGAACTTCTTCCTCACACGGTACTTGTCCACTGGCCCCAAGGGCCGTCCGCGCAGCTTCTCAGCCTCCTGGTAATGTGCTTCAAGCCACAGCGCCTGGAGCTTGGCATGTGACTCCTTGGTGAACTTGTGGTTTTCCAGGATATGGTAGAGCTCGCGGTAGTTGCCACCGTGAAAGGCCACGATGGCTCTCGCGCGCAGCACCGATTCATTCTTGTTGAGCGCCTCGCAGGCCGCAGGGGCCACCGGCAGCGACCAGAGGAAGCGACCCAGGCGCTCCACGTCGCCGCTTTCCTCCAGAGTCTCGCATACCCCGGCCACTTGCTGGGGACTGAAATTCAAGATGGGCAGCTGGAACATCGAGGCAGCGCTGGCGGCAGCGGGAACGCTGAGTCCGGAGCGGGACACGCAGCAGATGCCTGCGGGCCCGGCTGGGTGCGCCAGGCTCTCCTTGGTGAAGCGGCTCGGGGCAACTGGGACACACGCCGGGCCAGTGGCAGTGGCAGCACAACCGCAGGGAGCGAGGGGAGGGATTGGAGGAGGAGGTGCGGTCTCCGCAGCTTGGGTTTGGCTCTGCTCGGTTAGGGCACGCAGGCCAGCAAGCCAGCGCGGCTACTGGGGTGGGCTGATTGGCGGGGCGGGCGCCATGGAGACCCCCTGTCAGTCACTGGCCGGCTCTGCCAATCAAAACTCCGACCAGAGTGCCCCGGCCGTTTCAGCACCTCCCAGCCCTCGACAGCGCCCGCCGTTCACCCGTGGACTTTTCCTCAGTATTTTGCAGAACCCGGAGGAAGAAAAGACGTGCAAGTGGATGGGAGAAAAAGACGGACGAGAGCCTCAGCGTTTCACCACCACCCCCTCAGCCTTGTTCCTCTCTCTTCTCCCGCAACACCTCCTCCCCCCTAAGAGGCAGTGATGCTACAGGAATTCACTCTGAGGCGAGGCGCTGCCTGGGTCAAGAGGTCTCCAGAGGACAAAGAGGACTGGGCCAAATCGAAATTCTCTGAGAATTCACCAAGTTTAGTTGTAACAAAACAGAAAACCTTGAGGAGACACACGAATGGGGAGGGAGGAGAAGTGGATCACCTCTTTTGTTGCCAGCACCCATTCCTGCGTACCTTTCCTCCTTTTCCAGCTGCCAAAGCAGCCGAGTGAGAATCGGGTATGAAGCAGAAGGAACACGACCTAGGATCTGTAGAAGAGGTCAGTTTGGACTCTAGTCCCACCACCTTCAGAAGCCTCCTGAAATCAGTTTAAATATGAGCTAGGACACTCTCACACCTGATAACACAAGTGCTGACCATGAAGTAAAACGCTCGCAAAAAAGGGGCATCGCACTTTCCCAAGTTTATACTTTTCAGTTTTTCCCCCTGTTTAATGGACTTGAACAAATGCGCAGCATAACCACATCTAGAGTGAGAAGTCATTGGTAGGTCAGGACAGCAACTTAAAAGCTTATTTCAAAGATCTTTTAAAAAAATATCGATTTGCTCTTCTTGCAAGCTAATTTTGCCATACCCTGTGTTAGAACATTTAACTCAAGCTGGGGATAAAAACTCTAACCTTGGCCTTCAGGCCCAAAGGTAATTCAGCAAAAGTAAAATAGAGAAGGGGGACCCACATCAATGGAGGAGAGGGTGCAGAAAGCACTTCTTAAGCTGCTAAGCCCTGACCCCTCCTGAAGAGATGGCAAAGGGCTTTTTGATGGTTCTGCTTTGGGGCCAGCAGATTGAATTGGCAACTTTTACTGATTCCCAATTGACATCCAGATAATACTGTTTTGAGACCTTGGTCAAATGTAACCATGATCTCACCTGCACTTTTGATAGGGGTTTGCTTAGTTTGAAGAAAATAGTTGGGAGAGGGGAGTCCAAAGAAAATACCAGCCAAACTATCTTTGGAGGTTCATCCCTAGGAAGGAATCAGACAGGAATGTCCACTGCCGAACTGGACTGGGCCCGGCTGCCTTTTCTTTAGTATCAAGTACAATTTGTATGCGGCTTGTACAGCTCTGGTAAATCAGAAGGCAGATAGATAGCACAGATGGTTGGAGGTGTCAGGTCAGATCATACTACGCCTGAGTGCAGGGCAAAGCTCATTCTGACGGAAAACCCTGATATTATTTTCACAGATCTTCACAGTTCACTCGAAAAAAATAGCAGAGGGAAAGAAAAAAGCCCTGCAACCATTTACATCATTTCTGTGAGATTGCCAGCCGCCTCAACGGAGAGGCTTTCTTTTCTGAGAGCTCATTTTCTTGAAATGCGACAGAGCAGGGGCAAAATAGAGAGGGTGATGAGGATAAAGTCAAAGCACAAACCTTCTCTAGCTTGGGGCGACTTCCGAATCCGCCGGAAGGACAACTTTTAGTGAGGAACATCTCATACAAGAGCCGGCAATGCGCAGTATACAAAACCTGGAAGGCGGGGAAGGGGTGAAGAAGGACCCCAGAAGGTCCGTCTTCCCTGGCCAGGGGAAACCCTGCACCCCTAGGCAGGGAAGGAAAGCACCGCCCTTGCTCGTTTGCAGAGGTTCCTTGATTTTTCCTCCCGGGATGTCTTCCCCGCCGGCTCACAGTAGCCGAGTCGCTTCCCGCTCGCCCTCCGCGAGCAGAAGCTAGGGATCCTCCAGACTTTACAGCCCTTGAGCCCAGAGGGGACGCCAGCCTACACGCCGGAGGTGGGAAAAAGTCGTCGGTGCTGCAGGGGACCGCGCTTCCCCATGCCCTTTTGTTGTACAGTGCGAAAGCGGCGAATTCCGGGGAAACTGGCTTCTTATTCTAAGTCTTTGTGAGCAAGTCGTGTGATTTCCCGAGTCTAGGTGCCCTATACAGGAAATGGGAATATTTATTTCCAAACATCCCCTTTGGCTTCTGCGTGTCTGGGGCTCTCGAGGGACTGGGACCGAAAGCCTAGGTTGCCACCTGGAGATGGGTAAAGGGCGCTCGCGGCCACAGAGTCCGAACCCCACCCGAAGCGGTGTCTGGGTACCCCGGCGGGCGGGTTCTGAGAAGTGTCTAGAGGCCCAGGTCTACTGCTAGGAGATCCTATCTTCATCCTTGCAGTGGACCTGGCTTCACTTTATTGATTCAAGGGAAATAAACTTCTCCAGGGCACCCTGGGAACACGTATTCGTTCATCAGCTTCACTCTGGGAAGGGACAAGCGGAAGACGTTTCTGATTCCCCATTCTTGGGAATGAGAGAAGCTCCGAGGGTTTTCTTAGAAATAACTCCATTGTGAAGATGACCCCCACCCCAGGATATAAGCGCACTTCTCCGGTTTTCCCAGGTGAAAGCTGGGCCGTCGTATTGACTTTTCTTAATTTTATGGGAGAATACATTTTCCCCCCCAATTTTGGAACTTTGCGCCAACCTTGTAGGCAACTCGCCACCCTCGACTTCATTTTTTCTTGTGCGCTTGACCAAGAAACCTGGAAAGCGCAGCGGCAGCCCTTGACCTCGGGCCTATCTAGGCGGTCTTGTAACTTTCTGTGATTGGTTTGGAGCTAATAGTAGATTTGGAAGGCCTTGCATTCCTGCCGGGAATCCGTAGACTATATTTTGCTTTCTGCAAACTCAAAACCTTTACTTTACAGAGAAAAAGATGGGGAAAGAGCATGTAGAAGACAATGCCCCTGGGCAGATTCTGTGTCTAATTGTAAGTGTGGACGCAGCAAGGCAAAGTGTCCCGGGGAGTTATGAGGTTTATACCAGAAATCTTCAGAGTTCAGTTCTGGGACTTCTCACAAATATGGATTTTTTTCCTCTCGTTTTGCCCCTTCTGACTTTGCTCTTTAGAGTAAAGGGACTTTTGGAGCCCAGATACACCCTGCTGAAAGATTTGCCAGTGGAGAGCACTGTGTCAGTACTTTCTTACATCTAGTTTCCAATCTCTTCTCTTGTTTTGTCTTGTCTTTTCTTATCTTTTCTTCAACTTTTCCTAAATCAAGCTGTAAAATAAACATATCTTTGTTTTCTTTCCTACATAATTTTGAGAATGTAGTAATTGAATGCATCTGAATTTTTTGATAAAAACATTTAGTTTGTGCTGCAATGTGAGCATCACAGACTGGAAGACAATGAGGTCTCAGCCTTTTGTGCATGTCCATTCTGAATTTGGGGAGAGAGATCTTGGTTTTTCCTTTCCTGGCCTTCAAAGCCATGTGTTGTGGATGGGTGAGAAAAATGTGAAAAAGACAAAAAAATCCTGAAGATTAAAAAGGTATTTTATTGTCTTTGAAATTACTGTATTAAAATTTCACACTCTCAAGCATTTGTTCTGAATTTAGCATTCTGATTTCCAGATGATAGCATATGCATAAACATAGATATGTTTGTTTATGTATTTGGTGGTTCAGATTATGAAATTAATTCAGTATGCTAGTTTTAAAGTACCAACTATCCTAATGAGCTCCTAAGATAGATTGCTTTCCTCCTCTCCCTGTATGCACCTTATAACAAAGAACAGAGATGCCTCTTTTATTGTGTATTCCTGAGAACAAATGCCATTTGAGAAATGTTTTGTAGATTTCCTGGTACTATAAAATTAACTAGCAAAAAAGTATTAGAATTAAAATATTGATCTAATTTTAAGAGATTTAGGATATATTTGTTGTTATTTGTGAAATTATTCACCAACTATTTTTAAAACGATGCAAAATTGCTTATGTTGTTAAGTACAGGAAATTTTAATAAGTTTAAATGTAGGGAAATGTACCATTTGAATGTATTGATTAATTAGGAGCAATGTTTTTAAAAAATATTAGGCTGACTATGCAATTCTGTTTTGACCATTAGTTTGTGGTTGCTTCTATGCATTTGGATGGTAATTTGTATTTAAGCCAAAAAGTATATTACACATTATATTCTTTATTTAAACCATGGTTTTACATTCACTGTTCTCTCTCTCTTATGCTCCTGTGAGGGTAAGCCTAAATCTTCAGAGGACTAACTACACCACAGCATAGCTTGCTTAGGGCTATGTATCAATAGGTTCATTCTTAACCAGCATGTCACTTATAAACACTTTCTCATCAGTAATGAAACATTAGTTGAATGATTGAAAGAATAATTAGTTCATGGTTCCCTACTAGAACTTTATTTTTTTCTACCAGCAAATTTGTTTTGACTATTTTCAAATCCAAGATCAAAGTATCTTTCTAAAATACATATAGAAACCTTAAAATTTAGTGAAGTGAAAGAGTGTAAGTTTGTTTATGTTCTCTGGCATGAGCCAAGCATTATTCACATTAAGTTTCACGTGTGTTATATATATGTATTAATTACATGTATTACATATGCAGTAAATAATAATTCCCTCCCAATTATTGTAAAATCAAATAGAAGCACTAGCCTCCAATAAATACCTTAAATTATCTGAGTTGATTCAGTTGGTAAGCAGAAAATACTTTAAAAAATTACATTAAAAATATATTTTCATGGCATCCTTCAAAGTGCAAACCTCAGGAGGGCAATTTTATATCCTTTTTCTAGGGGACATTTGGCAATGTCTGGAGACATTTTTGGTTGTCACAACTGGTGTCTAATGCATGGAGTCCAGAGATGCTGCTAAACATCTCACAGTGAATAGCATAGCCCCCCTCCCCACAACAAAATGTCAATAGCACCACTGTTAAGAAACCCTGCTTCAAAGGAACTCAAAATAATCAACAAGGCACAGACATGCAAAATCTGCTAAAATTCTGTTCATTCTGGAGTTGAAGCACTTCTAAAGGAATCAGTGCCCTTTTAATTTCACCTTAGGTCTAGGCCACACCAATAAAATCTGTTCCTAAGAACCTACTATAATTTTGTTTCTTTTTAAAATTTATTGTAAATGATACTTATGGTGACTGAATATTTATAAATTTAGAAGTGTCTCTGGGGAAAGTGGGGTTTTCTTTCTATCATGTTGGAATCTATGTTCTTTGAATAATTGGTGGGACAAACAATAGAGGTTGAAAGTTATTGTTCAGCCCGTCTCCATTTTACAAGTGAATAAAACATGAAGACCAAAGAGGTTAAATGATTACTCATAATACACAACTAGTTAGTGGCAGAGATATGTTAAAAACACAGATTCAAACCTCTATTTGTCACATACCTTGCCTTCTCTACCCAAAGAAGATGGTATAATTCACACTGAGTTTGAGGGCAGAGGATCTGAATCACGCATAAATATTTATTGGTGGCTGCCATGTATAAGGTCTTATGCTGTTTCCTGATGCTGCGACTTTCAGAGTTTGATGAACTCTAGTTCATGGATCGCAGAGAGATTGAAACTATTCTGGGTCTTGTCAAATGGTGTTTCCTTGCAAGCCCTAAAAAGTCCTTGAATCTCAAATGTGGCTCTGGGACTTCAATTATCTTCTTTGTGTGGTGGGAACATTGGAGTCTGGGTTTACTGAAGACCTTTCTCTGAGTCATCACACTGTATACTAGCAGGAAAATGGAACTGAATCCAGCCTCTTGGGAGGAGAGATTGGACTTGAGGTGCTGTAAGGCATGGTTTAAGTAAAAAAAAACCCTCCAAACTCTTTTGTCAGGTCTTTCAAAAGAATAACAGTGCTGCTCACTAGCATTTCTGTAATTAACAAGCTGTCAACATTTCTATTATGACCACAGAAGTCTATTACAGACCACAGAATTGTGATAAATGTTTCTTTAGGTCTGAAATGTTAGCCTTCATCTTCTTTTCAGCCTAAGGCAATTTTTGAAACCAATTTTGTTTCAATCATTTTGGATCAGTTGTGTGGTAATTTTGGAAGTGCAGATGCTCTAGGCCCACCTATTGAAATAAAGATTTTTAAATGGAAACACAGAGAGGAGTCTGCTTAAGCCCCAGTGGGGACCAGCTGCAAAGCTCTGGCAGGGAATTATATAGGCAGACAGTAAGAGCAGATTTAGAAAAAATTAAGAGGCAGAGAAATGTGTGCATGTTTCCTTTAACAGCAGATTTTTTACCCCCTCCCATCTTTCAAACTATGGAATTTTAATCCTCCCTTTTTTCTGTTTTGTATTTTATTTGTTATTACTTTCCCTATTATTCCTAGGTTTTGGTGAAATGAATGTAAGAGAATTTGTTATTACAGCTATTAAAATTTGGGGCTGAACTGCTTTTTTGGAATTTTAATACTTAATTTTAACCTTTTAGTTTAATTTTCTTTCTATTCCTCTCATCTCCTTTCTTCTTGACTGTCTTTTTATCCTTGTCAGTCCTTCTGTGGACTCTGAAATTTAGTATTTCCCAATGATTGTTGTTCTCTTATTGTAATAATTTGCATTTATTTTCTCTCTTTTCTGTTTGTTCTGACTCCATGACTCCTTCCTCCTGCTTGCCAATTTTCCATTGCCAGATACCTCCTCACTAAACTAAGCCTTGTTAAAATTGTGAAGTTGGCAAAGACAAAATGCTCACTTAAGGAAGTTGATGGGAGACAGGAGTGGTTCTCAGAGAAGAAGGATATGGTGTCACTATAATAATGTTTTGGGACAGTGATACTTGTCAAACTAAACTTTATGAAAATAGATAAAATAGTGGAAACAGCAAGGACTCTAGACAATTTAGGTTTAAAACATTGCACTAGCCACATGATTTTAGGCCCCAGTTTCCATATTGGATAAACAGTATAGCACTTGTCACATATAGTAGTTGCAGGGATTAAATGAAATTATGAATGACTGTTCCTTATATAGTGCCTGGCTCATAATAAATTCTCAGCATGTATTACTTCTCCTCTTGTGGAAAACCATCCACTTAATCTGTTAGTTTGACCCTCTATATTAGTTTTGTCTCATTTTCTGTCTTGGTTTTGGTCTCGTAATCCTTTAGTGTTCTGATTAGGTCTCTTGAAACTTTCCAAGCAATAGGTTCTTTTGAAATAGGCCTTCCTGTTCTGTGAACCATTGTTTTTGCATTAATTTGGTCTAAAGAAGTCGATAGATAGCTTACATGAAATTCCCCAAATGCTCACTGTGTTAGTTTCCTGTGGCTGCTATAACAAGTTACCACATACTGGGTGGCTCAAAACAACAGAAATATATTCTCTCACGGTTCTGGAGGCCACACGTCTAAATCAAGTGCAGTGCTCCTTCCAGAGACTGTAGGGGAGAATCAGTTTCTTGCCTCTTTCAGCTTTGGTGGCTGCCAGCATTTCTCAGTTTGTGGCCGCATCTCTCTGATCTCTGCCTCTTTCTTCACATCACTTCCCTTCCCGTCCCTTCCCTTTCTTCTTGCACTTGCTTTCTCTCTGAAAATTGCCTCTGCTTATATTTTATAAATGCGTGTGACTGCATTTAGGGCCTACCTGTATAATCCAGAATTATAAAGAATTATAAACTCCTCCTCTCCAGATTCTTACCTTAATTATATCCTTTACCAAAAAAGGTGATATTCACAGAATCTAGGAGTTTGAGGGCCTTTTTGTTTTTTTCAGCCCACCACATCCACTTATATGACAAACGTAATAGTCTCAAGTGTTTCTTGGAAGTAAACTGAGAGAACAGAATACTATAAGTGGTCAATCTCTAAGTAGAGAAATGGTCCTTTTGGCTTTCATTTTTATAAATGATAGACTTTTACCTGAACATTATTCAATGTTGAGATTGCCAAGATCCCAAAGGAGAGTTTTTATTAATTTCTTCATTTTCATATTGAGCTTTGCTTTTAAAGCTCCCTTGGGGCATTAAATGAAATGAACAACTCCAGTAGTAGATTTATTTTATGGGATAAAAGAGAAGATTCCATCCATCTTCACATGTTTTTGGTATAGAGTGAAAACATAATATGGTAATATATTGAATTACAATTCACAAATTTGCAGTTTATTGGTATTTTTCTTTATTTCAGTGAGTTGAAATAATAATTTAGAATTCTGCTGTATTTGCTAGTCCATCAATGGTTATCTTTTCTTTCCCTGCTCTCTTAATTGTTACATATGACTCTATTATTGCTTATAAACAAGACACAATATTTCCCCACCAAGATGCATTGTTTTTCCTACCATGTCATTACTTTCCCCATTCTTCTCCCCACTGAAATAGGATCAGCCTTTTAGAGTATTTTCATTTCCCCACTTTTCTCCTCCTCAGTTACCCCAATCCCAGAGTTTTCTGAAATGGTATAATACCTAGCATTTTACTTGTAGGTGTCTTCTGTTTTAAGAATACTTATTTAACAGCTACATCACACAGTTTTAGAAGGTCTGTTCTTAGTACACACACAGACAGACAGACACACATATTCCTCTCCATTCTTTCCCTCTGCTGTGGTTCACGTTGATATTTAGATTTTTTCTCATGTATTTTCCTCATCTGGTGTGCTATTTTCCCCCTGCTGGGACTACATTTTATGTTTCCTCTTTATAAAAGCAATATCTGCTCATTGCAATAAATATCCATATTTGTACAGAGTCAAAATGGAAAGTATTTTGGAATGTCACTATTCCAGAGATAATCACTATTAGTGCTAGGTGCATACTCTTAAAGATTTTTTTTCTACACGCAAACAGATAGATTTTTTTCTTTTGAGAGAAATGCTGTCATATTATCCATACTGTTTTATAACCTTTTTTTTAATGATAACATTTTGTGAACATTTTTCCTGATAATAAATACATGTTATCATTTAGAATGGCTGCATTGTATTCCACAGGATGCCTGCCGTAACTTGCCTAACCAGTCCCTACTGATGTTTGCTTAAGTTGATTGTCCAGTTTTTCACCATTAAAAATAATGAAGCAATGACCGTCTTTATGTGTTTTCCAATTTTTTGCCTTCAAATTCTTGCAAGTGAGATGAATGGGTTAAAGGGTTTACATTTCTTAAAAACTGATACATGTTTCCAAATTGTCATAAGAAGGTATTTTACCAATTTATACTTCTACCCATACTGCATGAGTCTTCCTTCTTTACTTCTTTCCTTCTGTTTTTCTCCCTGAAACATAGAAACTAGAAATGCAATCCCTTTCATCCCTAGCCCCATTTCCTTTCTAGCCCCCTTTCTTCTGAAAGAGTGTAAATTTTTCTCTGTGACATTTCTTCCCCCTTCTCCTGCTTCTCAGCTAATAGATCCTAGTCTTCAGAATGTACTGGAAACCTGCTTCCATTCCAGACCTGGGTTTGTCTTCTGACAGCCTAGGTTCTCTTTTTTCTCTGGCAGTCTTGCTTAACATGAGTGTATCTAGATTGTGCTTGTTCTCAGAATATTAATAGGGTAGAAGCTGGGTGGGGTTGCTTAAGGAGCCAAGAAGACTCACAGGGCTGGAAGAAGACAGGAGTAAGTGTGCTACCATGCAGGAAAGGGAGGCTCTCGACCAGGGCCTCAAGGACTTGGTGGGATGTGCAGAGATTCAGGTTGGAGATAATGAAATGGGCTGGAGACTTTCTGGAGATGAGAACCAGGGTTCTAAGAGATTCCTCAGACCAAAAAGTGCCTCTGGTGTGTATTTTCCAGAGTTCAGTTTTACCACTGCTGAAATCTGACCATTATTTATTGGTTGATATTTCTTTCCTCACAGGTTTGAAATGCCACTTTTATCACATATTAAATTCCTATATATACATAGATATTCCTCTAGACTTTCTATTCTTGTTCATTGATATGTCTGTTTATTCCTACAGTTCCACTACTGTATTTCAGATATATTTTAATATTTGACTGGGCAAGTCATTCTTCAGCATTTTTAAAGGAAAATTCTTTGGCTGTTTTGTGAGTAATTTTTCTTCCAGATGAGCCTTAAGGTCAGTTTTATCAAGTGTCTTTTTCACAGACCCAGATTCCAGTGGAAGTTTCCATGGAATTGCATTGTTTCACAAACTGGCCCTATAACTGGAGGCAAGGAGAGACTGGAGAAAGAGGCAGACCATTCAGGATTGGTAGGTGGCAGGTGTAATAAGCAAGGGAACTTATTTATGAGACTTGTCTTGGGTGATTGCAGGATGAGTAGATCTCTGCATCTGCTCACCAAATCTTAAAGCTTATATAGAGGCCTTAAACTAGGTTTGGTTATGTATTCAGTCCAGATGTTCTCAACAATACCTCTCTCTCTCAAAGCTGTGTCCTTGAAAATGGCTTCCCTTGTGGGAATGGAGGTAGAGCAAGGACAGGGAAGGAGGTGAGGAGCCTCTGATTGCTTAGGTCCAGCTCATGGGTCAACTAGTGGTCACAATCTTTTGATGACCTTCTCCAATGCTCCACCCTGTGACTGGCTCTTACAGTCTTACATGCTCTCTTCCACCATGTGCCTTGAGCTGTCAGAAGAGGTTTCTCTAGCATGTAGATGGCTTGTTTGGCAGCTATCTGACCATCCTGGTGAGATGTCCCATTGCAAATTACAGTAGATGACACCTTTTCCAGGCATAATGGGGGCTTCGGTGTTCTCAGCAGTGTAGCAGATTGATCCATGGTGAGAGTCAGGCAATAGCTGTTTCCTGCAACGTCTATATCTTTATGGTATTGCATATCTTGGCAGGGGTCCCTATTCTGGCATATGGGGCAGTAGGTCCTACTAGTTGATCATTCAAATGTAATAAATCTTAGGACAATACTTTAGTCCACCTGGCCAAGGTGGTTTTACCTGTTAGTAATTAATCTGCTGCTTTGATGATCAATTTTTCCTTTCTATCAACCTTGCTGCTTGTTGATTATAGGGGAGATGGAACCTTCATTCAATGTCATGTTCTTTTGCCCAGTCTTGCATATCATGACCTTTGAAATGTGACCCCCAATCACTATCTGTTTGATGATGATACCTGTACATGGTACTCAGCTTCTCTAATCCCCTAACAGTGGCAGCCTGGTTTGTATAATGGCAGGGGAAAGCATGTGTTAGGTCAGATGCACACAAACCAAGGCGTATTTAGAACCTTCACTTGGAGGGAAAGGACTAATATAATCAACTTGCCACTCCCTCACTGCTTGGGAACTCCAATATATGGCCCCAGACTCCTTTGGCAATTGCCTTGGATGTTGTTTAGAACACAAAGTACATGTTGTTACTACATTAACCATGCCATTATATTTCAAAGGCAATCCAGTGTCTTTGACAATATGTCATCTCACCCATGTGCTATGTGGGTGGTCACTATTCAACCGATCTGTTGTTGAAAGGTCAGTTGCTAGGACTTGTACCTGAGCTAGGGCATCAACATCCTGATTGCCAGGGTGTGTCAGGCATGCGGAAGACAGTAAGGACTGCATCAAGCTCTTCCAGGCAAACCCAAAGTCTTTTCACAAATGCTGACCCTACAAGGGATTTTTCATGATCATCCACCCCTCAGCTTCCCATTTTCCAAGTCATGGGGTCAGTCCCTTTAGTACAGCCCAACTGTCAGTACAAAAGTTTAATGACAAGGGTTCATGAATTATCACCAGCCAAACTGCTCTGAGATCAGCCCACTGGCTGCTGTGGTTTGTTCCTGTTTCCAGGCTTCTGTATACCAGATACCAGTGGGAATTTCCCCACTCCCTCTCTACAGGTTGCAGGGGCTGCCACAGGAATAGAGGTGTAGGCATTTGGATCATCTACATACTCTACAGGACTTAGTAGCACTTGTGTTTCTAGAGACACTGGGCTGGCAGACAGGGTGCTCCTCTGCTGCAAGTAGGCATGACACATGTCAAAGTGGGAGTCTGAGCCATGACAGAGATGAGCTGATGGATCATATTCTCTATCCACCCCTTGACAGGAAGGGATGTTCTTACCATAATATGCTATTCTTTTGTAAGAGGATCTAACTTGAGGAGCACTGTGTCAGGAGCTGTTGCTCGATGGGGGAGTGGGTATATTTTGGGTTTCTGACCCTTTCCAGAGCTGAGACCAAAATCCTACGGGTACTTTCTCCTTCTCTTGTCTCTGCTGCAACACCCAACCCGTGCCTTCCAGAGTCAAGGATATATCTAACTTAAATAGTATCCCTGTGTGGAAAATGCCCAGAGCTTTATTCTGCCTCACTGGTATTTTTGTCTTTTCAAAGGAAGCTTGTTGCTCTGATCTCCAGTCTCACATTCTCTCCTTCACAAATGTTGCAGCAAAGCCTGCAGAGTGTCCTGCAACAGATGCAAATCATCACATGTTAACATTATATAATCAATGTAATGGGTCCATTTTACTGTGGTGGGGAAGAACAGGGATAGATCTTGGGCTACCACCCAGAAGATACTGTAGGGAACAAAACCACAACTGACTGCCAAAGAACCATCAAAAAAAAAAAAAACCAAACCTGGAACTTAGCAAAAAAAATCTTCTTTAACCGGAAACATAAAGAGGGAACCATATCAAGACAGCAGGAAAGATGTGCTAGTGATATAATTAGGCCCTGTACACTTCAGCTGGCTGACCCACAAACTGGAGAATAATTAAATTGCAGAGGCCCTTCCACAGGAGTGAGAGTTCTGAGCCCCATGTAAGGCTCCCCAGCCCAGGGGTTCCGGTGTTGAGAGGAGGAGACCCTGGAATATCTGGTTTTGAAGGCCAGCAGGGCTTAATTGCAGAAGCTCCACAGGACTGGGGGAAACAAAGACTTCACTCTCTTGGGAAGCACACACAGAATCTCATGTGTGCTGGAACCAAGGGCAGAGGCAGTGATTTCATAGGAGTCTGGGTCAGACCTACCTGCTGGTTTTGGAGGTATCCTGGGGATATCAGAAGTAAGAAAACAATAATCCCACAACTTTGGAAGGAGTCCACAAACTCAAGCCACACCCTAGCTTGGGACCAGCTGGACCCTGGCCCTTGGGTGACAGGAGGGGAGTGCACTGCTGGGATGCAAAGGACATCTCCTATAGAGGGCCACTTCTCCAAGGTCAAGAAATGTAACTAACTTACATAAAAATACAAATGAAATTTAGACAAAATGAGATGACAGAGGAATATGTTCCAGGCAAAGTCACAAGATAAAATCCCTGAAGAAGAAATAAGTGATGATGAAATAGGCAGTCTACCCGAGAAAGAGTTTAGAGTAATGATGTAAAGATGATCAGAGAACTTGGGAGGAGAATAGGTGCACATAGCAAAGTTTTTAGTAAAGGTTTAGAAGATATAAAGAATACCCAAACAGAGTTGAAGAATACAATTACAGAAACGAATAATACAATAGAAGGAACCAAGAACAGACCAAATGAGGCAGAAGAACATGTCAGTAAGCTAGAAGACAGAGTAGTGGAAATCACTACCACAGAATAAAAAAAAAAAGAATGAAAAGAAATGAGAATAGTTTAAGAGACCTCTGAAACAATATGCAGCATAATATTAAGGGTCCCAAAAAGAAGAGAGACAGAGAAAGGACCTGAGAAAATATTTGAAGAGATGATAGCTGAAAACTTACCTAACTTGGGAAAGGAAACAGTAACCCAACTCCAGGAAGTGCAGAGAGTCCCACACAGGATTAACCCAGAGAGGTACACACTAAGGTACATAGTAATCAAATGGACAGAAATTAAAGATAAGGAAAAATACTAAAATCAGCAGGAGAAAAGCAACAAATAATATACAAGGGAGCTCCCATAAGTTTATCAGTTGATTTTTCAGCAGAAACTCTATAGGCCAGAAGAGAGTGGCATGATATATTTAAAGTGATGAAAGGGAAAAACCTACAACCAAGATTACTTTATCCAGCAAGCCTCTTATTCAGATTTGATAGAGAAATCAAAAGCTTCACAGATAAGCAAAAGCTGAAAGATTTCAGCACCAACAAACCAGCTTTACAACAATGTTAAAGAAACTTCTCTAAGTAAAAAAGAAAAGGCCGCAACTAGGAACAAGAAAAGTAATTGTGAGGGGAAGAGGGTAGAAATGCAGGGTATCTAAAATATATCTGAAATTAAAAGACGAGCAACTTAAAACAATCATGTATTTATATAGATTCCTATACCAAAACCTCACAGTAATTGCAAACCAAAGATCTATTAATAGGTATACACACAAAAAAGAAAGAGGAATCCAAATGTATATAGTCATCAAACCACAAGATAAGAGAACAAAATGATGAAAGAGAAAAAGAAAACCTACAAAACAATACAAAACAATTAACAAAATGGCAATAAGAAAATACATATCAATAATTACCTTAAATGTAAATGGATTAAGTGTTCCAACCAAAAGACATAGACCAGCTGAATGGATACAAAAACGATCCATATATATGCTGTCTACAAGGGACCCACTTCAGACCTAGAGACATCTACAGGCCAAAAATGAAGGAATGGAAAAAGCTATTCCATGCAAACAGAAACCAAAAGAAAGCTGGATTAGCAATACTTATATAAGACGAAACAGATTTTAAAATAAAGACTGTTATAAGAGATAAAGAAGAACACTACATAATGCCCAAGGGATCAATCCAAGAAGAAGATGTAGCAATTGTGAGTATATATATATATATATATATATACACCCAACACAGGAGCACTTCAATATACATGTTAACAGACAGAAAAGGAGAAATTGACAATAACAATAATAGTGGGGGAATATTAACACCTCACTCACTTCAATGGACAGATCATCCAGACAGAAAATCAGTAATTAAATACAGGCCTTAAGTGACACATTGGACCAGATGAACTTAACTGATATTTATAGAGCATTCCATCTGAAAGCAGCAGATTGTTCTTCTCAAGCGCACATGGAACATTCTCCAGAATTGATCACATGCTGACCCACAAAGCAAACCTTGGTAACTTTAAGAAAATTGAAATCATATCAAGAGTCTTTTCTGATCACAACGCTATGAGATTAAAAATCAACTACAAGAAAAAAACTGCAAAAATTACAAACACATGGAGACTAAACAATATGCAACTAAACAACCAATGGATCACTGAAGAAATCAAAGAGGAAATAAAAAATATACAGACAAATGGAAATGAAAACACAATGATCCAAAACCTCTGGGACACAGCAACAGTATTTCTAAAAGGGAAGTTTATAGTGATACAAGCTTACCTCAGAAAAGAAGAAAAATCTCAAATAAACAACCTAACCTTACCCCTAAAGCAATCAGAGAAAGAAGAACAAACAAAACCCAAAGGTATTGGAAGAAAAGAAATCATAAAGATTAGAGCAGAAATAAATGAATAGAAACTAAAAAAATTTTTAAAGATCAATAAAATTAAAAGATCGATAAAACTAAAAACTAAAAGCTACCTGTTCTTTGAAAAGATAAACAAAATTGATAAACCTTTACTCATCAGAAAAAAAAAAGAGAGCCCAAATTAATAAAATGAGAACTGAAAAAGGAGAAGTTAACAACCCATGGAAATGCCATGGAAATATAAGGGATCATAACAGGCTACTATGAGCAACTATATGCCAGTAAAAAGGACAACCTAGAAGAAATGGACAATTTCCTAGAAAGGTGCAATTTGCCAAGACTGAAGCCCAATTACCAGTACTGAATTTGAATTAGTTATTAAAAAAATTCCCAACAAACAAAAGTCCAGGACCAGAAGGCTTCACAGGTGAATTTTACCAAACATTTAGAGAAGAGTTAAGACCTATCCTTCTCAAACTATTCCAAAAAATTGCAGAGGAAGGAACACTTCTGAACTCATTCTATGAGGCCACTATCACCCTGATACCAAAACTAGACAAAGATATCACAAAAAAGAAAATTAAAGGCCAATATCACTTATGAACATAGACACAAAAATCCTCAACACAATATTACAAATTGACTCCAACAATGCATTTAAAGGATCATACACCACGATCAAGTGGGATTTATCCCAGGAATGCAAGGATTTTTCAATACTCACAAATGAAACAATGTGATACACCACATTAAAAAATTCAGGAATACAAGCCATATGATCATCTCAATAGATGCAGGAAAAGCTTTTGATAAAATTCAACATCTATTTATGATTAAAAACTCTCCAGAAAGTGGGCATAGATGGAACATACCTCAACATAATAAAGGCCATATATGACAAACCCACAGCTAACATCATACTTAATAAGGAAAAGCTGAAAGCATTTCCTCTAAGATCAGGAAAAAGAGAATGATGCCCACACTTGCCACTTTTATTCAACATAGTTTTGGAATTTATAGTCATAGCAATCAGAGTAGAAAAAGAAATAAAAGGAATCCAAATTGGGAAAGAAGAAACAAAACTTCCACTGTCTGCAGATGACATGATATTATACATAGAAAATCCTAAAGACACTACCAGAAAACTACTAGAGCTCATCAATGAAATAAAGTTGCAGGATACAAAATTATGATACAGAAATCTGTTGCATTTCTATACACTAACCACAAAATAGCAGAAAGAGAAATTAAGGAAACAACCACATTTATCATTGCATCAAAAAGAATAAAATATCTAGGAATAAGCCTACCTAAGGAGGCAAAGGTCCTGTACTCCAAAAGCAATAAGACTGATGAAAGAAACTGAAGATGACACAAACAGATGGAAAGATATACCATGTTCTTGGATTGGAAGAAATATTTTTTAAATGGCCATATTACCCAAGGCAATAAACAGATTTAGTGCAATCCCTGTCAAATTACCAATGACATTATTCACAGAACTGGGACAAAAATGTTGAAACTTGTATGGAAACACAAAAGACCCTGAATAGACAAAACAATCTTGAGAAAGAAGAATGGAGCTGGGAGAATCATGTTCCCTGACTTCAGAATACAGTACAAAGCTACAGTAATCAAAATAGTTTGGTACTGGCACACAAATGGGCAGAAGACCTAAATAGATATTTCTCCAAAGAAGACATACAGATGGCCAACATGAAAAGATGCTCAGCATCACTAGTTGTTAGAGAAATGCAAATCAAAACTACAATGAGGTATCTCCTCACACCAGTCAAAATGGCCATCATTAAGAAGTCTACAAATAATAAATACTGGAGAAGGTGTGGAGAAAATGGAACCCCCTTACACTGTTGGTGGGAATGTAAATTGGTGCAGCCACAATGGAGGACAGTATGGTGATTCCTTAAAAAACTAAAAATAACTTACTATATGACCAACAATCCCATTCCTGGGTATATACCCAGAGAAAAATATAATTTGAAAAGACACATGCGCCCCAATGTTCACAGCAGCACTATTCACAATAGCCATGACATGGAAACAACCTCAATGTCCATCAACAGATGACTGGATAAAGAAGTTTTGGTATATTTATTCAATGGAATACTACTCAGCCATAAAAAGAATAAAATAATGACATTTGCAGCAGCAGGATGGACCTGGAGATCATCATTCTAAGTGAAGTAAGCCAGAAAGAGAAAGAAAAATAACATATGATATTGTTTATATGTGGAATCTAAAAAACAAGAAATAAACTTATTTACAAAACAGAAACAGACTCACATAGAGAAAAAACTTATGGTTACCAGAGGAGAAAGGGGGTGAGAAGGGATAAATTGGGAGTTCAAAATTTGCAGATACTAAATACTATATATAAAATAGGTAAGCAACAAGTTTCTACTGTATAGCACAGGCAACTATATTCAATATCTTATACTAACCTATAATGAAAAAGCATATGAAAACAAATATATGTATATATATATGTATGACTGAAACATTATACTGTACACCAGAAATTAACACAACATTTTAAACTGACTATACTTCAATTAAAAAATAATGATTAAAAAATATATTTTGGGGCTGTGCAGGTAACCTTATTGCCCTTCTATTATTGCCCTTCCCACATGAAGGCAATTTGATCTTAGTTATCAGAAACCTGTACTTGTCAGAGTCTTTTTTTTAAATAAAACTCCTTGAAGAGGAAGCACTTTTGCAGGAACATATATTTATAGTAATAATGTATATTTATACAAAATAACCTAAAGAAAATTTAGCATCACTTCATGTTTGGCAATGCTTCCCATGTAATTTAACATGTCAAATAAGCCTGATTAGTTTAATTCCCTTTTATAAGAAAAGAGAACATATCTTTGAGATGTTCCAGGGACCCTCTAGAAAATCCTAAAGTTAATTCAAAGTCAACAGAACTTCATTTAGACTTTGATTTGAGGTACGTTTTTTAAAAATATCAAAAGATTTAAAACAATTGAATAGGATCACAGGCCACTGTGAAACAATACTTAGTTATGCAGTTAGTTAATCAAAGTAATCATTAAAGACTTCAAAGACAAATACAGAAAGTTACATGGTTGTAAAAAAAAAAGTAGCTCTTTTTTTTTTTGGTGGAGGAAGTAATTAGGTTTATTTGTTTTATTTTTAGAGGAGGTACTGGGGATTGAACCCAGGACCTCACGCATGCTAAGCATGTGCTCTACTGCTTGAGCTATACCCTCCCCTGAAAAGTAGCTCTTTTAATGGCAGTGACTCAGTTTTCTTAAGTAATCAAAGATCTGATAAAGACAACATGAAGCAGAGGAAATTACTTTGATAAAACCAGAATCTCTCTTTTCTAGGCAGACTACTTAAAAGTTGAAGAAAAACCTTTCATAAACTCATTAGGAACAGGCCAATAGTCCAGACTAACTTTGCCCTTTTAGCAGATTAAAAAAAAAATCATTTCATTTTTACATAAGTGCACTCCTGATATTAAAGCTTATTTTTCTTTAAGCCAATTAAATAGAGCTCTTTTACAAATTAATTTTGGCAATACCCTCCAAAGATAGAAAAGCATCACACATACATGACAAATATTCATAGGCATACATCAGCATATAGACAGACATAGAGGCCCCATATCTTTTGTTCCAAAACCTTAGCCAGAAATCAGATACAACAATATAAAACTCATACATTTCTAAACCAGTTGAATCCAAATGTGTCTCTGGCAGGTGGAACAAGTTAAGATTACCCGCTCACATGGCTCGAGCTTCTTACTATTATTGTGGAGAAGACTTTTAAGGTTTGCATTTGGCCTTCACCAGTCATCCTATGGAGGCTGTGGACTAGATTGTGGGCAAGGGAGTTTCTATAAACATCTGTATTTTAGTCTCTTACCCTTCTTTTTTCTCTTCAGGCAATCATGGGCAGTGTTTTAGTTATCTCCTGAGGTGTTTACATGTCAGATACAATTTACAACTTCAAGGGACAGAGAATTTTCTCCTAGGAGTTTTGGGATATATTATTCTGCTCTTCTGCCTTGTCTGCCAGTCCCCAGGCTAGCAGAATCCTGGACAACTGCATGCTCATCTCTAACTTAAGCTCTTCTTCCAAATTTCTAACTCAGGTTATTCTCCAGTTGGGCTGAACTGCCCACAGAGAGGCAAGCCCACTGTGGCAGGCATTCCTTTCTCTTTCCCACAGTTCTCTGTATGCAGTTTCTCAAACAAGCTTGTTAAAGCAGCCATGTTTTTGGGGTGTCCTCATACTCATGCAGTGGTCCACAAGCATCTGACATATGGGTCACCCCCTCTTCACATAGAGGTCAATGGTGGGATTTCCACTGCAGATGACTCTGAAGGCCCGTTACTTCCATCTCCTGGCTGGCTCACCAGGTTTTGGTTTACAAACTCACCATCCTGAACACAGAAGGCAAGAAAGAACAAAGAAAGAGGCAGACCACTCCAGATTGGTAAGTGGCGGGTAACAAGCAAGGGAACTGGCTTACAAGACTTGTCTTGAGTGAGTTCAAGATGAGTCTACCTCTGAACCCACTCCCCAAATCTTAAAAATTTCTAATAGAGGCCTTAACTGGGTTCAGTCACATACATAGTCCAGAAGGTCTCAGCGACACATTACTATCTTAAGGCTATATCCTTGAAAATGAACCCCACTGTGCAAATGGTAAGCAGAGAGTACATTCCAAGGACAGAGGAAAGGGTGAGGAGCCTCTGATTGCCTGGGTCCAGCCTTCAGGTTAACTAGAGGTCACGTCCTCTGGATGACCTCCTCCAACAAACTGCATTACATAGATTAATTTGGGATAAGTTGCATCTTTACAATGTTGACTGTTCCCATTCCCATTTATCCAAATGTTCTTTTATATCCTTCAATAACATTTTATACTTTCCTCATATAGAAAAGCAATCATGAGAACTGAAAAAGCATCATGGCTTGATGTTATTATTGTAAAGGTCTTAAGTCCTGCACAACTCCAAAGATTTTTCAAGCATTGTTGTATTATAGCATGGTACAATAATTAACATTTACTATTGTTTAAAATGAATGAGGAAGTTTTTCCGTTGAGTCCCCCTGACTTGGTAGATACAGATAATTGGAAGGGGAAGAGGAGCAGAAAATGAAGAATTGTCTAGAGCAGGGCCATGCTAATTGGCTTTTCCTATCTACCCTCTACTCCTGTGAATGCACCCAGACTGAAGCCCAAGAAATAGTCTTTAATGAAATTGGCTGATTAGCCTGAGAAGGTATAGGTCTTTCAAAGTGGAGAATTTGTTCTTACTCAGGGCTCAGAAATTATGCTAGTGCATTCAAAAATCAGTAAGGAGCCTGAGGGATTTAGTGATATGGTGAAGAAGATATATGATTCTTCTGTTTACAGGGGTGAAAAAGCACACTTTGAAACTCCAGGGAAAATAAAGGCTGTACAGGAAATCATAGCTCAAATATGAAACAAATTAAAACATGGCATGATTACACTCAATTGATAAAGACTAAAAGAAAATTTAATTGATTTTGATGCTTGGAAATTTGATGCAAGTAAATTTTCAAATGGCATGTGTAGTGACATAAAATTTCATCACCTCTACTTTTCTGCATTTTTTTTTTTTAAGATCTCAGTAGGTGCAGGAGATTTAAATCCAACTTGGGCTATCTTGAAAAGGGAATCTATTGACTTATGGAACTGACTAGCTGACTCTTCCACATCTTACTTCTGCTTTGATCTCTGTTGTTATTGAAGGACTGGTTTTTTTCCTGTGGTAAGAAAGATATTTATCAGCTGCTTCAGCCTTACAAGGTTTTTGAAGTTTACCAGCTAAGATAGAAATTTTTCTCCTGTTGTTCTACGTATACTGTTTAAGGAGAGACTGGCCTCACAGCACTCCACTTGCTGAAGTCATTGATTTAATATCTCCAAACTATCATCCAAATAACATATGTATATTTCTGTTATGGTAGTTATAACTATTAATATGTCTCCATTGTCAAATGGAGAGGTTTTTGAGAGCAAGGACTTTCTTCATCTTTATAAAGCTAATGTTCAGCATACAGTGCCATAGTCTTCAGAGAAAGTGCCATAAACTTCAGAGAAAAGGAATATCTATAATAATCAGGATGGTCTTTCTGGGAGATTAGGACTAGAAATCTGAAGAACGGATAGATCTTGATTGGCTCAAAGAGAAGAAACTTTCCAGTTGGGAGGAATATTGAACACGAAGCCATAAAAGCTTAAATAAGCATAGTGTCTTCATGAATTAGTGAGGGAACTGCTTAAAATAGATTTTGTTGAGAAATCAGGTTGAGATCAAATTATAGATCTTAAAATAGTGCAGAGGCATTCCAATTTGAAACAGAGGAAAATATAATCAATTTCTTTTGAATTATATGAGTACCATAAGAAATAGCCATAAGAAAAATAAATATTTTTATAGGAAGGAATAGGAAGAATATAGAATAGATGAAAGGGGAAGTGTTATACCCAGTCTGTTACAGTAATCTGGATGTGAAATGATGTAACCATTTTTGAGCACTTTTCATTCATTCATTATAATATCTGTCGAGCTTCTGTCATGTGTTAGGCAGAGCTAGGTGCTGGGGATACAAAATACAAAGGTAAGCAAACAAGGAATAAAATTAAAGAATTATGTGATGGAAAGGATAAAGATTAAGAGTAAATTAAAATTTAAAATTTTACTTAATAGGATTTTAGAAGTAAGTAGGCATATTTGAGGGAAACAGACTTGCACCAAAAACAGAATTAAAGTACATGAACAGTAGAACAATGAATGGGACAGACTGATATTAAATGGTGTCTATGAGCGCTACAAGAACAAAAAAGGCTGTTTTTTCTCTTCTTTTTTTTTTTTTTTTTGCATTTGCCTGATATAGTTTATACACACTTGGAAACCAACCAGCATTAGGATTATTGTCAAGAAAGGGCAGCAGAGTTGTCAAACAACTATCCATATTTTATTGACTTGGTAATTCAAGGAGGTCATGAAGATATAGACCAAAGTTGACCAGGAAGTCAGCTAATCCCGACACTGGGGATCAAATGAGAAAACGAAGGAGAGGTTTTTGTTTTAATATGAAAATATGAATTTTAATCATGCATTTTTGAAAATCCTGGCACACTTTAAGCCTGTTGTTTTTCCCATTGACCTGATTGCCATGGTTCTAGCAAATTCATTTTGCTTCACTTCTCCTATGACTATTTTCCCTATAAAGACTGTTCTTAGGATGAAGTGGCATTTATTCCCTTGGAATTGCTTTTGAATTGAATTGGGATTATAACTATTATAACAAAATACTGCTGTAGCCTATTCATTGTGGCCACCAAGGTGCTTTTGTGTGTTGGGGGAGGGGAAAACAGGCAGATGGGGTCTGTTTTCATGGAGCCTACCGTATAGTGGATGAGATAGATATTTATACAATAATTGCACAAATAATTTAGAATTATGGCCACATTAAAGGCTGTGGAGATAAGTACGTGAACTTTGAGAGGTAAAAATGGTCATCAATGAGGCTGTGATACTTGAGTTGAGATTTGAGAAAATGAGTGGGAGATTATTAAATGAAGAAGGATAGGGCACTGAGGAGCCAGCAAGTGCATTCACTGTCCCTGTGATGGAAAGGAGCATGTTAAGAACTGAAAGAAAGTCTGAAGGCTGGATTGCAGGGAGGAAGATAGAGTTGGTATAATATGAAGAAGCAGAGATAGGTAGGGACAGAATCATAAAGGGCATTGTAAGCCATGATAAGGATTTTGTCCTTTATTCTTAGAACAATAGGAAGCCATAGACATATTTCAGGGAGTGTGTGTGTGAGACAGAGAGAGAGAAAAAGAGAGACATAATATTAAATGTACAATTAAGAATTGCTCTGTTGAGGGATCGATAGTGAATGGGCAAGAGGGCCAGAGTAGATGTGCAAGAAAACCAATTTGGAAGCTGTTACAATTATCGAAGTGAGAGAATGATGGCAACTTGGACTAAGATGGTGGCAACTGAAATGGAGAAAAATGGATGAATTTTGAAAGATAGTTAAGAGGTAAAATTGGTAGGATTTTTGATAGATTAGATGCAAGGGACAACAGGAGAGGAAGACTGTCAAGGGTGATGCCTAGGTTTCTGGTATGCACAAATGGATACTGGTCCCATTTATGAAAAGAGATAATGGAAAAGGCACCGCATTAGTTGGGGAAAAACATGAATTGTGTTTTGGCTTATCATGTAGGCAGTTAGATATGTGGGTTTGGAACTCAGAAGATAGATATCATGGAAAGTTGCTATTATTTTTGACTTCCCAGCATTTAAATCCACTTTTTATGTTTGGAGAACTTCCTACCTTAAAAATCTGAGAGGAAGAAGAAGCAGAGCATGTGGCCTAGGCTTTCCAATCAAATGTACCCATCCCAAATTTTCAACTGGGAATATGTGACACAGAGAAGAATGTCCTAGGGAGAATCCCCTCTGGTAGTGGTGGCAGTTGAAATAAGATCAAGTTTACAGGGAAACTGTGGTACTGGTGGTAGCAGGAATTGTGTTGGTGTCAACTGCAGCCTTTAGTGCTTGGTTGTGATGGTGGTGTCCTGAGCTCTAGTTCTGTAGTATGAGTTTGGGCATTACTCCTTGCTATGCTGTCTCCGAACCTGTTCCTCTAGCTTTTCTGGGGAATTGTTTATTTGTGTTACACAATATCCTTGTTAACAAACTTGATTTTTACTTAAATCAGCCAGAATCAGCTTCTGTTATTTGCCTCTAAGGACTTGAACTGATACTAGAGTTCTGTTCTATAGATATACTTTTGTGAGTCACATGTTCAGTGGTTGTATTGGAAGCTGTAGACAGGGATGAGATTACTTAAAGACAAGAACAGAATGAGAGAAAAGGGCTAGGGTTGAACCTAAGGAATTTATGATATTTGATGACTGAGTAGAAGAGGATGAGTCTGAAAGAGGAGATAGATAAATTATTAGAGATAGAAGAAAAATCAGGTAAATACTGTGTCTCAGAAGCCAAGATGTAGAATTATTAATTCTTGCTTTACATTTGAGGAAACTGAAGCTTAGGTTAGAAACTTGCCCGTAGTTTTGACTTAACAAATGTCAGAAGCAGAAGTCAGATAGAATCCACATCTGTCTGACTACAAAGACTGCTTATAGAATTGATTGGATGTATACAATAGACATATCAAAGAAAAAATCAACAAGACTGTGAATATTTATAAGAGGGAGTAGTAAGTCATATGAGATACCAACTTTTCATGTATTGATTTTTGGGAGAATTACTATGCCTCTGAGACAGTATGTTAGAGTGAAAGGAAGAGATGACTTTGGATTTGGATTTGGATTTGGATCAGAATGAACTCAGATTAATGGAACAGCATGTAAGTGAAAATATTTGGGTAACTCTCAGATACAACTGGAAATATAGATTTGGGAGTTTTAAGCACAGAAGTGATAAATGAAGCCATTATGAATGAATAATTCAAAGAAAGCATAGAGAGGGGAAGAGTTAAAGAAAATGCTTAGGTAAGAGTCTACAGTGAGTAAGGACGGTGAGAGGGAAAGAAGTAGAAGCTAAAATCAGAGGATCAGGTAGAGAACTGGGAGAACTGTAAGAAAGTAGTGTCTTGCTGGGACATTGTGATGTACACCAGAAACTGACACATTGTAACTGACTATACTTGGAAGTCAGGGTTAGTGTCGCAGAGAATTTTAATGGGACCAAGTATGGAAGAGAGTTAGAAAAAAGATGGGAGTTTAAGACTAAGTAAAGACCATTACTTTTGAATAAAAACATATTATAGATTATCTGAGAAAGCAGTTAAATGTAATGGGGGATAGCGTTTGAGTTGAAAAAGTCAGTGAGGAAAGGAATGGAAAGGAATTGTAGGCAGGAAATATGCTTTTTGTTGGATAAATTTAGTCCTAAAGCAAAGAGTAATAGAGTGCAATTAGAATGGACAGCAGGTTTAAACTAAGCATTTTTTCAGATTCTGATTTGCATGTATGGAGCAATAGGGGAAGGTGCAAAGAAAAGGTAGGGAGATATTTTAATGGGAATTCTTTCCCAGAAAATGATTTGTTAGGATAAATGTTTACCTGAGTCAATGTTCTTTAATTTTTCAAGTATAACACTATATTTCATTGAGGGGATTTATAGAGGAGAATCAAATTTATTATTTAAGACCCTCCAATGGATGGAACATCTTCATCTTTATTGCTTTTTCCAGAAGGGGTTTTTGGAATGGGTGGGATACGTGGTAGTGAAGTTGGTAGAACTCAGGTATATTTTTTTGAGAGTAATTAGAATTTGCATATATGTGAATGTAAATAAATTGATTTTCAGGTTTCAGTAAAGTGGTGTTTTTAGGTTTCCACAATATTTCATAAGAAAACTTATTGTTAAGTTGAAGTGGATCAACTCTTTCCACATACCGATTTTTCCTGACAGTCATAGCAATGTAGTGCAAGCAAAACCAAAAGATAATTTAGCCTTCGTATCTATTCTCATGCCTTCCTAAAAAGGGGTAACTAGTAAATATATTATAAACAAGTATAAGAAATATAGCTGCTAAATCTCTTATGTCATCACACATTAAATTAGCCTTGATGGCTCACTATCATTAATACTAACTAATGAGCACCATTACATCACATAATAACATTGGTTATGCCTGTATGACCTGAAGTACTTAAGTAAAACAAAAAACAAACTGAAAGTATCTTCTTCATTTTAACAATCTGTGAAACAACTTAGGTTGTAGTGAATTGAGGCAATTATTTACGTCATTTATTAAATGTATCAATATTTACATTTTCACTTTAATATTATAAAAACTATTAAAATATTAAAAACATTTTCACCAGAAATATACAAACAATGAAGGCAGTTTGGGGGACTGGTTTGTTTAAATTACTGTGAACAAGTTATAAACTATAAATAATTTTTAAATTATTTAAAAAGTGAAGTCTTTATTTCATTTTGGATATGTAGACAAAGTCTAGGAGCATAAATTATCCAAAAACAGCATTTTGGACAGAAAATATTAATGCGCATTTTATTTGAAACTACAAAAAGTTTGAATGAAAATGATTTTGAATCTCTATACTTGGTTTTCAACAATTTTGAAAAATGCTGAATGTGAAAATGAATTTTGACGATTGATTCGAGTGGTTTTTGCCGTCATGTTAAAGTTAATATCAATTTTATTGCTGTTCTGCAAATAATCTTTTAAACTTTTATTTTACAAGCGGAATGAACAGTCTTAAAATAACAGCCCCGACAGTTTCCCCAGCCTGGGGCTGGGGCTTCTGACTCCAGCACGCCCTTCCGGGCGGCGAGGGGCTGGGGTCAGGCTTCGAGCGGGGCGGGAGGAGTGAGCGCCGCTGCGCCGGTCTCGCGGGGAGTCGGATCTCGCACCTCCGCGCGATCTGCAGCTCCTGCCGTGGGCTTCGCAGCGCCGGGAGGGGCCAAAGCGGGGCTCTGGCCATTCGGGGCTCGCCTCGCTGTCGCGGCCCCACGCTCGCGACCCGGAGTGGAGTCCTGAGGGACCGGGAAAGGAAGGGCGTGGGCGTTCGGGTCTCAGAGGGGCGGCTGAGGTGGGTGGGAAGGAACAGTGTGCGGCGGTTATTCCCCCGGCAGGCGGCCCTGAGGGGTTGGGGGCAGGCGGGCTGGCCGGCCCTGCCCTAGGAGTACGAACCCAGGGCACTCTGGGGGCTCCCCAGCGCGCGGCCTCGCCCTCGGCCACTCTGCCGCCCGAGGCTGTGAGGGCCACCGCGAGGCTGGAGTGTCGGGAGCGGGCGCGGCTGAGGGGACGCGAGGAGGCTGTGAAGAGAGTCCGCGAGCGAACTTCCCGCTTCGAAACGCGCGGGCAGAGTAGCTCCTAGAAATCTGCGGGTGACGAGAGAGCCCAACCCTGCCTCAGGCGTATTTTTTAATGCGGCTTGGTAGTCCTGTGAATACCTACACTTTCTGGATTCTTGTGGTGAATTCGCAACTGTAAAATCGCACGGTTCCTGTAGGTTTTCCTCGCTGTTGGTGAAGGACTTTAAGAATTTTGCTACGCGTAGTAGTATACACGTCGAGAAAGGACATACTCAGAGAGAGTATTTATTTTAAAGGGCACATCCTTTTGAGAAATCTGGGGTTCTTTGGGCTCCAGAATATCCAGTGACTTACGGCATTACCACGTGTAAACAATCAACGAAGTTTCAGTCATGCGAGTATTAAGCGAGTATTTATTGAGTACCTGCTAGGGCTGTGCCGAGTACTGGGATGAAGGGGTTTACTCCCCGCCCCAGTTCTTGCTCCGCCCACATTTTTCTGTAATAATGCTGTGTCCAAAGTTTGGTTTTAGAAAATCCTTCCTTACTATTACTTTTTTTTTTTTTTAGCATAGTATCCAAGATGAATGACAGCCTGTTTGTCAGTTTGGACAGACTTTTGCTAGAATTTGGTAGGTATAAAATGAAAATAAAGAAATAGGTAACTATTTGTATTATCATTTGACATTTTAATAATGAAGTGAAATCACAAAAGAATTGTTTATTTCAGTTTTCCAGTATGAGCAAGATATAAGTACTAAGGAAGATATGATTCAACGAATTAATAGTAAGTAGTTTTGCATGACAAAGATTTTTTCATTTTTTAATCTTTATAGTATATAAGATGCAGTCGCCTTGTTTAGGGTAACTTATAGCTGGCATTGTAACTTTTCCCCGATTCTGTCTAGTGGCTAATAAAGAGTTATTTACCCTAACTACAGTTTTTCAGTAATAGATTTCTGTATTCAGAATTTAATTATTTTGTGTTTAAGAATTTTGTTTTAAATAGAAGTGACCCTTAATTAAATGCAATTGAAAATGTTTTTTTTCAAATAACAGATTATTTCAAAGATTTGAGTGAAAATTTAAAAATGTTTTTAGAAATCATCAAGTCAGCAGCTGGGATTAATGGATGCTACATTTTAAGGAATACTAATTATGAGTGGAATGATAAAGCAAATTACATAAACGTAATACTTTAAGATCCTACATAAAAACTATTAGAGTACAACTGTTAATTTCTTAATAGTTTTGAAAGGTAGAATTTTGGTTATCTTTTCTGCAACAAAAAGAATGCAGAATATTAAGAATTTATTTTAATCTTTTTAAAAAATATATTTTATTTTTATCTTGTATTTACTCACTAGTAACAAAGAAATAAGTGAGTTGAAGATGCATTAAATATTTGACATGGAAGAGATGAATGGAAATTTCACATTTGTCAAAAACAAAACTCTTATTTTAGTATCATATGAGTAAATGTTTACATGAATTCATAACATCATAAGATGCCATTGACCTTAGGTATCAGTTAACCTAGCCCTCTTACATTTAATTTGAGGGACGGGGACATTTATTTCTCTTCAGTCCCAAACACAGATTCTTAGCTTCTTGGTCTAGGAGCAAGCCTGACTCTGGTTCTGTACTTTTTAGTAGAGTGCCCTTCCCATCTCAAGCCTCACTTGCTCTCTGTTCTCTAGTTCTCCTTTTTTATGTTAGCTGCCATACCTTTTTTTCCTACTATATTTGTTTGAGTTTATGATTCCTCCTTAAGAAAATAAGTATGTCCTTTTTCCAGAATGCCTTGAAGATATTAAAGAAAATAAAGCAGCTATTTGTAAGATACATGAAACTATAAATACAACAGATGAGGAAATTGGGCATTATTGTAAGCATAGTAAAGAGATCAAAGACAACTGTACTAAGTGAGTATTTTAAAGAAATAAACTTTCAATAATTGTCATTAGATTCTTTCATTCAAGGTTTTTGAGTTTATAGTTGCTTTAAAGAAGTTACTTTGAAGTAATATTTTATATTAGCAAAGTGATGAATAAGTCTTCAATTGCCTTGTTCCATGCCACTGTAAAAGAGATCACAAAATACAAAAGAAAAATAAAGTGTCGTAAGATCTCTCTAATTCAGATCTAATTAGTCTAAATACAGTATTTTGAATAATTGAGGCTCAGTATATAAAATTCCTGCTAGATAAGTAAATTTGAAATAATTTCCATCTTTGAATTTTCAATATCTTATTTTTAGGGAAATCTAGCCTAAAATTAATAGTTTTTCAAAATGAAAGTATTCAACATGTTCAGAATTCTTTCAGTATGGGTTCAAGTTCTGGATTCTAGTGGTTACATCTATTATTAGACAAACATTTTGAAATGAAAACTTGTTAATGGATCTTAATTGTGTGTTATAGATACTTATAAAAATAAAGTGTTAGTTTTCTGTATTTAATTTTATGTGGACCATTGTCTTTGTATTAAGTACTATATTTAAGAATCATATTTGTTTTAAAATATTTTGTTATTCAAAATTTTCATAAGCTTCTTTGGCTTTTCCCCATTACTTTTTAAATACTGGTTTTAAAATTTTATGAAAGTAACACATACCTTGTATAAAAATTCAAAAATTGTTCAAAAGTATGGAGTAAAGTTTCTCCCTGCCTGCATTCCCCAGCCCCACCCTGTCCTCTTCCTTGTAGGTAATCACTCATAACAGTGAGTACCCTTTTAGGCTTTTAAAAATACATATTCAACATCATTATTATATATGCTTATATACACACCTATCTGTATATCTGTCTTTCCTTTTTTTCAAAAATGGAGTTATACCAAACTTATTCTTCAAGTTTATTTTATTAATTTAACAATAATGTGTTATAAATGGTAGTATACATATAATGCTTATGTATAGATTTCATTCTTTTATTTAACAGCTCCATAGTATTTTATAATATTGCTGTATCTTAAGTTATTTAATCATTCTCCTACTAATAGACATTTAGGTTATTTCCAGTTGTTTCCTGTTATAAGCAACGTATACAGGTATTTTTCCATATTTGTATACCTATTGCTATAGAATGAACTCCTAGAAGTGAAATTGCTAGATCAAAGACTATGGACATTTATACATTTGATGAATAATGCCAAACTGCTCTCCAAAAAAGATCATACTAATTTATACTTCCATCAACAATATATGAGAGTTTCTATTTCCTTACACTCTTGCTAACACTGGAGTTAGTTTAATTTTTTTGGCGATCTGAGCAACCAAAAAAACTACTGTTGAACTTTTTATTTTAGTCTGTCTTAGGTTTATTTTAGTAGGTTTTACCAGTGGTTTCCCTCAGCTAGCTGCAATGGGTACTAGAAAAGTACTGATAGTTTCCTCTTAGAACCTGCTGTGTCCAAGATACATTTTACTTTATATAGGCTTGTTTTCTGCCGGGTTCTGAGGAGAGTTAGTAGGATGTGTTGATTTTAATGCATGAATACCTCTAGTTCATGATTTCAGCATATTGGTTAAGCAGTTTAAATGTGAAAAATGAATTCATCAAAGTATTAGAAGAATATTTTATTCTTCTATTCTTTATTATCATTTAATATTATTAGGTGACTATAATCTTTGAGAGAAGAAGGCCTAAGTATGTCATCAAAGGTAGAAACCTTTGTGGTAGTAAATAGTGGATAAATATGCCATGTACAAATTGAGAAGAAGAATACCTCAAAATGATACAAAAGGCAAAAGGATAAATGGAAAATGAAAGGAAAATTTGAAAAAATGTTAATTTAAAAAATATAAAGTATTTGTGGAAATTAATAAGAGCTAAAGCCCCATTAGAAAAGTGGGCAAAGAAGGTAAACAGGTAAATACCAAAGTGAAGAAATATATGTCTAATAAACATGTGAACAAATGCTCAATCTTTTGAATAATCAGACATCCAAATTAAAGCAGTAGTAAATTTTTTTTTTTTTTGCTTTTAAGTTTTGTGGACGTTTAAAGAAGGACAATACCTAGTGTTAGCCAGAAAATAAGAAAATCACCTCTCTTATATACTGTAGGAATATATACTGGTGTATACCTTTTGGGTGACATATTGGTATACTTTTAAAACTTTAAAAATAAATATGACTTTTGATTAAATGGTTCCATTTCTGAGAATGTTTCATAAGGAAATAATTACGCATTTTCTCAAAGATGTAATATACAACAAGGTGTTTATTTCAACCTTTTTTATGATAGGGAAACATTGGAAACAATTCAAATATCCAACATTAGGTGATTTGTTAAATGAATTTTGGTATATCCATATGAATGAACAGTAGGTGGCCCATTAAATTATGATGTAAGTGAATATTTACTGACATGCAAATATGTTAACAGTATATTACAAATTGAACAAAACATTAAGACAACATTTATAGTATGAACCCAATTTAGTAATTATATAATTATATATAATTAGAAAAAGTCTAGAAATATGTACATCAGAATGCTTACAGTATCTTTTCAGTGAAAATGTATTTCTTATGGAATTTAAAAAATATCTAAAATGTATGTATATATAACCTTTGACCTTATAGTTCCATTTTGAGGATTATTTTCTAAGGAAATGATTGGAAATTCAGACAAGTATTTAAGTACAAGTTATTAAAAACTTAAATTAACCAAAAATGGCCAACAATATTGGGATAGTTAGATAAATTACGTAATATGTTGTATTTATTAAACTTTAATGATGAATTCTTAGTGACAAAGGAAATGTATATAATTTAAAAGTAAGTGCTAGATGAGGATATGTTGTTTATGTGAATATGATCTAAAAATGTTAAAATATATGCTTAAAGTAAAATCTGGAAACAATTTATTTAAACAATATTAGTGGTTATTACTCAATGTTGAGAACATGGATGAAACTTATTTTTTAATATACGCTTTTCTGTGCTTCCAAAGTGAGTATGCATACTTTTTGAATCTGAAAAAATAAAAAAGATTAGAAAAAAGAGCTAGAAGAAATATTTGAACAATACTTAGAATGGGAGCTGCCATGGTGTATGCTAGTTTTAGATTTTTCACATACGTAATATTTTCTGAATCATAATGAAACAAATGTGTAATTTGAATATTTATTTTATTCCTGCTGTCTGATTTTATAATTCATTTTGGTCTAGTTTCTTTCTTTCAAGTTCAAGAGAGTGTAAAACCTGACTTTCTAAATTTTAATGGAGAAAAAGGCCTCTGTTTAGCCCTTATTGTAGCTTTTTAAATGTTTACTCTAAAAGAATTTCTTATTCTTAGTTAAGATCTTAGAAGTATGATGAGAGAGAAAGCCTGATATTGGAGTGTTTCAGACTATATTCTAGAAATGTCAAAGCAGTCCACAGTCCTGACATATCATATTTACTCATTCCCTTGTCATGATTCCAAAATAGGTTTTATGTAAAAATTAATGAATATTGATATTTGAGCATATGTATGATTGCATGAATGGTCGTAGTGGTGGTGATGGGCGATGGGAATATTTTCCCTGATGTAAACTTGTTTTCTCCAAGAAGGGAAAGATTTGTTTATCTGTAAATGGTTACCTTCATTTTTTATTGTCTCTTATAATTTGTTTATCATTCTGAGATGCTAATTACAATATTTTTTTCTATAGCTGGAAGCCAACGTGTGATGTTTTTCATAAACATGAAGACTATATGCAGGACCAATTTACTTTTTATCAAGAAACTATTGAAAAAGACAAGTACAGTACATACATTAATTTAAAATTATCAATTCTATAAGTTAGTATTAATAAGATATGCTTTGTAAAACTGTTAATTGAAGAATGTAGAAACTTTGAACACAAAATTTTTTGTTTTAAATAATAAATTTTTGTTTGTTTGCTTGTTTTTGGACTCTTCGGATGTCATTGTTGGCCTACCTATTTGTTACAAGCTCTATCTAACCCTGGATATGTTTAAATATGTCCTTGGAAACTGTTAACCAGTACCAATTATAATGCACAGTGCTACAGTTAATGTTCTTTATGACTCAGTTGTTTTGTTCAAACATTTGGGGGAATAGTTAGCTGTATGAGAAATTTGTAGCTTATGAGGAATTTGGAGTATTGACTTTTGAAGGGTATTTTGTATCAAACTTCTGTTTTTCAGAGTGCTAATTTAGTGGGGTGTTATATTTTGATGGAGAAATACTAATATTTATATGGGGTTATTTGTAAAATCATCTGGTTTGGGGGACTAAATGTAATTAGTGAATATAATGAAACAAGGCAAGGGACTTTGAATGCATTATATAGCATTATAATTTCACTTAATTATAAAATTTAAATGTTTTTATTTTTAACACAATTGGACAAAGGCAGTATCTATTTTGTTTTTTATTTTTATCGACTTATTTTACTACTTTCCCCCAGCTTTATTGGGATATAATTGACATATAACACCCATAAAGTCTGAAGTGTACAACATGATGATTTAATACATGTATGTATCATGAAATGATTGCCACAAGGTTAAGTAACATATCTATCACTTCAGTTAATGAGTTTTTTTTGTAGTGAGAACAGTATTGTTATATTCAACATGCTTTATATTAGATCCCTAGAACTTACTCATCTTTTAACTGGAAGTTTGTACCCTCTGACGAACATCTCTCCATTTCCTTCACCCCCCAGATCCTGGAAACCACCATTCTTCTCTGTTTCTATGAGTTCAGCATTTTTTTTTTTTAGGTTTTACGTATGAGTGTGATCATAACAGTATTTATTTTTCTCTGTCTGACTTATTCACTTAGCATAATACTCTCATGTTCTATCCATGTTGTCACAGATGCAGGATTTCCTTCTTTTTGTGACTGAATAGTATTATATACACACACACACACACACATGTATATCTCACATTTTCTTTATCTGTTCATCTGTTGATGGATACATAGGTTGTTTCCATGTCTTGGCCATTGTGTATAATGCCTCAGTGAACATAATGGAGATGTCTTTTTAGAATAATGATTCTATTTCCTTAAAATATATAGCCAGAAGTGGGATTTCTAGATCATATGGTTGTTTTATTTTTAATTTTTTGAGGTACCTCCATACTGTTTTTCATTGTGGCTATGTCAATTTACATTCCCACCACTTGTGTACAAGGGGGGTCCCTTTTCTCCACATTCTTGCCAACACTTGTTTTTTGTCTTTTTGGTATTAACCATTCTAACTGGTGTGAGGTAATACCTCATTGTGGTTTTGATTTGCATTTTTGTAATAGTGATTTTGAGCATCTTTTCATGTACCTTTTGGTCATTTGCATGTCTTCTTTGGAAAAATGTCTATTCAGGTCCTCTGCCCATTTTTAACTTGGATTATTAGTCTTTTTGCTGTTGAGTTGTATGAGTTTCTTTTATGTTTTGGATATCAGCCTCTTATTGGATATATGGTTTGCAGATGTTTTCTCCTATTCCTCTTCACTTTATTGATAATTTCTTTTGCCGTGTAGAAGCTTTTTAGTTTGATGTAGTCTCACTTATTTATTTTTGCTTTTGTTGCTTGTGCTTTTGATATCATAGCCAAAAAAAAATCATTGCCAAGACCAACATCAAGGAATTTTTCCCCTGTATTTTCTTCTAGGAGGTTTATATTTTCAAGTCTTATATTTAATTTAAGTTTTTAATTCATTTTGAGTTAGATTTTGTGAGTGTTGTAAAATAGGGGCCTACTTTCACTCTTTTGCATGTGGATATACAGTTTTCCTAGCACCATTTATGGAAGAGAGTATTCTTTCTCCACTGAATATTCTTGACTCTTTTCCAAATACTGATTGACGGTATATTCATGGGTTTATTTCTGGACTTTTGATTCTATTCTGTTGGTCTATCTGTCTGTTTTTATGCCAGTACCATACTATTCTGATTTCTGTATCTTTGTAACATAGTTTGAAATGAGGAATTGTGATGCTCCCACATTTGTTCTTTTCTGAGATTGCTTTAGATATTTGTGTTCTTTTGTGGTTCCATGCAAATTTGGGAATTTTTTTCTATTTCTGTGAAAAATGCTATTGTAATTTTCATTGTATTGAATTTATAGATGGCTTTGGGTAGTATGGATATTATAGCAGTGTTAATTCATATAATCCATGAGCATGGAATATCTTTCCATATTTGTGTCTTCTTCAGTTTCTTTCATAATGTCTTACAGTTTGCGGTGTATAGATCTTTTAACTTCTTGGTTAAATTTATTCCTAGCTTTTCTTTTAGTGTTTTTGATGCTATTCTAAATGAGATTTTCTTTATTTCTTTTTCAGATAGTTCGTTGTTAGTGTATAAAAATGCAACTGATTTTTGTAGGCTGATTTTGTATCCTGAAAATTTACTGCATTTGTTGATTAGTTCTATTAGTTTTTTGGTGGAGACTTAGAGTGTTCTCTCTATAAGGACATGCCATTTGCATGTTTCAGACTATATTCTACTTCTTCCTTTCCTGTTTGGATGCCTTTTATTTCTTCTTCTTGCCTAATTGCTCTAGCTAATTTTTCCAGTACTGTGTTGAATAGGAGAGTGGCACCTTTGTCCTGTTTCTGATTTTAGAGTAAAATCTTTTAGCTTTTTACCATTGAGTGTGGTATTAGTTGTGGCCTTGCCATATATGGCCTTTATTATGTTGAGGTATATCCAATTTGTTGAAAGTGTTTATCATGAAAGTGTTTCAAATTCTGCCAAATACTTTTTCTGCCTCTGTTGAGAAGATCATATGATTTTTTTTAATCTTTCATTATATTAATGTGATATTTCATGTTTAATGATTAGTGTTTGTTGAAATATCCTTGCATCTGAAGGATAAATCCCACTTGGTCTTGGTGTATGATCTTTTTAATGTGCTGTTGATTTTTTTTTTTTCAGTATTTGTTGAGAATTTTTGTATCTGTATTCATCAGGGGTATTGACTTGTAGTTTTCTTTTCTTGTAGTGTCCTTATTTGGCTTTGGTATCAGGGTAATGCTGGCCTCGTATAATGAATTGGAGAGTGTTCTCTCTTCTTCCATTTTTTGGGGAAGAATTTAAGAAGGATTGACGTTAATTCTTGTGTAAATGCTTGGTATTATTCACTAGTGAAACCATCTGGTCCTGGACTTTTCTTTGTTTTCTTTGTTGGGAGGTTTTTGATTACTGCTTCTATCTCCTTACTAGTAACTGACCTGTTCAGATTTTTATTTTTTCATGGTTCAGTCTTGTTTTTAAGGTGTATGTTTTACTTTATTAGATGCCAATTTTACACATAGTTGTCCGTTTTTACATTCCCATTAGCAATGTAAGGACATTTTATTTGCTCCACATTCTTGTCAGCATTTGGTATTATCAATCTTTTAAATTTTAGCTCATTGTGTCCTTATCCCTTCTTCATATCTGAAGGACAGTTTTGCTGCAAATAGTATTCTTCTTGGCAGTTTTTTCTTTCAGTACTTTGAGTATGTGATCCCATTCTCTCCTGGCCTGCAAGGTCTTTGCAGAGACATCTGCTGATAAAGTTATGAGAGTCCCTTTGAGATGAGTCATTTTTCTCTTGATGCTTTCAAAATTCTCTTTGTTTTTGAGTTTTAGCGTTTGATTATGTGTCTCGAAGTCATCTTCTTTGGGTTGATCTTGCATGGAGTTCTTTGGGCTTCTTGTGCTTGAATGTCCATCTCTTTCCCAAGATTTGGGAAGTTTTAAGCTCTTATTTCTTTAAATAAGCATTTGCCTCTCCCTTTCCCTCTCTCTTTTCCTTTGGCACTACCATGATGCAAATACTTGTTTGTTTTTCAGTATTCTGTAATTCATATAGACTTTTTTACTCTTTTTCATTCTTTTTCTTTTTGTTCCTCTAATTGGCTAATTTCAAATGAACAGTCTGAGTTTGCTGATTCTTTCTCTTGCATGATCAAGCCTGTTGTTAATGCTCTCTGTTCTGTTCTGCCATTGTATTCTTCAGCTTCAGGGTTTCTGTTTGGTTCTTTTTTATGGCTTCTATTTCTTCATTAAGCTTCATTTTGTTCATGCATTGTTTTCTGGCTTTTGTTTAGTTGTCTGTGTTCTCTTGCATTTTACTGAGTTTCTTTAAGATAATTATTTTGAATTCTTTGCAAGGTAAATTATAGATCTCCATTTCTTTGGGGTCAGTTACTGAAGCTTTATTACTTTTCCTTGGGTGGTGTTATGTTTGCCTAATTCTTTGTGATTTGTGCAACCTTGCATTGGTGTCTGTGCACTTGAATGAAAAAACACTTCTTCCAGTCTTTACAGACTGTTTTTGGCAGGTAAAGACCTTCTCCTGTTGGTTTCCAGGGCTGATGGGATTCCCTGTAGAATTGTAGTTGTACTGAGTTGGAGCTATTTTGAGACTGTCTTTGGGTCTGCAGTGGGATCGATGGTTAGTGTGTTTGTTACTAGGGGCTCAGGCAGGTATGGCTCCTATCTGGTACCTGGGTGAATGAGACTGCCCCAGTATTTTGTTCAGTAGGATAGTACTGGGACAAGTGTCTGCTTCAGGTTCCACCATTGGGTCCTCAGTCAGCAGGCATATTACCAAATCTGTGGACAAGTGTGGCTCCCAAGTCCCTGGGAAAGCTCCTGCCTAGTTACTGGATGGATTCATGGGTGCTTAGGACTGTCTCTGGAATGTGGCTGGGAGCAGCTAGAACTGAGCCTTAGGGCTGTTTCAGGTTTCACAAACAAGATTGGGGTCTACAATCCTGGTTCTCAAGCCGCAGATGGGCATGTCCCTACTGAGTCCCTGAGTGGGCTGATATTTTCCTTGATTGTAGCTGGAGAAGCTGGAGACAAGTATAGGGCCCTTTCAATATCTCCAGGGTAGCAAATAGGAGTATATCCTTCTGGGTCCCTGGCTGGAAGTTCTGTTGGTGCTAGACTGCTTGGGATCTGGAACCAAATATAGGGCCCTTCAGGATCTATGGGGTGCATACAGGAATGTCTCTTGCTGCGACCCTGTGCCCTGTGACAAACTGTGGCTGTGAGAAGGCTGGAACCAACTACTGGAGCCTTATAAGATCTTCAGAGGCACAAACAGAAGTGTCTCCTGCTAGATCCTTGTGCCAGTAGGGTTCCTTGGTGACTGTGGATGAAATAGGCTGGAACCCAGTTACAGAGCCCTTTCAGATTCTACGGTCTGACTGAGCTTGGGAGGCTTATATGCAGGGGCTCCCAAACCATGGCCATAAAGGGCTGGAGCTGGCTCACAGGCCACTTCAGGGTCCACAGCTGGGACCATTGTCTGTATGCCTATTACATGACACATGTGACTTCTTCTGGGTCCCTTAGTTTATGGGACTGGTGACAGACCCAAAGCAAAATGGGACTTAGCTGAGTTTGCAGGTGTATGAGGATGTTTCCAGGTCCATACCTAGGACCACAGTTAGAGAGTTAGCCACCAAGGTACAAGTCTGTCTTCTCAAAATGACACTCTTCAGTCTTGGACTGTACCAGAGTTTCATAGTTTCCTACCTGGACTCCAAAGCTTCCAAAAAGGCATTTTTGTCCATAGATGAATGCCAGATTTTTATTGTTGAGGGCATGATATGCACAAGGGATATTTTATTCTGCCATCTTGCTGACATCTCTCCTATTTTGGTATTTTAATTAAAAACACACATAATCTAGCATCGATACATTTTATATTTAAAGATGAGTCTTAAGAAAAAGTAGGGACTGAAGGTACCACTTTGAAATTCACTCACATTTGACATCATGGAAATAGATTAGATTGCCCAGGGAAATGTATAGAGTAAAAAGAAAAGAAAGCTAGAGTATGTGGTCATCCAAGGAATAGGCAGAGGGTAGAATGAGTGAAGGAGACTGTTACTTTGTCATTTATAGGCCATGTTTCAATGCAAAAAAAATTTGAGATGATTTGTATAAAGAATACCATAGTATTAAAAGAAAATTAGATATAAAAATTGAGGCTATAGGAAAGCAAGGATAATATAGGTAAAGTCTTTGATCAGGATAGAAATTCATACTATATGGTCTTGCACATTTCTTAGATATAGGCACAAATTAGACTTTGAAGTTCCTAGTAGTAGTCAAAGCATTGTGGAAATGTGATCAGTTTAGAATTCAGAGTATTCATTTAAAAAACAGTTCAATTGCTTAGAATAAGCAGAGGTTTTTCCTGGTACTAAGAATTGAGATAAATTTCTTCCTTGGGTTCTCATAAAGAGGAAATTGTGCAATATGGTAGTTAGTATCTTCAATGACCTCTACCAAATAAGCACAATATGTATTACTGCTTCTTATAACATCTCTCAATACAAACCATGACTATAAAACATTATTTAAAGTGATTCTATGAGGGGCTGAAGCAAACCAGTCCAAATTTGTACCTCTCTTATAGTGTTTGTTGTAGATGAGTCCTCTTAGCTAGCCAGAGGTATTAAAGTAAAAACATCTGTTTGTTTTTTTTCTTTCTTAAACCAGCCACATAGGTTGATTGAATTGATGACTCAGTACTAGGCATTTTCAGAGAAAAAAAGCCCATCTGTTGGTATCATGGGTAATGAAGGAAGTAGAGGCACCAGCTACTTATTTATCCTAATCTCCTATTCCTGTCCCAGGCATTCACAAAGACTAGTATTACTGGCAACAGATGACATAGTAAGGTTTCTTCTTCTTTTTTTAATTGAAGTACAGTCAGTTACAATGTGTCCATTTCTGGTGTACAGCACAGTGTCCCTGTCATACATATGCACACATATATTTGTTTTCGTATTTTTTTCATTAAAGGTTATTACAAGATATTGAACATAGTTCCCTGTGCTACACAGAAAAAACTTTTTTAAAAATTTATTTTTGTATATAGGCTAACATTTGCAAATCTCAAACTCCCAAATTTATCCCTTCCCGCCCCCTTTCCCCAGTAACCATAGGATTGTTTCCTGTGTCTGTGAGTCTGCTTCTGTTTTGTAGATGAGTTCATAGTGTCTTTTTTTCTCCTTTTATTCTTTTGTTTTTAGAGTCCACATATGAGTGATATCATATGGTATTTATTTTTCTCTATCTGGCTTACTTCACTTAGAATGATGATCTCTAGGTCTATCCATGTTGCTGCAAATGGCATTATTTTATTCTTTTTTATGGCTGAGTAGTATTCCATTGTATAAATATATCACAACTTCTTTATCCAGTCATCTGTCAATGATCACTTAGGTTACTTCCATGAAGGTTTCTTCTTGAATCATGGCGTGGGCTGACAAAAAGTTCTTGTATGGAGTATGTTAGGAGAGTCAGCATGAATATGCAGTCTGAATGACATATTGGTGGAATGCTGATCTCATCTGAAACTAGTGACCTAGACTCAGTTTTCTTATAGATATTTCCCTCCTTTCTGGGAAATACCTTTCAACCCTCAAGAAATGATGGCTTAATTAGCAAATATTCATTTAGAGGGATAGGAACAAACTTCTTTTGAACTAAATTGCTTTATCTTGCATAACGGGACAGAATTTAGTAATATTAAGAAATTAAAACATTCTTAAGATTCAGACCTGTTGACCAGTTGACCAGGCTGTTATCTTACTTTTCTTCTCACTGTATAAGCAGTGTGTATATTTGTTCTTTTCTCGTCTGCTAAAGTGAGATAATCATTGCTGTATCTTTTAAGAAATTTTCCTATATAGTATGGCTTGATTTAGAGAATTAAATTTTGAGGAACATTAAGGCTATATATTTTTAGAAATTTTTCTATGAATATTATTTCTGAAACTCAGTATACATTTGATAAGGATTAGGTTAAAAAAAGGAACCAAGAATATATTTTCCATAATGAACATGGATTGAACATTTTCAATGTTGTAGACCAGGACTGATGAACTTTTTTTAAAGGCCAAATAGTAAATGTTTTAGGCTTTGTGGGCTATATATAGTCTTTGTCATACTCAAGTCTGCTATTGTGGTACAAGAGCAACTTTAGACAATATGTAAGTGGTTGACTGTGTTCTAATAAAACTTTATTTATAGGCATAATGGTTTGAATTTCATATAATTTTAATGTGTCATGAAATGTTCTGTTTTTTCAATCATTCAAAATGTGAAAACGACTCTTAGCTCATAGGTTGTACAAAAACAGGTGGCCGGTTGGATTTGACCCATAGGTCATAGTAACTGACTCCTACTGTAGATCAAGCAAAGTTCAAATGGGAAGGAAGAGTTAATATCCTTCTGCAAGAATTAAACATGCTACTGAAAACTGGTGCATAAATAGATGACCGTGCTCCTCTATCTGAGTTGTACTGGAGTGCTTCCAAACGGTGCTGAAATTTTCTTATAAAATAGTTGTGGATTATTCAAGAATGATTGTGAATGCAAAGTTCTTACACATAGAACATAGCTTCATGTGATAATTTTAGCTTAGAAAACTGAGGGAGATTTAAATGCACAGTCATAGAGGGAGCTGAACTAGGGAGGATAGAGATTTAAGAAGTGATCAAAAGAACCAGCTTCTGCAGTGTCATTTAGGATGAGAACTGAAAAGAGATCACTGAGTTGGACAGATTAGATCATTGGTGACCTTGGGAAGTTTGGTTCATTAGAATAGTGGGTGTCGAAGTTTAATTGAATAGGATTAAGGAGTGAGTAACTCAGGTAGTGAAGAAAAAAAGTAGAGAGTTGAAAAGTGTGACAGAGCTAGGAAAAAGTTGAAGGGGAGACAGTATTGAGGGAAGCAAGAATAAGTAGATTTTTGACTTTTTTTTGCTTAATTTAGTACACTTTAACAAGTGATTTTAGAAAATTTTTAGGTATACTTTTGTTATATTGACATCATTTCTTTTAATTTTAACAGAAAAATGTACCATGATTATATATGTCAGTATAAAGATGTTTTGAAGCAATACCAACTAAAATACTCAGAAACACCTCTTTCACGTGAATATTATGAGAAGAAAAAAGAACATGAAGAAACTCAAAACAGAGTGTTGGCATGTACTGAACAACTAAAAATGAATGAAACTATTTTTATGGAATTTTTAGGTATTAGTGTTTTGTTACATACTGTTTATAATGTTATTTTTATAATTAAAAGAATAAAATAAATCAGGCTAAAATATGACTTTGTTTTTCAGTGCCTGCTCCCTTTCCATCACTTACCAATTGGACGTTACATATGTATCCACATTTCTACTTAGAATTTTTATTGGATAAGTATTATTTCTAATTTTAATTGTTGTGTTTCCCTGGTGAGAAGCACATGGATTTGTTTTTTGTTGAATTTTAAAAATTTAGAGGTTACCTTAAAGTCATCTGGGATTAGTTTTCACATATGTGCATATCATTAGAAGTGAGTAATTTTATTGCAAATAAATAGTATATGTAGCTGGCTTTAAGTGGCATATCTTAGCAACCAAACTAATGAAAAAGTCATCTGGCCGTCTTACCAAAGAATGAGTTCCAATTAAATCGATTATTACCTGTTAGAATGGAAAGTGGTAAGGAAGTGAGTCACAATTCATTGGTACCTACTTTCTGCCAGGTAATACCCAAGAAGATACAGAACATTCTTATAAGAAGCTCACAGTTTAGTAGAGGAAGTAGAGATGTAAACAAGTAATTCTAATACAGTGACATTGTATTAGATGCTTAAGTAATTCTTAATTGGTCTAAGTCTCATCTGTTTGTCAAGGAGAGCTTCCCTGATGATGAACTTGGAACTTTAATCCTCTTCTACCCTCCACAATCCTTCATATGCTTTCCTATCAGATTATAACTCCACTGTTTGTACTAAATCTTCTTTATCCCTGCATTCTACCTTGCTTCATCCTAAATCATCCTTTTAACCCCTTTGCTGCTTGCCCTCTCCATATTTGGGTTTTAGCTTATTCTGTACTTAGTTGTTCATTTGCTGCCCATCTGTGTTATAACTTCTCAGTGGGAAGGGGCAGAGGTTGGTAGATGCAGAAGGTACAGCAGGGGTTTAGGGAGTTGGATATAGAAATGGATGAGACATAAGATTGCATAAAAAACACGAAGAGGTGATGGAGGTAGAGAGAATTGAAATTAGAATTTAAGGGTCTACATCTAAAACTTTAAACTGATGATTTTGATAATAGATTGGCATTATAAATAATATTCATGTGAAATTTTATTTTCTAGAGTATAAATCATAAAGTTTAAGGCAGAATAGGAAAGGTCTGACAGATTTTCTCTGGTGTTCCTGTTCGCTAGCACTGTTTTATTTATTTTTAAATTCTCCTAAACATATTGTCGAATAACTTAGGAAATTGTAGTAGCTAATAACAGGCAGCAGGCTGTCTGTTAACACCTGAGAAATTCTCTACTTGAAGTTGGGTATAAATCCAGTTCAAGCAGAAAGTTTGGATGGAAAATCTAGCTGTCTTTTGAGTTCTGCAATGTGCACTGATGAACCATACAGAGTAAGAAAAGGGAAACTTAGTGGATTTTTAATGTTGACCTTGGAACAAATAAACAATGAAAACGCAAGAAGTGAAAACACCAAATGACATGATGAACTTGAGTGAAAAACAAAAGTAAAAAAAAACCCTATGAAAATATTTAACTGAAAGAAAAAAATCTTAACATATTTTTGGTGAAATGTTGTTTTTAAGCAAAGTATAAAACAGACAAATAATAAATTGTCTTTGTCAATTTGCCAAATGCTTATATTAGTCTTACCACTATTTTCAGATACAGTTGTTAATATTACTTATATGATACACATATGTAAATATTACATAATACTAATTATTTCTGATATAGTACATATATTACAATTGTGAAATTTACTTGTGTAATATAGTTCCTTAAACATAAAAGGGTCAATTTGAGATTCAAAACACAAGATATTCTTAAACATGCTGGCGAATTTTCCAAAAGTTCATCTGAATTGAAGAAAGAAGTAGATGAAGTGGAAATAGAAATTAATTATTTAAACCAGGTATACATTTTGTTATATGTTTCTGATATATGTGTTAATGTGTAAGTGTAGTGATATGTTAGTTGACAGTCTTAGCAGAGCTATTGTTAAAGAGCCTCAATATGGAGAAAGGTTTATGATAATTTATTTGCCTCAGATTACCTTTGGAGCCAAAATGTGTTTTACGTAGGAGTATATTGAGCTCCGAGTTTTGGGAAATAGTTTAACTTTCTTTGGGTGCTGAGGAAGGAAGACAAGGAAAGAATAAGATGTACCTTAATAATAGGTATTTAAAGGCATTAATAGCTTACAAAGTGTTGTCAAAAAGAACAAGAAAATAATTTGCTTAAGGGATAAATTGCTTAAGGAACTTAATCTTGAAAATTTTATGACTATAATCTTTATAAAGCTAGACTAGAACTAGTTTAGCCTTTAAGATTGATATCACATGATATTTTCTTGAATATACTTTTAGTGTCATCTATTGAAATGTAACTTTTATTGACAGGTATGAGAACCCATCAAAGGTACTTACAAATTTTGAGGAAAAAAGTGAATAGCTAATTTTCTAAATTAAAAAATTATGTTAAAATGGTATATTTATCATTTATAGGCAGGTTACAAATAACAGTAATACCGTTTTAGCAATGAGAAAAAAATGGATGCCACTTTCTTTAAAATATTTGGTAACTATGTCTCTGTGTAGGGAGTCAATGTTTACTTTCATTAAAAGATAGCTAATACTACCAAAAATATAAATCTTGTGATTATGTAGGAAAAATAGTATTCATTAGTTAAGATAAAGCATATGTTCCTTTGTAGGTAATTATTTTATTTTGCTTTGTTATTTTTATTTTTAGCAGATTGCAAGACTTTATGAAATGAAGACTCTTTCAGAAACTATGGAAGAAAAAAATAAAAATATAGAAAAGAGAAAGGAATTGAAAGAAAGGTATAGGTAAACTTTAAAACGGGACTTTATGTGAACAGATGTTCTGCATCTAAAATTTGATTCTATATCCTCTCCAAGCCGCTAATATTTATATAATATCTATAAACATGTATTGTACAGGCTATTTTCTATTCATTTCTTATGAAAAATATTAATTTATACCTTTAAATATTAGGGACATATATTCAAACTCGCTTGTTATTTAGTAAGGCCAAGGATAATGTGTAGTGAGAAATAGGGTAGCAGCAGCCCGTTTACTGTTCTGTAATCTGTCAGTTGTCCATTTCATCCAGTTTTCCATTATGGGTCACTGGTAGGAATGAAACAAGGGGAACAATGGTGGGAGCAGCCATGTATTTACCTTTTTATCACCCTGTCACCAGCTTGACAATTCTTTGCCATAGAGAGATGAGCCAAAACGTTACTGAATCTGTGGCATCATATGTTTCATTGTCCTTCATCCTAATGGTGATAAAATAGACATCAGTGGTGGAGGCATTTAAAAAGAAAAGGTTGATTTTGCCTGTTATTGTGTGACAGAAAAATAGATGTATTATTGTTGCTGTTTCTGATAAACTTTCTACTTTTTCTCTTTCTCCTTTACTCTTACATTCTTCTTAAATTTCTCTTAGCAGGCTCCATTGCTCTGATTTTGATTTTTCAACACACTCTTCTCCCAAGTTAAATTCTCAGATTCTCCTTCCTTACATCTGTTATTTTATTAATTTCCCCACTCCCACGTCTCACATCTATGGTAATATGTCTTTAACTTTTTAATGAAATTGATTACAAAAATAGGTAAATGTACTGAATTTCACTTTACTGATAATATTTTAATCTTATAAAAATAATATTGAGAAGAACTTATATAGCTAGTTATTTTAAGTCATATTTTGATAGTTATTATCAAAGAATATCATTTAAATTATTATTTAACTATCAATAATTAAAATTATTTCTTTAATTTAGGAAAAATTCAGTGAAATTATCTTCCAGTAAAACACTTACTAGATCCATTTATGGATGTAATATGGCTTTAATGATGTCTGTGTTCATGCTAGTTGATTTGTTTCTGAATAAGTCTTTTTAAAAGTTTGAAGTAGCACTCCCAAATCTAAAGCATGCTATTTGTGGATATCGTTTTGGTTTAAAATGTTTTTGATGTGTTTAGAAATTCTTTTAAAATGATTATGTTTTAAAAATGAGAGTGTGGTACATTGAGAACACAGGACTTAATCAGGAAAAGTGTGTATTAGCTATGACACTAGTAAGTAATTTAATAATATTGGGCAGATCTGTTAAATTTCTGGAACTAGGTTTCATTATCTGCAAAATGAGGAGTTTTAAGTGTATAATATCTAAATATCTTTTCTAGCTTTAAAATACATTAATTTTTTACTTAGTTAGTGTTTAATATAATTCAGTTTTCCCTTTAGAATTTTTGAAAAAGATGAACAACATGTACTTACATTGAATAAAACTCCTCAAAACAGTCAATTATTTCTTCCATATGAATCTCAAAAACTAGTCAGACCAATAAAGATGCATTCTTCAGAACCAAGAGTTACAGGTACAGTATCTTTTTTATTATTCAAAAACTTAGTTTTCTTTGCATTTCTTTCATGGAAGAAGAAATAGAAAAGAACAATTTTAGTTGTTTGGTGTAAGCAAGAACAAACAATGCTGGAGACCTATTGACTCAGGAAGGTGTCACTTTTATTCTGAGAGCAAACAAGATGAGCCTTCTGTACATAACAGTTTTCTCTTTGAGAAAGAAATCACTCACATGATATTTTTAAAAAGCGTTCTTGTCTGCCTTTACAGCTGTCAGAGGAGGATGATTAATTATATGTTTTTCATTTGAGAAGTTGTATTTTCAGTATTATCAGTCTGTGTGATTAAAATGGGTAGCAGGCTTGTGTTAATGATATTTGTGACTTAGTCACTGAGATATTTCAATCATATTTCATTCAGTGACTCTGTAGATTAATTGCATTGTGTTAGATTAACTACACTGTTTCTTTTCCCCAATTGTTAATTTCACCACTCTGTGTTTGATTCCCCATTATAAAGATGTATAAAGTTTTGTCTGGTGTTTTCCGTTTTATATTCATAGTTATTATAGTAATTATTATATAGCGAGGAATTAAGATAATAATTTCATAATTCTATATTTTAACTTAAATAAAATATTCATGTGACTTGATTTTTTTTAATTACAAGGTTAGGATAAATGTTGGCCATGACGTTTGATTTTATCTCTTGAACTAATTTGAAGTTTTACAATTTAATAACCTAGATAAAAAAGAAAAAAGTTCTGTGAAACAGTCAAAGCTTGCCAATATTGACTTCGGACAAAAAGAAAATGATGCACAGGTAAGTATTTCTTTTTTAATAGTATAAATTAAATGCTTGTGTTAAATGAGAGTGAATTTACCACATTTTGGAAATGGGTGTATATGTGTTATAAATATATTAAAGCAGCCATTAGTATAATCTCAGGATCTAAAAAACTTAAAGAGATTCAATATGGCAGCTTGAGCATATACAATAGCCTTCTCACTTCTAAAAATAAAAGATATTTAAAAATACCAAGCCTTGTACCCAGTAGACCAAAAACTAAGACATTGCTAAAGGAGTAAAACAAATTTGGATTGAAGATGGAAATTGTAGCCCAGGACTTGATAGGAGAGTACTCTTGTAGAAGGTATAGGCCTGAGGACAATGAATAGGATAATTGGTTGGGTTGCTTTAGTGAGCATTAGTTTAGTTAACACCTAATCATTGCATATCTAATCTGTCTTTTGCCAAGCATGAACAATGGGATAACTGTCTCCAGGTGGAAACTGAGTATAGGAGCTTGGGTTAGAGAGATAGACGGTCCTCTGGGTGATTCATGAGGCTTATGAAGAACACTCAGAAAGCTAGCTTCTGGTGTACATATCTCTGTCTTCTCCCATTCTTCCTGAAAATAGTTCAGAGGGGAATTCTCAATGAAAAATATAATTGCTTCTCATTAATACATATTAAAACACACAAATACAGGGGGAATGGTAACCAAAATAATTAGTGAGACTTATTAATTCTAAATATGTTTTAATTACAAAAATTACAAAATCCAGTACTAAAATTCCAGATGATATCAATATAGGATGAAAGTGGGAAGATAAAAGAGGGAAACAAAAGTTTACTCAAGTTATTTTTTTGTCTTCGGATGGAGGTAGGGAGAAGATACGAATACTGATTAACTCTGTATATTGTTGGAAAAAATGTAGATTTATCCATATGTGTTAGACACTTAACAGTAGCCAACAAAAGAGCAATGGAATGTGTAAGTTTTAAAACAGTAGAAGAAAAAAGGTGAAATCAAGAAAACCTAACTAGTCCAAGAAAAGGCAGGAATGGGAGGTGGAGGTGAGAATAAAAGAGCTAGAAAGCATTGTAAATAGAAAACAAATAAGATGTCAGAAATAGTTCTGAACAAGCTGGTAATCATAAAAATGTGATGGATGTGCTTCTATGGGATATATAAACAAAGTACAGCTAAATACTATTAAAATACAACAGCTGAAACAGCTTGACAAATGAAAGCTGAAAACAAAAGGATGGAAAATAACAGGTAAATGCAAACAAAAACAAAGCAGGTGTAACAGTGCCATACAAAACAGAGTTCAAAGTAAAAAGCATTAATAGAGACAAATATATTTCATGTTTTTAAAAGACTAATCACCAAGAAATCATAAGAACCATGATGCACTAAATTATATAGTTTCAAAATATATAAAACATAAATTGTTAGAATTCCAAAGAAACATTTGAACCCACAGTTAAAACAGGATCACGCTCTCAAAAAAAGTACTGATCTTGAGATTAGGGGTTGAGTTTAGCTGCATGTGAAATGATTACAAAACCAAACTCATTAAATAATAGCATCTTAAACAAGATAAGCATTAAATTTTCTCTTCTTGCCATGAAATTCTAAAGTAAGTGACTAAGGTTCACTAGAGCTGATAGCACCATCTCCACAATGTCATTGTTTCTCAGGCTCCATCTGTGTTTTCTTTTTCTGTGATCCTTAATGCTAAGCTTTCACCTCAAGGTCATCTCATGGTCAGAAGCTAACCATTACAATTTTGCCATCGTATCTGCCATCTCTTGGCAGCAAAGAAGAAAGGGGGAAAGGCTGGCTGAGTCAGCCCCATTTTTAAGGCTCTTTCCTAGAAGCTCCTTAAACAATTTATGATAGTATTTCATTGGTGGAGAGGTTGAGAAATATGATTTTTTTTGGTTTTTTTAATTAGAACACAAAGAAAGTAAATCTTGGATAGCATAGAAGACTGGCAGTTTCTGTCACAGGAATGATTCAAGTAGATAGAAAATAAGTAAGGATGTAGAGAATCTTAATAACACAGTTAGCAAACATTGTGTTCAACATACACAGAGTTCAGTTAAATTTTTATTTGCAGTATTCACCAAAATTGAACAAAAGGATATAGCAACCAACTTTAAAAAGTTACTATCTTTACTGACCACAATATTAAAAATACAAGTTAAACAAAAAGATAGCCCTCTTCTCAAAAAACTATTTGACTGAAAAAAAAAAGAAATTCACACACTTTCAAATTACTTTTGGGTTATAGAAGAAATCAAAATGGGATTTTAAAACAATTTAAAAGAATACTGTAAACCTAAACTTGTGAAATGTAGCCAAATTGGTCCTCAGAGGGAAACACATTTGAAAAGATATACTAGAAAATATATCAACAAATATATTAGAAAATGAGAAAGATTAAAATTAGCTGAACTTTCAGTATGAAAAGTTCAACTCAGAGTACAAAAAGCTCAAATCAAAATAGAAAAATAACAGAATAATAATTGCAAAGAAAGTAGGAATTTATCAAGAGAAAAGCAGAAATTAATGAAATTTAAAAGTTAGGTTAATTAATATAGCCAAAAGCTCATAACTTTCAGCAAGTATAAAGGAAAAAAGAAAGCCTCTCTCCCCAAAAAAAGAATAAAAGGGGGAAAGTGCTTATTGTTACACCTATAGAAGAAATCTTTTCAAAGTCCTAAGAGGATACTATGTAAAACTTTATGCCAATAAATTTGAAAATTTAGGTGACATGGACAGTTTTTAAGACAATTCAAATTGCTAAATAGACTGAAAAAGGAAAACACAAATAGATCAATAACCTAGAAGAAACTGAAATGTAAATAAATATCTGTTTCCCTCTTTTCTCCTTTATTTCCCTCCCTTCTCACTCCACCACACCTGCCCTTCAGAACATACCAGACTGAATTTTTCAGGTGAATTCTACCAAAACGTTAAGGATTAAATCAGAGTTTTTCAATTGTGACACTATTAACATTTTGGACCAGATAATTCTTTGTTTGGGATCATCTTGTGACCCTGTAGAAGCCAATAGCACCTCATCCCCAAATTATGACAATCAAAAATACCTCCAGACATTGTCAAATGTGCCTGAGAGGCAAAACTGCCCCCTGTTGAGAACCATTAGATTATATAATATTTATATACAAACAGTTCCAGAGTATAAAAAAAGTTAGAACCTATCCAACATATTATATATGACTAATCCATTAGACAGCAAGGACAAGGATAGTGAAAGAAAAGAAAAATTATAGTACACTAGTCTCAAGAATGAACATAGAGGTAAAAATCCTAAATAACTTATTAGCAAACAAAATTTTGCACTATAACATTAAAAATATATATATATATTATGACTAATCTTGGTTTTCTCAAATGATACTTTAGCATTTATAAAATCTATCAATATGCTTCACTCCATTAATAGATTAATATATGATTTTAAATAAAGATATTAAAAAGAATGTTAGGGAGACTCATACAGATATCAAAAATTTTTTTCACTTCTGTTACTAAGATATAATTCACATCATACAATAATCATTTTAAACTGTACAATTCAGTGGTTTTTCGTATATTCATAAGATACGGTAACCATCACCACTGTCTAATTCCAGAACATTTTCATTGTCCCCAAACATTTTTAAACATTAGCAGATTGCAGTATTATAACAGCATGGTGCAAGAAAAGACAAATTGATCAATGGATTTATCAAAATAAAAAGCTTTTGTATGGCAAAAGACACTACAAAATTAAAAGACAGTGACAGAATTGTCATTTAGGGGCTTGGTATACATAATTATAATATATAAAGAAATAAATAATAATTCTTACAAATTAATTAAAAAACAATAAAAATGAGCAAAAGATAGCTCAGCACATAATAGGAAAGCAAAGGGTTACTAAACATGACAAGATGCCTGACCTCAGGAGTACAGGGAAATACAAATTAAATCAATGAGGTACCTGGTTTCACCTATCAGATTTGCAGACATTAAAACATTTGATAATATCTAGTACAGTGAATAATACTGAGAATGTAATCTGGTACAACTGCTTTGGAGGACTGGTGCATAGTAATCGTTAAAAATTAAAATGTATATACTCAACAATTTCACTTCTTGTCACCTATTCTAAATAAATACTTGAAATACTTGTGCAAATACTTGTACCAGGAGGTATATACAAATGTGTATATTGTTTAAAACGTACATCAAAACAGTAGCAACACCTGTTCTTTAAGGGACAAGTGTTCTTTGAGGGACAAGGTCTTTTTCTTATGATGTAAAAGCACAGTAAGATGACACAATTAAGACCAATGGCTGTTATAACAAAAGTAAATAGCGTAGACTTTCCTATTAAAGGTATTTTCATTTCAGGTCAAATAAGAAAAATCAGCAGCTGTTCAAAATGAGTCACTCAGGGAAAATGAAAGACTTGAAACAGAAAATACAAACATTAGTTAAAGCAGTGATTTAAATATTAATATTAAACAACATTTAGAGTTAAAAATGAAATATTAGCTCTGTCATATATATTTTTAAAAGGAAGTTTCAGGCTTTAATCTTAGAACTTGCTGTTTTCCTTTCTTACTTTCAATTTGAGAGGTTATACGGGATAGGAGACAGAAATCAGATAATTAGTTGAGAAAAATGGTAAGATTCACTTGATTAGTCATGAATATGAAAGAAAAAATTTTCAAGTTTACCTTAAATGTAGAAATACTAACAAGCATAGTTATCATACTTGTCAAAGGCATCAAATTCCTTGAGAGTCTTAAAACTTTTTTGTTTCCCTGTGTTTGACTTAATGTTTTGCATATAGCGGTTTCAGTTAATGTTTGTAGTTGTTGATATTGATAGTAACAGTAATGATGATGACAATGTTCTTGGAGATCCCTGAGTAGCCATGGCAAGCAAAAATTTTACTGTTTTGTGTAGTCAACTCTAATGCTTAATTTCTTTTGTTCAGGTATTGAATGATTCTACCGTGACTAGCTATTCAAAATGTTCACATGTTACAGCTATTAAAAATTCACAAAATGTTATGCAGTTCAGGTAACCTTTAAAAATAAGAAAATACTTTAATTTCAGAAATAATTTATCAGGTCAGTAAATAATATAAACATTTTATTTATTGTGTTTTAGATTGTTAACCCCAAAGAAACAATCAGATTGCAATCAATGGTTTGAAAAAGGAGATGCAGGTATTTACTGTTTATATTTTTCCTAAGAAGTGAGAGAAACAAGTTATATCAGGTTTTTATATCAGTCAAGTAGATTATCTGGATTGTTTGCATCTCTGATTAACTGACCATGCATACCTGGTTTTTAAATACATTTTTCTTAAGTATAAAACAGATACATTTTATTGTAGAAAATTTGGAAAACAGAGAAATATATAAAATAAACAAAAAACCACCACTGACACTTCACAAACTGTTGTATATTGTCTTTTTTCCTATGTATATATATATGTTTCATTATTTTAGTTTAGTCTTCCACATTTGAAGCATACTAGGTATATCATTTTGTAGCCTCTTCTTTCCACTTGATACACCATTGAGGATATTTTTCCATTCCATTAAATCAATTTTATTTGTAATGACTGTATAATATGCATAGATATGCTATAAGTTATTTAGCCATTCTCTCTGAAAATATTTTGTTATTTTCAGGGTTTTTTTTTTGCTTTTATAACTAATGTTACTATGTTCTTTTATATAAATACTTTACTGTCTTGGATTATTTTCTTTGAATAAAATTGTAAAAAGGTCACACACTATATATCTATATATATGTTTATTATCCTAGAATCAACTAGCTATTGGAACTTTGATGCAGCCTTGAAATTACTAACTCATTCTCTATGTATACATGTATGTGTGTGCATGCATGTATATGTATACATGTACATATATGTATATATAAAATATGTATCATGTGGACACATACATATTTTGATAACCCAGTAATGAATAATTATTTCATTCATTAGGCTATTATCTCTTATCTATAGCATGTAGATTACAGACTTATTTTGAAATTTAAAAATGGTTCTCTCTGGCAGTATAAAAATTTTGTGTTATGCATGTCCAGAATGGTCATGTAATATACCATGAGTCTATTCCTCTCACTCTGTGTAGGACTCAGCCAAGACAATATGCTTATTTCATGCAGATGGCTATTCTTACTTCTGAAAGGGGGATTTATATCTTACCTGCCCAGCTGATCTCTTCCACCTGTTTATAATCTTCCATATATGCTAATCTAACAGAATATTAGACAGGGAGGAACAATACATTCCTAATACACATATGTGAGGAAATGCATATATCTGGCATAGTCTTAGCTGACATTGAGCATGTATGGGGAGACTTCATACCCAAGAAGGCATATTATTATCTTGGAAGAAGAAAAGACCCTTTCAACAATCTCCAAACCTATTTTTTGAAGAAGTTAATATGTGGTGAAAATCATAGTTGTGACTTAAATGCAAGAGGCAAAATTGTAAAGCTTTCAGATGACCAAATAGAAAAACATCTGTGTAAGCTAGGAAAGAATGTTTTTAAAGAATTTTTAAAAAGAATTTTTTAAAAAGAATTTAAAAGCCCAATCATAAAGATTGGTAAATTTGGCTCTATTAAAATTAAGAATTTATCTTTATCAAAAGACACTATTAAAAAATGGGAGGCAAGAGGATATATTTTTCAATACATAAAACTGTCAAAGGGCTAGTTTCCAAAAATTTATAGAGAACTTCTACAAACCAAGAAGAAAAAGACAGACAAACTCAATTAGAAATATATTCAAAATAAACAAATAGGCACTTTCAGATAGAGAAGCTTTTGTGGCAGATAAACATGGGAGAAAATGCTCAGCAAATCAGGAAACTGAAAAATAAAACCACAATGGGATATGATTACACATCCACCAGATTAGCAAAGTTCAGAAAGTCTGACAGTACTAAGTGTTGATGAGAATGTAGGACAGTAAGAACTCTCATAACTATTGGTAGGGACTGTCATTTATAAATGACTATATATTGACACCATGACTAAATTTTAGTTGAAGCTAATAAATTTGCCCAGTGAAACTGAGTAATTTCCTAGGGTAGCTCAGGATGGCTAGTTGCCACAACAATAATTAGTGAATAGTTTTGAAACTAAACTTTGGAATATAGTTTAACATTGATAAAATGGAAGATTCACATACTCTATATTTCATAATTCCACTCCTAGGTATGTACCTAGAGAAATACAAGTACACATATACAAATATACATGAAAAATTATGTTAACATCATTATAATAGCCTCAAACCAGAAACACCCCCAAATATCCATTTGCAGTAGAATGGATGGATAGATATATTGTGCTGTGTTTGTACAATGGAATGCTTTACATAAGTAAAAGTAAGCAAGCTGTGTCTCCACGCAACAATACAGATGAATCTCATAAGCATTTGCTAAACAAAAAAAGCATGACAAAGAGCACATATATTACTATTTCATCACATAACATTTTAAAATAGGAAAGAGTATGGGGCCTTTTGGAGAATGTTCTATTTCTTTACCTCAGTGGTGGTTAAATGGGTGTCCACTTTATAATTTTGTTTGTTAAACTATTCATGTAGGTTTTCTTTTCTTATCTTTATGTATTGGGTTGAACTATATAAAATTTCCATTTTTGCAGACCAAGAACAGTTAAATATTGGCAATTTCATATGGTTTGACTAATATGTTTTATTTACAATTAAACTGCAAAAAGAAAAAAATAGTTTGTTCTCATTTAACAAACAGATGCTGAGTGCGGAGATAAAGGGACAGTAAAACAATTGAGAGAATCAAAATATACTTCACAAGTAAGTCAAATGTTTGGTTTCTAATTTCTAAGGAAAATATTCTAATTTAAAATGTTCTGTTTCCATTTAAATTTCAGATTTAGTATAATGAAGTTTATTTATGTGAGATCTAGATATTATTAGCTTGGTAATCAAGTTGTTGTGATATTACAGATTCTATCCCTTAGAAGAGCTATAGATTAAAAAAATGAAGCCACAAAATGTTTATATGAAAATATTTAAAAAATTGTCACTAACAATTGACTATATATAATGACACCACCACAACTAATTCATGACTGACGAAAACAATTTTGTTTGGTGAGATTGAATGATTTACCCCAGCTGCTGCAAAAATACCTTCAAAATATTTTTTAATAGTGGAAAGCTTTAGTGATAGGTGTACCACAGCTACTAAAAGTTAAAACGAGAAACAACGTAGTTTTCTTCTGTAAAGAAATACAGGTTAAAAGCACATTATAATTTTTTTTTTTTGGTGGAGGGTCTCAAATTGTTTCCATAATGGGCTTTGGTAACAAACATATTTGAGAAATCATATTACTAGCCTACAAAATGATATAAAGGAAAATTAGTATTCAAGTTCTCAATCTTTGCAGAAAAAGTAGTATGAATTTATAAGAGTAAAAATATGCAAAGAACATAACCAGTGAGAGCAAGATTGCTTTTCTTTTTCAAGGGGGTATCATTTACAAACTTGACCCAGAGCATGATGTGGAAATTTTAAAAGAAAAATCATTCCCAATACTTTTTATTCATCAGTCTGAGTATGTTCTGGTTATCAGTTACTTTTTCAGGTAGTGGTAGGTGAGGTAGAGTTGGGAAGGAAAGAAAAATTAGAAAATTAAAAAGAATTATTTTTCTGTTTTTTGGACAGATATATTTTGGTCTCAGTTTTACCAATTATCTTTATTTTCTTACTTTGTGAAAAGATACCATCATAGATTAATATGATGTTTTTAACCTCACATGTTTATATATATATATGAGTTTATTTATATTTTATGTATATATGAGTTTATGTTATTTATTAATGACATTTGTTTTTATAGTTTTCTGTTACTTTGAATTTGCAGGTTATATATGCAGAACATTTTGGGAACCCAAAAGAAAGTAACAGTGATGAAGTAGAAGAAAGGCCTGAGATTTTTCCACAAACTCCTGAAATTCCTTTATTTTTAAGGACTCCTGAAGCTGTGAAAACACCTGAATCTGTGGAGAAATTACCTAAAACCCCCTCATTTGAAATGTAAGACTTTAATTAATAATAATAATTAAGGAACCTACATATTAAGTTATATAAGTAATAGGAATAGAAAAATGCCTAGTACCTGTAACTTTAAAAAATTTTTGTTATGGAATATTTTAAACATACAAAGGAAAGAGACTAGTATAATGAACTCTTATGTACTTACCAGTTTGAACAATTATTAACATTCCACCATCTTGCTTCATAGATCCTCTTCTGCATTTTTCCTGAAACATTTAGCTGAATCTCTCACAGACCCTGAATATTTATCAAGTTCAATAATACATAAAGATTTTCCAAAGGATAAAAAAAAGTATGGAAAAATTTAAAGGTCAAGCTAAAGGGTTATTGTCACATTTGGTATATTGTGGACATCACTGAATAATGTTCCAATAGACATTTTTCCTTAATGTTTTAGAGTCTAAAGCCAAGAATTTCCATTCTTTTAAGTAACACCGTTATTTAACTTTGAAAACTACAAATTTGTAGTTTAGAGTCAATGACAGTAGTGCTGTATTTAACCTTTTTGTTTAGTTCAATCTTTTTCCTTAATGCTGAACCCTGATATTCTTCTAAAATATATGCCAAATAGATATCATTTCATCAGGAATCTCTCACCTGTGTTCTACTCTGTATTTTAAATTTCTAGTAAGAATTTTATATATGAATGTGGAACTCATCATCAAATCTGAAAACTGTTACAGAATATGGTAGTCATATACTAAAACGTTTATGGATAAGAAAACCAAACTATAAAGTAACTCATTCATTAATGATAAAGTAACTCAAATCATTTAATCATGGAGATAGTTATGAAAGTATCTTCTGACTTCTATTAGTTTTAACAAACAATAGCATTAACTCTGTGTAAGCATTTATAAATATTGTTCCTTTAATATTTACAACTTTATGAGATGTAAGTACATTATTATCCTTATTTTAGATGAGGGAACAGAATCATAAGTGATACAACTTGTCAGTGATAGAGTTGAGATGTAAACCCCAGCAGTTCTGCCTCCAGAATCCATGCTTTTAACCATTGTATTGTATATTTTCTTATCTAATTATTTTTCCCTAATCATTTTATAATTTAACTCCTTTATAAAACTGTCTGTCATGACTGGCTTCTCATCAAGATTAATTTTGTAATTGCTTTCAAGATCTTGAGGACAGTATGACATCAGGGTTAAGAGACTGGACATTGAATCTGTTTTGCTGCATTCAGATCGCAACTCTGGCACTTAACATTCTTTGAGCAAATCATTTAATCTTTCTACACTTCAAAATCTTCCATAAAATGCAGGTGATACTAATAGTACTTGTCTCATAGGATTGTTGTGAAGAATAAGTAAATTAATGCTGTTGGGAATATATAGAATAGTGCCTTACAGTATGTTTGCAGTAGGAATTCATTATTGTCATTCTATAATTCGTTATTCTACTTTATTTAATATTATTCCCCACCCAAAATCATAGGTTTGGTTTTTTTTCCACAGGTTTTTCATTTCAATAACTACTTCTTCCCTTTTCCTGCTGTGCTAGTTCTCACCCCTATGGCATCACCTATGGTGCTTACCAGTCTGTAATATTTAATAATATATATTTAACATTTTGATGATTTCTTATGTCTCTGTAACAGAAATAGAAATACAACAACTGAAGGTCAAACACAAAAGGAGTCCCCTGGATTTTCTTTCCTTATGAGTTATACTTCTAGATCACCTGGATTGAATTTATTTGATTCTTCTATATTTGATTCTGAAATCTCATCACAGCAGGTAATATGAGAAGCCAAAGTTTTATTTCTAAAAAATTATACACTGGAACCTCAAGTAATTTTACTTCTTTAATACCAAACTGTTTTGAAGTGGAGTACAGGACAGAGGCAGTTTTTTAAAAGAATCTGAGTATTGATAGTATAACAAAGTTCCCCCATTATCTTTTTGTTTTCAACTGCAGGTGCCCCCAGTTGACATCTGTTTATAAAAACAGAATCTCAGAATAGCAATGATTTAAATTGCAGTTAAAGGCAGTTTAAAAATTAATTTGGCTTTATAGTTCTAAACAAACTTCACATATACTCAGTGTGAAAATTTTTCCAGTTTGTTAGTTGGTATTTTCATCTACATGTATATGTGACTAATAACAGCTTCAAAACACAGAAGCAAAATTGACAGAATAAAAAGGAGAAATAGACAAAAACACAAACTTAGTTGGAGATTTTAAACTCCCCTTTCTTAGTAATTGATAGTATTAGACAACACAATCAATAAAGATCTTATATAAAGTCTGAACAACACCATCAACCCCCTTGACTAACTGATGTTTAGAGAACACCACATCCAGCAACTGCAGCATATATATTCAAGTGCTGATGGTACATTCACCAAGATAGTCCATATTCTGGGGCAGTCAATGAGTCTTAATAAATTTAAAAGGATAGAAATCATACAAGTATGTGCTCTGATCACAGTGGAATTATATTAGAAATCAATAAGATATTAGGATAATCCTAAATATTTAGGCTGTGATCAAAGAAGTAGTCATGAGAAAAATTAGAAAATATTTTGAAATGGATGATCATGAAAATTCAGCATATCAAAAATTGTGGGTTGCTGCCAAAACCAGAGCAAAATGATAGCTTTAAATAATTTAATTAACCATTTAAACAATTAAATTAATAGAAAAAAAAAGAAAGGTCTGTGATCAGTGACTTAAAGTTCCACATTGAAAAGCTAAAAAAAGAACACAGTAAAGCCAAAGTTGGTTCTTTGAAAAAATTGGCAAAATTTATAAACTCATTACTTTGACAAGGAAAAACATAAGACAACTATATTAGAAGTGAAAGAGAGGATATCCTTACAGGTCCTACAGACATTAATAGTAAGGGAATATTATGAAATAGAAGGCTGGTAAGGGGAAATGTCACTTACTATATACTAAAACATTCTGTAAACCTAGCAATCAAAATAGTGTGATAATAGTACAGGGATTGATAGATTGATCAATGGCATGGGAGAGCATATCTTGAAACAAAAGAGTTTAGAATATGATATAGGTAGCACCACAAATTAGGCACTTTTCTTACAACATACACCAACAGACATTATAAGTGCATTAAATTTTAAAATATTAACCATAAAATATTTCAGAGAAAATGTAGATGAATATTTAGCAGATCATAAGAAGAGGAAGGATTCTCTAAGCATGGAAACAGTGGAAGAAGAGCCAAAGACAATAAAAAGAGTTTGGGTTTGGTTATATATAAAAGTTTTATATGTTAAAAAATTTTAAAGGTGAAATAATAATGTGATATAAAATATTTGTAATAAATGCTAAAGAATTAAGATTTCAGAAAAGAGGGCCCAGAAGTAAACCCACACACTTATGGTCAATTAATTCATCAAAGGAGGTAAGAATATATGATGGAGAAAAGACAGTATCTTCAGTAAGTGGTGTTGGGAAAGCTGGACAGCTGCATGTAAATCAATGAAATTAGAACACTGCCTCACACCATACAGAAAAATAAACTCCAAATGGCTTAAAGAATTAAACATAAGACAAAGACACCATAAACCTCCTAGAAGAGGACATAGGCAAAACATTCTCTGATATGAATGGTAGCAGTATTATCCTAGTTCAGTCTACCAAGGCAATAGAAATAAAAGCAAAAATTAACAGATAGGACCTAATTAAACTTATAAGCTTTTGCACATTAAAGGAAACCATAAATAAAACAAAAAGACAACTTACAGAATGGGAGAAAATATTTGCAAATGATGCATCTGACAAGGGCTTAATTTCCAGAATATAAAAACAGCTCATACAACTCAATAACAAAAAAGCAAACAATCCAATCCAAAATGAACAGAAGACCTAAACAAACATTTCTCCAATGAAGACATACAAATGGCATATGAAAAAATGCTCAGTATCGCTAATTATTAGAGAAATACAAATCAGAACTGCAGTGAGGCATCCCTCATTGTGATGGCCATCATTAAAAAGTCCACAAACAATAAATGCTTGAGAGGGTGTGGAGAAAAGGGAACCCTCCTACACTGTTTTTGAGAATGTAATTTGGTGCAGCCATTATGGAAAACAGTATGAAGATTCCTTAAAAAACTGAAAATAGACACCCTATGATCCAGCAATCCCACTCCTGGGCATAAAACTCTAATTTGAAAAGATATATGCACCCCAGTGTTCATAGCAGCAGTATTTATGATAGCTAAGACATGGAAGTAACCTAAATGTCCATTGACAGATAATTGGATGAAGAAGTTGTGGTATATATATATATAAATATATAGGAATATTACTCATCCATAAAAAGGAATAAAATAATGCCATTTGGAGTAACATGGATTGACCTGGAGATTGTAATACTAAGTGAAGTAAGCCAAAAACAGAAAGGAAAATACCATATGTTATCACTTCTATGTGGAATCTAAAAAATGACACAAATGAACTTATTCACAAAACAGAGACAGACTCACAGACATAGAAAACAAACTTATAGTTACCATAGGGGGAAGGGAAGGGTGGAGGGATAAATTGGGAGTTTGGGATTTGCAGATACTGACTACCATATATAAAATAGGTAAACAACCAGGTCCTACTGTATAACGTGGGGAACTATATTCAATATCTTATAATAGCCTATAATGAAAAGGAACACATATATATATAGTGATTCAGATATCACTATAGAATCACCATGCTATATACCAGCAATTAGCACAACATTGTACACCTCAATTAAAAAAGAAATAAGATTTTTTAATATGTAAAGAGCCTATATGTACTAGTAAGAAAAATTCCTACCTCAGCAGAAACATGGACAGAGTCCGGTGAGTAGATTATTCGCTGAAAAAGAAATTCAAGTGACTTACAAAATCTCTGGGTAAAACAGCTTTCCTTATTAATTGTCAAAGAAATAGAAATCTGCACAATAGTATTTATTCAAGTATGATTTATATTAGAAAAGGTAATAGAAACAACCTAAATGTTTAAAACAAAAGGATTGAAACTATGTGGTATGTTCATATGGAGGAATATTAAAATGCCATAAACAGAATCAGGTTTTGGAAAAATAGTGACATGGAAAAATGCTCATAATGCAATGTAAAGAAGAAAAAAAAAGACAGAAAACTATCTTGTCATGGTCCCATTTTTTAAAAAGCCTGTTTTACAGAGAAGATAGACTCTTTTGGCAGCAAAACTTGATCTGAACTGATATAAAGCTGTCATACTTTCTACTATTTTTATAGTCATGAAAGCAATACCAACAGTCTGATTTATAAAAGGCCTTCAGAATAAAACAAGTTAATTAGAATTTTAGGTTACATTTATATTCCAAACTTCTTAGTACAATACATGTTGCCTATTAATATTTTATCTGTTGCCAAAATCAAGTCAGTAAGCCTTATTTTAGTAAGCCAATGATAGTTTGGAAGCTATATCCCTTTTTGAGTGTGCTGTGTAGAATGTTGCCATTTTTGTCTACTCTAATTATGCTTATTAGAAGAACTAGGTTTTAGAGTCAAATACATATGCTATATATACTGTTCCACTGATTTCATGAGTAATATTTAATGGAAATTATTTTTCAGTTTAATGAACATTATTCTGTGGGAAATTTAAATCCTCTCTCATCACAACAAGAAATTGGTAAGTGATTTGAAGTTTATTATATATAAAATCATGTTAACTTTCGCCCTTTGCATTTAGTTTGTCTCTAGCTGATTTTTTTAGGCCCTCAGTTTACTTTTTAAAGATTACTGTTACTTCTGTACCACTCACTAATTATTATTATTATTTTTTATCAATTTAGCTGCTTCTTTCATTGTTCTATGAAAACTTGCTTTTTCCTTTTTCCAGTATTACTAATGACTTAGCAGTTATGAAACATCATAAGTATTTTGCATTTATTCAGCATTTGATAGAGTTGACTACTCCTATCTTCTTTCTGGAGTTTTTGGATTTTTTTCTTATTTATCTGGTGCTTTCTTTTTATTGGATCTTCTTTTCTCTTTTATCCCTTGATTAATTCATTTATCCAGCATATAAATATAAATATATTTGCGTGTATATATAGTATATTTTATAACAAGTATTGCTTTTGGCTCTGATGATAGAATAGGATGCTGTCAGTGGAAGTGGTGAGAAGAGGTCAGATTTTGGTTATTAAGTTTTCTGAAGGTACAGCTGTAAGGATTTGCTTATAGACTGACTGGATGTAAGGATTAAGAGAAAGAAACAAGGATGATGCCAAGATGTTGACATTAATAACTGTTAAGAATGGAACTAACATTTATTGAAATATGGAAGGCTATAGAAAGTAATTTGAGATTGACAGATTCATTTTACAAGTGTTATCATTGAAAAGCCGATGTTAGATATCTAAATGACAGTACGTAGAAAATTTTATATTTGGATCTAGAATTCAGTGGGGTAGAGACATAATTTTGGAATTATCATAAATGGTATTAAATGAGACCAAAACAAATCTACCAATTGTAGACATTCTTTAAATGCCCACCATCTAAAATATTAAATCTATTTCTATTCTCCCCTTTGACATTCTCATTCACTTGACACTCATTCGCTTCAGCACTTTCAAATATTATGATACAGGTGATGACCAAATTTATATCTTTCCTCCTTGACTTCTCCTAAACTCCAGGACCTTAGTTTTTTTAGCCTTCCCCCTGCTCCAGTTTTATTGAGATAAAATCGTCATACATCACTGTATAAATTTAAGATGTGTAACAAAATGGTTTGATTTATACATACTGTGAAATGATTACCACACTAAATTTAGTTAGCATCCATCATCCCATATAGATACAATAAAAAGAAAAAGAAAGAAAAGAAAAAAATCTTTCTTTGTAATGAGAACTTTTAGGATTTAATCCCTTAACAATTTTTATGTGTATGACACAACAGTGTTAACTATTGTCATCGTAGTGTACATTACATCCCTAGTACTTATTTATCTTGTAACTGAAAGTTTGTACCTTTTGACCACCTTCCCCCAGTTTTCCCTCTCCCTACTCCCACCTCTGGTAATCACAAATCTGATCTCTTTTTCTGTGAGTTTGGTTTTCTCTTCTTTTTTTTTTTTTGAGGTATCATTTGTAGGTGAGACCATACAGTATCTGACTTATTTCACTTAGTAAAATGCCCTTAAGGTCTATCCATGTTGTAAATGACAGGATTTTTCTCTTTTTCTCTTTCTGGCTTTTAGAATGACATTCTCCAGGAACATCCATGTTGCTGCAAATGGCGTTAAGAGATTTTTCTCATTTTTTATCACTAAAAATATTCATGTGTGTGTGTGTGTGTGTTTGTCTCACAACTTCTTTATCCATTCGTTTATCAATGCACACTTAGGCTGCTTCCATGTCTTGGCTATTATAAATAATGCTGCTATGAACATGGAGGTGCAGTTATCTTTTCCAGTTAGTGTTTTTGTTTCCTTTGGCTATATTTCCAGAAGTGGAATTGTTGGATCATATGGTAGTTCTATTTTTAATTTTTTGAGGAAACTCCCTACTGTTTTTTGCAGTGACTTTATCAGATTATAATCCCATGCCAGCATTTGTTACCTCTTGTCTTTCTGATGATGGCCATTCTAATAGACATGAGATGATATCTCGTTGTGGTTTTGATTTGCATTTCCCTAGTGGCTAGTGATATTGAGCATCTTTTCTTTTCATGTACCTTTTGGCCATTTGTATATTTCTTTGGAAAAATGTCCATTCAGGTGGTTTACCTATTTTTAAATTGAATTATTATTATTATTATTATTATTATTATTATTATTATTATTATTATTATTATGCTGTTGAGTTGTATGAGTTCTTTATATATTTTAGATATTAACCCCTTATTGGATATATGGTTTCCAAATGTTTTCCCCACTCTATAGGTTATCTTTTCACATTGTTGATTGTTTCTTCTGTTGTGCAAAAGCTTTTTAGTTTGACGTAATCTCATTTATTTTTTATTTTGTTCCTTGTGCTTTAGGTGTCATATCCAAAAAGTTGTTGCCAAGACCCATATCAGGGAGCCTTTTTCCTGTATTTCTTCTAGGAGTTTCATGGTGTCAGGTCTTACATTTAAGTCTTTACTTTGTTTTAGCAGCTTTACATGTCCCACCTGTATTATTTTAATTCTTGTGAGTGGTGTAAGATAGGGATCTAGTTTCATTCTTTTATATATGAATATCCTATTTTCCTAGCATTGTTCATTGAAGAGACTCTTTTCTCCAATGAGTATTCTTGGATCCCTTGTCAAATATTAGTTAACCAAATATGCTTGGGTTTATTTCTTGGTTCTCAGTTCTGTTCCATTGGTTCCATTGATCTGTTTGTTTTTAATGCCAGTACTATACTATAGCTCTATAGTATAGCTTGAAGTCAGGAAGTGTAATTCCTCTCTCTTTGTTCTTTCTCAGGATTGCTTTGGCTTTTCTATTCTGGTTCCATATAAATTTTTGGATTGTTTTTTCTACTTTTGTTAAAGAAATGCCATTGGTATCTTGAAAGAGGTCACATAGAGTCTATAGATGGCTTTTAGTAGTATTGACATTTTAACAATATTAATACTTCTAATCCATGGCCATGGGATACCTTTCTGTTTATTTCTGTCTTCTTCAGTTTTTTCATCAATGTCTTGTAGTTTTTAGAGTAGAGGTCTCTCACATCCTTGGTTCAGTTTATTCCTAAATATTTAATTGATTTGGTGTAAATGGGATCATTTTCTTTCTTTCTTTTTTCAGATAATTTGTTATTAGTGTATCAAAACACTATTGATTTTTATGTTTATTAGTATCTTGCAACTTTACTGAATTTGTTGATTAGATGTAACAGTTTTTTTTTTGTGGAGTCTTTAGGATTTTCTGTATAGAAAACTGTGTCATTTGCAAATAGAGACAATTTTACCTCTCCCTTTCCAATTATGGTTCCTTTTATTTCTTTTTCTTGTCTGAATGCTCTGACAAGGATTCCCAATACTATGTTGAATGGGAGTGGTGTAAGAGTGGACATTCTTGTCTTGTTCCTGATCTTAAAGGAAAAGCTTTCAAACTTTTACTGTTGTGTATGATGTTAGCTGACGGCTTACCATGTGTGGCTTTTGTTATGTTTAGTATGTTGAAGTTAGTTTCTTCTACACATTTTTTAGAGGTTTTTTTATTATGAATGGGTTAAAATTTGTCACATTCTTTTTCTGCAACAGTTGAGATGATAGTATGTTTCTTTTCTTTCAATCTATTAATGTGATGTATTACATTTATTGATTGCATTGAACCATCCTTGCATCCCAGGTATAAATCCTGCTTGATCATGATAAATGATCCTTTTAATGTGCTGCTTATTTGGTTTGCTAGTATTTTATTGAGAATTTTTACATCCATATTTATCAGAGATATTGGTCTGTAGTTTTCTTTTCTGGTTGTGTCCTTTTCTGGCTTTAGTATGAAGGTAATGCTGGCCTTATAAAATGAGTTTGGGAATGGTCCCTCCTTTTCAATTTTTTAGAGGAGGTTGAAAAAGATAAACATTAATTCTTTAAATATTTGGCAAAATTCACCAGTGAAGCCATCTGGTAAGACTGTATTTCTTATTGTATAATTGATATCTCTTTGTATCTAGATATCTGTCAACATTAAAAACTCTGTATCAAAATCAAACTTGTTCTTCTTCTGAGGTACCTAATGGTATCTCCATTATTCTAGTTGCCAGGACTCAGAACGTCAGAGATCATTTTAACTTATTTCTGTGCCTATTCATTCAGCTAGTCATTAAGTTTTATCAGTTCTCTTTCTGAAATATTTATTTCCTTTTCTATTTTCATTATATTGAAATAATTATATTTCAGACTCTTATTACCATTCACATGGGCTATTGCAGTAATATCATAATTGGTCTTTTCATCCTTTCAGCTTACTAATATATCATAGCCCAATTAATCTTCTTTATGCATAATGTTGGCTTTTTCATTGCTCTAGTTAAATCCCTTTACTGACACCCCCATGGAGTTGCAAATTATGCTCCTAGTTTTCTAACCTATCTCCTAAGCCTTTTCTCTTATAAGAATAAGCTGTGTGTGCTTTGACCAGATTGAGGAACTTTCTGCATCCCAAATCTGCCCACACTTTTTTTGTTTGTTTGTTTGTTTTCTTTTTTTTTTTTTTTGAGATAGGGGGAGGGAAGTAACTAGGTTTATTTGAGGTACTGGAGATTGAACCCAGGACCTCATGCATGCTAAGCATGCACTCTAGCACTTTGAGCAATGCCTCCCCTGCCGACACTTTCTTGTCCACTTTTTTCTTCCTGAAATCCTTGACTTCCATCTCTTTCTGTCTTTTCAAGACTAAGTTTTCTTCTATAAAACCTTTTATTTTCCCCTTCAACATTCTGTTCCAAAAAGGTCTGTCCCTGAAAGGGACCATATGAAGGACATTCTCAAAACTATAAAACTTGGGACTCTGGTTGCCTAAAAGAAAGTAAAGAGTATATTATTTGACTAGTAAATAACTTAGTCTATGAAAACTTCCCAGATCAACACCAGACTGCCAGCAATTGGAATGGACTTTCCATTAGTCATTTTTAAATAAAGTAAAAGCAGAGTATCCATATTTAATTAGATTATTTCTAGGTTGAGACTTCTACATATACTATTACAAATTATAAATTTTAAAGATTTTTTATGAATTTTTTAGTCATTGTTATATAGAAATAAAATTTATTTTCTGTTTTGAAAAAAGAATCCCTCTCTTTTAAAAAAAATTCTGCCATATGTCATTATTTAAGAATATATATATAATCTCTTCTAATCAGATTCTTTGGGAGCAGGGACTCTGATTTTTTTATCTTTGAATTCTCCACAGCACCTAGACTACACAGTAATATTTCACAGTAATATATTATTTTATTTACAGTAATCATAGGAGTTTTATGAAGACTTCATATGCATTTCTTTTCTTCTGAAATTAAAATAATGTCAAGGGGAGATTCAAGATTTTTAGTTCTTTCCAGATCTACAGTTGTATTATAGTTATTTTCCTTTGTTTAAGTATTATGAATATGTACTGAAGTCAATCAAAAAATGAAGTGAGAAAGGGAAAGAGGAAGAACTCAAGGATCAATCTGTCCATCTGTCTGTCCTTCTGTCCATCCCTCTATCCATCTGCCCACTCACTTACCTACGCTACTGCTGATTTGGTTAGCTTTATTTCAAGCAAAATAACTGAGATGTTTAAAAATGTATGAAATTTTAAAGTGGCACAAAGTAAATTGTTTTGCTTAATGTACTCATTGAATTGGTTCTCTATGGAAAAAATATAGGTACTTTAAAGGACTTATTTCAAGTAAATGTTTGGATTACTGTACATTTAAAATTATTTAATAATAATTAAACTTACAATTAAGATATTGAAACATATTTTTATAGTTACAGTCTTAAATAATATAATGAATGAATACCTTTTTTAATGGCAGTTTTTGGAATCGTCAACCAAATAATTCTATATGTAAAGTTGATTTCAAAAATTCCTTTTAAAACTATAGAAACTTTTTCACTGTTGTGTCAGTTTCCTTGAACAATTCCACGAGCAGTATATAGTAGTTACTCAATAAATAATAGTTGAATAAATTTGACTTATGCACTATCTCTCAGATCCAGCATTTCTTTCTCTATTCCCTTTGCTATGATTTTGGATAAGGCTAAACTTTCACCATCTCTTTCCTGTTAGCTCTATTTCTAAACATTTTCCTGTTCCAGCCTTTCTACACATTCTCTCTTGATTAATCCTTATAAAGCAGTTCAAATTCTGTCTTACCTCTGCTTGAAAAATTTTAATGGCCTCATGTTACTACAAAATAAAGTCCAGATTCTATAGCTGGAAATTCATCAGTATTTCCAAGCTCATCCTGAATAATTCCTTAATAACCCTTTGTTATTTCTCAGGGCTTCTGATAACGTGAATTGACTTCTGTTGCCCTTATGTTTCCTTTGCGCACCTATTTCTGTGCCTCTGTGCTATTCTCTCCATTTGAGGTGTTTTACCCCTCTTTCTACCTTATATGCTAGTTCTTGATATGCTTGGGTTCAAATTACTTCAAGGTGAGGGTTAAATTTGAACCCGTTTAACCTTCCAGAGTACAAAGGACAATGCTTTTTGTACATAAGAGGAAAATAGTTAAGTACATGGTAATAGATACATGACTCAATGTTGCTCTATTTATTATATGCAGTATACTGTAATTTGGTATGTTATGCAAATTATGTAACTTAAATAGCATGATATTGTAATAATTGTCTTCTTTAGGAAACTTATTTGGGAAACCAGAAGGAGAAGATGCCTTTACTTTTTCTTTTCCATCAGACTCTTCAACTCATACATTTGGAGCTGGAAGAGATGATTTTAGTTTTCCGTTTTCATTTGAACAGGATCAAAACTCAACACCTTCTTCTGTAAAAGGTTTTTCATCCTCCTCACAAAATACAACTCAATTTACTTTTTTCTGAACTAGTTACTAATTTATTGAATTATTTTACTGCTTTGTAATCATCTAGGGCACAAATTTACATTATTACTTAAATATGATAGTAGCTTTCTTTTGTTGATTAAAGCAATAATGGGTTACCACAGTTACATTATTTGATTTTATTTATTTAAATATTGAAGGAAATTAAGCCTATGCCATCTACTTTCATTTTTATTTGCAGCATTAGCTATCATTATTTGTTTTGGTTTTGATTTTGCAAGCCATATTCAGACAGAATCTATGCTTCACTACTGTAGTATAGAGTGGTACTTTAAGAATAATCTCAGAGAATTTATGTTTTTTATAGTGAATAAAATGTATTATTTTTTATAATATAATAAAAATTCAAATAGTATCAGTTACTCTAATATCTTTAATAGGAGGAAATTAAATGTGAAGGGCTAGAGTAATTTCTGAAAATTGGATGGTTGCATTAATGGTGATACTGTTAATATATATTTTTGCTTAACTCTTTTTGAAGAACATTTAAAATTCTGTTTCCTGTCTTCAACAAAAAATTCATCTTTATATTTTATATGCAGAACTTGCTTGTCAATCAATTATATAGCTTAAATGAAGATAATTAAAATTTGGTTAAATTATATGGACATATTGCTCAATAGCTTTGTATCTTGTGCTTTAAAAAATTAGTTGTATTGAGTTATCAAGTTATAAGAAGTCTGACTCCATATTTTGGTGTGTGAGCGCTGACAGGTGTTAAGCCTCACCCTGTTTTCTTCCCCTTCTGCCCCACATCTAGCCAAGCTAAAAAGAGAGCCCAGATGTTCACTCTTTTGGCACTAGTTCAAAACATGTATAGGAACTTTTGCCCTGGCCCACCCCTAACCACCTTAAAAACCCAAAGCCAATCTCCTTTCTCTACTCTGTCAAGCCATTTTCAGACCAGCTTGGGAGGCCTGGTCTTCTCTCCCCAGAAAATGTTATTATGGAGTAGTAAACCTTTTCATATCCTACTGGAGTGTGTGATGTCATCAATCTCAATATCCAAACCAAATTTGGGATGAGACTCAATCTTGCTTCTTCAGAGTGTCTACAACATATTACAACTGTATTAAATTAAGCCTTCTCAAACGTTTTGGAAGTCAAAAGCATGATATGACTAATGATAGAAAGGATTTAAGGAAACATTGGACTATGTTTTTAAAAATCTTTAACAGCTGGTTGAAAGATAAAAATTTTAGTTAAAAAATTGGGATTTTTCTTTTTGTATCAATTTTTAATTTTACTGACCTTGTGATTTAATTAATTGATAGTTTTGGTGTAATAAAGACATGGACATATATGAGAAAGGATAAAAATGTTGCAGTTGATTTGTTATTAATTAAGAGGTTCAAAACTGGCTTCAGCCTTGAAAGGCCCACTGGTTTCATGGCTTAGTTTTACTTTAAATAGAAAAATGTATAGCGTACCAGTATGGTTAGATTTATCATGTATCAGTATAAGAGGTAAAATAAAATAAGTGTTTCTAAAGTATCTACAGTGTGTTTAATGTCTTGAGAGCATGTAAAAGAGCTAAAAGATACAGTTTTATACTCAAAAAACTTACAATTTAGTTGAGAAGACAAAACTTAGGAAACAACAAAAACACATTAGAATAAAATAATTGACAATTTTATTCTATAGTTTATAATTTGGTCTGTGCTAGAGAAGAGACTGAGTATTTTAAGAATTAGATAAAGAAAGATCATCATGGATTGGAAAGCCTGGGAAGGATTCATTGAAAAGGTATGATTTGCATTGGAACTTTAAAAGTATGTAGATTGTAAAATTTTTGAGTGTAATATTTGATGCCTTTTTTTTATCTTTGCATTTTTTACTGCCTAACTCTAGTAGCTAGTGTTTAGTAAGATTTCATTAAATGCTTGTTGAATTAATAGAGTTGAGCTGAACTGGTGAAGGAAGTAGGGAGGACCTTCTAGGTAAGGGAAACCATATGTGCAAAAGAAAATGTAATCACAAATATAATATGTGTGGAGGAAATTCAAGAGTAGGCCGAATTGGAGTGGACGATAACAGTAGGAAATTGAATTTAATAGATATGGTAGGACTGATTTGTGGAGGATCTTCAAGTGTTTTGACTTGATTTCTGAGGCCAATAAATGCCAGAGTTGCATGAGGAAACAAATGGCTAAGAAAGACTAACTGGCAATATAGTTAAGAGTTGGGAGAAATTAGATTTAAAACAATTAGGAGGCAATTGCATTGGTCCAGGTATGCAGTGGTAAGTTCCAGGTGATAATAACTGTGCATGAAATCTCCCTCTGCCTTCCTTTTATAAGAACATGTGGTTGCATTGAGGCCCCTCTGGATAATTCAGATAATCTTCTCATTTTGAGATCATTAACTTAATCACATCTGCAAAGACCCTCCCCTCTTTTTCTTGTTATATAAAGTAACATGCACTGGTTCCAGGGAGTAGGAAATGGGTATCTTTGGGGAGAAATTTTTCTAGCTTATTATATAGGAAATAGTGTTGTATACTTTCTTTTAGTCTTTAGCATTATTCAGTCAAAACACCATTTTCCAAAGTTACTTAGGCTAGCTCCTATCTTCCCCACTGCCTTGATTATGATCATGTCACTTATTCATAATACAGTTAGATTTATTTGTGGCCATCTGCATTTCATCTTGAGTTTATTTGAATTCCTGGTTGATCCCTTAGTACATAGTAAAACTCTGTCTTTTTGATGTGCAGCTCTATCCATTTTAACAAATAGAGTCATGTATCCACCACTGCAGTACATACAGAACAGTTCCACCACACCTAAAATTCCCTAGTGTTGACCTTTTGTAGTCAACCTCTCCCTCTGCTTCCAAAGCCTGGAAACAGTGGATCCGTTTTCTGCCCTTATAGTTTTGTCTTTACCAAAATGTCATATAAATGGAAACATACTATATGTAGCCTTTGGTTTCACTTAGCAAAGTTATTTAAGCTTCATCCATGTTGTTGCATCAATCAATAGTTTGTTCCTTTTTATTGCTAATTATTAATATTGTATGGATATAGTACAATTGGTTTGTTTACCTGTTGACAGGCAGTTGGGTAGGTTTTAGTGATTATGAATAAAGTTGCTATAAACATTTATGTATGGGATTTTATGTGAATATAAATTTTATTTCACTTGTTTAACTTTATAAGAAACTGCCAAATTTTTTTCCAAAGTGACTGTACCATTTTCATCTCTACCAGCAATGCATGAAGGTTCCAGTTGCTTCATCTTTTTGTCAGTACTTGGTATTATCAGTTTTTAAGATTTTAGCCATTCTAATCAGTATAAAGTGGTATATCATTGTAGTTTTAATTTGTATTTCCCTAATGTCTGATGATGTTGAACATCTTTTCATATGCTTATTTTCCATCAGAATGTCTGTTTTCATTTAAAAATTGGGTTGTTTTCTTATTGTTGAATTATGCAAGTGCTTTATGTATTCTAGGCACTAGTTCTTTATTAGATACGTGATTTACAGCTATTTTTCTCCCCATCTGTGCCTTATCTTTTCATTTTCTTAACAGTGTCTTTCATAGAGAAAACATTTAAAATTTTGATGAAGTCCAGTCTATAATTGGATCATACTTTAGGTGTCACATCTAAAAGCTCTTTGCCAAACCCAAGGTCATAAATTTTTCTCCTATTTTTCTGTTTTAAGTTTTAGAATTTTGCATTTACATTTATGTCTGTGGTAAATTTTAAGTTAATTTTTATATAAGATGTGAGGTATGTATCAAGATACATTTCTTTGCATCATTTGTTGACAAGACTACCCTTTCTCATTGAACTCATTTGTACTTTTGGCAATAATTGACTGACCATGTTTGTATGTCTATTTTCAGGCTCTCTGTTCTTTTCCATTGATTTATATGTCTATCCTTTCACCAATACTGTATTGTTTTGATTACTGAAGATTTATAATGAATCTTGAAATTCGGTCATGCAAGTACTCAAACTTTGCTCTTTTTATTTATTTTATTTTCTAAAATTCTCTTTTTTTCTTTATTTTTCAAATTGAGGTATAGTTGATATACATACAATATTATATGTTTCAGGTGTACAAGATAGTGATTTAAAATTTTAAAGCCTATGTTCCATTTATAACTATTATAAAATATTAGCTATATTCCCTGTGCTGTACAATATATCCTTGTAGATTATTTTGTATATAGTAGTGTGTACCTCTTAATCCCCTACCCCTATCTTGTCCCTCCCTTCTTGCCTCTTCCTACAGATAACCACGCCTATGTTCCATTTATAACTATTATAAAATATTAGCTATATTCCCTGTGCTGTACAATATATCCTTGTAGATTATTTTGTATATAGTAGTGTGTACCTCTTAATCCCCTACCCCTATCTTGTCCCTCCCTTCTTGCCTCTTCCTACAGATAACCACTGGTGTTCTCTTTTTCTGTAGATCTGTATCTTTTTGTTATATTCACTAATTTGTTGTATTTTTTATGTTCCACATGTAAGTTATATCATACAGTATTTGTATTTCTCTGTCTGACTTATTTCACTAAGCGTAGTACCCTCCAAGTCCATCTGTGATGTTTTGCAAATGGCAAAAGTTTATTCTTTTTATGGCTGAGTAGTATTCCGTTGTGTGTGTGTATGTGTGTGTCTGTGTGTATACACTTAGGTTGCTTCATATCTTGGCAACTGTAAATAATGCTGTTATGAACATTGGGGTGTATGATCTTTTCAAATTAGTGTTTTTGTTTTTTTGGATATATACTCAGGAGTAGAATTGCTGGATCATATGGTAGTTCTGTCTGTTAGCTTTTTGAGAAACTCCATAATGTTTTCCACAGTGGCTGCACCAATATACATTCCCACCAATAGTGTATGAGGTTTCCCTTTTCTCCACATCCTCGCCAACATTTGTTATTTGTGTTCTTTTTGATGATAGACATTCTGACAGGTGTGATGTGGTATCTCTTTGTGGTTTGATTTACATTTCTCTGATGATTAGTGACATTGAGCATATTTTCATGTGCCTGTTAGCCATCTGCATTTCTTCTTTGGAAAACTATCTATTCAGTTCTTCTGCCCATTTTTTGTTGTTGTTTTGTTTTGTTTTTGTTTTTGTTTTTGTTTTAAATTTTTTTATTGAGTAATAGTCATTTTACAATGTTGTGTCAAATTCTAGTGTAGAGCACAATTTTTCAGTTATATATGAACATACATATATTCATTGTCACATTTTTTTTTTGCTATGAGCTACCACAAGATCTTGTTTATATTTCCCTGTGCTATACAGTATAATCATGTTTATGTATTCTGCATTTTAAAATCCCAGTCTGTCCCTTCCCACCCACCACCCCCTTGGCAACCACAAGTTTGTATTCTATGTCTATGAGTCTGTTTCTGTTTTGTATTTATGTTTTGTTTTGTTTTGTTTTTAGATTCCTCATATGAGCGATCTCATATGGTATTTTTCTTTCTCTTTCTGGCTTCCTTCACTTAGAATGACATTCTCCAGGAACATCCATGTTACTGCAAATGGCATTATGTTGTCGGTTTTTATGGCTGAATAGTATTCCATCATGTAAATATATCACATCTTCATTACTCAGTCATCTGTTGATGGACATTTAAGCTGTTTCCATGTCTTGGCTATTGTAAATAGTGCTGCTATGAACATTGGGGTGCAGGTGTCATTTTGAAGTAGGGTCCTTCTGGATTTATGCCCAGGAGCAGGATTCCTGGGTCATATGGTAAGTCTATTCCTAGTCTTTTGAGGAATCTCCATACTGTTTTCTACAATGGCTTTCCTTGCTTCCCTCTCCCACTCTTAATGATTTAGATGTCTTCTTTTACAATTTTATGTTTATTCTTTTTGTAATTCATGGCAGTTATCTCCTTTCCAGTTATGAGTTTCTCATTTTTGTAGCATCCTGCTTCTTTTCTACTCAGACTAGACCTGTCAATATTTCTTTTAGCATGGGTTTAGTGTTGCTAAACTCTTTTAGGTTTTGCTTGTCTGGGAAGTTCTTTATCTCTCCTTCTATTCTAAAGGATAGCCTTGCTGGATAGAGTATCCTAGGATTCATCTGTTTTTCATTCAGGACTTTGAATATATCTTGCCACTCCCTTCTGGCCTGTAGTGTTTGTGTAGAGAAATCAGCTGAGAGCCTTATGGGGGTTCCCTTGAAACTCACTCTTTGTTTTTCTCTTGCTGCCTTTAAGATCATTTCTTTATCCTTGACTCTGGCCATCTTGATTATAATATGTCTTGGTGTGGGTCTGTTTGGATTCTTCCTGTTTGGGACCCTCTGAGCCTCCTGTATTTGGATATCTGATTCCTTTAGGTTTGGGAAGTTTTCAGTCATGATTTCTTCAAATACCTTTTCAAATACCCCTTAGTTCTTTCTTCCCCTTCTGGAATCCCTATTATGCATAGATTGGCACGCTTTGTATTATCCCATAGGTCCCTTATATTGTTTTCATTGTTTTTTATTTGTTTTTCTTTCAGCTGTTCTGATTGGGTGCTTTCTGTTGTCCTGTCTTCTAGGTCACTTATTCATTCCTCAGTATTATCTAGCCTGCTTTGTACAGCCTTTAGGTCAGATCTCATCTCAGCAAATGAGTTTACTAATTCTACTTGGTTCTTCTTTATAGCTTCTATTTCACTTTTGACATATTTTATATCTCTAAACACTATTTCGTTTAGTTCCTTCAGTACTTTGATCACTCCTTTTTTGAAATCTTTATCTAGTAGGCCATCAATGTCTATTTCCTTGATCATGCTTTCAGGGGATTTCTCTTGATCTTTTAATTGGGAGTGGTTCCTCTGCTTTTTCATATTGCTCATATCTCTCTGACACTGTGGCTTAAGGAGTATCAGTTATCTAGTTCTCCTGGAGACGCTGTGCTCTTAATGATTTTATTCAGAGGTATTTGTGTCTTTGCCCTGTTTCACGAATTCAGCTTGCTGTTTCCAGAGGCCCTCTGTTGGTGCCTTCTTCTGTGCTGCTCCCAGTGGCTGTCAGCTAGCAGATCGTGCCCCTCCCAACGCTGGGTCAGGTGCTGAGCTCTTATCCAGTGGGCTGGCAGGTCACTCCCCCTCCCGGTGCTGCAGTCAGATGCTGCACTCGGGGGAGGCAGGTGGGCAGATCACGCCCCCTCCCAGCGCCGTGGTCAGGTGCTGTGTTCCTGCCAGGAAAGCGGGTTGCTGCCTGCCCTCTCCCAGCGCCGATTGCTCCGCTGCTCTGTGCAGCTGCCCGCTCTGCCTCGGGTCCATGTTCCAAAGGCGGGCTCAGGGAAGACTGTGGAACGGCCCCACCTCTGCTTCATACCAAATCTCAGCTCCTTGTTTGTCTTGGTGGCACGAGTTCTCTGTGGTGCCAGGGCAGAAAGATCCTATCTGCCTCCAGCTGTAAACAAGTCTCAGTCCTGCCTAGGAGGTTGCGGAGCCCCCCAGGTGTGGATTCAGGGCTCGGCCCCACCCCCACCCGGGCGCTGTACACAGGAGAATATGGTGGCTGTGGCTGAGCCCCAACTCTCTTCTCTTGAGAAGTGCCAGTAATGGCAGCGCAGGTCTGAGGAGACAAAGGCTATGGTGCCCCTCTCCCCAGGGAACACCAGCCATGTTGCTTTGGTTTTTTTTTGCAATTTATGGGGGACCAAGGTTGTTCTGCTCCATATCCCCTCCCAGCCACAGTGCGCAGCACCCTGCAGTCTCCCAGGGCTGCCTTAGTGCAGCCACCCTAGTCCTCCACCCAGTTCAGGCCACCTGCCCCAGCCCCAGCTGCCCGCCCGCGTCTCGGGCTGGATGTTATGGGGACCCTTTGTGCCCATTTAACTCAGTTCTGTCAGTCACGAGGTGCTCAGGGCAGATCTGAGCCTTAGAGGTTCCCCCTCTATCCCACTGGCCTCTTCGTTGGAGAGGGGAGACCCAGTGAACGAGCACCAGTCCTCCTTTGCCACTCCCTTCCCGTGGGATTGGTCCCTCACTGTTTTGCTTTTTCTTCTTTCTTTTTTCCTACCAGATTTTTGGCGTCTTTGTCTTTCGAAGAGGACAGTGTTCTGTTGGAGTTCAGCAGGTGCTCTGGTTGGCTGAGTGGGTCCGTAGATGTGAGTTTTGGTGTATTTATGGGAGAGGGTGAGCTACAAGCGTCCTTCTACTCCGCCATCTTGCTTCTCCCTCTGCCCATTTTTTTGACTGGGTTGTTTGTTTTTCTGATATAGAGTTGTTTGGGCTGTTTATATATGTTGAATATTAATCCCTTATCAGTCATATCATTTGCAAATATTTTCTCCAATTCAGTAGGTTGTCTTTTGATTTTGTTGATGGTTTCCTCTTCTGCGCATAAGCTTTTAAATTTAATTAGGTCCCATTTGTTTATTTTTGCTTTTGTTTTCTTTGCCTTAGGAGACAGATCTAAAAAAATATTGCTACAATTTATGTCAAAGAGTTTTCTGCCTGTGTTTTCTTCTAGAAGCTTTATGGTTTCTGGTCCTACATTTAGGTCTTTACTCCATTTTGAATTTATTTTAGTATATGGTTTTAAAAAATATTGTAATTTCATTCTTTTACATTTATCTGTCCAGTTTTCTCAGCACCACTTATTGAAAAGACTGGCTGCTTTTTTACTTGTTCCATGTGTTCTTCGTTTCTTATTTCCTCTGCCTTTTCCTGAGTTTATCTTTGTTCTCTGTGTATAATGTCTTTTTTTTTTCTCTTTGGGTGCCTCTATGATTTTCTCTGATATTTATTTTCAGCAGTTGGAATATAATGTACCTAGGAGTTTTGCTTGTTTGTTTATTTGTTGGGTATTTAGCCTGCTTGGAATTAATTCTCTAAGATTTAATGATCCTATGTGTTTCTGGGCTCTCTATTTTGTAACATTGCTGTGTCTGGTTTTGTGCAAGTACCATACTGTTTTGATTACTGTACAACTTTGTTCTTTTTGAAACTTACTTTAGCTCTCCTAGTTTTTTGCCTTCCCATATATATTTTTGAATCTATTTATTACTATATATGTGCCTTTATCTGATTGAGAATGTTCCTTTCTATTCCTAGTTTGCTGTTAATTTTTGATATGAATGGCTGTTGAATTTTGTCAAATTATTTTTCTGCATCAATTGATATGATCATATTGTTTTTTCTTTTGGCTTATTAATATGATAGATTACCCTGATTGCTTTTTAAATGTTGAATCAACCATACATTCCTGGGATAAATTCTGATGTATTTTCCTTCTTATATACTGATTTCAAGTTGATAATATTCTATTGAGGATTCTTGCAATGTTCATGAGAAATTTTCATCTGTAGTTGTGCTTTTTTCTATTATCTTTATCTGGTTTTGGTATTAGGGTAATAATGGCCTCATAAAATGAGTTGGGAAGTGTTCTGTTCTCTTATTTTCTGGAAGACTGTGTAGAATTTTTTAATTAAATGTTTAAGAAAACTTACCAGTGAAACCATATTGGCCTGGAGTTTTCTGTTACATCATTTTAAACAATGAATTCAGTTTCTTTAACAGAGGAATATTCAGGTTATCTATTTCTTCATGAAGGCTTTTGGTAATTTGTGTCTCAAGGAATTAGTCCATTTTACCTAGAGGTTTATCAATGTTAGTTTTTTCCCCTAAAACTCTCTCTTGATACTGATTTTCTCTACTTTTCTGTTTTCAATCACATTGACTTATACTCTTTATCATTTCCTTCTTTCTTTTTGCTATGGCTTTAATTTTCCCTTTTTCCTTTGGTTTATTAAAATGGAAGCTTATATTTTGAATTTAAGACTATTCTTTTCTCATAAGCACTTAATGCTATAAATCTATAATTTTATTCTAAGTCCTGCTTTAGCTATATCTCTCAAATTTTGACATATTTTTATCTTAATTTTCATTTAGATAAAATGTTTAAATTTTCTTTGAGACTTACTTTTTGACCCATGAATATTTAGAAGTTCAAGTTCTGTACATTTAGAGATTTATAGATATCTCTCTGTTATTAATTTCTAGTTTAATTTCATTATGGTCCAAGAAATACTTCGTATGATTTTTCTTTTAAATTTGTTAATTTGTTTCATGACCCAGAATATGGTGTATCTTGATGCATTGAGAAGTTTCATGTACAGTTGAGAAGAATGTATATTCTGCTGTTTTGGGGTAGAGTATTCTAAAAACTTCAGGTCTGATTGGTTGATAGTGTTGTTTATGTCATCTATATCTGACTGATTTTCCATCTAGTAGTTCTGTCAGGTACTGAGAGAAGTATTGACGTCTTCAGCTATACCAGTTGTGCATTTGTCTATCCTTTCAGTTCTATCAGTTTTTGCTTCATGTATATCTATATACACACATAGAAGATTATGTCTTATGTCACATGTCTTCTTGGAGAACTGACCTTTTTATCTTTACACAATGTCCCTCTGAAGTCTACTTTGCCCAATGGTAATAGCTTGCTTTTGGTTAATGTTTATGTGGGCTATCTTTTCCCACAGAAATATGGGTTTCTTTGTAGACAACATATAGTCAGGTCTTACTTTTTTTTTTTTGAATGTCCTATATTGTTTATTAGGTAAGAATTTTACAAACATTATTTATATTAGCAGTAACAGTGGGGCTAGACTATTGTGCCTTCTCTAAACTGCATGGTGAGAACCACCAATAGTGTGGTGGAACTTGTGGCCCTTTCCAAAGCCATGGCTCTTTTGGCCTGTGGATGTCAGCCCTTGCATTTCCCTGTTCTTGTGTACTGGTTTGGTGACCCACTGGATGTCAGGATTTCTTCTGATAGCTTTATGGAGTGGATCAATGAGGATAACCTCAGAGAATTTGTATGTAGAATCTTCACCAACCCAGTAAGAATTTAGGACCCACAGAGCCCCACAGTGGCATCCAGCTCGCTCCTTGGTAACAGACTGAAGGCTCTCAGGAAACTTTAGCTGGTTAACACCATAGTGGACAGGCTTGCTGTAGGTGGCACCCTTAGGAACTGGGTGTTTGCAGCCACCACAATGCACACGAATCAGATGTTTGACATAACCTTGCTTGGCCTTGTAACCCAGCCTGAGCCGCCTTATCAGGGAGGGTGGGGTGGGCGGCCCTGTGGAGCATGGAGAGCTGGCGATACTGCCAGCAGCCACTCTGAGAAGAAAGCACATGACATCGCACTGCTTCTTCCTCCATAGCTCCTGGATGTACTTGTAAGTACACATCTTGGCTTACCTTGCTGAGACCTCCAGGGAAAGCGCTGCCAAGGGTGAGTTCTCCAAAAGAATATACTCTACCCAGCCCACCAGCCTCACTCGAATTCGCGCCAGCATCACAGTATCCCCTAGCCCAGGGTCTTACTTTTTTATCCAACTAGATAATCTCTTTTTTTTTTTTTTTGGTATGTTTAGGCCATTCAGATTTAATGTGATTATTGATTGTTGTATTAAAACGTACCGTCTGGATGCTTTTTTAAACTTGTTCCATGTATCTTATTTACTCTGCCTTTTCTTGAGTTAACTGAGAATTTTTTATAATTCCATTCTATTTCTTCTATTGAATTATTTTGTATGCCTTTGTAAAAATTTTTTTCTGTTTCCCTGGGGTTTACAAAATACATCTTTAATTAGTCAGATTCTACCTTCAAGTACTATTATACCTCTTCATGTGTAGTGTAAGGATCTTATTGACAGTCTATTTCCAATTCTACCCGTTTATCCCCTGGGCTATTGTGTTTGCACATTTACTTTTATGTATGCTATAGAATACACAATAATATATCACTATTATTTTTGCTTTAGTCAGTTATCTTTTATATAAGTTAAATAGAGGGAAATAATTTAGTTTTACCATCTTTTATTCAATTTCAAAGGCTCTTATTTCTTTGTGTAAGTCTAAGTTTCTGTCTGGCATAGTCCTTCTGTCTAAAGAATTTCCTTTAAGGTTTCTTACAGGTCTGCTGACAAGTAAGTTACTTTTCATAAGAATTCTTTGTTTCTCCTTTATCTTTGAAAGATATTCTCACCAGGTGTAGGATTCTGGGTTGCCAGGGCTTTTTTTTTTTTTCCCTTCAGCATTTTAAAGATGTCATTCCATTGTTTGCATGATTTCTTAATGGAAGTCTACAGTAATTCTTATCTTTGTTTGCTGTATATAATGTCTTTTTTCTCTTTGGGTGCCTCTTAAGATTTTCTCTTTGATATTTTTCAGCAGCTAGGATATTATGTACCTAGGAGTTTTGCTTGTTTGTTTATTTGTTGGGTATTTATCTTGCTTGGAATTCTCTAAGATTACATGATCCCTTGGGCTTGTTGGTTACTTATTAATTTGGAAATTTTTTGGTCATTGTTTCTTCAAACATTTCTTCTGCCCTATATTTTCTCTTCTTTCCTTTTGGGATTCCAATGATGTGTATTTTAAACCCTTTGATATTGTCCACATCTCATGAATACTCTCTCAACTTTTTCTGTTATGTTTTAGTTAGTGGAAACTGGGAGAAATGATTACTTGTATTTTTCAAAGACTTTATCAGTTTCATCTATACTGTTGAATTTATTAGTATAAAGCTGTTCATAAAATTTCCTTATTATCCTTTCAGAATCTGTTGTGGTAATCCATCTTCCACTCCTGATATGGGAAATTTCTGTTCTCTGTCTTTTTAATCAATTCAGCTTGGAGCTTATTGATTTTGTTGATGTTTTCAAAGAACTAGCTTTTGGATCTGTTCATTTTTTCTATTGGTTTTTTCCCCCTATTTTGTTGATTTCTGCTCTATTTTTTTCCTTTGGATTACTTTGGGTTTACTGTTTTCTTTTTCTAGCTTTTTAAGACACAAACATAGATCACTTATTTTATTCCTTACTTCTTTCTAATATAGTTGACCCTTGAACAACATGGTAGTTAGGAGCGACCCTCCACACAGTCAAAAATCTGGTATGACTTTACAGCAAGCCCTCAGTAGCCACAATTCTACATCCATGGATTCAACAAACTGCAGATCATGCAATCCTGTAGCACATAATTATTGAAAAACATCCATGTGTAAGTGTATAAGTGGGCTCACACAGTTCAAATGTATTGTTCAGGGATCAACTGTATAAGCATTTAAAGCTATAAATTTCTTTAAGCACTTCTTCTAGCTATATCCTAGAAAATCTTATATGATATATATTTTTATTATCAATTAGTTCAAAATATTTCTTAAATGTCTCTTTCAGTTTCTTCTTTGACCTATGAATTATTTAGAAATGCATTGTTTAACTTCCAAATATTTGGAGATTTTGTAAATATCTTATTTTTACTGGCATCTAATTTAATTCCATTGGAATCATTCAGAGTATGATTTCCATTCTTTTAAATTTCAGACTTCTGTGGACCCACATATAGTATAATTTTGTAAACAAATTATGTGTATTTGAAGAGTGTTATTTGATAGTTGCTGAGTGTAGCATAGTAGTTTTTATCAGTTAGGTCAAGGTGTTTGATGGTGTTGTTCAGATCATCTTTATCTTTGCTCTCAATTGCTAAGAAGAGGGTATTAAAAACCATGACTGTGTTTCTGTCTGTTTCTACCTTTAATTTTGTTCATTTTTGTTTCGTGTATTTTAAAACATTGTCATTGAGTTTATATACATTATGATTGTTATATCTTTCTGATGAATTGGTATGAAATCTTTTCCTTTAACTCTACTAATAATTTTTTTCTTGAATTCTGTTCTATAGGATATTAATATAGCTATTGTTTTCATGCTTTATCTCCTACATCCGTTTATTTTCAACCTGTCTTGTGTCTTTATATGTGAAGTTTATCTCTTGCAGATAGCATATGGTTGGCTCTTTCTTTTAAATTCATTCTAGTAATCTCTGCACATATTCCCTTTAATAGTCCCACAAAATATTGTGGCTTTTGCTTTATTGGTCAGAATGAAGTTATCACAAGGCTCTATATAACTGTAAGGGATGCTGAGAAATGTGAGTTTTTAGGTGAGCACATTACCCAGGGTTTTATTAACTAAGCAAGATGAGGAAACTGGATATTGAAAAGTAATTGGTCAGTCATATGTTATATGGTTTTTTTGTTTATTTATTTAGATAGTAGTAAATTTTAGGACTTGACATATATTCTCCCTTACTCCCCATATTTCATTGTATATTCCTGGACATATTTCTTTTTATGCTCAAGTATGTCCTCCAAGAGTGTTTTCCTGGATGATTCTTGAAAAGTCAGTAAACCTTCTGAGGCCTTTTACATCTGGGGGACCACCTTTATTTTTCTATTTTAAGTATTTTTAAAAAACTAAATTTCTTTTGCTTTTTTAAAAATAATTGAAGTATAGTTGACATACAATATTATATGCATGTCAGGCGTACAACAGAGTTTTGACATTTATACACATTATGAATAGATCACCATGGTAAGTTTAGTAACCATCTGTCACCAAAGTTATTACAGTATTATTGACTATATTCCCTATGCTGTACATTACGTCCCAGAGACTTAACTTATTTTATAACTGTAAGTTTTTGCCCCTTGATCCCCTTCACCCATTTTGCCCACCCAAACTCCCTTCTGGCAGCCACCAGTTGTTGTTTGGTTTTTTTGTGTGTGTGTGTCTATGTGTCCGTTTCTATATTGTTTTGTCTTTTAGCTTCCACATATAAGTGGAATCATATAGTATTTGTCTTTCTCTGTCTGACTTATTTCACTTAGCCTAATAGCCCCTAGGTCCATTCATGTTGCAAATGGCAAGACTTAGTTCTTTGGAGTAATATTCCATTGTATGTGTATACCACATCTTCTTTACCTATTCAGCTATTAATGGGCACTTAGGTTGCTTCCATATCTTGGCTATTACAAATAATACTGCAATGAACATTGGGGTGTATATATTATTTGAATGATTATTTTCTTTGGATGCATACCCAGAGATGGAATTGCTGCATCATGTAGTAGTTCTGTTTTAATCTTTTGAGGAGCTTCCATATTGTTTTCCATACTGGCTGTACCAATGTACATTCTCATGAACAATACACAAGGGTTCCCTTTTCTCCATATCCTTGCCAACACTTGTTATTTCTTGTCTTTTTGATAATAGCCATTCTGAAGTGTATAAGGTGATACCTTATTGTGGTTTTGATTTGCATTTCTGTGATGATTTTAGTGATATTAAGTATATTTTTATGTGTCTGTTGACCATTTGTATGTCTTCCTTGGAAAAAAAGGTATTCTGCCCATTTTTTAAATGGATTGTTTTTTGGATATTGAGGTGTGTGTGTTCTTTATATATATTAGATATTAACCTCATATCAGATGTATCATTTACAAATATCAGTGTGGTAGGTTGCCTTTTTGTTTTGTCAGTAGTTTCCTTCACTGTGCAGTTTTTTAGTTTATTTTCGCTTTTGTTTCTCTCGCCTTGAGGAGACAGATTTTAAAAATATTGCTAAGACTGACATCAAAGAGTGTACTGCTTATGTTTTCTTCTAAGAGTTTTATGGTTTGAGGTCTTATATGTAAGTCTTTGATCCATTTTGAGGGTTTTTTTGTGTGTGTATGGTGTGAGAAAGTAGTCCAGTTTGATTCTTTTTTGTGTAACTGTCTCATTTTCCCAATACCGTTTATTGAAGAGGCTGACTTTTCCCTGTTGTATCTTCTCGCCTCCTTTGTTATAGTCTAATTTGACAATATAAGTATGAATTTATTCCTGGGCTCTCTATTCTGTTCCATTGCTTTATGTGCCTGTTTTTGCACCACTACCATATTGTTTTGATTACTAGCATTGTAGGATAGTTTGAAATAGGGAGCATGATACCTCCATCTTTGTTCTTCTTTCTCAAAATTGTTTTGGCTATTTGAGGTCGTTTATGTTTCCATACAAATTTTAGAATTATTTATTCTACTTTTGTGAAAAATGCCATTGGAATCTTTATAAGGATTGCATTGAATCTGTGTGTGTAGTATGGTCATTTTAACAATATTGTTTCTTTCAGTCCATGAGAATAGTATATCTTTACATTTGCTTGTGTCATGTTCAGTTTCTTTCATCAGTGTCTTACAATTTTCCGAGTATAGGTCTTTGGTTAGATTTATTCCTAGGCATTTTATTATTTTGGTGCAATTGTAAATGGGATTGTTTTCTTAATTTCACTTTCTGGTGGTTCGTTGTTAGTGTATAGAAATGGTTTTAGTGGTATTGAGCAACACAATATTGTATATAAATTTTGTATCCTGCAACTTTACTAAATTCATGGGTTCTAATAGTTTTTTGGTGATGTCTTTAGGATTTTCTATATATAATATCATGTCATCTCAAACAGTGACAATGTTACTTCTTCCTTTCCAATTTACATTCCTTTTTATTTATTTTTTCTTATCCTGTTCTGTGGCTAGGACTTCCAATACTGTATTGAATATAAGTGGTGAGAGGGGATATCCCTGTTTTCTTCCTGATATTAGAGGAAATGCTTTCAATTTTTCACCATTGAGGATGGTGTTAGCTGTGGGTTTGTCATATATGGCCTTTATTATGTTGAGATATGGTTCCCTCTATACCCACTTTATTGAGAGTTTTTATCATAAATGGGTGTTCAATTTTGTCGAAAGTGTTTTCTGTATATATTGAGATGATTATAATATTTTTGTTCTTCAATTTGTTAGTGTGGTATATCACATTGATTGATTTATGGGTATTGAACCACTTGATCATGGTGTTGATCAATGTATTGTTTAATTTGGTTTGCTAATATTTTGTGAGGATTTTTGCATTTATGTTCATCAGTGAAATTGGCCTACAGTTTTTGTTTTTGTTTTTGTGGTGCCTTTATCTGGTTTTGGTGTCAGTGTGATGCTGACTTTGTAGAATGAGTTTGAAAGTGTTCCATCCTCTTTAATTTCTTGGAATAGTTTGAGAAGGACAGGTAGCAATTGCTCTTTTAATGTTTAGTAGAATTTACCTGTGAATCAGTCTGGTCCTGGACTTCTGTCTCTTGGAAAGTTTTATTACTGATTCAATTTTAGTACTGATAATTAGTCTATTAATATTTTCTGTTTCTTCCTGACTCAGCCTTAGGAGATTGTGCATTTGTAGAAACTTATCCATTTCTTCTAGGTTGTCCATTTTATTGGTTTATAATTATTTGTAATAATAAACCAATGGGTAGTAATCACCCATGATTCCTTACATTTCTGTGATGCTAGTTGTAACATCTCTTTCATTTCTGATCATATTTGGATCCTGTCTCTTTTTTTCTTGGTGGCTCTGGCTAAAAGATTTATCAATTTTGTTTCTCTTTTCAAAGAACTAGCTCTTAGTCTCATTGGTCATTTCTGGTTTTTTTTTTTTTTTTTTTAGTCTCTATTTCATTTATTTGTGTTCTGATCTTTACTACATCTTTCCTTCTATTAACTTTAGGGATTTTTTAATTCTTTTGTAGTCCCTTTAGGAGTAAAATTAAGTTGAGATTTTTCTTGTTTCCTGAGATAGCTTGTGTTGCTATAAACTTCCCTCTTAGAACTGCGTTTGCTGTGTCCCACAGATTTTAGGTCCTTGTGTTTCCATTTTTATTTGTCTACAGGTATTTGTAATTGAAGTATAGTAGATCCAGGTATATATTTTTATTTTCTCTTTAGTTTCTTCAGTGACTCATTGGTTGCTTGGGAGCATATGGTTTAGCCTCCATGTGTTTGTTTCTTCAGTTTTTTTCTTGTTGGTGATTTCTGGTTTTATATTCTAATGGTCAGGTAAGATGCTGGATGTGATTTCAGTTTTCTTAAATTTAAGAATTTGTATCCTGCCCTGAAGAATGTTCCATGTGCACTTGAAAAGAATATGTGTTCTGCTGTTTTTGGATGGAATGTCCTAGATAGAGCTATTAAGTCCATCTGGTCCAATGTATTGTTAGACCAATGTTTCCTAATTAGTTTTCCATCTGGATGATCTGCCCATTGATATAAGTAGTGTATTAAGATTTCCTACTATTATTATGTTACTATCAATTTCTCTGTTTCTGTTTGTTAATATTTACTTTATGTATTTAGGTGCTCCTATGTTGGGTGCATATATATTTACAATTGTTTTATCTTCTTGTTGGATAAGTCCCTTGATCATTATATCATGTCCTTCTTTGTCTCTTGTTACAGACTTTGATTTAAAGTCTATTTGGTCTGATATAATTATTAGTACATTAGCTTTCTTTTTGTGTCTATTTGCGTGAAGTACTTTTTTCCCTCCCCTCACTTTCAGTCTGTTTGTCTTTAGATCGGAAGTGAGTCTCTTGTAGGCTGCATATATACGGGTCTTGTTTCTATCCATTCAGCCACTCTATGTCTTTTGATTGGAGGATTTAGTCCATTTACATTTAAAGTAATTATTGAGAGGTATGTGCTTATTGCCATTTTGTTTATTGTTTTCTGGTTGTTTTGTAGTTGTTTTTTGTTCCTTTCTCCTCTTGCTGTCTTCCCTTGTGATTTGATGAGTGTTATGTTTGGATTCCTTTCTTTTTGTGTGTACATGTCTATTACAGACTTCTGGTTTGTGGTTATCATGAGGCTTATATATAACAAAATACATATATTAAAACTCTTTATCTCTCCTTCAAATCTGAATGATAGCCTTGGCAGGTAGAGTATTCTTGGTTGTTGGTTTTTCCCTTTCATCACTTTGAATATAACATGCCACTCCCTTTTGGCCTGCAAAATTTTTGCTGAAAAGTCAGCTTATAGTCTTATGGTGTTTCCCTTGTATGTAACATGTTGCTTTTCCCTTGCTGCTTCTAAGAATCTCTCTTTGTGTTTAATTTTGGCCTTTTTAATTATAGTGTGTCTTGGTGTGGACCTCTTTGAGTTTATGTTGTTTAGGATTCTCTGTGCTCCTTGGACTGGAATGTCTGTTTCCTTTCCTAATTTAGATTTAGGGAAGTTTCATCTATTATGCTTCAAGTAATTTCTCTGCCCTTTCTCTTCTCCTTCTGGGACCCCTATAATATGAATGTTAGTATGCTTGATGTTGTCCCAGTGATCTCTTAAACTATCTTTGTTTTTAAAACTTCTGTCTTTTTTCTGTTCACTTGGGTGATTTTCACTACTCTGTCTTCCAGTTCACTGATCTGTTCCTCTGTATCATCTAATCTACTGTTATTTTCTTCTAGTTTTTTTTTTTTTAATCTTGGTTTATATTCTTCAGTTCTGTTTGGTTCTTCTTTACATATTCTAACTCTGTGTTAAACTTCTCAGGGTGTTTATGCATTCTTCTTGCAAGTTTGTTGAGAATGTTTATGATCATTGTTTTGAACTCATTATCAGGTAGACTGCTTATCTCCATTTCACTTAGTTCTTCTGCAGTTTTGTCTTGTTCCTTCATTTGGAGCATTTTCCTCTGTCTCCTCATTTTACCTAATTTTCTCCTTATTTCTGTGTATTAGTAGATTGGTTAAATTTCCCAGTCTTGGAGAACTGGCCTTATGTAGGAGATGTCCTGTGGGGCCCAACAGTGCACTCCCCTCTGGTCACTAGAACAATATGCTCTAGGGGTTCCCCCTGTGTTGGCTGCATGGGCCTTCTATTGTGGCAGGAATGACAACTGTGAGCACACTGTTAGGCAGGACTGGCCTCTTGCCTGGTTGTCTACCATGCATTGCCTCATGCAATGGTTCTAGCCCACTGGTGAGTGGGGCCTGGGGATGCCCAGGGCTAGTGCCTGCCCACCTGCCGGCCCAGGTCTTGAAGTGGCTGGCTGTATGCTGGGGGGATTCCAGGGCTGGTGTTGGCCTTCCGGTAGGTGGTTAAGCCCATGGTGCTAATAAGGTAGAGGGAGGACTCTAGAATGGCACTTTCCAGCATCATTGTCCTTGTGGTAGAACAAGATCCCCAAAATGGTTGCCACTAATGCTGTGTCCCCACAGGGAGCCCTAGCTGCCTCCTGCCTCTCCAAGAAGCTCTCCAAAATTAGGAAGTGGGTCTTACCCAGGCTCCTTTCAAAGTAATACATCTGCACTGGGTTCTGGAGTGTGTGGGATTTTATGTGCAACCTTTAAGAGCAAAGTTTCTTATTTCCTACAGCCATCTGGCTTTCCTTGGAGTCTTCAAAGCCACATGTTCTGGGGGCTTGTCTTCTCAATGCAGAACCCTTGGGCTGAAGAGCCCAGTGTGGGGCTCAGACCCTTCAATCCTTGAAAAGAACCTCTGCAATTATTATTGTCCTCTCTTTTTTGGATTACTTACTTGGGAGAGTGGGTTTTGACTACACCACATCTTCATCCCTCCTATCTGTATTGTAGTTCTTTCTTTATATCTTTAGTTGTAAAAAATCTTTTCTGTTAATATTCAGGTTGCTTTCATAGATAGTTGTTCTGTAAGTAACTGTAACTTTCATGTGCCTGTGGAAGGAGGTGAGCTCAGGGTCTTCCTCCTGTGCCATCTTCTCCATTTCTTGGTGATAACTTTTTAGATACAATACCAAAAACACAATCCATGAAAGAAATAATTGATAAGATGAACTTCATTAAAACTAAAAATGTCTACTGTGCAAAGGATACTGTCAAGAGAATGAGAACATAAACCATAGGCTGGGAGAAAATATTTGCAAAAGACATATCTGATAAAGGACTGTTACCCAAACATACAAAGAACTCTTAAAACTCAACAATAAAAAAACTAACCACCCAATTAAAAATGGGTCACATATCTGAACAGACACCTCACCAAGAAGATAGGTGGCATATAAACACATGAAAAGATGCTCCAAATCATACATCATCAGAGAAATGCATTTAAAACAACAATTGTGGTACCACTGCACAGCTATCAACATGGCCAAAATCTAGAACATTGACAACACCAATTGCTGACAAAGATGTGGAGCAACAGGAACTCTCATTCTTTGCTGGTGGTAATGCCAACTGTTACAGCCACTTTCAAAGACAGTTTAGCAGTTTCTTATAAAACTAAGCACACTCTTACCATATTATCCAGCAATATAGTGCTTCTTGGTATTTACTCACAGGAAGTGCAAATTCTGTCCACACAAAAACCTGTACATGGATGCTTATAGCAGCTTTATTCGTAACTGCCAAAACTTGGAAGCAACCAAGATGTTTTTTAGTAGGTGAAGGGATAAGTAAACTGTGGTACATCCGGATAATAGAAGATTATTCATTGTCAAAAAGAAACCACCTATCAAGCTATGAAAAGGCATGGAGAAAACTTATATGCATATTTCTAAGTGAAAGAAGCCAGTCTGGAAAGACTGCATACTGTATGATTCCTACTATATGACATTCTGGAAAAGGCAAAACTATGGAGATAGTGAAAAGATCTGCAGTTGTGCAGGGTCAGGAGAAAGGAAAGGATAAATAGGCAGAGCACAGAGTATTTTTAGGGCAGTGAAAAAACTCTGTATAATAATATAATGATGAATACGACATTATAAATTTTTTAAAACCTATAGAATGTACAACACAAAGCATGAACCCTAAGGTAAGCTATGGACTTTGGGTGATGATGATATATCAGTGTAGGCTCATTGATTATAACAAACGTACAACTCTGGTGGTTAATGTTGATAATGGTGGGGACCATGCATGTGTTGGGGTAGGGGGTATACAGATAACTTCTACCTTTTGCTCAGTTTTGCTGTGAACCTAAAACTACTCTAAAAATGTCTATTAAAAAATCAATAGAAAATTTGAACAACACCTGCACACATACACACACACACACAAAGCTTTAAGCTTTCTACTATGTTTCTGATTGCAGGATTGTAAGTCCTTTTTTGGGTAATGGAAAAATATAAATTAATTTTTTATTTATTGTGGCTAAGTAGGTACTATAATTTTAGGGGCTCAAACAAGAGACTGACTAGAGTTTTAGTAACTGCTAGCTGACCAGAGATTGTTAGTAATTTTGAAATGGTATTATTAGTATTTTAAAAATACAGTTTATCTGATATTTGAAGGAATGAACGAACAAGCAGTGTATAAGCCTGACTTGGATGCTGATGCTTTCCCTTTGAATTTCAATTGCTGCCATATAACTTGCCTTAGAGGCTGAATGGCTCATTTAGAAACACTCCCATTGCCTTGCTTTTATATTTTGCTCTTGATTTCTCCAAAGTTGACACAAGTCACATGCGATCAAGTCTGTATCTCTGGTGGACAGGCCTGTCCTAATATTCTCTGACTCACACCCAGGTTGTTTGCAGCTCAGCAGTTCTTCTAGATATATCAGTTTGTATTCTCATGTTAACATCTTGCTAAGAATTTTTCTCTTAAAACATTGTGTCTTTAATAGTGTACTTTTTTGATTTGATATGAATATGATGCTCTTTTTTGAACTTTAAACTACTTTAGTTTTTAGAAGGTTATTTTTACAAAGTGTATCAGCTCACTTTTTAAGATTTTTTGGTGTGTTTTAGGAAGTGTTTTCTCCTTAAATATGTATAGCTCCATGTTGATGAATCATAGAGACTATAGCAGAGAAAAGATAGATGATGTATTGAATAATGGTTGAGAGTGTGGGCCCTGGAGTTCCTCTCTGGGTTTAAAAACTGAATGAATTCATGCCAAAGTGTGACTCTGAGCCAATTATTTATCATCTTTGTTTTAGTTTGCCCAGTTTTAAAATGGAGTTGATGATCCTACCTGTCAAAGAGGGTTGTTGGGATTATTAAAGTGTTTTGCTTGGTATTTAGCTCAGGGTAAGTGCTTTAAGAATGGTGGTCTAATTTGTTTAGAGATAGTGGAGACTTTCATGCCAAATGTGATAAGGTAATTTGATGGTAAGGTTTTAAAAACATTTGTTAAGAAATGTTAAACATGTCAAATGATAGAAACAAACGCTATTTTAAATTAACTTCTAGAGCCTGCCCATTAATAAAGCAAGTATTGAATAGGAAAGCATTTTATATTAGTTCAGTTACACCACGGTCCAAATGGGTCTGAAAAATAACTATTTGCAAAAGTTATGCATGTTTTTCCTAGCCAAGAAAGTAATATTTGCCTTCCAACACATTGTAAAAGAGTGACATTAAAATATTTACTCCCAAATCTCATTTTTAATTTTTGCCCTTCATAACTAATTGATGCCTTCTGATAATATAAAGATATTTGAATTGTGCATTGAGTTTTTTAATAATTAATAATAGCCTACATCTATTGAATTAGTTTCTCTCTTACTCTCTGTACGTGCTGGGTAGGAAATAAAAGGATCTCAAAAGTGAAAATGTGGCTAACTTAATAATAGTTCAAGAAACAATTCTTATGTATATAACATATACATATATACGTATGTGTATATATATATGTATATGTTATACCATAATTTCTTTATCCAGTCATCTGTCAATAGACATTTAGGTTGCTTCCATGTCTTGGCTACTGTAAATAGTGCTGCTACGAACACTGAAGTGCATGTATCTTTTCGAATTAGACGTTCCTTTGGATGTATGGCCAGGAGTGAAATTGCTGGATCATAGAGTAAGTCTATTTTCAGTTTTTTAGGGAATCTCTATACTGTTTTCCAGAATGGCTGCATCAAACTACATTCCCACCAACAGTGCAGGAGGGTTCCCTTTTCTCCACACCCTCTCCAGCATTTATTGTTTGTGGACTTTTTAATGATGGCCATTCTGACTGGTGTGAGGTGGTACCTCATTGTGGTTTTGATTTGCATTTCTTTAATAATTAGCAACACTGAACATTTTTTCATGTGCCTGTTGGCTATCTGTATATTCTTTGGAGAAATGTCTATTTGGGTTTTCTGCCAACTTTTTGATTGGGTTATTTTTCTTTTTTGTTACTGAGTTTTATGAGCTGTTTGTATATTTTGGAAAATAAGCCCTTTTCAGTTGCATCATTTGCAAATATTTTCTTCCATCTGTAAGTTGTCTTTTTGTTTTGTTTATGGTTTCCTTTGCTGTGCAAAAGCTTATATGTTTAATTAGGTTCTACTTGTTTATTTTTGCTTTTATTTCTGTTGCCTTGATAGACTACCCTAGGAGAAATATTGCTATGATTTGTATCAGAATATTCTGCCTATGTTCTCTTCTAGGAGATTTATGGTATCTTATATTTAAGCCTTTAAGCCATTTTGAATTTATTTTTATGTATAGTGTGAGGCAGTGTTCTAATTTCATTGATTTACATGCAGCTGTCCAGCTTTTCCAACACCAATTGTCAAAGAGACTGTCCTTTCTCCATTTTTCCTCCTTTGTTGAAGATTAACTGACCATAGATGTGTGGCTTTATTTCTAGGCTCTCTATTCTGTCATAAAAAAAAAATAAAATAATGCCATTTGCAGAAACATGGACGGACCTGGAGATCATCATACTAAGTGAAGTAAGCCAGAAAGAGAAAGAATACCATATGATATCACTTATATGTGGAATCTAAAAAAAGGACACAAATGAACTTATTTATAAAACAGAGACAGACTCACAGACATAGAAAACAAACTTATGGTTACTATGGGGAGGAATAAATTGGGAGTTAAGGATATGCAGATACTACTTTATTGATTGATTGATTGATTGATTAGAAATTAACTTTATTTTTTTTTAATTTTTTAAAATTTCTTTTTCTTTCTTTCTTTCTTTCTTTCTTTTTTTTTCTGCAGGGGGAGGTAATTAGGTTTATTTATTTTTAGAGGAGGTACTGGGGATTGAACCCAGGACTTCGTGCATGCTAAGCATGCCACTCTACTGCTTGAACTGTACCCTCCCCCCCAACTACTATATTTAAAATAGATAAACAAGATCATACTGTATAGCACAGGAAACTATATTCAATACCTTGTAATAGCCTATTATGAAAAAGGATATGAAAAGGAATGTGTGTGTGTGTGTGTGTGTGTGTGTGTGTGTAACTGAATCACTATGCTATACACCAGAAATGAACACAACATTTTAAATCAATTATACCTCAAAAAAAGGAAAAACAAAAGGTCCACTAAGTGGGATTGATAGGCAGTACACAAAACTTGCATAAATAAATATTTGTTGGAGAAAGGTGAATGGCATGAGATAACTATGCCAGTAGGCTAGTAAGTCCTACATATCAAAGACTAGCTCTTAATCGTTTTAATGTCACCAGTGTCTAGCACTACTTTTTATAGGTTACAATTTTTCCTGAGAACTTTCTCATAATCCTAGATATGAGCTGCTTGAGAGCAGGATGTGGTCTTTATAATCTTTAAATTCCTAAGGCCTAGCTCTTAATAGATGACCTATAAATGTTTACTAAGTTACTATGTAGCATATAATATATAGACTTGGTAAGTATATGTGCAGATGATAATTTGAAAAGTATTCTTAGATATTCTTTAAAGTTATTTACAAATCCTTGAAGTTGAAATATTTATGCATAATAGATAATTAGTTTGATCTGAAGTATACTTTTTCTGTTTTTTAAGCAAAAAAAAAATTATAGCTGTGACATTTATCACCATTAAATTGTTACGTTTTCTTTAGAGAACGAACTTGAGAAAATTTACCTGAGAAAAATGAATTGCAATCTGAAATAAACTTCAAATAGTAACCTAAATTCTAATAATAATAGTCTTTTCTTCAAATATTTTGATCAAAAGTGATGCTACATCTTATTTGGCATTAAATGGCACATTAGAATTCTCAGATGTAAGAAACAGACACCCAACTCACACTAACTTAAACACAGAAGAAATCATAGATTTGGCTTCATCTCTGATTAGAATCATATGCTTTCTTACTAATATTCTCACTTTTTCATGTCACTTCCTCAACGATGTTTCTCTCCTTGCCGTGGACTGTTAGGATACCTCTCGTAACTTGTTGCATTCCTCCTTCATGTAACATCAGAATTTTAATTATATGAAGAATTATGTACTTAATTTTTCAATATTTGTATCTGCTACTGGACTAGAGTTTCCAGAAGGTAAGGGATCGAGTCTGTCTTGTTCAATGCAGTCTCCAAAACATCTTGCACAGGACTTTTCACATAATAATACTCTATAAATTTTTGTTGAGTAAATGATTAAAATTCTTTTTGAAGACTACTGAAATTTATAGGCCTATAAAACCTAGGGAAATAGGCCCTAGAAATTGTTATTATATTTTGTATTGAATAATGATGCAGCATCTTTTGCCCCAAATAAAAACAATATCTGTAACTATGCATCAAGTCTTTTCTTTATATAAGGAGAAAAATTATTTCTTTTTGGACGGTACAGGTGGCCTGAAACAGAACAAGGATTCTAGAAAGTACACTGATATGCTTGCTCTCTTGATGTATACCACTTCCATTTCACTTCTTAAGAATTTTCACCTCTCCATTAACACAGCTGAGTATTTTCTGGTTTAGATAACAAAGGATACAAAAAAGCTGTATAAAAGGAATAATTCTTTAATTTACCTAATTGGACATATTTCATAATCTGTTTCTTCCTATTCATAAAACCAAGACCAATCCAACTATTTGGAAGTTCATAGGACTTCAAATATATTTTCCTTTAATTCTTAAAGGATATGGCACTTCAGAATTATGATCATCAGAGAATAAACATAGTGACTAGATCAATTTTAAGTACTGACATAATGTAAAACAACTGTTTGCATTCCTGGGTTTTGTCATTTATTGCTTCTTGTTAATCATGATGATTACTTTGACAAGAGAATGCTGAAGGCTTAGCAGTTTTTTCCAGGACTTCAAATATAGTTACCTTTTCTCTGGGCTATCAATATATGAGAGATGACATTTGATGGTCAATGCTTGCCACATCTTTGTAAGTTAAGATATAAAATCAGATGCAAATGCATGTATTTTTATTATAATATTAATAAGCATGGATTTATAAACCACTAATAAGAATCCTTTGTATTAAATGTCTCTAGATTCTATATTACAAACACATAAGAAAAATAACACAAAATGTGCCTACGTTTACGTTTATAAGCAAGTAGTTTAAATGTGTTGTTAATTTTTTCTATTATGAGTCAACTATGAGAACTGCTTTAGGGTAGGTTATTTTAGAAACGACTGTATCAGCTATTACCAAGGAATTAGAGATAAAGTTTTTATAATATGTTTTTTCAAATTAATATAATATCTATTTTAGAAAGTGATATTAAATTTAGTAAATATTAATCTAGTAGCTTGAGAAGTGCCTGATCATTGTTTTTCTATTAACTTTTTTCATGAAAAAATAGTATTGTATACTTTGCTATATCTCATCTCACTATAAGATTAAGATACATAGTTATTAAATTTAATATATGTAATATTTATTTTAATACACATAACATAATGTAATTACATAATTTTATTTATATATGTTGCATATAAGATAGATATATTAGTATCTATCATATAATAATATCATTGATATGTGGATATTAAATTAATTGTAGTTTTATGTAGAACATGATTAGCTTACATATGGAAGAAGGGAGTGCTTAAATTTTATACACCATACCTTTCCTTTTTTGTTAATCTCCACTTATTTTGAGAAGAAAATCTAGAAATAGCCATTCTAGTTCTCTTTTACATATATATACCTTAAATTTCTTTGTTTGTAAGGAATAGAAACTGACTTTTCCCGAGTGAAGCCAAAATGAAAGGTTGGTAGGAGGTGAGGATTTATTGGAAGAATGGGAATAGCCTGTAAAATAGAAGCAAAAATTGAACAATTAGGGCTTAAGAAGAATAGGGACCAGAGAAATTCCAGGAATCTAGGTCTCTTCAGGGTTCTGCCAATTTTTTTTTATCTTTTATCACTCTGCTAAAGATTAAAATTTCTAAGAAAGCCTGATGGGCCTAACTTAGCACGTGTGCTTACTCCTTGGTACCTTGATTGATGGTTCCACAAAGACTGCATGGAGTCAGACAAAATAGTTTCTAAAAGAAATATTATGTTTCTATTTCAAAAGAAAGGAAAATAGATGATGAATAAACTAAACATCACACATTCACAACAATATAACACATGTACATTCTTGCTAGTAAAAACTTTTCCCAAATGTACAGCAAGCATTTTATCCTTGTCAGAATTCACTCATTTATTCGACGAGTATTCAGCATGTACTATATGCAAGGTGCAGGGAATCCCAGAATAAGCAAATAAAATTGGTTTCTACGTGACACAATAAGCACAAAAAATATCCATCTGGCAAATTAGGGAAGAAAAGATGTGATGAACACTCAGTCCTCTACACTCTGTCAACTCTCCTTCAGCTCCATATTAACTTGAGTTGCAGGGTAGCTGTTGCTGATGACACATGACGTAAGCTTCAGCCATGTCTTACTTGTTGAGAAGTAGGAAACTCGAAGTCTGAAGGTCTTGTTAATCCTTCACAGTATTATAAATTATTACCAACATTAAAAAATCAGGACAAAGGAGATATGACTAAATGCAATGTCGGATCTGGACTGGATCCTATTTCAGGAAAAAGATATTAGTAAGACAACTGGTGAAATTTGAAGATCTGCAAATTAGTTAATAGTGTTGTATCAGTGTGAATTTCTGATTTTGGTAATTGGACTACAGTTATGTAAGATATTAGCATTAATGTAAGACAAATTATTTTAAATGGAATGTTAGTAAAACAATTTCTAGCTTCTCTTGAAAAATGGGAAGATCTGATAAGATTATTTTGGTGAAATGAATGAATTTCTAAGAAAATATAAATTATCAAAATTGACTCAAGAAGAGAAATAATCATAACAAAATGAAAGATTTATTAAAAATTTGCCACTATAAAGTGTACCAGGCCTTGTAGGTTTTAATGGTTGTTACTGTCAAACTGTCAAGAAACAGATAACTCATGCTTTTAAAAGTATTTCTGAGCACAGAAAAAATATGGGGCATCTTAGTTCATTTGAGTAACTTGTCAAATTCTGAAAAAAAATATACACAAAAGAAAATTATACACAATTCATCATTTGATTTGGAATAACTTCTAAATAAAATATTAACAAATTTAGCCTAGAAGTATGTTCAATAAATAAACAATTCCCATAGAGAATTTATTTTGTAAAATGCAATGATGTTTTAATATTAAGAAGTCTATGCATATGATTTATCATGTTAATAAGTCAAAAGAGTAAAAAATATGTTATATCTCTAGGTGTCAAAAAGGCACTCATTAAAGTTGAGCATCTTTTCCTGATAAAATGCACTCAAACATCTCCAAAAAAACTATCTCAAACTTGTAACCAGCATTGTACTTAATGGTAAACCCTAGAGATATTAAAGAAACAAAATGTGGATGACTAAGAAAACCAATACTCTTTAATATTATTTTGGAAGCTGAAGTTTCAAGCTAATTAAAGAAGAAAAACAAAAGAAATAACAAGCAACAAACTAGAAGTCAGGATCCAAATTTTTATATTCAAATTATTTGTTTACCCAAGAAAATCAGTGGAAAATCTATTAGAATTAATAAGATATTTCAATCAGTATGGGAGCCAGAAATAAATATAAATATAAAAATCTATACCTTTTATGTACTATCAGTAATCTGTCAGAAAATGTAATGGGAAAAAAGTACCAATCAGACATTACACAAAGGCATAATATTTCTCATATTACATACATTTCAATGCAGTCTATCTTTTTTTATTTTTCTCTTTCTCTTTGCTCTAGTTTTCTTCCCTATTCTGCCACAATGATGTCCCCAAACCCTCTTTCTCCCCAGGTAACTCACATCAGCAACCTGATATGTATATTTCCATATTTTTCTATGCTCATATTATTGTAAGAAGGCATATAAACTCATATACATACACACATGTACTCACAAGCACAAAGGAGTTTTTGTCGTTATTTGATTTATTACAAGAGGATTTTATTTCACATATTTTTCTTTATCTTGTTTTTCTTACTCATCTTTGTGAAAATCCCTTCAAGTTAACTGGTATAGCTCCAATTCTTTTTTTCTTGAAGTATAGTTGATTTACATCCAATTCATTTTAATGGATATATATTATATATCATAATTATTCTAACACTACCAAATTGATGGGTAAACACTTTGTTTCTAGATTTTGCCACTACGAACAAATTCAATAAATATTTACATTTTTATACCCCGATGGCTTTATTTCTTTGGGAGATATTCTCAGGCCTGCTATGAGTAGGACCATTAATATCTCATGAGTGATATTGGTCTGTTTTGTTTTTTTAGGTTCTATTGGTACTGTCTTTTGTCTGACTTTGGTGTTACTGTAATAGTAACCTTATAGAATGAGTTGGGAGGTGGTCCCTCCTCTTCTATTTACTGGAACAGGTTGTGTATAGTTGGTGTTAATTTGTGAAATGTTTAGTAGAATTCTCCAGTGAATCTCTCTGGGCTAATGATTTTGTAGGGGGTGGTGGGGAGCTTTTTAATTATGAATTCCTAATGGTTATGGGACTATTGAGGTTTTTCATTTCATGTTGGTTGAATTTTGGTAGTTTATGATTTTTGAGAAATTGGTTCATTTCTTTTATGTTTTTGAATTTATGAGCATAAAGTTGTTCATAGTTGTAACGGTTAATTTTATGTGTCAACTTGGCTGGGCCACAGTGCCCAGATATTTGATCAAGCATTATTCTGAATGTTTCTGTAAGGATGTTTTTGGATGCGATCAACATTTAAACTGGTGCATATTGAGTAAAGCAGTTTGCCCTCCATAATGTGGGTGGGCTTCTTCCAATAAGTTTAAGGCCTGAATCAGTTAAAGAGACTAACCTCCCCTGACCAAGGGTAAATACTGCACAAGATGGCTTTTGGCCTTGGACTGCAACACCAGCTCCTTCGTAGGCCTGCAACCTGACTGCCTTCAGACTTGAACTGCAACGTTGGCACTCTTCTGAGTTTTCAGCTTGATAGCTTTTGGACTTGAGCTGTAGCATTGGCTTTTCTTTGGATCTAGAGCCTAGTGAGCCACTGTGCAGATTATGGACTAGCCAGGTTCCAAAGCACATAACTCAATTTCTTAAAATTCATCTCTTTTATATATACACATCCTTTTGGTTCTGTTTTTCTGGAGAACCCTAAAAATTATTTACCTCTTAGCTGCTGGATCTGTAGTGATGTTCTTTATTTAATTGCTACTGTTGCTGATTGTATCTTCTCTTTTTATCTTTGTTGGTATTGCTAGGGATTTATTGATTTTATTGATTTTTTCAAAGAGCCGGGTTTTTGTCTTATTTTCTCTATTTTCTTATTTTCAGTTGCATTTATTTCTGCTGTTCCTCATTTTATTCCTTCAGCTTGCTTAGGTTTATTTTGTCTTCTTTCCCTAATTTCTTGAGGTAAGAACTTAGATTATTGATTTGTGATCTTTATTTTTTTTCTAATTCCAATATTTAACAGTCAGCACTCCTTCCGCTGCATCCCATGTATTTTCATATGTTGTATTTTCACGTTGTATTTTCACTTTCATTCAATTCTGTGTATTTAAATTTTCTTCTTTGATACTTTCTCTTTGACTCAATGATTATTTAGAAGTGTGTTTTTTAAATTTCCATGTGTTTGAAGACTTTCCTGTTGTTTCTCTGTTACTGATTTCTACTTCAGTTCCATTGTGGTTAGGGAATATACTCTATATGATTTCAGTTCTTTTAAGTGTATTGATGATTTGTTCTATGGCCTGGAATATAGTCTATCTTGGTGAATGTTTCATGAGCACTAGAGAAAAAATCTGTATTTTGCTTATTGTGTTGTTCAGCTCTTATATATCTTATATTTTGTCCATTCCACCCACACCCTCACCTCTGGCAACCACCGATTTGTTCTCTATATCTATGAGTCTGTTTCTGTTTTGTTTTGTTTGTTTTATTTTTTTAGATAACACATAGAAGTGAAATCATATGGTACTTGTTTTTCTCTGTCTGACTTATTTCATTAAGCATGATACACTCCAGGTCCATCCATGTTGCCACAAATGGCAAGATTTCTTCTTTTTTATGGCTGAATAATATTTCATTGTATATATACCACATCTTCTTTATCAATTCATCTATAGCTGTCCTCTTAGGTTGCTTCCATATTTGGCTATTGTAAATATTGCTGCGATGAACATAGGGTCCATATATCTTTTCAAATTAGTTTTTTCATTTTGTTTGGAAAAATACCCAGAATTTTTGAAATTGCTGGATTATATGGTAGTTCTAGTTTTAGTTTTCTTGAGGATCTTTCTTTTTTAAAGTAGGCATTTACAGTTCCTCTTTTAACTTTTAAACTTTCCTATTAGCACTGCTACTGCTAAATTCATAAGTTTTGTATGTTGTGTTTTGGTTTCATTTGCCTCAAGATTTTTTCTAATTTCCCTTGTGACTTCTTATTTGACACATTGGTTGTTTACTATTATGTTGTTTTATTTCTAGATATTTGTGAATTTTTTAGTTTTCCCTCTACTATAAATTTCTGGTTTTATTCCATTGTGATCAGAAGGTACTTTGTATGATTTCGATCTTTTTGAATTGTTAAGACTTGTTTTGTGGCTTAAAATGTGGTCTATCCTAGAGAATATTTCATATGTACTTAAGAAAAATATATATTCTTCTGTAGTTGGGTAGTGTTCTGTATGTGTTTGTTAGCTCCAGTTGGTCTATAGCATTGGTCAAGGCCTCTATTTCCTTATTTATCTTCTATCTGGTTGTTATAGTCTTTATTGAAAATGAGTTATTCTCCTGCTATTTTATTGTTGCTATCTATTTCTTCTTTCTGTTTGGTCAAAGTTTGATGTTTGAACTGGTCAGTTAGGAATCATATTATTAACAAATACAAAACCATAAATAATCTTTTAAAATATTAAAACAGCATAAGCATCTTAGAAACATTTCTGTACACTATTTTGTAGCTTTTTGGAAGAGATTTCCTTAAGTTAAAGTCACAGTGATTTTTTCCAGGGGGTTAAATGCAGCAGTGGAAACTGGTCTTAAAGATAATTTTTAAGTTTTGCCTTCTTTATGTCACTTTTCTGGATCAACCTGGTCAGTAACAATGGCTTCAGTCTAGAGGCAGATCCATGGAGAAGGTACAGAAGCTTAAGCATTCTTTTACCCCTTCTGATGTATTCACATAGTTATGCTTCTGTAAAATTTGTAAGACTGAGGCATGTAACCTATAATTAGTCAAGGTCACTTTTGTTAGGTGGTTTGGAGTGGCCAGTGGCACTTTTGGGATCCAAATGAGGGATAAGACAAGTGAGTTGGGGGCACTCTCTTTGAGTTTAATGGCATATATCCAGGTAGTTTGCAGTTACTTGTGTGTCTCTCTAAGGCATTGTTAGATGTCAGAATGGTATTAGAATGGTTTCAGTATGCTTCCATGGTCCACTATGCCTGCTCAGCCAGCAGTGTGACAGAAAAGTTTAAGCCCAGAGTCCACAGCACCAAATGAAATGTCCTGCAGCACTGTGACAGGCAGCTGACAAGGGTGCTGCCTCCTAGTACTCACACCCTGTGTAAGCACTTTCCCTTGAGTGTAGACAGAGCCTAGCAAATCCTTCCAACTGAACAGTGATGGGATGTCACTTTTGTGATTAGGTTACAAAAGAGACTGTGGCTTCCTCTTGGGAGCATGTTCTCTCTTGCTGCTGCAGTCTTTCTTGTTCTCTTGCTTATATGCATTTCCTCTTGCATGAAGCCAGCTGTTGTGTTGTGAAATGCTCAGTGTAGAGGTGTATGTGGAAAGGAATATTTTTAATAGTAACCATGTGAAATAAAATTTATCAGATTTCTGTGTTTGTAACTGCAAACCTATAAGAAACTTACAAACAGCAAATACATCATTTATAGTTGATATTGGAGAAACTTGATGGGAGTTTTCTAAAATTTTCCTACAAATGTATAGGAGAAATGTATTATAGAGGCATTTCAGGCATTTAGTCAAAACTTATGTTTTCTAGATTTTGTAATGTTTATAATATATGTCTGTACCTTACTGTTATTTATCTTCTCACTCCAAGTAGATATTTTCTCACTTTAAAAGAGTTAAAAACTTGACACTCTGCCAAGGAATTTCATTATTCAATGTATTATGTTCAAAAATGGAATTATCACTTTTTAAGTGTTTTAAATGTTTTGGAAAAATATTATAGAGACAATAAATTTACTTTTTAAGGATGCTCAGAAAAAAATATGACTGAAGAGGCACCTTTTCTATACATAGAAAGATCTCAGATCTCAGGATTTAATATGCCTGGCACATAAAAGATTCTCAATAAATATTTCTGAGAGGGAGGGAAGGAATAAATGAAGTGTACGGAGTCTACACAGGACCACAATCTGTTTTACATTACAATAGATGCCTCATTATAATTATACTTTGTCTTAAACACTTAACATGGCATGCTGAGGAATAAATTTAAAAGAAAATTAAATTTGAAAGATATGACTTTATTTATTTGAAGCTAATAATCAACATGCAAGGTTTTATAAAACCTAGAAGTCATTTTTTAAAAATGAATAAAGTTTCTTAGCTATAAAATAGCACCACACAAATGCAAAGAAAGCAAGTAGAATTATATCTTTTAGAAATAACTTTCCCAAAGAGACATATTTAGAAAGGGTAATTGAACTTTTGGTTTCATTAGATGCCAGCATTATGTACCAAAGTCTGTAAAACAAGTAGGCATATCATTCTATTTGTGATAAAGCTGCATGAGGCCCCTTAATACTGTAAGTATTCTTTTTAGTTGGTATACCACTTGCTTAATCCACTTTGTTCAGTGAGAAACATAATTTCCCAGTCATTTTAGAATTATATTGATTTTCACCAAGATCCTAGAGACTGATGTTCATACTATAAGATGAGATGAATCAAATTTTAAGATGTATTCCTTTGTAAAATGAAGACCATTCATTATAAAATATCTTCCCTGTTGATTGCAGTTTTTGTATCTAAATAATCTTTACCTATTAGATATGGACTCATACTGAATATAATAAAATAAACACAAAACAGACACAAATATGGGGAAAATAGCAAAATAGGAAGCCTTATCCAAACAAATATCTGCCAATTTCTGAAAAAAAAAATTGCAAAGGATTATTGCAGAAAAATGATTAATATCTAAAGTTGTTAGGTTAACAGATGCAAAGGGAATATTAATATAATCTTATTAGTGTGTAGCTTTCATTATGCGTACTTATGTCAATTAACAGAACTTACTAACTAAAAGGTAAGTTTTTAGCACTAAATGAAAAACAGACTATGTTTGCTGCAAAATCAAGGATAATCAGGCACCAAATATCAAAGTTTATTAATGAAATTTATTTGATGATAATTTTCTCTAATTATATAAGCACAACAAACTAATTTAATAATGGCTCCCAGTATATAAATGAAACTGTTACATTTCTTTAAATGTTCATTAAGCTGAAAGGGAAAAAATATATACTTTCCATAATTATAAGCTTAAATTTAAAATTTGAACTTTTTATCAGTTTTAAATTGTCACAACCAACTAAATATTTGAGTAAGACTAAGAATTTTTATTTTAAACATTTTGAACTTTTATCCACTTCTCTTAAGGAAAAGGCAATGGACAGAAAGTCTTTAAAATTACCTTTTTATTTTATGGGACGCAGCAAAGGCAGTGCTAAGAGGGAGTTGTAGCGACACAGGCCTTCCTCAAAAAAGAACAATCTCAAATAAACAATCTAACCCACCAGATAAAAGAATTAGAAAAAGAAGAGGAAAAAAACCCAAAAGTCATTAGAAGGAAGGAAATAATAAAGATCAGGGAGAAAATAAATAAAATAGAGATTAAAAAAATCAATCAAACCAAAAGCTGGATTTTTGAAAAAGTAAATAAAATCGACAAACCTCTGGCCAGACTCACAAAGAAGAAAAAAGAGGGCACAAATGAGCAAAATAAGAAAGGAAAATGGAGAAATTACAACAAATAACATAAAGAATATCATACGAGAATATTATAAAAAACTATATGGAAACAAAATGGATAACCTAGAGGAGATGGACGGGTTTCTGGAAACATACAGTCCACCAAGACGGAATCAAGAAGAAACTGACCACTTGAACAAACTGATCACTAGAAATGAAATAGAATTAGCAATAAAAAAAAACCTCCCTACAAATAAAAGTCCAGGACCAGACAGCTTTACCAGGAAATTCTACCAAACATACTAAGAAGAACTCATACCAGTCCTTCTCAAACTATTCCAGAAGATAGAAAAGGAGAGAATATTCCCAGACTCATTCTATTAAGCCACCTGATACCAAAACCAGGCAAACACTACCAAAAAAGAGAATTACAGGCCAATATAACTGGTGAACATAGATGCAAAAATCCTTACCACAATATTAGCAAATAGAATCCAACAGCACGTAAAAAAGATTATACATCATGATCAAATGGGATTCATCCCAGGGACACAAAGGTGCTTCAACATATGCAAATCAACCAATGTAATACATCACATCAACAAGAGAAAGGACAAAAACCACATGATCATTTCAATAGATGCAGAAAAAGCATTTGATAAAATTCAATACCCATTTATGATAAAAACTCTCACCAAAGTGGGTATAGAGGGAACATATCTCAACATAATAAAAGCTATATATGACAAACCTACAGCCAGCATAGTACTCAACAGTGAAAAACTCAAAAGCTTCCCACTAAAATCTGGGACAAGACAAGGCTGCCCACTATCACCACTCCTATTCAATGTAGTCTTGGAAGTCCTAGCCACAGCAATCAAGCAAGAGAGAGAAATAAAAGGGATCCAAATTGGAAAAGAAGAGGTAAAAGTGTCACTATATGCAGATGACAAGATACTATACATAGAAAACCCTAAAAGGTCCACACAAAAGCTACTAGAGCTGATTGAAGAATTCAGCAAGGTAGCAGGTTACAAGATTAACGTTCAAAAATCAGTTGCATTTCTTTACACTAATGATGAATCAACAGAAAAAGAAAGTAAAGCAAGAATCCCCTTTACAATAGCACCCGAAGTAATAAAATACCTAGGAATAAATCTAACCAAGGAGGTGAAAGACTTATTCATGGAAAACTATAAACCATTGATAAAGGAAATTAAAGAAGACTTTAAAAAATAGAAAGATACCCCATGCTCCTGGATTGGAAGAATCAATATTGTTAAAATGGTCATACTGTGCAAGGCAATCTATAGGTTTAATGCAATCCTTATCAAATTACCCAGGACATATTTCACAGAAATAGAACAAATCATAATAAAATTTATATGGAACCACAAAAGAACTAGAATTGCCAAAGCATTACTGAAAAAAAGAAAGAGGCTGGAGGGATAACTGTCCCAGACTTCAGACAATAATATAGAACTACAGTAATGAAGACAGCATGGTATTGGTACAAAAACAGACATATAGACCAATGGAACAGAATAGAGCCCAGAAATGAACCCACAAACCTTTGGTCAACTAATCTTCGACAAAGGAGGCAAGAATATACAATAGAATAAAGACCATCTCTTCAGAAAATGGTGTTGGGAAAACTGGACAGCAGCATGTAAATCATTGAAGCTAGAAAACTCCCTTACACCATACACAAAAATCAACTCAAAATGGATCAAAGACTTAAACATAAGACAAGATACAGTAAACCTCCTAGAAGAAAATATAGGCAAAACATTATCTGACATACATCTCAAAAAGGTTCTCCTAGCTTGGGCAGTCTACCCAAGCAAGAGAAATAAAAGCTAGAATAAATAAATGGGACCTAATTAAACTTACAAGCTTCTGCACAGCAAGGGAAACCATAAGTAAAACAAAACAACAACCTACTGAATGGGAGAAAATTTTTGCAAATGATGAAACTGACAAAGGCTTGATCTCCAGAATGTATAAGCATTTCATATGACATAATAAGAAAAAAACAAACAACCCAATCCAAAAATGGGCAGAAGACCTAAACAAGCTATTCTCCAAGGAAGAAATACAAATGATCATTAGGCACATGAAAAAATGCTCAATATCACTGATTATCAGAGAAATGCAAATCAAAACTACGATGAAGTATCATCTCACACCAGTCAGAATGGCCATCATTCAAAAGTCCACAAATGACAAATGCTGGAGAGGCTGTGGAGAAAAGGGAACCCTCCTACACTGCTGGTGGGAATGCAGTCTGGTGTAGCCACTGTGGAAAACAGTATGGAGATTCCTCAAAAGACTAGGAATAGACTTACCATATGACCCAGGAATCCTGCTCCTGGGCATATATCCAGAAGGAACCCTACTTCAAAAAGACACCTGCACCCCAGTGTTCATAGCAGCACTATTTACAATAGCTAAGACATGGAAACAGCCTTAATGTCCATCAACAGATGACTGGATAAAGAAAAGGTGGTATATTTATACAATGGAATATTATTCAGCCATAAAAATGACAACATAATGCCATTTGCAGCAACATGGATGTTCCTGGAGAATGTCATTCTAAGTGAAGTAAGCCAGAAAGAGAAAGAAAAATACCATATGAGATTGCTCATATGTGGAATCGAAAAAAAAAAAAGAACATAAATACAAAACAGAAACAGACTCACAGACATAGAATACAAACTTGTGGTTGCCAAGGCAGTGGAGGGTGGGAAGGGACGAACTGGGAGTTCAAAATTTGTAGATACTGACAGGCATATGCAGAATAGATAAACAAAATTATACTGTATAGCACAAGGAAATATATACAAGATCTTGTGGTAGCTCACAGTGAAAAAAATGTGACAATGAATATATGTATGTTCATGTATAACTGAAAAATTGTGGTCAACACTGGAATTTGACACAACATTGTAAAATGACTATAACTCAATAAAAATGTTAAAAAATAATGAAATAAAATTACCTTTTTAAAATTTTGTTTCATCCTATTATGAATGTAGGGAAATTAAACTTACAGGTTATCATTGCTAGACTCACTCTACTCAGTGATTATAAACCAATGACTAATCAAATCTTTAAGCAGTCCACACAAACCAAGAATTTATTAAAAGGAGAACAGGAATGAAATAAAATTAAAAGTCAAGTTTAAAGTAATCCTTCAAATTCACTTTAAAGAGTTAGATTTTTAATCACTTTAAGAAAGCTACTGGAAAAGAATGGATTCTAGAGAACTAATGGTAGACAGCAGCTTCTTTTAAGTATATTAATTCACCAACTTATTGTTCAACAGATAAAATATGAAGGCCTATTATGTAGATCACTATACTAAATGCTAGGAATATAGTGGTGAACCTAGAAGACATGATCCCTGCCCTCATGGAGTTTCAGCCTCCAGGGACGCTTTATGTGGCAAACTAAGAAACATGCAATGGAGCCTCACAAATTGAATGCAGTTTTTTTTTTTTTGAATGCAGTTTTAAAGAGTGTTTTATTACTTATTTTTGGAGGAAAAATCTTAAAACAGTGTCAAAATGTGAAATAAGTTCAATTAAGGCCATCACTTAGCTTTTCTGAAAAACAAGAAGAGAAACAACTTATTGTTCTATCTACACCATACTTGAACCAACAAGAACTAGTGCAGAAGCAGCATGGAGCATGTCCTGCAGGAAAATGTTATCTGTGCTTCATTGCATGCCTGCTGTAGACTCACTGAATCATCTTGGGCAGCTAAGTCAACAACAGGGCTTACACTTTCTCCCTCATGAAATGGGATAAGCTATGAAGCCTTTCAAGATATGTGAGATCATATAGGAGTGCTCAGACAAGCCACCTACTCTGAATTATTGGACATTAGTTTATCATTGATGATCAATAGAAAAGATAAGAAAACGATATCCTGATATAAAGTCAAGTTCAATGTGTTATTTAGCTTCAGGTGCTCTTCATAAGAGACTGGGACTTTTATCTCACTCTCAGAATATCAGAAATAAAAGTTTTCTATCTGCCTATTGTGTTTGGTGGTGATAGGGAGCACAGGTGTGGGCCCACTTTCCCCAACAATGAAATTGCATCTCTGTCATCACACACGCACAGACATGCAGGCAGCCATATTTCATAGACATGTATTAGAGAGAGTCAAAGGCAAAGAATTAACGCCTGCATAAAGGATGCAAACCAGGCCATCACATTAAAAAGTATAAATTGATCAAATGAAAATGTAGTAAATGACATCCTAATGGTCCTCATTCTGGCTTCCTAATTCTCAGTGCACAAGATGCTTTAATGCACCACTGAAGTAGAGCCATCACAACTTTCAACTAGCCCCAGTTAGTCTAATTAGAGCCTAATGCTCTCCAAATATGTCTGGCATGAAAGCCTGCATAACCTGCCTTTCCTTCATTTTGATGGGTTAGATTGAGCACTTTTAAAAATTTGAACTATAGTGTAACCTTGTAGTACACACAAAATATACATTCTTAAGGAAAATATGCATTTAAACTGCCTGGTATGTTGGTATGGTAACCTATCTCTGTACACAGAGAATTTGTGAAACTAGAGGATTTTGAGAATTCATGAGAAAATGTGATAAACTGCTGCAAAAACTCTAACTAAAAGGTATTATTACTTTCCATGTCTTAATATTTTTCATTCCTGTGGACATGTAGTTTTGTCTTACTAAGATATGGAAAAAGTCAGATAGTGGTTTCATCATATTATGCTTATTATCAGTATAAGAATAATAACAGTTAATAAGCACTAATTGCCTTACATGTGTTAACTCAATCTTATAACAACTCTAATCAGAAGATACTATTATTATCACTATTTTAGAGATGAGGAAACCAAAGCATAGAGAGGGAGTAAGTTATCTCAGGCCACACAACATGTAAATGGTAGACCTGGGATTTAAACCCAGGCAATCAGTCTGTCTCCAGGTCAGATTTTTTTTAACTACTATACCAGACTACCTATATGGATGTATAAAATACAAGTCAAGGCTTATTTTATCAGTAAGGATTCTTAGACTGTATCTTAAGTCACAGAATGTCCGTGAGGGTCAGAGAGCCAAGTGTGGGGCCATCCAGTCAGTAAAGGCATTGAATAGCATGCCACAGACCTGGCTCCTTAAAGCCACCTTGTTCTCCCTCTGGGCAGAACATCACACTTGAACAACTGACATCAGCCAAGCTGAATTCTCGATGCTGGATGCTGCTGCTAGAATCTACTATCCTCCAGACACTGGATGTAGCCACCACCTCACCAGAATTGATTCTGCCAAGCCCCTACTTTGCGTCCCTAGACTGCATCCAAATCCAGCCTCTGTGGCTGATAATGACCACAGAGAGTATGTCCTGCAACAACGTTAGAGGCAACACATTTGTTCCAGGTGAAACAATCACGTAAACCTTTGAGAGAAAAAGCAATTTTTGATGGTTGATTATGTGTCACCACTGAGAGGAATTTAAAGTCACCAAGAACATCTCTATTAGGCACAATCAAGCTGTAGAGATAATGGAAAAATATGAGTGTTTCTTCAAGGTTGTATTTTCCATTCAGATTAGCAAAAAGTATCTCTGAAACTCCTCAGAGGAAGTGAGTAATCATAGGCAATATCTACTGAGTCTACATCTTTCTTTGCACTGTGTTTCCCCTCATATGACGCTAATGAAGAAAAAAATAGTTTGTTGTTTGAGTGTAAAGACTAAATAATGATAAATTGGTTGCCTGAAGTGCAGTAAAAAAGAAACAAATGGATGTGTGGCATTAACAGAGTTAATTATAGATGCAGATTAAAAGGCAAGATTAAGTAGTGGAAGAAAAGCAGAGAGTCACCTTCGGCCCAGACCCGCCAAGCAGCGGCGGTCAGTCACCTAGCAACAAGTTTCCTATCCCCGCTGTGCTCTTTAATTCAGCAAATCTGCTCAGGATGGCAGGCTGTTCTCCTGACAAAACGCATTATGTAGGAGACGGAGGGATACAAAAATCCACTGTACGCAGCACTCTGCTCCCTATTGACCACTGATCCTTTCTCTCAATCCACAAAAGAGGCTCACATAATGCCCTGAAAGGAGAAGAGTCTCCACAGAGAAAACATTTGCTTGTAATTGAGATTGACTACATAATGAAAATGATGTTCTTTTTAAAATTCTGCTTGTTGAGGCCACACTTTTTGTCTCCTGGCACTCAAAACACATCCCTGCTGGGAAAAGGGGCAAACATTGTAAAAACTCAAAACTGTGATTTTTTTTTCTTTGCATTGAAAACACCCATTCTATAACAAAATGGCCAGGTCTCTCTCCTTAGAACTTAAACAAGTGATAAGAAGGTAAACAGGAAAACTTCTATTCAGAGTTTCTGTCACAAATGCTCCCTTTGCTGAAGGCACAGAGGTGACACAGGCTTATTCATTTGCACAACTAGACAAAAATGGTAGAGAGAATTTTGATTTCTTGATTGTGCCCTTTGTGAAGAGACCATAAATTGCTGGTCAAAACTCAGTCATCATTTCAAATATGTGGGTTGAAACACCCATTAAAATCTTAACCTGGCTCAGAGGAAGAGGCAGAGACAAGGAGAGAGCAGAATAGCTCATTTCCTTAATCTAGAGGACACCATTAAAGTGACCTGTGTATGGTTTAAGTTGATTTCCTATAAAAAGATTATGTTAGGATCTTTGTGAAAACTGATCCAGCATAGTCACAACTGTTTTAAAACTATATCATTAAACCCATGAATTTTGAAATAATACTGAAATTATTTTAAATAGATAAGCAAGCATTAATAACATGTTTCTGGGTTCAAAGATTTTATTCTACAAAACAAATGACTTTCACCAAAAAAAAATGATTTCTGGCACAACAAACTATTCTTAATGGAACAAACATTTACAAAGCACCTACTTGTGCAAGGCTCTGTTCTAAATGCTGGGGAATCCAGAGATGAAACATACAGAATCCTGGCACTCAACAGAAACTGAGGAATACCACACAATTACAGCATGGTGTGAAGGACACTGGGATAAAGTTTGGCGCATGGTATAAGGGAACGCCTAAAGTGACATATGGCCCAGAGTGTAGGGGAAGTGAAATGTAGGGGAATGTGTGGTTAGAGATTGTTCAAGAGAAAGAGAAGTTCTTGGCAGAGAGAACATCGTACGAAGATTCTAAAAAGAAAAAGAGCATGGCACTTTGTGTGACAAGAGAGACCTTCAATACAGAGGTGGTGCGGTTGTCGAGGACAAGATCACATAGCCTTGTGTACCAGGCTAAGGACTTTTCCTGAAGGGAGTGAGGAAATATTGATGGATCTAACTCAGGGATGATTAGATCTGCAGTGGCATTCCCAGGTAATTTTTTTTTTGAGGTACAGTTGATTTACAATATTGTGTTAGTTTCAGGTGAACAGCAAAGTGATTCAGAGGTGTGTGTGTGTGTGTATGTATTCTTTTTAAAATTCTTTTCCATTATAGGTTATTATGCAGGTGATTTTTATTTCCTCTTTTTGAGGAAAGCTCTCAGGTAATAAAGGAATGCAAATTTCCCATTATAAGTTACCTTTTAAGTTAAATGATGGAGTTCAGATTTTGCTGACAACTCTGACAGGAAAAGAAGATTGTTGGTTTTATTGAGTGGTTGAAGGAGGAAAAATAATATTTCATTTTTCAGGGAATAGTGAGGTAGTGAGTCCTTGATGTTACTAAGGCTGCACCAGATTGGCATAGAGTGAAACAAAGCAAAAAATACTTGACATTTGTGCATCATTATTATGCTGATTAATACAAGTGCATCAGTGACTAAATTAGAGTAACAAAATAGATTATTTTCTGGCTTTCTTGCCTTGAAAGTGAAAGCTGTCATGCCTTATGATAAGGGGAAAAAAACTGGTACTTTTTACTGTCTTAGTAAATGGACTGAATAGATGGGTTGTGTGCACTCTGCATCTGGGCTGAAAAGTGTAAGGTTATATAAAACACAAACAGATCCCAAAAGACCAGCTTATTATTTACACTGAGATGTGATTAATGGTCTAGCAGTAGTTGTCACAGTTCCTGTGTACTGTATTGTATTGTCTGTAGTTACGAGTGTCTGCCTGCCCTCTCTGCCCCCACCGCTATTCTCTCTTCCCACACTCTCAGGATACAGTTTTGTCCAGATGAGTCACGAGAAGGGAAGTCTGGTATCCACAACAGAACCAGTTCAAGATGAACCAGTTTTAAATGATGATTTCATATCTCTGCTAGGTGGCACTTCCCTGTATTTCTGATGGCACCCAGTACAAGGCCCGGCGTGAAGCAGTCCAGGCACAGCATTTCTTGCTTGGATGGTTAACTAATTTTTAAAGGCACATCAGAGCTCAAGAGGTAAGAAGATTATGAAGGGTGACAAAACTGCAGTACTCAGTGCTGTAAGGACAGGAGTCACATTAACAACAGACCCCCGGCCCTTTCACAAGCAAAGTTGTAACCTTTCGTTGAGAGGATTTTTGGTTTATTCTGTGGTGTAACTGGACCAGACTTTTTAATAGACTCTTCCACCATTATACTTCAGCAGAGAAGCTTCTGTGATTAAACAGTTTCCTCATTGGTATTATATTCCATTGTTTCAATAGGTGTAAGTGGTTTTGAGTATCTATTCACTCATCAAAACCAGGACTAGTTTCTTGAACAGGGAGGGTTAACTTTTACCCTTTGTTGCAGTGGTTAAACTAATGCTTATGGGCTTAGCAAACTTCAGCATTTCCTTCTTTTACCCAAAGCATATCCTTGCAAAAATTTCATAGTGGGTATTTCCAGGTCCACTCCGTAGTAGCTTTCTTATACTAGGCAAAATCCATTGGGAAAACCATGCCTATCAGTGCTGTAAAAGGTGAATAAAACTCTCAAATGAAAATGGGTTTTATCAAGTCCACACGATGAGCCAAGGAGGATTTATGAAATAGAACTATGTCAGGGAAAATGGGAATGTAAGACTTAGGAAGTCTTACTCTAATAGTGTCTTTCAGAGAGTATGCTTAATAACTTTGCAAATATTGCCTTCTCACATTTATGTCTAATCAGTTAAACCACATTATCCACCCTCTTAGCTTTCTCATAGAAGATTATCTGACATTTAGCATTCACCAGTTTTTCTGAAAAGGTTAATAGTTCACCAGCCAAAGTTAGAACTAAACAGAATTGATCATTCCTAAAACTCTTGGTTGAAATGTGAGGGCTTTGTGTTGACAGCCTAGGGGTTGTAATGAGTCTCTAGTACATTCTTAAGGCTTGTTTCTTTTGCCCTGTGAATGGAGAGAGTAAAATTATAGTCTCTAGGTGTTTTCCACGGTTCTTTCACATGTAGGCTTCCCGACACCAATTAAAGAGATTATGTCATCAAGTGAAAGGAAAGCTATAACTTGTATGTTAATGCTGTGATTACTTGAGACAAGGTCACAGGACCCAATAGCATAGCAGCTGACCTTCAAAAAATTAACTTTGAGCTCAATTCCTAATTAACCTTTTTCAATACAAGAAAGTATAATTTCAGGCCATTGGCCTCCCAAAATATTCACTTTTTCTTGTACTATAAATGTGTTACCAAAATTAATTAGTAGTTGTCAAAAGATTTTTTTTCCCTTAATGATGTTATCTTTGAGGATGAATTTTTTATTTCTACTCTAAATATTCTGTTTTCTCAGTGAACAAAACTGCAGGAAACATACTCAAACCTACAAGAAATGATGTGTTAAAATAAGTTCATCTTGATGCACAAAAATGTCAAATAAGTATTACACTTTGCCACTGAATAATTAACAATATGAGATTATCATGTGTCATTATCATGACATCAATCATGTGGACATATAGAAATATATGTAAATTTTAAAAGATTATGTTGGAATCCAAAATTTTATCACTTTGAATGTTCTTTGTAATTCTTAATACTTTGCTCTGCTATATATAATGTGTATTTTATTCCAGAAATTGCTCTCTGATTAAAGTGTTCCAATTATATTAGCTCTTATTTAGTCAGACCTGAAATTAATAGCTGATGGACTCCACATTTCTTATTATCTCTAATACCCTCTGGCTGAACAAAAGAGAAAGTAACTTTTAAAGTAGTGCTGTATAATGGTTGAAGGGCTTGGTCCTGAGATTCATGGTTTGCCTCTGGAGATTATAAGGGTTCTCTGAATAAATGATTTTCACATTATTTAGTAATTACTCTCTTATGCCCTCCATATTAAAGCAACACTTCAAATTTAAAATCAGAATTGGCATTTTTATGCCATAGATTTAGAAAATACTTTAAATATGAATTGAATGTAAGTTCTACTAGCTCACTCCTTTGACTGCTTTAAATCCAAACTGTAGATAAGACAGGCCAAAATGTTGTTTCATTAATAAACTATTCAGAAACTAACCTACCAATATCTGTATTTTGCTGTTTTGCATTTCCTCTGGTTTTCAATAGCAGCAGTTTTTATTCTGTTAGTATTGGACTATGCTGCACAAAGTCTTGCAATACTTTAGTGGGAAGAATTTATGATAATTACCCTTCTGGGTTAAAACACCCCAATATTTGGGTCTGAAGTGTATCATTGTAGAAATAGAGCAATAGACTTTTTAAAGGAAACCCACAAAATGCCCTGAAATTCACTAGCAAATCTGAATTTTTCATATACTCTTTGCCTCATGAACAGTGTACAGAAGAGTATACTGTTGTTTTGTTTATCAGTTGTATTTCTCTTGGAGCATTTCATACATAGCAGGATTGAAAAGAGGAGCAAGGACCGGTAATGAGACACAATTAATGTCTTGCATAGGTTTCACTCAAATCAGAAAAATTACACCAAGGACATGGGGGTGAGCACAATAGAAAACAGTTGGAGCACAGCTGGAAAAGTTGCCATGATATGTAAGTATGCAATTGACATTGATCCTTATGCTTTTAGAATGAAACAGGGAAAAGGAATCTTCCAGTTCTCAACTTATCTATAAAATAAAGAAATACATAATGTTGGAAAAGCACACAAAAAATGCATACTTTTAAAGCAAATTTTATGTAGGTTTAACATTGTTCCAAAAACAAAAACAAAAAACCTTGGATAGGACAATTCAGGGTCCTTGTAAAACCTGTGTGTAGGGCAGAGGGGGTTTATGCATGTACTTGTCAGTGGGGGAATTAGGCATAGAAGGAGTTTAATATGGCTATGGAATGGAATTTTCAACTTCAGGGAAAGGCAGAAGGACTTCTGAAATCACCATCAACATACTTATTCCACTCCTGGTGGATTCTTTTGTACTGCTTGATTCCTTTGAATTCATTTAAAAAGAAACAGTGTTATGACAGGATCTGAGATATGCTAAATTAGCCCCCTTCTTCACTTGGTGACTAGTGTGACTTACAGCAGGTAGACAGCTAATGCTCACTATTAACATTTACTTGTTTTGGTCAGCTGAGATACATATCAGTTCACAAAAGGTATTATGTAATTCTAGAAGGGTCAGTTATTAATACATATTATTAAATCTTGCAGCTAAATGTGTTAAAATATTTGTAATATAAATTAGATAGTTATTGGATTTTCGTCCTCAACTAGAATTGTCTCCTTAGTACACAAAGGAGATGAAATGCAAGGATTCCTGAGTTCTTTTCCCAGCTCTCATTTAACGTTCTTCCACTCTCCAAAATGCCCTGGAATTGGGAGGAAGATATTACTCTCAAGTTCCCAAAGAGAATGCTTTGTTTAGAATATCCAGAGACAGCCACCACCATCAGTAACTATGCATGCCAGCGGTAGAATGCCACTCCCCATAAACATACACATTTCCACCTTTTCCCATAACCATTCTACTTTCTTGATTCCTGTAACACCTGCTCACCTATTCACTAACACAACTTAGAAGTTTCACTGAATTATTCTCCATCTCATTTAATTCACAAACATTTGATGAACACCTCCTATTCCAGTCCCTATTCAATCTCTAGCTAGCTTTATGCCTTTGAGCAAAGCCCTTAACCATTCTGACCTCAATCTTTTCATCCTTAAAATAAAATAATTTAAAGTCCCTAGTGATTCTATGTGAACTTTGTTTTCGAAATCTTTTTCTGAAAAATGACAAAGCACATGTAAATTGATATTAACATGTATATTCTCAATGTGCATTTTCTTTTATCAGTTCACTTATTGTGTTCCTATGGCAGATCTCGTAGCACAAAATTAAACTTCAGATGCAGTATCTTCAAGATCCTAAGTTATAAGTGATGGGAAGTAGGTGGTATCCCTTAGTTCCTATCATTTATATTACTTAGTTAAAACATACTCGAGGTATCAGAATTCCAAGACAATAAAGGGAGTTAGATAATCCAATGAAATTCAGATAATGAGACTTGATACTTATACAAAGGTATGCAAAAAACCTACATACATATGCAAAGACAAATGCATTAAACGTGCAAATGAGAATTGTATGGGTATAACATATATGATTGCGTTTTTAAGTAAAAATTGTTGGAAGTGTTTAGATAGAAATCCCTTTTAATTATTACTGATGCTTGCCAAGAATACGTGAAAGCAGCTGAAGAAAGTGTGTGACAAAGGAGTTTGGGGACTGCAAGGTTTACAGACCCTTTAAATCATAGTACTGTGAAGTAAGACCCTACGAAAGAGAAGAAGGCTCTGGTGAGGAGTGGGGCTTCTTCAGTTTACCTCCCTGTGGAACAGCTCAGGATGCAGCCAGGAGTGTAAGGTAATTCCCGCAGTTCCTGTAGGCTAGCCTCCCGGAGCGCCAGGCTAGCAGGAGTTGGGAAACCAGGGCTCAACAGAGAACACTTAATGAAGACATTCCTGGACCTAGACAGAGCTGTACTGCCTTACAGAGATTTCCTTACAGACAAAACAAACGCAAAGAAGTCGGAAGCCGGAATTTTCTCTCCCACTAAGTAGCACAGTGAGGAAAAAAGAGAACTGGAATTTTTTAAAAAACGTCTTTGCAATTGTGTTGTAAGGCTAAGAAGAAAAAAGGAAAAAACAAGCCAGTAATGCGTTGTAGTCAGCATTTAGATGACAGTGGACTCGTCTTTATATTGAATATTATTGTTGCTGTATTTTAATGAAACCTTGAATGCTAAATGTATTTGAACTAATTTTTTTTTCAGCCTCTAGTTTTCAAACATCACAGGAATAGATTTGGGAACAGGGTTTACTCCGCCACCTGCTGGTCATTTAAAAATACTGCTGCTCTAGGGAGCTCGCCACAGGAACAGCGAGCCTCAGCCCTGGTTTGTGAAAATGCTATGTTGTACAGGAGAAGAATTCACCTGGCCTGGGTGGTGATGGGAATACCATTGGATCTGGTATCAGAAAGCCTGGGGCAGGAGTTGCAGTTTTATCATTTCTTCCATGACTTGCTGCCTAAGGCTCTCTCCTTAACCGGAGCGTCTCTCCTTCTCTCTTTCCGGACGGCTCTACCCAAGCCCTCAATTTCCTCCTCCCTAGGATAGCTGTTGAGACCTGCCTTGCATACCTCAAATGGGAAAATGCTTTTAAAACCGTAAGGCATTCTATAAACAAATATATTGGTCAGAATTAGGGGTTGAATTAACATCATGTCGCCTGCAATCTGTACTTCCTGCGGGCATTGCACAGATCTTTCGAAGTCCGAAATCTAACTGGAGTCCCCTTAAAGAGTCATCTTAAGAAAAATGGAAAAATATAAATACATATGCATATTTGCATGTATCCTGAACCAGTTTCAAACTTCAGCAGCTCCCTGACCTGTATTTTCCTTCCATATTCCAAAAATACCTATTCCAATTAAAATGCTGAAAGGTTCCAAAATGTGTGCTTTGAACAGAGAAAGTACCAGTAATCATAAAAAAACAAAATTATCTTCACAATCTTTTCTACTTATGCTGAATTGTATTCAAAGTTAGCTTTAACGGAGCTTGGAGTGGGGGGGACAGAAACACACAAAGCATAAAGGCCAAAATTGAATTGATTAAAATTGCCACATTGAACTCTTTTTTTCCTAACAATTTATTGATTTCCTAGCTATGGACTATTACTCCATTTTTAAAAACCCCAGTAAAGTTTCCACATTTATCCTTGTGAGGGACTCTTGTTGAGATTTAATATAAATTTGCAGGTATTCACAAAAGGCAGGTCAGGCAAAATCACATCCTCCCCAATTGCTTTATTTCTTCACATAAATATCCCTTAAAATAGGCTTTTTCATGCTCCTGAGCAGCCCTGCAATCACTCTCACAAAACAAACATAGAATTCTGAACCTAAGCAAGCCACTAAGTCTGCTTGGGGGAGACAATGTCTTCCTTGTCACTTGATTTTGCCTTTTTTTTTAGAAGAGGAAAGTTTTCTTCCCCCCTCCTATTTGCAGACCACCCATGAACCTTTTTATTTTTCTCTTTTAATCTGAGAAAGGGGAGAAAAGGAGACTTGTTGCCTTTAGCAGCTCTTGGGCTTTTCTCCCAATAGGGTAAGTTAATTATTTTAACCTACCGATGAGGGGTGGCCAGGGCAGTCGGCGTGGGCGGGAGGGGGAACAGGTGTTTCAAACACCTGCATTTCTAGGCTTAATTGCTCTGAAATCTTGTAGGCTCTCAACTGCATTCTCCTTTCTTTACAGAGGCTCAGGGGAAGGTTTCATTTGTGGAGATCTTAACTAATTGTAGCATAAAAATGCAACCACTTTTGGCTGAACAAATTATTTTCTTTAAAATGAACTCCAGGTAAATTTAATTAGAAAAAAGGTGATTGACAGGTATTACTCTGAATGCAAGGATTAAAAGTCCTACTGTTGTTAAAAGAAAAGAGCAGAGTCAGTTGTCAGCCATGTTCTAGTTGTTTCCTTCTCACACTGATGAGTTCAGGTAAAGAAAACCCAGATCAATGACTCTGAAATTTCAGGTTGTGGGACAAATCTACCACAAAACCAAAATGTAATTTTTTTTCAGTAGAGTGCATGGAAAAATATGCTTTTAAAAGATGTTGAGATAACCTTTGTACCAAAATGAGCAAATGTGGTGTTGTATTTTCAGCTTAAATGTTTCCATAAACAAAGCTATAATAACTGAGTGCTTACTTGTGCCACTCGCCTTTTATATATTGTCTCATTTAATCCTCACACCAGCCCTGTGAGATATTTCCTATTGAGAGCCTCATTTTACAAGATGCAGAAGCTGAGGCATAAGGAGACTAGTTAACTTATCCAAGGCTAGTAGGGATTCCTACTCAGGCAGTCCTGAGTAGTGACAACAGTCCTAGGTCACACACAGTATTACTTAATAAGTGGTGTGGGAAGATTCTAGACGAAGTCTGTGACACCAGGATATATCAGCCCTGAAGCCAGGGAATCTTGATTGCAATTCTGATTTGGAAAACCAGTTATTTTGGAAATAATCCCTCTGCTCAATGAATAATTAATCTGTGGCCCAGAGAAATTAAGGGAGATTTGGTCACACTTCTACAGTGGAGTCAGAGTCAGGTGCGAGATTATAATCCAGAAATACTGCTTCACAGCCAGTGCCTTTTTACTCCCAGTAACCAGTTTTTCTTCCTTAGGTGAGGATAATTAGACCAATCAATTAGACCAACAATTTAATGACCTTGCCATGTGACTGACTTCTTGCCTATTGGTGAAAAGGGCCCTGGAATGGAAATACAATGTGTTACTGACTTAATGGTTCTCATCAGGCAGCAGTGAACACATGCTCACTTGAAAATCGGAACACCAGTGTCAACACTGGCTGACTCTGTCAAGTAAACATTCTGGCCTCTGACAAGGGAGCCTTAGTTCTTGCTTCCCCTTTCCTTCCTGCCTGCCCATTTTCACCTGCATTTTCAGGGTGTGGGTATCAAAATGGGAAAGGGGGAATTCCCTACTGGAAAATGCCTGAAACTTCCCGTTGCTTCTTGACGGATCCCAGCCACAGCCTTCCATTAAGGCTGGCTGTACCACCATCTCCCTCCTTGCAGCCTGTTCCCAGTCTCTTTTATGATGATAAACTCACCTTGGAATGGAGATCAATAGGAAATTTTAGAATTATGAAAAGGGAGGAGTGCACAGCTGCAGCATGAGTAATGTGGCCAAGATTCCTTTGGGACACACTCGGTCTTAAGGCAAAAGGTTATAGTACAGATTAAATGGGAAATTTCAGAGAAAGCCCCGTGTTGCAAGAAGAGGAAACTCATGTGATTGGTTGTGGTGAAAGGTGGGTATGTGGAAGGTTGGTGACTCACAAAATTTGAGCATAGAAAGAGCTCATCCTAACAGCTCCTGGGTTAGTCTTGGAAGGTCCATCCAGGTGTTTTGAGTTTCTTAGATCTATACCCCTTATCACAATATAGAATTACCATCTTTTTACCTTTTCCCACACTTGTTTTATGTATAGTACTGAGAACTGGATAGCAGTGCTTCTCAAACTTCAGATGTACATACAAGCCATATGGCGATGTTGTTGAAGATTCTGAGGTAGGGCGGTTCAGGTGGGCCTGAGAATCTGCATTTCTAACCAAGTCTTAGGTGATGTTGATTCTGCTGGTCTGTTGATCCTACTGTGAGTAGCAAGGTGATAGAGTAAATTCAGCTGGTTAAAGAAGGCTGTTCGGTTCCATTTTTAATAAATAAATTTACAGTCTTAGGGAAGGACCTGAAAAAATAGTAATTGCACTTTTGTATGCCAATGAATTCTGCTAACATTGTGGGGCTTGGCTTGTATTTTTCAGATATTTGAACTAGTTGAGAGATCCTGAACTGTAAAATTGGTAAGTCTAACTCAAAAACTTAGGGAGTTCTTGCTGATTTTGATGTATAAGTGGTGCATTTGAAGTGTTTGAGAGAATCAGATATGCTGAATTTATAACCATAGTTTGAAACATCTAAGGGAATTTGAATAGCTATGTAAGTGGCATAAAACTTTAGGGGAATTTGGTCTTTTAAATTTAATTAAAGATTAATCAAAGAATAAGACAAAGAAAGAAACACTCTTAAATAATTCATAGATAAAACAAAAAATTACAATGAAAATGGGAAAATATTGAGAATTGAATGACAACCAAATGCTTTATATCAGAACTTGTGGGATAAAGCTAAATTGATAGTTACAGAAAAATTCATAGTTTTTAATATGTATGTTAGAAAGGAGAAAGGGCTGAACATTTGAAATTAGAAAAAGAATAACAGGATAAATTGAGAAAGAAGAGGAAGAAAATAATAAATATGAAAGTATAAATAAGTGAAAAAAACAGATATAAAACAAAGAGAATTAACAAAGTTCCAAGTAGACTATTTGAAAAGACATAAATTACAAATTTCAATAAAGATTGATCAAGTAAAAGAAGATACACATAAACAAAATCAGGACTGAAAAGGAACCACAACCACAGGTGCTGAAGAGTTGTTGTTTTTAATAGTGAGGATATTATAAGCTGTTGTAAATACATTTGAAAACTTGGAAGAAATGGGCAAATGCCTTAAAAAGAATATAAATCATAAAACTGACTCAAGAAAAAATAGAAAACATGAATGGTTCTATAAGCATTAAAGAAATTGAATTTAGCTGTTAAAAAATTCCACAGAGCTTAAACACCAGACTCCTTCACATTTAACAGTTTGCCAAACATGAAAGGAGTTATAGAAAAAAACAAGAGAGAACACCTCCAAACACACATCTAAATGGAAATTCCGGGTAGATTAGAGACTTCAGTGTGAAAGGCAAAACTTACTATAAAGCTTTTAGAAGATGAACATCTTTATGGTATGAGGAACTATTTTTTAAATAAGGCACTAACTGCACAAACTGTGGAGGAAAAGACGAGTGGGAAAAAAAATGTCAAAATACTGTAAGGAGAAAATTTGAGATAACATTTCACACTTTTCAAGTTGGCAAAAATTTTGAAGTATGACCAAATCAAGTGTTTGCAAGAATGTAAAGGAGCAGAAACTCTTACACAGTGCTGGAAGGAGTGCAGATTGTTACCACCACTTAGGAAAACAATTTGGCCTTATCTAAAAAAAATTGAAGATGTGCATGCTATATGACCCAGCCACTAACTATATGCACAAAGGAAAATGGTACATATGCACCAGGAAACATGTACAAGAATATTCATAGCAGCAAATATGGTAACCATAATGGTAAAAAAAAAAACTGGAAATAACCCAAATGTTCATCCACATTAGAACAGATAAATGAATTGTGATACTAGTCATACAACAGAATATTATACAATACTGAAAATGAATGAACTAAAACGACACATGACATAGATGAATATCAGGAATGCAGTGTCACAGAGGAATATAAAAGCAACAGGAAACTTTAAACTCATTCCTGTGCCTGGCACTCATTATAGCGTTCCATCATCCATCTTCCATTAGGCCCATTTAATCTGTCCAGTCTCATGTCCTTCCGCAAAGCACATTCAGTCATTCAATCTGCCAGGCACTGCCTTCTTCATAGTCCCTCAAGTTATACCACGATCCGTCCTCCTGCCTCGATTTCACTTCACCACTCCAGGTAAATTTAATTTAACCTGGTAAAGCTCCCAGTGTATGAGCAAGCCTGTGGGAGGTGCTGCAAGGGCCCAAAGAGGAACATAAAGCAGTCTCCAGTCCTAAAGAGTAAGCTATCAAAACTGGGTAGGAAATTAGGCAAACTTTCGGCTGAGGCTGCTCTTGAGAAAGGCCTAAAGCGGCGGGTGGTGAGGTGGTTTGGGCGTGAAATTCGCAGACCTGACGTCTAGTCCTGGTGCCATCCCACACACCGGCTGTGACCTGGGCTAAGTCATTTTACCTCTCTATGCTTTAGACTCCCGAACTGTGAAGGTACAGCGGTATTACCTGCTTCCCGGGTGGTGGTGGGGACTACAGCAGACGATGCAGGATCCAGTGCTAAGGGCAATGTCTGGCACATAGTAAGAGGAGGGAGAAACATGCTTACTATGTGCCTATTAGTACTGCAGATGACAGAGATGGTGCAGGCGGGGAAAGTTGCCTCCCTTGAATAGTACCCTTTGCTAGGAGCACAGAGTTGAGGCCAAGTAAGGGGAGTGGCTGGATCTGCTGTAGAGAATGAGGCTGCCTCTGAAAACTGTGTACGTAATCCTGTGGGAAAGGGTATTGGGCAAGGTGACCAACAGGACTGTACTTGGCTCTAAGAAGGCCCTGTGAAGAGAGAGTAGAAGCAGGGAAACTGATTAAAACCATTGAAAATGTTACTTTTTGGCTATAATACAAAAATAATGATGCCATTAATTGTTGAAAATTGTAATAAGAAGTTTATATTCTGCTTCTGTGGAAACAAAAAAGTAAATAAAAATTGACATAGACATAACTCTATAGCTTAAACTGCAATTCCATTTGAAACCAAAATTTCCAAAAATGTTGTCGACAATCATTTTTATTGCCAAAATTGTAGAAACAAATATTAGAAAACGTTATCACTAAGGGAGCTGTGAGAGTGACTCAGTGCTATCAACTGACAATCCTGGTCAGCATTTCCCCAACTCTCTTCTCTATTCTGGGAGGTAGGCAGGGGGCTGGGGGATGTTTAAAACAAGGACTTGCCATGTTGCTTTGAATTGAAAATACTTTCTTGGTTTTATTTTTTAATTATCATGGCAAATAGTTGTCATATAACAAAAGCATGGGTAAACTGACTTGCTTCATATTTTTTGCAACATCTTTGAAAACTGTAATGTTCACCCAATCCACTTCAGTGCCCAAGGCAGACGAGAAACCCCTGGCAGAGCCTCTTGGCTTTATCAGTCAAAAAAGTAGAAAAAGGATCTTCTACCATCGCATGTACTGTACTCTGGAACTTTGAATCTCTTTGTGAGCCTACCAAAAATAAGAATATAATATTTAGGAGTAAATATTGTAAAATTTGCTCTCTTTGTAATTTTTCTGGTAACTAATATCGAGCTCTCTAGAGTTTAGACGAGATGGGTGGCAGATTCTGTGACTAACAGTCTTTATGCCTGAATGAAGTTGGAAGATTTCTCTCTTTCATAACTAAAAAATAAAGAGCCTTTCCTGCCCTTCTCTAAATACCTGACTTTTCCTCCCAACAATTCTCAAGATTATGAAGTCTCACTCACTGAATACACAAGTCAATAAACTTAGAAAATGGATTGAATTATTCATTATGATATAACCCACTTATAAATTAATCATAAGAGAGTAAATCTTCCCATAAGAAAGCCAGTGTTTTTCCTTCTGTGGACTACTAAAACTAGATCATTTTATTTTACTCAACTATAAATTTGTTTTGAAAATCTGAAAGACTGAATTTTGCCAAGTACAGACCTTGCCTATTTCCATTTCCTGGGTGTAACCCAGAGAATGCACAAAGAAATATTTGTAACCTACCAGCAAATGCTAGAATATATGCCAGGAAGTCTGCCATCATTTAAGGTCTCTATCTATACTGACAAAGAAAAACATCCCTTCTTAAGAATGAGTTTTGAAAAGAGTTCTTAATTTTACAATGCACTGTGATGCTAAATAAAAAATAATCAATCATCATGATTTCCTTTCTTTAAGAGAAATAATGTATAGGTATTTCAGTTTTCACCATCAAATGCCACACCTTATGAGATAATTCAAAAATCCAGTGCAATTACCTGACTTCCACAAGTGCTCCCTTAAAATGGAAATAATGGGAGCTGATCACTTTTTCTACCAAGGCAGCATTCCCAGCGCCACTGCTATCATGTGTATTTGAAAAGTAGAGGCTCAACAGAGCCATAGAGAGTATGGGGATGGAAAGATGCTGTGCTGTGAGGAGGGCTCTGTTACTGATGACAGAAGCCCTTTCTGTTGCTCTAACTTAAAAGCACATACACGTGATAAGAATATAGAAGTGTTATAAATCGTGTGCAGTCTGTGAGCAACAACGGGAAACATTTATTAAGAGTATGTTATGTGCCTGGCACTGTTCTGAGTATTTCATGTGTTAACAACTTCTCTCATTTAATCGTAACAACCTGATGAAGTTGGCACTATTATCATCATCTCCATTTTACAGATCCTCGAGGAACTGAGGCTTATGCAAGAGAAGGTCCAAGGTCCCAATTTTCTGAGACCCAAACTGCTAACTACTCTGCAGCCAGATGTCCCAGAAAGCTTGCATACAGTGACCAGTGTGATTGCCAAGTGCTGGCCTGGAGTGGACCTTTGCCCAGAGTGCCCGGACATCAGTGCTGGCAGAGTGGAAGAGCTCATTCTATCCTGCTCCTCTTTCTAGAGACGTCAGACACAGAAAGGTGAAGTGAAGGCACCGGGACTCCACCTCCTGCTTTCCTCTCTGCCACTCTTTGTTCCATACCAGACTTCTCTCCACTTTTTACAAATGTGTGGATTTTATTGGCAGCTACTCCAAAAGCTTTGCTACTGGCAAAAGTAATGGAGGGGAGCCTTACTCAAGTCAAAGTTGCAAACTAAGGGCTTCCTAAGTTCAAGTCCCCAGTGTCAAGCATTAGTTATCACAGCAGGATCATCACGCCATGAATAAGTGGCTGACAGACCTTCTGTTGTGGAGAGTAAGATTGCAACATCACCCGGTTTCTCTGTCCTTGATATTACTGCATTCAAGATGAGTCAAGTCACTTGCTAAGATGATCTAAAGCATATGATTGGCTGTACCACAATCTGGTCATTTTGTTCATCTGAGCATGACTTAGACCAAAAGAAAATATCGTTGCCCACATAGCTAGTTCTCTCCTCTTTACCTTATGACACAGAAAGTTTCTGGAAAGTGAAGCTAAGCCACACCCACCCTCCATTCCTGCATCCAGTCGACAAGTGCCAGTGACCTCTCTGTTGAACATCAAGCAAATGCTGGCCTTTTCATAGTTGTAATCTCCACCCTCACAGGGCTGAATCTTCCAGGGGAGAGAGAGAGAGTCAAACCAGCAAGGACTAAAAAGTGTACTCATGAGAAAGGAAAGCTGAGGGGTTTGTGTGAGAGCAGACTCAGGGGCCAGGGGTCCATGCAGTCTTCTCCGAGGAAGGACCTGAGGCCCGAAGGAAGGCTAAGTGTTACCCAGAGTGAATGGCCTGCGGAAGGAGGGCCTGTAACGGGCAAAGCTTTGAGGTAGGAGAGTGTGGCCCATCTTCGGGACTGGAAGGGGCCCCCAGAGCTATTTGTATTCACTGATTCACACGAAAGAGATTTTATTCTTGTCCAGCTAGGCTTTGGAAGTGGCTGTAATCGAAACCAAGTTACAGGAAATGCTTGCAGGAGATGTGGTAGGATCCCCTGCTGTCTGCATCACGTGCTGTGAGATGTGGGCTCTGTGTGCACAGGAAGGGCTGTGAGACTTCCGGGCCCAAGCAGCCTTGCTGGGGAGTGCCTTCCCCTCCATCTTCAGGTTGAAGGCAACTTCTCAGGCGCACTCTTCCCCCTTCCCCTGAGTGATAACTTGGATCTCTGGCCTTCGGGTGCAGCCCCTACATTCAAGTTCTGTCAGACTCAGGGCGGCCACAGCCTGTTCTGCCTGCCAAGGAGGGTTTCCCGCTCTGCCCACATCCGGGCTGTGGTGATAGGAGTGACAGAGTGAGAATAAGGTAACCCTCAGGCAGTACCTCCGTGGAAATCTAGAGGCTGGAGGCAACAGAATCCTGGCTCAGGTGGCAAAAGAAAGAGGGTATCACTCAGCACATGGTATTTGGGAGCTCAAGCTGTGGGACCCCAAATGGGCAACAGTAAAAACAGATTCTCCTCTCTACAAGAACCATGGTATAGGGGCGTAGCACATCTTCAGCCCTACTGGCCCTCTGCTGGTAGCAATGGCACTATGGGCAGATGCCAGCCTGAAGGGAAACTTCGGTGGATTTGTTGGATCCTAAGACTGAGTTGTGATTAGGCCACCAACAGTGGCAAGGGGCTATTGGGACTACTTAGTGGATACCTGTAAGGACCTTGGGGGTTCCCAGAGGGGACTATGTAAAAGATGGTGTTTTCTATGGCACAGCAGGGAGAAAGGGACTTGGAGACACTGAAAGTTGGACACAAATAGGTTTATATCCCTCCTCACAGGATGGGGAACAACGAGGTGTGAGTTACATCCAGAAGACACCAGCAGCATGGCTAAACATGATAAACTCCTGGAGATTAGAGGTGGTGTGTGGTTGAATCTTCTGTAGTAATTATTGTATGTCTTGCACAAAATTAAGTTTTATATTTGACAGTTTACTGACTGCATGTCTTTCTGTTTGATATTTCTAGAAGGAAAACCTCCAACCAGGAAGACATGAGAATTATGGCGACCCGGTATGTGGTATGTGTACCCCTAGGCATGTGCCTGGAGAGAAACGTGGTAGAACTCCCTGGAGCGTTAATTTTTCTTAAAGATTTTTTTGGACAAAAACTAAACATTTGAACTGATCTGTGGTAAATAATTTAAAACATTTTGTATTAAAACAGACATGGCTACATTAAGGAATAGCATATTAAAATGCATGTTAACTCTGTTCATACTGTATAAGTGATATGTGAAACAATATAAAACAAAGATAAACAAATGATTTCAAAGAAGTATCAGACTTGCACTAGGACACTTAGAACCTTGCCTCCTCTTTCTCTTCCTGGTCTGCATCTTCACTTCCTTTGGCTAACAGAGATACTTGAGCCCAAAAGTCTGAAAAAGCACTGATGGAGGTGGGTGAGAAGAGTCAGGAGATTTAAGTTCTAACTTTCTACTTTAATCATCATCTATCTTCTTATTAATAATGGCAATAGCAGCAACAAGAACAACTGCTAGTTTCATCAAATGCTTACTAAGTGCTAAATATTTTTAATGCCTTATCTCATTTAAGCTCCAGCCTGCCACACACAGATACATCTTTTGAGGTATAAACTATCAGTGTGTCAATTTACTGATGGGAAACTGGTGCACAGACACCTGAAGTTACATACTGGCTGTTAGATGGCGCTGACTTTCAAACCCCTGCAGTCTGGCTTGAAACTCTACATTGAGCAATAGGACCTTAAGATGCCAACAAGCTATGCTGCCCCCTACTGGGGAAATAGGTTGTTGGTCCTAAGCCAAAGCACTTTGGGCTACACCAGTGGGGTAGCTGGGCAAGAAATCTTGGCCCCCAAGGCATGCTTTACATTAGCGATGTCCAATGATCCCATTAGTGTTTTCTTGAGGAAAGTGTGAATGTAAGACGATTAGAAAGAGGTTATTAGAGGCAGAGGCAAAAAGGAAACGGTTTGAGAGGAAGCAGAGCCGGAGAAAGGAGGCAGGGGGTAATGCAGTCAAAAGAGTCCCCAGTGCCCCAGAGCCCCAGAAAGAGATGACATGGTGATCAGGTCCCTTTAGAGCTCACATCTGCTCAATCTGCAACTGTGGGCAACATCACTCTGCTTCTCCATTAGGCCAGGCTGGGCCTCCCCTGATATGTTTCCTAGGTTTCCTCACCTCCCGGGTAAACTTTCAGTCATCCCCCCCACAGCTGAGGTGGTCTGATGCTCTCTTTCTTTTTTGGTCTGGAAACCTGACACAGTACCAGAGTTTGGTAAGGGTCCTGGGGCAAATCCCTTCTCCTTTCTGGGTCTCAGGTTTCCTCTCAGTAGGTGAGGCAGTTGTGTTCTCAAGCCAGGGCGATCCTGTCCCACTGAGGGCAGCGGTAATGTGTGTACGTGTGTGTATGCGGGGCAGGGGGCAGTTTGATTATTCCAGAGACTTGGAGGGGGTTCTGCTGGCATTTAGCACCAGGAGCCAGCCATGCTAAACCTCCTGCCAGGGCTTTTAGTATCCCTGCTGAGAATCACTGCACAGTCTATATGATAGTTTCTTCTTACAAAAATATAGGTAAATCCACTTGAAGTTTTGAAGTTCTCTTAAATGGGCTTCTTAGCATTGACTGTTAAAATGTTCAAGGGAAGTGAAAAATAGCTCATGATTTATATGGAGCTTTCCAAACAGGCATTTAAATACTGGATGATTTTCTAAAGGAAACAGCTTTGCTGTGACTGGACGATTTCTGGCATGTTTCTAACACCTTCAAGCTCTAAAGATCTAAAACCATGATCACATTAAACACAGATGTCCTGCGAGCTGGAAATTGTTCTGTTGATAAAATTGTATGGCAGAATTTTCTTGAGTTGTGGGGGAAAAAGTGTGTTTGTTTCTTTGTTTTCTCAAGCCATGGGTACCTGATTTTATTTGTCTACTAGAGAGGACAGATGGAATGTTCGGCAAAGTCAGACTGTGTCTGACTTTGTTAAGGGCCCTTTCCGTAGGGCCAGCTGCAGTTGCCTTTTTTGGTCCTCCTGGATCATCTGTGAACCTATGACTTCAATTTTAGGCATTCCTTACTGCCTGTGTTATTTTTGTCATATCTGAGTACCATGTGAATTATAATTAATAGTTTTTATCAATTCACCTTTAAAAACTTGTTTGCATCCTAAGTAATCTCTGTGAAATGAAGTTTTGATAAGCAATTTCTATTTTTCAAATATACTTTAAATATATGCCTAGCTATTTAAAAATTTTAAGTTTATCCACATAGTACCTTAAATTACCTCAAATAAATGTAACCATAACCATATATAACAATAATATAAAGGATATTTTAAAATCCAGATTCTATATAGGAAAACAGAGGGATTAAAAGAGAATAAATAAACCCATGTTTGTAAAATGGGTACATATAAATTTATGATAGTTGACTTAAGCATGGGTGTGAATGTGTGAGTTTGTGTGTGTGTGTGTCTGTGGGTGTGTGTCAATTACATCTAATATTCATTGTGACCTGATGTGGCATTCTGGTATTAACTTCAAAATACTTCTTAATAAGTAACTGGTAAAACATTCAGCCACTATCACCACAGTGATACTATTGCTATAGCCAAAAGCAAATAAATTTGACATGTTGGTTAGTCTGTTCTGGCTTATCTAGGGTGGATATACAATTTCTTTTATGTTTTGGAGACCACTGAAACAGATCCTGTGGCTTTAGAAAGCACTTAAACAGATTCCTGCAGGAATAATTATAATACTTGGCCATAGAATTGAAGGTGGAGGAAGAGGGAAGTGAGGACATGAGGGGGATGAGTGAGAGTTTAAAATGGTTAACAGACTGTGGTCCCAGGGAAGGTGAGTACCAGAGGCCCTGCATTTCCGATCTGACCTAAGGGTTCTCAGGAATGGAGACAGGAAGTCCAAGTTCCTGTAAGCCTCATAGTCAACCTCATGTTCTACTCACAGAACCACATTACCAGGGAGAGGTTTGCATGTGGCCGAAGACCCCTCCACCGGCTAAGTTCATAAGAAGAAATTAGAACCTTCTTCTGTTGTTTCAAACATAAGAGTTCCTCCATCAGCCATGCCTTTTTCTTCAAACTTACTGAATATGATAATAGCTTCACATGTATGCAGGACCCTCGATGTGTCAGAATTCTCCTTAAGTCAAAAAGAAGGATCCTATTTAGAGGAAATTAGTGCCAGCTCATTGTCAGGTTGATACTGTCCATCAGTTTTATTGTTTCATTTTGCTTCTTGCAAGCTCCAAGTGGACAGGGATTCTCACCTGTTTGGCTCAGAGTCTGAGCAGCAGAGCTTAGCACAAAGAAGGCTGTTTATAAGCATTTGCTGAATGAATATTCCTTAGCCTTTCTTGGTGTCAGTGAAAAGCACTGCAAGGCAACTGAGAAGGAAATAAGGAAGCCTAGGCCCCTGTCATTTGTTGATGGAGGGACTGCAAATTTATGAGGAGTGTGGCCAGGAGGCTTTTCCATGGACTCCACCACACAGGCCAGAGTGAACTGCATGATATGCGGCATGATCCTAAGTGGTTATTCTTGAAGCCCATTTCAGAGTCTTAGAACCTTGGCTGAGTGCAGACACAGCTCCTCTGCTCCCAGTCCGGGGACAGTTCCCACTGATTTAGAGATACATTGTGTGATGTATACAGTTTGGCCTTCAATCTTCAATGGTCTTTGTAGCTTGAAAATTATAGTAACGCCTGGTTGTTTAGTCCTCAGACTCTCAAATCCCCTCCCTTTTGCTCCACGCCCAGCCACAGCTGGTCAGCCTAACTGCCTAGCTCTTTGAGGAAGCTCACCCCGCTGCTAGAGCCGTCCAATTTCATTTTATTATTTCAATTAAAGTATTTTTTAAATGTGTCTCTAAAAGCGACTTCTCTAGCTTTGTAAGATTTTCCCCATCTGAAAATATTTCCAAATGCTAGGAAAAAAGTCATTTGACAGTTATCAAAAGGTAGTGTATGGATGATTGACTGAGGGTTTGGAAAATAGGTTTGCCACATGGAATTCATGGCTAGGACCCATTTCATGCAAAACTAACCCTCAGACATGGTTTGGTATCATCCTTAGTGTGCGCGTGCCAGCCACTTCACTAACCACGCTGGGGCTTTTTAAGGTTGACGACCGAGAGCACGTCTCAGCTCATGGGCGCACACCGCCTGGGCGCGGAGCCCACAGGTCCAGATAAATACCTGCGTGGTCACTAACAAGCCCTGGGGGACGGCGTGGCGCGGAGACCCTCGAGCGCCGCCGTGCGGGGGCAGGCGAAGCCCCCCGAGAACCCCGCCTGCCCAGCCTGGGAGTTAGACCCACCGCGTCCCGCCAGGCGTCCGGAGCTCTGCAGAGCGCGGGGCCGGGGGATGCGTGCAGGCGGCGAATTCCGCACTCCCGAGGCCTCGCGGGCGGACAGCCTCCTCCCGGTCCTCGAGCCGGGCGGGCAGCTGCACTCACGCCCGCCGCCTCCCTCGCGCACCCCCGAGCGCCCAAGGGCCGTCCGGGGGATTTGTCAGTGCGCCCTATATAGCCGCAGACAGCTGCCATCTGTTATGTTTAGAAACAACCCCGCGCCCTCCCCCCGCCCCGTAAATAAGCCTGCCGCGGTCATTAAGCCAGGAAGTTATTTTTTAACGACTCCCACTCCCTCTCGCAAGCAGGCTTTGCCCAGTAGGCAGCGGCTGAGTCCTCAGCCCCGAATCCTCCTTTCTCCTTACCTCCAGGCTCGGTGCAGGAGGCCGACTCTCTACTGGCCTGGGCCTACAGGCAGATGCTTCAGTGAAAAGAGAGCGCCTCCCTCCATGGGTTCAGTGAAGAGAAAAATCTGTGATGTGTGCACCATTCTAATGCATCACATTTCAGTTCTGCAAATGTTAAGTGTAAATTGGGCTAGAATATGATTGTGAATCAGACCAGACGTCATGATTAATTTATCACCGTGCTCCAGATACATCAGCTAAAATAATATGAATTTAAAGTAACGGTTCCCCCTGCCTTTTTGTTTGCTGGTGAATTCTAAAGAATACATCACTAGAGAAATAAAGGAACTAAGATTCCAGTCTCTTCTTGTATTGGCAAAGCATGAATGTAATTAAACATTCTCAACCAGGTTTCTTCCACCAACTGAAATTGAGTGTGTGCACTGACAGTTTACTTCAGCCTGTATCCCACTCTGGTCAACACACCCTGAGCTGCTAATAAACATTGAAGCGGTGATGAGCTTTTTCATATTTCAGGCAATATTTGAGATGCCTAAAGTTCTGGTTCCCCAGTTGGCTGATTATTATAGTTTTCTAGGGCGTTGCCGCTCCAAGTGTGGTCCAGGAAGCAACGGCACAGCTTTACTTTCAAGATCATTAGAAATGCAGAATCCCAGGTTCCACAGCAGAACTGTAGAATAGGAATCTGAATTTTTAACGAGACCTCCACATTAAAGGTTGTGGAGAACCAATCTTATTTGTAAAAAATCACAGATATCCTTGCCCAAACATCGATATGTGTTTTGTAAACAGTCCAGGTGATTCTTAGAAGTCAGGTAATTAGGCTTGGAGGTTGCTAGGCTGTAAGGTCTCAGGTTCAGGTGACTTTGATGCTCACGACATCAGCCACACTTTTGAATCAGTAGAACTGACTTAAAGTTTGGTACAGGTTAGTTTATCTGTTTGGTCGTCTGTGAATTACAGATACAAGAAGGCTTATAAATTATTTGGTTAAATAACAACACATTTATTGACCCACTAGGGAAGCTCAAAACTGAGAAGGCGGATTTTCTCCTAGAATAACTGGCTCATTCACTCCCAGATTGAGTGTAGGCATGAGAAAATCTTTTGCTTGGCCATTAAAGTGGCTCCCCCCCACCATTCAAATGGTCTGACTTTATTTATAACAGTACCTTTCATTCAGAAGGACACAAAAGTCCTTTATGCTGATGCTCAGTCCTGTTTAGGGCCGTGCTAGAGGACTAGGTCTGCTTCTGGACTTCACAATAAAAGAGGGATGTGGAGACCTTGGCACAGGTTCAGAAGAAATTCCTAAAGGTTATTTTTCAAATTCAGAGTGAATCCTGTGTGGCGTTATCTAGAAAATGGTCATCCGTCCATTGACATAAAACAACATGAAATGAACCTTCTCGGCAGCTTGAGAGATTTCCACTTTTAGAGAAATAAATATTGTAGGAATAAGTAGAGGAAGAGGAGTGTCTCTGGAGCTCAAGTTCTCCACCTTGGTTACACATTCTAATCACCTAGGGGAGTTTTAAAAATCCTACTGCCAGTTAAGTTGGGATCGCTGTGGGCAGGACCCAGGCATCAGTATTTTTTAAAGCTCCCCACGTGATTCTGATGTGTGAGAATGAGAACAGTGCTTCTCCAACTGTGGTGTGCACTGGTACCACCTAGGGATTTTGTTAAACTGCAGATTCTGATTCAGCAGGTCTGGGATGGGCCCAGAACTTCTGCAGTTCTAACAAGTGCTTAAGTGATGCCCAAGCTTGGTCTATGTGCCAGGTTTTGAGTGGCAGGGGACTCGAGGCCTTTGAAACTAGACTAAACTCCCTCCCAGGAAGAGTCTGTGATCTTATTTTCAGGCTAAGTCTCTATGGCCTTATGTATTTGTCAACCTGCGAAAGAGATAACTTCAAGCATCATATAAAGTGAGGAAAAGGAAACCAAAGTCAAGAACACTGCTTTGGATGAAAATATTTAACAGTGATCAGTATCTCCTTGAAAGGAAAAGCATTTACAGAATTTAAAGGACAGAAATGTTCCCGGCTCTCCAGGACAGTCCTACCATCCCCCTTCTCATGTCCCTGTTTCCTCGAGATGACTTTGGTAGTAGCAGAGTTGTTGTAATGGTATCTGGGCATACAGGGACAGCTGGGGTGCTGGCATTGCTGTGTCTGTTCTAGTAACATCTGTTCCAAAGTGGAGCCATCTCAGAACCTAGAGGTTTCTCTGAGTTCTCAGCCTAGGAGAACCAGCCACTTTGTCAAGAGATCCCATTCAACTGTCAACATGATGGAGCAAGTAAGTAAAGCAAAATTTTAAATTTTTAAATGTAAACATGTGCAAGTGATATTAACAGCTAACCTAAATGACAAGGCTTTATGTGTACTATCTCATTTAGTCCTCTCAACCTGATGAGCTGATTACTATTATTATACCTGTTTACAGTTAAGACAGCAGAGCTTGGAGAAAGGGAGACACTTGCTGGGGTGGAGGGAGGGGGGCCATGCCTCCAAAGCAGCTGAGCCAAGGTTGGAAGCCATTTCTGCTTGACTCCAGAATCCCCACACTAAGCTCATCCGTGTGATAACGGATCTAGCTTGCTGTTTGGAATTTTCTATGGATATTTCTGCCACTATAAGCAGTGTGTTCATGTTTTCCCTAGGCTGTGGTCTAAATTTTTTTTAAAAGCAGCCTTTTAATTTTTTAATTAGCCTGGTTTCCCCAAAGATAAAGCTCTTTAAAGGTCAGATGTTAACTTAATCCTCTTTGGGTTATCGTTGAAAAAGATCAGCCGAATTGACCTTGACAAAAACTGCCTCAGAGGCCTGGGGACAGACAGGCCTTGGATGTCAGTGAACACAGACAACCACTGTAATGGGAAGGGGCATTTCCTGTGCCTTTGATAGCAGGCAGATTTGTTTATCTTGACAAGACCCTGAGTAAAAAGACTTAACATCTATCTTCAATGTGACTCGAATCGCGTCCTACTGATACTAGATCCTCAGCCCTGGGGAACACCAGGCTGGCCGCTGAGGGGCTGCATTAGGCTGGCTCAGTGACCACAGGAAGAAACAGAGCATGACGGGAGCCCAGTAACATCGTCAGAAAGGACTGGCCTGCCTTCACCTCAGAGCCTAACCAAGGGCAAGTCAGGAAAGGCGCAGAGTTCAGATGACACTTTCTAAGGACAGCCAGGGTTTCCAAGATATCAACCTAAAATGCACAGTTTACCGGATAACAAAAATCTGTCAGCTTTGAGCCAGCATGGTGACAAACAACTTGATGCATGACAAACACAACACTGGAATAAAGATGGGAGCCTGCTGACCTGCCCCTGGGCCTGCCACCTCCTGCCCACACAGCTAGAGTGCGAGCAGCTCTGACCACCATCTTCTGCATGGATGCACAGCCCCAGCTGGGCCAGGAGTCCTTCCATGGAATCTTAAAAACTGGAGTGAAGAAAGGAATCTCTGCCCTCGCAGTGACAACGGAAGAGGGACTGAGGCTTAGGAGCTGTCAGCAGTTGTTCTGCCCCGCCGAGAGAGGAATCTGGTCTACCCAGCACAAAGGCTAAGAGAGGCCAGGGCGAGGTAGGCAAAGTTCTTGGTTGTTCCTGCAGCCCAGCTGATTCCTGGCCAGTCGCGATTTAATTGTTCAACCAGAGTTGCCTAACCTAGTTTGGTGAAGTTCCTATTACTTGACACCGAGAAAGTCCCGACTCATGCAGACAATGTGAGTGAAGTGTGATGTTAACCGTCCTCTTCATTGTCAGTGTCCTCTCCTCAAAAGTGGACACGCAGTACCTTCTCTCAGGAAATACTATTTTTTCCCAAACCAGCTGGCTGATGGCCCCTTACCAAAGGATCTGGCCCTCTGCTTTCTGCCATTTGGCTTTAAGAAGAAAGAATTTCAAAATTTCCCCTTAAGGGAAAATCTACATTTTTTTTAAGAATGGAAAAAGGAGTGCATTTCAACTCAATAAGCTGATGGTTGCACGTACTTTAGGAGAGAGCAAGTCTTCCAGCTCTTGCTCATGTGACATCATACTGTTGACCCTATAGGTTCAGGAATGGAAAGGGATGGGCATTTATGGAACGTGCCTGACAGTGTGTGAGGCACAATTTACAAAATACCCTTTTTCATTGATCCTCACAATCACGGATGAGAACTGCTAGTCCATTTTGTAATGTAGCTGAGAAATAATGATTTTAACTATTTTCTAATCCTTTACTCATATTCTTTCTCTTACCATTCAGACATCCATGGGGACTTTCTATCTGCCCTCCCCCTAAGGTAGGACCAATATCTTAGAAGAAAGAAGGAAATTCTTGGTGTTTGAATTCAAAGGTAGGTTTCTTTTTTTTTTTTTTTTAATTGTAGCAGATTTATCTGACTTTCTAATGTAAGAGCTCCAGGCACCAGAATAATTTTTCTTTTTTTACTTCTAAAAGCTGTTTCTCAATACTAAGGGCCAACGACAAGAGGACTTAGAATCCAGACTTTATTCTATAAACTGGGGGTCCTCAAGGTATAGCCTGCAGGGGTGAAGTTTTTTTAAATAAAGTTTTACTGAAACAGTCACGCCCATTAGTCTATGCACTGTCTGTAGCTCCTTTTGCATTCGAGCCACAGAAGTGAATGGTTGCAACAGAGACTGTATGGACTGCAGAGCCTAAAAGGTTTACTATCTGGCCCTTTGGGGAAAGTTTTCTGACCTCTGCATAAACCATAGAAAGGAGGAAGACACAAGAAGTGGTGTCTTCTTCCCCAAAAGGAAATAAGGGTTGGACCTGCAGGAGGAAGGAAGAAATTTAAGGATGAATGAATAGAGCTTAGAGTTTTCTGGGCTCTGGAGAATGGGCCCACCATCCAGAGCTAAGTCCAAAAGGAGGAGTGGGAAATAAAAACCACAGATGGACTGGAGGGAATCTGAGAGCTGAGGAACCTTTGCCTGTGGGTGACCGTGTGAGGAGTCTAGGGGGCAGCCTCAACACAGAGCAGTCTACAGAAGCATCTAGAAGTCTCCTATATACCCTAAAAAGGGGTGGAGGTGACTTAGAGGGCTGGTAGCCTGGATGAAGTCTCTCAGTTATGACATGAGAATGCTGTCGACAAATGAAAGGTACATGTTGGAGACCCCAGCAGGACAAAAGCATCAGCAGAGACAGAGCCAATACCCAAATGCCATCAGGGACGGAGATTGTCACATGCCCTGGATGTCCCTCTCTGAATGCCAGGGTAATTCTTAGAGCCCCTAATTCACCCTCAGAACTCAGATCACTCCTGCAGAAAAAGGAGGTAGAAGATGGAGTTATTGTCTAAGTGGTTTCTGAAAAGTGCTGAGAGGGCTGTCTGGAGGGTTAATATTTACCTCATTGTTAACAGTGTCTTTTATCTCATCCTTCAGAAGTTCTGCCCCAGTGAAGTGTCATCAGTAGGGCAATAATACTAACTCATCTTACTCCTGATACTCCTTAGCTGCTGTTGCCTGAATTGCATTCATGGTATTTGGTGGCAGTGCACTTCTACATACCTGCCCCCAGGGATATTGCAGAGGAGGGGTGAACCAAGATCATGAGGGTCGTGTGTGGTATGTGGGGATGGAGTGTACGGTCAGGCCACTCAAGATGGCCATCCTTTTGCTCTCCGAACATCCCCCACACGACCAATCCCTGCTTCACGTGCACCCTACCTACCTGACTGATCTTCCCTCTTAATCATAGAGCTAAATCAGTAACTGCCTATGTGTTTACGCCCCTGCCCCAGCCGGTGATTGTTCTAATCCTTAGACCAGAACAGCTCCACCAGGCTAGGTTATCAAGGGGAAACATCTGCCCCCGTGAGGATCCTTAACCCTGAGGGGCTGTGAGGGACGTGCTCCTCTGCTGGTTTCCCTGGTAACTGATGAGCCAACCTGATGTCAGTTTCCCCTATAAATGGTAGCCTCTTTCTCTGCTCCACCTACCCACCCCACCTCAGGCAGCAAAGGCTGCTACCGTGTCCTGCCTGCTGTCTGCCGTGCACAGTGGGACGTTGCTCCAGGACTTTGCTTCAACCTGTAAGATTCTGTATCCAATAAACTGTTGATATCTCTGTCGTCGTTTCTGGGCTCTTTCTTTGGTCTCTTGGTTGGGCAGTTACAAGGCTTTCGGGCCTGTGGGGTGCAGCTCAATGCTGCTGTAATGGAAATGTTGTATGTTTGCACTGTCCAGCATGGCAGCTACTCACCACATGTGGCTGTGCAGCCCTTGGACTATGGCTGTGCAATGAAGAACTGAATTTTTAATTTTATTTCATCTTTATTAAAGTTGTAATTTAAATAGTCATAGTACAGGTCTAGGAGATGAGATTATTTCCAGGTATAAAATGTACTAATACCACTTTGAAAAGGAGTAATGGAAGAAGTCCAGTTTGAGGGATAGTGGACATCCTGACCTCTGTTTTCTTGTCCCTGTGGTCTTGTCTCTGGAGTAAATTCCTGGAGTATTCCTGGTGGGTTCTCATATGTAATACAGATCAGAGAACCCAAATGAAGAAGCAAAACGCAGATTGTTTGGCATGAGGATGTCTCAGGAGCTTTTATTTTGATCCTTACAGGCCACCTGGTGCTGGTGTGGGAAGATAGACAAAGATCTGGGATGAGGAAAAACACAGATCAAAAAAGAAACCCAAGGTAAGGAGCAAAAGGTGGGGGGTGCAGGGTTGGGGCGGGAGATGATGTAACCTCCCCAGCTGCCGGCTGCCCTTCCCCAGCACTCGCAGACATGTCCTGAGCCAGCCTCCCACACCCGGCTGAATTCGCCTGCCCTCTGCCTTCTTTCCTCCCTGTCCCAGCCTGTAATTACTGACACCAGGTGCACGGCTTGCACTCATCTCCTCTGACTTCATCATTCACGGAGCTGTGAGGGGTAATTTGCCAACCTGCATGGAAGCTTCTTTTTACAGGCAGGATACGCTGGGTGTAATGTTACAACCCTAAGAATCCTCACACAATAGAAAAGGAAATGGAATTTATCCAGGGAACAAAAGAGTCTGCAGTTCACTTTTCTTTAGACCTAGATAACCGTGTGGAATTGACTGCAGGGCTCTGAGGGGACAGAGGCTGTGCACACAACGGGGAAGGGGCTTGTTGCAGGAGAAGTTTCTGGAGTCAGTGTCTGCAAGTGGGGCATTTGCTCGAATGCCAAATTGAGATTAGGGCTAGGAAGGAAACGGCTGTGGTTCATGCGCTCAGCAGATTGCCAGTGGGGACCACAGTGTGGTTAGGTGCTTGGACATGAAAGCAGACTTCTGGTTCAAACCCTGGCTTCCCCAGTTGGTAGTGGTGCACCTGCACAGGCCAGGCTCCCTCTCTAAGCCTGAGTTTTTCATCTGTCCAATAGGATGATTATCACACCTGCATCATGGTGTTATTTTGGGGATGTAAATGAGTTGCCACATTGAAAGCACTTAGCGTGTTATCTGGCACAGGCATACACACAGTAAGTGTCAACACTGAGGTGATGCTTGTTGGATTGGCTTTCCTTGGCCCTGTGCGAAATGGTTGTGGGAGAGAGTAGCCATGCTCTTTGGGGCATGTCCTTTTAAGTTTATCATGTTCCATATTTCAAAGGAGGGAATGATGCGTCTGATACAAGTTTTAGGCATCTCTTGCTCCGATGGGCCTCCATTTAAGTCTGTTTCCTTAGGAAGATGGACTGGAAAAGACTGCTCCCTCCTTTCATGTCTTCACCTTGTCACAGGGCTGGGATAAGGAGGTAAAAATCCCTGGCAGTTTCTCTAGTCTCTTTGGGACCAATGGGTTTTCCAAGTAGCTAATTCTGGAGGATTTAACAATCCTACTTTATTTTTTTTTTAATTGAAGTATAGTTGATAGTATTAGTTTCAGGTGTTCAGCATAGTGATTCAGTACTTTTATAGTTTACATACCATTAAAAGTTATTACAAGATAATGGTTATAATTCCCTGTGCTATACAATACATCCTTGTTGCTTATCTATTTTATACATAGTAGTTTGTATCTGTTCATCCCAGGCCCCTAATTTGCCCCTCTTCCTTCCCTCTCCCCTTTTGTAACAAGTTTTTTCTGTATCTGAGTCTTAATACTCCGATTTCGTAAACAAGGTTTCCTCGAGACCTCTCCCCACCTGCCCTTCTGTGGCCTACGTTGCCTGGGAGGTGGGAATGCCAGTTCCCTGGCCATGTTCTTTTCTCTGAGAGAGATTTAGGAAGAATTTAGCTGGTCAAGGGTTTAGGAATAAAGTGGTAATGTGGGGCCTCTGGGAAGAAGAGGATGTGAGGGAGATGAGACATCTTCCCCCACATGAAACTCAATGATCAGCCATAACCTGTCTTCCCTAACGAGCCTGTGAGACTTCACCTTAACCCCTGGCAACAGATGAAAACACTGCCTACCCTCCGCTTAAAGATAATCATGGTTCACAAATTACAAATTAGGCTAAATTTAGTCATGGGGTTACAACCCATTCACAGCCCTTGAAAAGCCACCTTGGCCAGTGGGGACAGTCACTAAGGATGGCCTTTGGCCCCTCTACTTTGCTCCTAGTTGCATCAGAGTGAGACCACAGTGCTGGCTTTTGTGCTCCCAAAGGCTGAGAGCCTGCTGGAATATGTTTCAAAGTAATATTTCAAAAGTCATGCCATTTGAATTTAAGGCCCAAACGGACTTTACAAAGCAATGTCTGCTTGAAAATGCTGCATAAACTATTCCTTGCTATCCATTCAACTTGATTCACCCTGACCTCTGAAGCATGTCTGAGGCCAAGGGCTCACCCCACTGCAAAGCAGTGGGTGGGAGCCCCGATGTGCACCTTCCTCCTGCCATGGGGACCATCAGGCTGGCTCTGGTAGGGCTGGGAACACCCAGGGAAGCAGCCACCTACTGTTCAGGAGAAACCTCTGGCAAACCACTGTCATTTATGGCTTTGAAGAAGCTGAAGGTGCCCCAAAGAACACAGCTCTAGAAGTTGATCTGAATCCACAAGTTCCAAGACAGACATCTGAGCTGAGCCCATTAAAGGGTGGTGTCAGCTAAACTGCTGACAAGCAGGGTGGGTGAGTAGGGGACTGGAAAGCTGATTGCACTCAAAGCTTCCTCCAGTTCCAGGTGAGCACCTCCCCCAGCCCAGCCCCATTGTTCACCTGGGCTCAGGGCAGCCCCCGGGAGGAATAGTTAGAAGCTGTTAAATGACAATGGCAGCCCCTGTGGACAGTGCCTCTGCTGTGTTCTCCCTTTGCAAAAGCAGCTGCCCCTGCCCCTTAGACTGGCTGTGCCTGCTCCCCAACCTTTCTTGGTCCAGCAGAACTGGGTGGGACACAAGAACATGCCTGGAAGCTCCAGGATGGGGCTCTGTCTCCTGTCTCCATGGTAACAACTATCACTTACTGAGTTCTCAGTGAGGGAGCAGGCCCTGAGTTAAGCAATTGGCTAGCATGCTTGACTCTGGGCAAACTTACATTCAGCATCAGCTGGACGCTGCCATTCTTCCATTCCCCCATTTATTCACTGGCTTGTCTCATAACCATGGTACAGCATCTGTCACTGTTCCTGAATGTCAGGAATTAAATCTTTTCCTCAGCTTTATCCCCTACACAGATGAGTTCAGGGCCTTGCATGTACTGCTGAAAAAGTGAAGTAAAATCCTCAACTTATGTTCTGGGTGTAATCAACTGAGTCCCCATCACACTTACAGGTGAGCTTGCCTTACCCCACATGACCTTCCCACGCTAGGTCAGAGATTGACATCCGAGTCTAAGGCACTGTTTCACTGGCTGGCTGTGGCCCACGAGAAGGCCCAGAGAGGGCCCAGAGAGGGTATCCAGCCCAATAAGACTCTTGAGAAAGGATGTTGACTGGCCATCAGCTGGAAGCAGCAAAAGTGGAAAAAACAAGTTGACTCTTGTGGAATCTTGAAAATGAAGAGTAATGGCTGCCTGTGAGTAAGAGGCTGGAGCTATTCGATCCTTGAATGATGTCAAGAAGCAAAGGACTTCGGATTTCCGTCAAGATGGAGTATCAGGGACCAGATTCTTCCTTCCACATGAAGCAGTTAAGGAAATAGGCAAGATACATGAAACAAAGGTTTTCAGGACATTAGATAATCAGGCAGCAAAGCACAGGGACCCTGAGAGAAGGGAAAATACAACCTGAGCCCCACAGATGCTCCAGCTTCCTGCCTGGGAAGAGGCCGTGGTGCAGAGCCGGACGGAGCAGTGAACCCCTGCATTGAGCAGACAGAGCTGGGAGCCCAGGGAAACCTAGGCCACTAGAATTCTCAATGGAGAGTCTCCAAGAGAGCTGAAGAGGGAAAAAGCTCTAGAGATCTGCTGAGGTTCCTGCAAGTCTTCAGCTGAGTTCCAATCCGCAGCACATGACTATGAGGAAACGGTAAGGCCAGGTAGAGAACCACCCAGCACTAAATAATGGTATAAATATTCAGTAGCAAACTTTATGTGACTTCAGTTTGGGGAATTTGAAAAGTATCATCCTCTATTTGGTACATAAAGGTGACCAGCTAAAGATAAAAGCTCCTTTTTGCACTGGCTACTTACTAGGAAGCCCCAAACCAAGCAAAGTCCATATGACACGCATTCTGTATACTAATTAGCCTTACTCCTGGCTTAATCTTACTTTTGCTCTTCTTGCTTCCTCTCTTAGTCAGTTTGGGCTGCTGTAACAAAGTACCATAGACCAAGTGGCTTTTCAACAACGGAAATGTATTGCTCACAGTTCTGGAGGCTGGAAGTCTAAAATCCAGGTGCCAGCATGGTTAGGTTCTGGTGAGCGTCCTCTTCTGGGTTGCAGACTGCCAACTTCTTATATTTTCACATAATGAAAAGAAAGCTAGCCAGCCGTCTGGCCTCATCTCATAAGGGCATTAATCCCATTCATGTGGGCTCCACCCTCATCACCTAATTACCTCTCAAAGGTCCCACCTCCACATAACATCAGATTGGACATTAGGGTTTCAGCACATGAATTTTTATATATAAACATTTAGCCCGTTGTATTTCCTTTAATCCCTGTTCTCTCTCTTAAAATCATTAGTTTGTATATTTTTGAAAAAACCTTTAAAAATACAGTATAAACAGAGTCAAATCAGGACTCATGTTTTGAGAAGAAAAATTCTAGTTTCAGCTTTGGAAAAGTCAAGGAGACAAAGATTAGTAATGAAAGTATGTCTAAAGCTTTCAGGATTGATGGAAAATAATAGATATCTACAAGATGGAAGAGAGGGAATAAAAGACTTAAAAGGAGGGGAAGATTGGTATAATGTTCTTTTAGAGAGAAGTGTTTCTGATAGCACATTATCACTGTCCACTCTACTACTCTTCAGGGCACTTTGTTCAGACTCAAGATCAAAAACAGGGTGAGATGAAGGACACAGGAAAGTCTGAGGATGGATGAAGCTCAGAGATGGAGTAGGAGTCAGGATGGGATGGCAGTCAGTCAAAGGCAAGTCTGAGGATAGGAGTGGGGACTAACAGTGAGTTGAAGCTCAGGAGAGGGGAAGTCAGGGATGGGGTGAGAATATGTTGGGCACATGTGTTAATTTTCAAAAAGCTGAAAGTTGGAAAGAAAAGGGAAAGCCTATCCTTATAGTAGAATATAGAAAGCGAGGAGTTAGAAACCCAATTGATGCTAAAACTAGGGGGTGAGATGTTGAGAAGGAATAGACTATTCACACAGTTGTAGATAGTCTCCCCACAAATTATGCATTAGTTACAAAGGGAAGAACAATGACCTCACATTCAAGAAAACCAGCAGGCATCTCCCTAACTGACTGATCAAAGATACCCTCACCAGTAATGAAGCAAATGGATAGCGTGTGCCCCCTGATGTGATGGCCTAAAGAAGACATGACCTCAGTTCTGTGGTGGTCCTGCCAAGACTACATAATCTGAAACTAGTAATAAGAGAACATTGGAAAACCCAAACTGAAGGGTATTCTCAGAATAACTAGCCTCTACTCCTTAGAAGTGGCAAAGTCATTAAAGACAAAGGTAGGCTGAGGAACGTTCCAGAATGAGGAAACTTTTTTTTTTTGGAACATAATTGGATTTATGTTATTAATTTTAGAGTATTCTTTTTTATTGAGGTATAATTGATGAACAATGTTATATAAGTTTCTGGTGTACAACCCAGTGATTCACAATTTTTAAAGGCTATATTCCATTTATAGTTATTATAAAATGTCAGCTGTATTCCATGTGTTATACTTTACATCCTTGTACCTTATTTTATACATAGTAGTCTGTACCTCTTAACCCCTACCCCTGTATTGCCACTCCCCCTACCCTCTCCCCACTGGTAACCACTAGTTTGTTCTCTATATCTCTGAGTTTCTTTTTTTTTTTTTTTAGCTATAATCACTACTTTGTCATATTTTTTAGATTCCACATATAAGTGATATCGTACAGAGTATTTGTCTTTCTCTGACTAATTTCATTCATTATAATACCCTCCAAGTCCATCCATACTGTTGCAAATGGCAAAAATTTCATTCTTTTTGATGGCTGAATAGTGTTCTATTATATATATACCACATCTTTATCCATCCTTTCTGTTGATGGACACTTAGGTTGCATCCATATCTTAGCTATTGTAAATAATGCTGCTATGAACACTGGGGTATATGTATCTTTTCAAATTAACCTTTTTTGGGTTTTTTGATAAATACCCAGGAGTTTAATTGCTGGGTCATATAGTAGCTCTATTTTTAGTTTTTTGAGGGCTATTCATACTGTTTTTCTTAGGAACTGTGCCACATTCCATTCCCAACAGTGCATGAGGGTTCCCTTTTCTCCACACCCGTTTCAGCATTTATTGTTTGTAGACTTTGGATGATAGCTATTCTGACTGGTGTGAGATAATACCTCAGTGTGGTTTTGATTTGCAATTCCCTAATAGTTAGTGATGTTGAGTATCTTTTCATGTGCCTGTTGGCCATTTCTATGTCTTCTTTGGAAAAATATCTATTTATTTAGGTCTTCTTCCCATTTTCTGATTGGGTTGTTTGTTTTTTCTAATAGCGACTTGTATGAACTGTTTGCATATTTTGGATATTAACCCCTTGTCAGTTGAATTGTTTGCAAATACTTTCTCCCATTCCGTAAGTTTTCCTTTCATTTTGTTGATGATTTCCTTTGCTGTGCAAAGACTTTTAAATTTGAGTAGGTCCCATTTGTTTATTTCTACTTTCATTTCCTTTGCCTTGGGAGATTTAAGAAAATATCGCTATGATTTATGTCAAAAATGTTCTGCCTATGTTCTCTTCCAGGAGTTTTATGGTGACAAGATCTATATTTAGATCTCTAAACCATATTTTTATTTTATATATGGTGTTAGAGAATGTTCTAATTTCATTTATTTGCCTGTAGCTATCCAGCTTTCCCATAAACTCTTGAAGAGATTATCTTTTCTCCATTATATGTTCTTGCCTCATTAGTCGTATTTAATTGACTGTACTTTTGTAGGTTTATTTCTGTGCTCTCTGTTCTGTTCCATTAATGTATAGGTTTGTTTTTGTGCCAGTATCATGCTGCTTTGATTACCATAGCTTTCTAGTATAGTCTGAAATCTGGATGAGTTTTACTTCCAGCTTTGTTCTTTTCCCTTAGGATTGATTTGACATTTCTGGGCCTTTTGTGGTTCCATATAAATTTTAGGATTATTCTAGTTCTGTGAAAAATGTCATGGGTTTTTTTGATAAAAATTGAATTAAATCTATAGTAGCCTTGGGTAGTATGGCCATTTTAACAATATTAATTCTTCCAACCCAAGAACATGATATATCTTTCCATCTGTGTCATCTTCAGTGCCTTTCACCAGTGTCTTACAGTTTTCTGAGTACATGTCTTTTACCTCCTTAGGTAGGTTTATTCCTAGGTATTTTATTCTTTTTGATGTGATGGTAAATGGGATTGTTTCCAAAATTCCTCTTTCTGATAGTTCATTGTAAGTGTATAGAAACGTAACAGGTTTCTGTATAATAATTTTGTAGCCTGCAACATTGCCAAATTCATTGACGAGCTCCAGTAGTCTTCTGGTGGCATCTTTAGGTTTTTCTATGTAGAGTATCATGTCATCTGCAAACAGTGACAGTTTAACTTCTTCCTTTCCAATTTGGATTCCTTTTATTTCTTTTTCTTGTCTGATTGCTCAGACTTACAGTACTATGTTGAATAAGAATGACGAGAGTTTGATGTTAGCTATGGGTTTGTCATATATGGCCTTTATTATATTGAGGTATGTTCATTCTATACCTATTTTCTGGAGAGTTTTTTTTTTTCAATCATAAATGGATTTTGAATTTGGTCAAAAGTTCTTCCTGCATCTATTGAGATGATTATATGGTTTCTATTCTATTTGTTAATGCAGTGTATCACATTGATTGATTTGATATTGAAAAACTCTTGCACCCTTGAGATAAACCCCACTTGATCATGGTGTATGATCCCTTCAAAAGATTGTTGGATTTGGTTTGCTAATATTGAGGATTTCTGCATCTATGTTCATCAGTGATATTGGCCTGTAATTTTATTTTATTTTTTTCCTAGTCTTTGTCTGCTTTGGGTATCAGGGGGACACTGGCCTCAAAGAATGAGTTTGGAAGGGTTCCTTCCTCTGCAAGTTTTTAAAATAGTTTTAAGAAAGGTAAGTGTTAACTCTTCTCTAAATGTTTGATAGAATTCACCTGTGAACCTGTCTGGTCCTGAACGTTTGTCTATTGGAACTTTAAAAATTACTGATTTAATTTCAGTATTGGTAGTTAGTCTGTTCATATTTCCTATTTCTTCCCGGTCAGGCTGGGGAGATTGTACATTTCTAAGAATTTGTCCATTTCTTCTACTGTTGTACATTTTATTGACATACAGTTGTTCATAATGGTCTCTTATGATCCTTTGTATTTCTGTGGTGTCAGTTGTAACTTCCCCTTTTTCATTTCTGATTTTATTGAATTGGACCCTCTCCCTTTTTTTCTTGAATGAGTCTGGCTAAAGTTTTCTCAATTTGGCTTATCTTTTCAGAGAACCAACTTTTAGTTTAATTGATCTTTTCAATTTTTTTTAGCTTCTATTTCACTTATTGCTACTCTGATATTTATGATTTCTTTCCTCCTGCTAACTTTGGGTTTTATTTGTTCTTTCTCTAGTTCCTTTAGGAGTAAGATTGGATTCTTTATTTGAGATTTTTTCTTGTTTCCTGAGGTAAACTTCTATCACTATAAATTTTCTCATAGAACTGCTTTTGCTACATTCCATAGGTTTTTTATTCATTGTGTTTTCATTTTCATTTGTCTCTAGGTATTTTTTAAATTTCTTCTTTGATTTCTTCAGTGTTCAATTGGTTGTTTAGTAGCATATTGTTTAGCCTCCATGTGTTTCTGTTTTTTGCACTTTTTTTCTTGTAGTTCATTTCTAGTCTCATAGCATTGTGGTTGGGAAAGATGCTTGATATGATTTCAATTTTCTTAAATTTCCTGAGGCTTGCTGCTTTCAAATGAAGTCCTCAAATATCTATTAAGTGCATCTAGTCTAATGTGTCATTTAAGGCCAGTGTTTCCTTACTGATTTTCTGCCTGGATTATTGTTCCATTCATGTAAGTGGGATGTTAGTCTCCAGTTATTGTGCTACTACTGATTTCTCCTTTTATGTCCGTTAATGTTTCCTTTGTGTATTTAGGTGCTCCTATGTTGGGTGCATATATATTTACCATTGTTACATCTTTTTCTTGGATTAAGCATTGTGTAGTATCCTTGTCTCTTGTAACAGTATTTATTTTAAAGTCTACCTTGTCTGAAAAGAAAGCATTGCTACCCCAGCTTTCTTTTGGTTTCCATTCGTATGGCCTAACTGTTTCTATCCTTTCACTTTTAGTCTGTGTGTATCTTTAAATCTGAAGTAAGTCCCTTGTAGGAAGCATATACATGGATTTTATTTTCCATCCATTCAGCCATTCTGTGTCTTTTGATTGGAGCATTTAGTCCATTTACATTTAAGATAATTATTGATATATATGTTCTTATTGCCATTTCGTTAATTGTTTGGGGGTTGTTTTTTAAGGCCTTTATCCCCCTTTTTTGTTTCGTCCTCTTGTGATTTGATGACTATCTTTAATGTCATGTTTGGATGCCTTTTTCCTTTTTTAGTGCAAATCTATTACAGATTTTTGGTTTTTGATTACCACGAAGTTTTTATATAGCAATCTATATATGTATAGGATTGCTTTAAGTTGTTGATCTCATCATTTAAAATGCATTTTTAAAACCATGCATTTGTACTCTCCTCCCCTCATGATTACTGTTTTTGATATCATACTTTACATGTAATTGTTTTGTGTATCCCTTAACTGCTTATTGTGTATATAGATGATTTTACTATTTTTGTCTTTTAATCTTCCTGCTAGCTTTTTGCATGGATGATTTCCTAGATTTACTGTTATGTTTGCCTTTACTAGGGAACTTTTTCATTTCATACATTTCTTTTCTCTAGTTGTGGCCTTTTCTTTTTCACCAGAGAAGTTCCTTTAACATTTGTTATAAAGCTTGTTTGGTGGTGCTAACTCTTTTACCTTTTGCTTATATATAAAACTTTTGACTTCTCCATCAAAAATGAAAGAGAGCCTTGCTGTGTAGTGTATTCTTTGTTGTAGGTATTTCCCTTTCATTACTTTCAATACATTTGCCACTCTGTTCTGGCCTGCAGAGTTTCTGCTGAAAAATTAGCTGATATCCTTATATCACATTGTTCCCTTGTATGTTATTTGTTGCTTTTCCCTTGCTGCTTTTAATATTCTCTCTTTATCTTTAATTTTTGTCATTTTTATTACAGTGTGTCTTGGTGTGTTCCTCTTTGGGTTAATCCTATATAGGAGTCTCTGTGCTTCCTGGACTTGGGTTTCCTTTCCCAGGCTAGGAAGTTTTCAGCTATTATGTCTTCAACAATGTTCTCAGCTCCTTTCTCTCTTCTTCTTCTGGGACCCCTATAATGCAAATATTGGTGCACCTGAAGTTGTCCCAGAGTTCTCTTAAACTGTCTTCATTTCTTTCATTCTTTATTGTCTTCTGTTCAGTGTCAGTGATTTCACTACTCTGTCTTCCAGCTCACTGATCTGTTCCTCTGTATCACTTAGTCTGCTGTTGATTTGTTCAAGTGTATTTTTCACTTCAGTTATTGTGTTCCTCATGTGTATAGTTCTTTATATTTTCTAACTCTTCATTGAAAACTTCTAACTTCTTGCTCTGTGCATCTATTCTTCTCCCAAGTTCTTTGATTATTATTACATTTGCTACTCTGAACTCTTTCTTGGGTTGATTGTCTATCTCCACTTCAGTAGTTCTTCTTCTGGGGTTTTATCTGGAGTTTTATCCTTTGTCTGGAACATGTTCCTCTGCCATCTCATTTTGTCTAAGTTGCTATTTGTATCTTTATATATCTGGCAGGTTGGTTATGTTTTTAAACCCTGGAAAAGCGGCCTTTTCTGGAGGGGAAGTGGGAGATGTCCTATGCCTCCCAGCACCACACTTCCGTCTCATCATCCAAGCTGTATACTCTAGGGGTTCCCCCTATGAAGATTGCATGGATCCTTCTGTTATGGCAGGCTGACTATGTGGGCAGTCTAGTAGGCTTGGTTGCCCCCTATCCCAGTTAGTTGCCAGGCCTCACCTTTGGCAGACGTTGTCAGCTGCTGGTTTGTGGGTCTTGGTCATGAGGTAGCTGACTGTGGAACCCCAGGAGGCTCTGGGGCTAGTGCTGGCTCACGGGTGGGTGGATCAGCCAGGTCCTGGGTTAGTGCCTGACTATTGGCAGGCAGAACCAGGTCCTAGGGCCCGGCTGCAGGGCCCAGAGATCTCAGTGCTGATATCAGATTGCTGGTGGGGAAACAATTCCCTGACACAGTTGGGGACAGAGTCCAGGGTGTCCCAGACCTTGTGTTGGCCTGGTCAGCTAGTCCTAGGGCAGGACTTGGCTTGCTGGAAGCTGGATCCTCAGGCTGTGGGACTGTGATTTTCTTATGCCTTGTATCTGTCTCCTGGTAGGTGAGGCTGGCCTAGAGTCTAAAGCAGGCTTCCTGGAGTCGAGGGCCAGTGCCTGTCCACTGAGTAGAGCTTGGTCTTAACCCTCTGGTGTGCAGGGCAATGTCTAGAGGCATGTCTAGAGGCATATCTAGAGGCAGCTAAGGGCTCAAGAAGTCTTTAGGCAGCCTGTCTGCTGATGGGTGGGGCTATGTCCCCACCCAGGTAGTTGTTTGGCCTGAGGCTTCCCAGCACTGGTGCCTGCAGGCTGTTTGTTGGGGCTAGGTCTTGGGCCTTATTAACTAGAGGGAGGATCCCACAATGGCACCTACCCACACCAGTGTCCCCGGGATAATACGGGCTTCCAAGCACGGCTGCTGCCAGTGTCTGTGTCCCCAGGGTGAGCCACAGCCATGTCCCACACCTCCAGGAGACGCTCTAAGCCCAGCAGGTAGGTGTGGCCAGGACATCTATCAAATTACTGCTTTTGCCCCTGGTCCCAGTGTGTGTGAGATTTTGTGAGCACCCTTTAAAAGTGAAGTCTCTATTTCCCCCAGTTCCTTGGGACTCCAGAAACTAAGCCTCGCTGGCCTTCAAATCCAAATGTTCTGGGGTCTGGTGTTCCTGGTGTAGGACCCCTCAGGCTGAGGAACATGATGTGGGGCTCAGAGCTTTCACTCCTTTGGGAGAACCTCTGCAATATAGTTGTTCTCTAGTTTGTGGGTTTCCCACCCAGGGGTATGGGACTTGATTATAAGTCCACCCCTCCTACCCATCTTGCTGTGGTTCCTTCTTTATGTCTTTAGTTGTAGGAGATCTTTTCTGGTAGGTTCCAGTCTCATTCACTGGTGGTTATTCTGCAAATAGTTGTGATTTTGATGTGCTTGTGAGAGGAGGTAAGCTCAGGGTCTTTCTAGTCCATCATGTTGGCCCCTCAGATGCTTTTCCTGCATCTGTTGAGATGATCTTGTGGTTTTTTTCTTTCATTTTGTTAATATGGTGTGTCACATTGGTTGATTTGCATATATTGAACCGTTCTTATGACCTCCAGAATGAATCCAACTTTCTACTGTTTTTGAATCTCAGTTTTATTTATTTCTTCTCTGATCTTTATTATTTCCTTCCATCTACTGACTTTGGGTTTAGTTTGTTCTTTTTTTTTCTAGTTCTTGGTGGTAGGTTAGGTTGTTCAAGATTTTTCTTGTTTCTTGAGAAAGGCCTGTATCGCTGTGAACTTCCCTCTTACAACTGCTTTTGCTACATCTCATAGTTTTTTTAAGGTCATGTTTTCATTGTCATTTGTCTTGAGGTATTTTCTGTTTGCTTCTTTGATTTCATTGTTGACCCATTTGTTTCTTAGTAGCATGTTATCCAATCTCCATGTGTTCATTTCCTGTTTTTCTGTGATTGATTGATTTCTAGTTTCATACCATTGTGGTCAGAAAATATGCTTGAAATAATTTCTATCCCCTTATATTTGTTAAGGCTTGTTTTGTGACCTATGTGGTCTGTCCTAGAGAATGTTCCATGCATACTTGAAAAGAATGTGTATTCTGTTTTTTGGTTTTGGGGTTTTTTTGGTTTTTTTTTTTTGGTGGGGTGTAGTTTCCTGTAGATATCATGTAAGTTCAACTGGTTTATTGTGTCATTTAGGACCTCTGTTGCCTTGCTACCTGGATGATCTGTCCACTGATGTCAGTTGGACACTTAAGTCTCCTACTGTTATTTTATTGGCAATTTCTCCCTTTATGTCTGTTACTATTTGTTTTATATATTTAGGTGCTCTTATATTGGGTGCATATATATTAAAGAGTATAATATCTTCCTCTTGTATTGATCCTTTTATCATTATATAATACCCTTCTTTGTCTTTATGGCTTTAATTTTAAAGTCTCTTTTGTCTGATGATGAGTTTTGCTACCCTCACTTTCTTCTCATTTCTGTTTATGCAAAATATCTTCTACTAGCCTCTCACTTTCAGATAGTGTGTGTCTTTTACCCTGAAGTGAGTCTATTGTAGACAGCATGTCGTAGGGTCTTGTTTTTTTATCTTGTATTTTTATCTTCCATTCTATGTCTTTGGTGGGTGTGTTTAGTCCACTGACTCTTAAAGTAATTATATATATAAATATATATATTATATATATATATATATATATACTTACTGCCATTTTAATCCTTGTTTTCCAATTGTTTTTATAGATTTTCTTTGTCCATTTCTTCTTTTTATTTCTCCTTTTGTGATTTGATAATTTTCTTTTGTAGTATGCTTGAGTTCCTTTATTTTTGGTTTTTGTGACTCTCTTGTATATTTTTGATTTGTGGTTACCATGGAGTTCAAGTATATTGACCCATAATTACATCTGTCTGCTTTAAACTGATAGTCATTCAAGTTCAAACACATTCTAAAAGATCTACATTTTTACCTCTCTTCTCCACGTTTTATGATTCTTGATGTATTACTTTACATCTTCATGCTTATCCTTTTACTGTTAATTGTAGTTATAATCACTTTTATAATTTTTGATTATTTTTAATCTATGTTCTGGCTTAAGTGATTTTTACTCCTTTTATGTATTTGCCTTTCCTATTGTAATTTTGCCTTGTTGCTTCTTTTCTACTTAGAGAAGACCCTTCAACATTTCTTTTAGGGTAAGTTTAATATTGCTAAATTCTTTCAGTTTTTGCTTGTCTGAAAAATTCCTTCTCTTCCTTCTATTCTAAAGGATAATCTTGCTGAGTAGAGTATCCTAGATTTCATGTTTTTCACTTTCAAGATTTTGATCATGCCATTCCCTTCTGGTCTGCAGAGAAATCTGCTGATAGCCTTATGGGGCTTCCCTTGTAACTGACTATTTTTTTCTTGCTGCCTTTAGAATCCTCTTTATCATTCATTTTTGCTATTTTAATTATGATACATCTTAGTGCAGGTCTGTCTGTGTTTGTTTTGTTTGGGACCTTCTGTGCTTCCTGTATTTGGATACCTGTTTCCCTTTTTAGGTTTTGGAAATTTGGGGCCATAATTTCTTCAAATACATCTTCAATTCCCTTCTCTTTATCTCCTTCTTCTGGGACCCCTGTTATGTGTAGGTTGGTCTGCTTTATATTATCCCATAGTTCTCATATATTGCTTTCTTGTTTTTTTTTTGTCTTGCTGCTTCTGTTCTGATTGGGTGATTTCCATTATTCAGTCTTTCAGATCATATATTCATTCTTCTGTGTCATTTAGTCTGAAATTTATTGCTTCTAGGTTGATTTTTTTTTAGTTTTTTTTTGTGGGGGAGGGAGGTAATTAAGTTTATTTATTGAATTCGTTTTTTTTTTTTAATGGAGGTACTGGACATTGAACCCAAAACCTCATACATGCAAAACATGCATTCTACTACTTGAGCTATATCCTCCCACCCCCTCAGCAATTTTGTATCAGCAATTGAATTGTCTGTTTTTGATTGGTTCATCTTTATAGTTTCTAGTTCCTTGTTACAGTGATCTGTCTTTCTATTGATAATCTTTCTTAATTCAGTTAGTATATTCATTAACTTCTTTTAGAACTCAGGGTTAAGTAGATTAGTGAGGTCTGTTTCATTGCTTTTTCTTTCAGGGGATTCCTTTTGTTCTTTTAACTGGGGGTAGTTCCTCTCCCTTTTCATTTTACTTTCTCTGTCTCTATGAGTTTAGGAGAAACAGTTACCTACTATGGTCTTGAAGGAGTCAAGCATTTTTATGTGAGAGTATCCCTGTGTCAACTGTGTATGTCCAATATTTTTGGTACAAGGGCTGGTTTCAGATGCCATCTACATCTTTCCTCAGAGTGTGCTGGCTGTTATCCCCTTGATAGGGGGTGTAGTTGGTGTTGTAGTATGTGAGCCAGGGTTTCCTCTTTGCTCCATGGCTGTCATTGTCATCAGGGGTGGAGTCTACTGCCCAGTTGTTGGTGTATAAGTCCTGAGGGTTCAGTTAGATCAGGCTCTGTTGCCCTTGAGTGCATGTCCTGCCCCAAAGGAGGTGATTGATGAAGCAAGTGAGGCACATACGGTCACATAGGACCTGTAAACCACCTGTGTAGTCATCTTTGTTCTGCTCAAAAGCAGTCCAAGTTTCCATCCCTTTCTCTGTTGTGTTCGTCCCAGATCTAAAGCTAGGTTGTGGTGTGGAGTAGGCTGGGACTGGGGATTGGGGTATTGTGGCTGCAGGAATTGAGATGGCTATATTGCCACCTGAGATCTGGACTGCTTCTGTGGCAGACTCCTCCCAGGACCTGTCTGCCCCAGATCTAGCACTGAGCTGTGGTCTGGAGTGGGCTGAACTGCAGTGCTTTCACTGGGAAATGAACTGCTGCTCATTCTTGCCCAGGGCCAGTCTTCCTGAGGTTCAGCACTTAGCCTCTGTGCATTCTTGTGGTGCTTCATGGTGTGCATTCTGACAATGTCTGCTACAGCCTCACTCGCTGCCTTGTGTTTACTGACAATGGGCTCCATGGCTCCACCCGGATCACACTTGAGGCTCTCCAAGCTGTCTTTGCATAGCTAGGCTGAGTCCTCTCTCAGGCCCTATCTGCCTGAGATTCAACATTTAGCCTCTGTGCGTTCTTGTGGTGCCACCCTGTGTGACTGATGATGGTCTCTGAGGCTCCAGCTGGTTCACACCCCAGGTGCTTAGGTCTGTCTCTGTGTAGCTAGACTGAATCTCTGCCCAGATCAAGCACCAGTCTGTGGTGTGGAGTGAGCAGGGCCAGGGTGTTCACCCCTTTGGATTGGGAAGTCTAGCAAAGTGGCAGCCACCAGTGCAAGGCTCTCTTCACCCTGATTGTTAGCAAGCCAGCATGTGCACACTCCTTGTGAATAAAGTCTAGGCTTCTCCAGACCTTTTATCTGTCTCAGTGAATTTTCCAGTGGGTAAGGGTGCTTGTCTCCTCCATGCAGGATCCCAGGTCTGGGAGCCCAGATTGTAGTTTGACCTGCTCACTCCTCAGGATGAGAGTCCACCCATGTGGACCTTCTCTTCCTTGTAGATCCTTCCCAGGGGTGCAGATGCCGACCTTATGCCTTTTTTCTCTTACCTGGTTACGTGCAGATCTTTCTTGCAGCTTTGGTTGTATAGGAGTTCAGTTTCCAGTTAGTTTTTCATGTGAATTTTTCCACAAGTAGATTTGTTTTCAATGTGTTTGTCAGGGGAGGTAAGCTCCATGTCCTCCTCCTCTGCCATTTTGATCCTCCTCCTTCCCTTGGTATTTTGATAGGAATTGCATTGAATCTGTAGCTTGCCTTAGGTAGTATGGTCATTTTAACAATAGTAATTCTTCCAGTCCAAGAATATGGTATATATTTCCATCTGTTTGTGTTGTCTTCAATTTCTTCATCAGCATTTTACAGTTTTCCACTATAGGAAAACTTTTTACCTCCTTAGGTAGATTTATTCCTAGGTATTTTATTATTTTTGATGTGATTGTAAATGTGATTGTTTCTTTAATTTCTCCACTAGTTTGTTGTTAGTGTATAGAAATGCAACAGATTCCTGTATATTAATTTTGTATCTTGGAACTTTACCAAATTCATTCATGAGCTCCAGTAGTTTCCTGGTGGTATCTTTAGGTTTTTCTATATAGAGTATTGTGTCATCTGAAAACAGTGACAGTTTTACTTCTTCCTTTCCAATTTGGATTCCTTTTATTTTTCTTGTCTGATTACCATGGCTGGGACTTCCAATACCATGTTGAATGAGAGTGGCGAGAGTGGGCGTCCTTGTCTTTTTCCTGATCTTAGAGGAAATGCTTTCAGGTTTTCACTGTTGAGTATGATGTTAGCTGTGGCCTTGTCGTATATGGCCTTTATTATGTTGAGGTATATTCCCTCTATATGCACTTCCTGGAGAGTTTTTAATCATAAATGGATGTTGAATTTTGTCAAAAGTTTTTTCTGAATCTATTGAGATGATCATATGGTTTTTATTCTATTTGTTAATGTGGTGTTATCACATTGATTGATTTTAGGATATTGAAAAATCCTTGCATCCCTAGGATAAATCTCACTTGATCCTTCTGATGTATTGAGAGTGAGGAAACTTTTAATGAGACATGACAAATGAATGCAATATATGATCATGGGCTGAGCCTTGGAGTGGGAAAAAAACATCTATGATAGACGTTTTGGGGAAAGTGAGGAAATTTGAATATAGACTGTAGACGAGGTAATGATTTTATCAGTGTTATGTTTCCTAATTGTGATAATTGTACTGTGATTATATAAGAAAACATCTTCATTCTCAGGAAATAAACATTGAAGTATTCAGAGGTAAATAAGCACAATGTTTCCAGCTTATTTTCAGTTGGTTCAGAAAAATATATCTACAGATAGAGGAGGGTGGGAAAACAAATGGGGCAAAATGTAAACAGTTGGTAAACCAATGAGACTATTTATAGCAGGTGGTTACTGTAAATTTCAAATGCTGCCCAGCATTCACTCCCTCTTTTTCACTGTGCTCTGATTTCCTTTGGGAAATCTCGTCTATAGCATTATATATAGTCTTGGTGCATTACTAAATTTTGGTGTCTGCCCCATTATGAAGCTATAAGCATAGCTCCTTCCCCTAATTACCTTCATTCCTACCCATTTCCAAGCCTGGTTTTCTAGCCTTCCTATAAGCCTGTCAGCTTCTTATGTCCTTTCTATAAATCTCACTTTTTGCTTAAGTTATCTAGAGTCAGGATCTGTTGCTTAGAAAGGAAGAGCCCTAACTGATCCACCCACTGTGTGGTAGGCACTGTGCTAGTATGTCTTGTATACATTGTCTCAGTAATCCTCACAGCCATCCCCCAGCCTCATGGGGAAGACATGGTAGCAAGAACTGGAGATCCCATTTGTCTTGGCTAATGGGGAATTTTAAATAGGGAGTTTCAGTGTTGTTATTACTGTAGAATCAGGGTTGATCCTCACCAACCAGGTAAAAAGAGAAGGAAGAAAGCCTGCAAGCTTTCTGTGCTCATTATCAGGTGAGGCAGAAAGAGAAAAAGAATAACTCAATCTATTGTCATAAATAAATCTGGTGATCTTTTCAATAAGTGGTGCTAGGAAAACTTGTATCCACATGCAGAAGAATGGACTATTAACTTACACCATATATAAAAATTAACTTTAAAAAAAATGGAGCAAAGACCTACATTTAAGTGCTGTATAACCTTTAGAATAAAACATAGGTGAAAATCTTCATGACCTTGAATTAGGTAGTGATTCCTTAGGTATCATACCAAAAGCACAGGCACTAAAAAAATAAGTTGTACTTCATCAAAATTAAAAACTTCTGTGCATCATAAGACTATCAACAGAGTAAAAAGATAACACACAGAATGGGAGAAAGTATTTGCAATTTGTCTGATAAGAAATTAATATTCAAAATATATAAAGAGCTACAACTCAACACACCCAGAAAACCAAACAACCTAAATAAAAAGTGGGCAAAGAACTTAAATGTAGGTTTCTCCAATGAAGATACGTAAATAACGAGTAAGCACAAGAAGATACTCAACATTAGCCATCAGGAAAACGCAGATCAAAACCACAATGAGCCACACCCATTAGGACAGCTCTTATTCAAACAAAGTAATTGTTGGTGAGCATGTGAAGAAATTGGAACCCTCCTGCACTGCTGTTGGGAATGCAAAATGGTGCAGCTGCTGTGGAAAAGTTTAGTAGTTCCTCAGTAATTTGAACAAATAATCACAATATGACTCAGCGATTCCACTCCTAGATACATACCCAAAAGAAATGAACTGAAAACAGGGACTCAAACTTGTGTACATAGCAGCTCTATTCACAAGAGCCAAAAGATGGGAAAAACCCAAGTGTCCATAAATGGGTTAACAAACTGTTGCATATACATCATTGCAATAATAGCCATAAACATGAATGAAATTCCTATTTGTGCAATATGAATGAAACTCGAAAACACTATGCTAAGTGAAATAATTCAGAAACAAAAGGACAAATAGTGTATGATTTAAGTTATATGAAATATCTAGAATAGGGAAATTCCTAAAGATAGAAAGTACAATAGAGGTTGCCAAGGGCCAAGGAGAGGAGAGAATGGAGAGTTATTGCTTAATGGGCACAGCTTATGTTTGGGACGATAATAATGCTCTGGAAATAAACAGTGGTGACAGCTAACCAACATTGTGAATGTACTTACTGCCACTGAATATGGTTAATAAGCTAACATTTGTTACACATATTTTACAGGAAAAAAAATTGCCACAAGATAATATAGGTGGTGTGATCTTCTTGGAAAGGTCAATTCAGGTGTATAATGTTGACCAAAGATGTTTGAAAAAATACTAGGTCTTTTTTTTCTCCCAGTTTGAGGAATTCTTTAACAGGTTATTTTAAATCATGGTGGGAGATAAATCTAATATATTTTAATTATTAATATTCTTTAACTTATATAATAATCCATATACATCAGAGTTGCTATTTGATTTGTCTTTTCCCTGCACCACAAGAAAATGACTGGAAAGACTGTCACTGAATTTAGAAAGCGTAAGGTACTCTAACTCAATATATAGACTCTGTGGCAAATATAAAATTCACTCTGGCGCTCCCTGAAGCACCTCGAAGAGATAGGGAATCCTTATCTAGAGAAGCTGAGACTGAGGCCCAAGCACCTGCAGGTGCACAGGAACTTGCAGCAGAGACAGCAAGTGGTCTCCACGTGAACTGCCTAGAGTCACAGGTGCGGGTGGCAGTGGAGAGGTCTTTGACAGGGGCAGCTTTAGAGTATTTCAGGGTTAGTGTCGCCAGGGGTTTATTTATTTGATATTGGTGAAAAATTCTCCCCAGCAATACTGGGCAGGACAGTTGCAGCAGCCAGATGATGTATCCAGTAAATGAGCAGAAGCCACACTGTTGAGTTTTGCTTTTTGCTATTTATATTCAGAGAATTTCTGCTCCAAAGAATCACCTTTACTAAGAAAAATGTATCAGTTTTACCTCATGGCCTAACCACAGTTGGCAGAGGTGACTGTTTTAGAATGGAAGCAAGCAGAACACTGTGGGTGGAGGGAAGCTTTCTGAGAAAAAGTGTCTCGCAATGTTTACATACAAATGATTGTATTCACCAGGAGTCAACTTGGGTATAGCTTTAGAAGCAGCTCAAAAATATGCACATAATAATTTTTTTAAGATAGTCACATCAGAAATAAGCTGCTGATAAATTGGAGACTGTTTTATAAAGTTTTTCAAATTACAAAATGTCCATTGTGAAAACTTGGAAAATGATAAACTATCAGATACCTGGCTGCTTTCAGCTCTGACGCCACATTCTGAATGTTAATGTTATGCAGTTTTGGCTCGGAGGGTGGTGGCGGCAGCGCAAAGGGCAGCAGCATCAGCGGAGGGAGAGCAAACAGGAAACCTCAAACAGCATTTCATGTGGTCCCCGCCTCCCTGCTCCCACGCACTCACCTCAAAGTGCACAGTTCAAGTCAGACCATGGCTCCTGGCTCACGCAGGCCAGGTAGTGGCCAGACCAGCTAAGGTTGTGGAGAATGCCTTCTACGTGGACCCACGGGTCTGCTAGAACTCCTGCCAAGGCTCTCTGCAGCCCATGTCCCTCCCAGGGACTCCAGAACACTCCAATTATGTGGAGGACATAACAAATTTTTCTGACTGGACAATAGGCCAAAATTCTTTAAAGACTGAGGTTTGGGGCAGCGCTGCACTGGGTGGTGTATGAAGGAAGGACAACTCCATGTGTTACTGAAGTAAGTAAAACTGATTCAAGATAAGCAATGTCATATTCATAATCCAAACTTAGTGAAAGCTCTTCTTACGAATAAGCAAAGGACATAAAAAGTAGGCTTTCTTAGGGATCTACCTTTATCTAAACTTCTCTCACCACCCCCTTAGAGATCTGAGTGTGGGAAGTTCCTGCTCAGACCAACATTCTCACTGGCCTCAGTAGCCTTCCCTACCTGACACTTCTTTTCCTTTGCTCACTTGTTTCCTCTGCTTGGAAAACTTCCTACTTAGCTCTGTTTATGGAAATCTAACCTCATTCTCAACACTATGTGTCCCAGCTTCATCCCCAAAGATGAGTAGCAGTGACCTCTTCCTTAATAATTATGAGCACTTATGACACTGCCATCTGGTTCCACCCTCTCTGCTACCAGCACTTGTCTCAAAGTGCACAGTTCAAATAAGACATCTAGAGTGTACATAACACCAGTCTCGTTGTCTGCAGGTGCACACACATGCACAGGCTTATTCATCCATCAGATGCATATTGTGCCCCATGGTGGTTAACTAGTATTGTTCACAAATACTCCGGTTTGTTCCTTTCAGGTCCCCTTGAAGTTAGATGTGACTTGCTTTAGTCAATGAAACAATCCAGACAGAGGAAACAGGTAAAAGCAAGTGCCTGTAAGACCCTAGATTTGAATGAGACAGGCATGTTCTGTGCCAGGCAGACCAGTGTATCTTAGCAGAGGGATGGAGGTGTACCTGACTGAGAAATTACAGGGACCAGGTCAGATAGGGGGCTTTGCAGGGGGATCATATAAATAAGGACTTCTGAGTGAAATGGGAGCCATTGTAGGGGTTGGAACAGAGGATCTGAGGAGAGGCCAGGGAGGCACTCACTGGGCATGGTGGGAAGTAACTGTTAGTGTGAACCTTTCAACCTAACCTTCACTGCTGAAGGATTTTTTTTTTAAGCTTCCCAAGTCATTCTACCTTGCTGGCAGGTTGAGAACCACTGCTTAGAAAAGCCAGGGATCCAATAAAAGAAGGGAAATCTGCAACCCTTAAGCCTCATTTTAATTGCTTTCCTAATGGAACCTACAAGTGGCAGTGGACAGCTGAAGTTGGATCATCCCCTTCTTCCCCTAACATAGGGCCTGTGGAGGGACATGATGGAGGGAGAACAAAGAGACTTGACAGATCCATCAACCAGTGATGCATTATTGGCTGTTTTAAAACATGAGGATGATTTATGGAGACTAAATTGATTAACTCCATTTTGAATTTTGGAAAAATCTCCTTATTTTCCCCTTCTCCACATTCCCTTTTCTTCTTCCTCCCATGCCAAAAAAAACAAAGCCAACTTCATTAAATAACTTAAAGTTAATGTCTAAGAAAAACCACAGATTCTAAGATTTTAAAGTACAATTCTTTCACATGAAGTATTCAAGTTTTTATACCTGAACAACTGAGTTTTGAACAAAAGTTTGACTTTCAGTCCAAGAAACTAAAATATCAAGACAGTGCCAACAGATTTACAGCACCAACTATGTGATCTCCAGAAATCGCTACTGCATTCTTCCTTTATCTCAAATTATGGAGACTTGCCCTCAAGGAAGTTGCCTTCTGGGAGCCCTGCTCCTCCTGAGATGAAGCCTTTACTGACACTGTGGTCCTGTCAGATGTCAAATCCATCTGGTCATGAAGCGGGCAAACCTCTCTGAAGGTCAGGTTGAATCACTAACAGTAGTGACAGGCACTGTGGAGTTGACCTGAGCAAGGACATTTATACATGCGTATATAGACACAACCCTACTGTCATTAAACAGTCCAGCCTATATATGTTGTGAAAATCAGGACAGAGCACATGACAAACCCTTATGATGTCCAAGGATACAAAATTCAACGCCTTCAGAGTTTTTCTAAAAAATATATATTTATAGAAGCCCTAAAGCATACTGCAGTCTAGGCACTTACATATTTAAAACAAAAGGAAAAAAACAAGGCAATCATTCTGGTTTCAGAAAGAAAAGGAAACACTAAGGAAGGACACCAAGCAGCTTCCTTTCTATGATAAAGGCACAGTTTCATTGCCCTTTTTAATATTAAAACCTCTATTTTATTAAGGATCACTGCAGCTAAGAGTCTGTCAAAGTACATCAAGAAAAGCAGACAGTTACAATGCCTAAAGACAAGCTTAAAAAGTCATTTCCCATGTGCTTCTAATCACAAGAAAATTTTAGTTGTTTTTGTTAGGAATGTTCTGGAGATTTTCAGTCAAAAAAACCCTTTTAGTTTTGTTAATAGGCAGTTAAAAATCAATGGCTAAAATAATTGAGAATAACTCTTCTAATATGTAAGTTAAACTTTGTTTTCTTCATTAAATAGGACCAACTGTACACTTAAAACGTTACGTTGAGAATTTAAGACAACCCCAGAGTGGTTTCAGGATGCTAATATATGGTACACATATAATCTCTCTGGCCTAGAACAGTCAAAAAACTCTTCTAGCAAACCCCTTTTTTAAATACTAGGCAATTTTAGTCACTTGTTACCAAAAGAAATCCAAATAGCAAAATACAATACAAAAGATCCTCAGAAGGGCGCAGCACGGCTACAACCTAGGTTCGATCACCACCTAGAACAAATTAGAGCCTTCATCCACCTTTCACATGGGCTGCACATGAAAGAGTACTATTTTGAGACTTCGGTGATGTCTCACAGTCACAGACTGAAACGGATCCATACATGTTAACTCTCAATAAAATGTTTTCATTTCAGTTTCAACGTTCAAAAGAATAACTACACAAAACAAAAAAAACTATAGGACACACTTTAACAAGTGAACAGATACTAGTTACACGTAAGCCAAATAAATCTTTATTTGCCTCAACCTTACTTAGTTCTAAAACTTGATACCTTTGGTTATGATGCCTCATTACTGTTTTTATTGCACATTTTACAATGAATATATATGCTCTTGCAGTTCATAGAACTTCACTTACATCACCAATTCACTGTACTCTAAAATCTTAACTTATGCAAGCCCGTAAAATAAGTCACACTTTCAGACATGAATGGACACAGGACAGAGGTACAACCAATTTTCAGAATGAGCAAAGGGAATAAGCATCCTGAACACACACGTATATTACGAAGCAGGCAGTACACCAGGGATACTAGCTAGATGGAGAAGCCCTTTTTCAGGCCACTCCCCATGCACAATGTCAACTCTTCAAAGGAGTAAGAAATAGATATCATCTGTAAGAAGACCAATGGGAATGTTCTTGCCAAAGAAGAACAACTTCTGGCTTCTTTATTCCTGGAATGTTTTCATGAAAATAACCATCAATCCAAACTTACTGGCTTTCAGTCATCTTCCTAAAATCAGGAACAGACAAGTCTAGTTAAAATGCTGTCAGATCTTTTTAAGCAAATTAACCAAATTCAACTGAACAAAAATATTTTTCAGGTCTCCTAATAATTTCAAATTTTCCAGGTTTCTAGGCAGAACAAAAACACTGCTTGCAATATCAAACAATCATAGATACACACACATTATGCAATTGCCTGTTTATTTAGTGGCACCAGTTTTGCAAGCTAGAATTATTTCTACTTGTCATCTCATACAATCTACAACCATTCTACAGGCTGAATGCAGTTTCTTCAATGGACGTGAAAACAAAAAGTACATTCTTAAAGTTAGAACTGAATTCACATATTTTCTTTGGACCAGGAAATGGTACATAATACAACATATACATTTTTGGAATTTCTTTAAAAGTCTGGATCACATAAATTGCCAACAGTGGGTGAGTTACTGTGTTTTGTTATACTGTGTTTAGGAGGAATATTTCTGCAGTTGTATTAGTTTTACATGTATGGATTTAAAAAAATGAATCCAAATATACTGCAACATGCTTTTAACATGTACATGGTTTCTACACTCATAACATTTATACAAATTAAATGAAATAAATCAATTCAAGAGTGAAACCAACCAGTGTTGGGGCATATTACTATAAATAAGATATTTTTTCTGCAGATCAGTTAAGGGCTAACCAGGTAAGACAGTCTGTTTCAAAATTCCCACAAATTGGAATTAAATAACCTGGAACCAAACATCCCAATTTTGACAACAAATGCAGTAAAATAATCAATTTTTTCATGGTAGGTATGTTTAAGAGAAACCTTATTAATCCTGTATATTGGTGGCTGTCTGTTAGATCCTATTTTAACATTTTGTGTCAGTAATATCTAATTTCTCAGAAGTTGAAGTGAACTAAACATTTAATGAACTCTAACACCGGGAACCTCAAAATCTTTAAAACCTGAGTGAGAGCTGACAGGTAAATGTGTTGTTTGTATATATTAAATCTACACTATGCTGGTCAGAAATGTTCCATTAACATTTCCATTTTACCTCTTTTCTGCTGAGATTCAAAGTGGCAAACTTAGAGATATCATTATCCAAAACTAGTTCAAATACTAATCGCTCTCTTTCCTCAAGATACCAATTTTAAAAAGGATATTTTCATATCAGATTCTCACTGAGGCCCCCACCTATCGCCCTTTCTTTTAAAGAGCGAAACAGTTCCTTAAAACAGATTCATTATTTTGATGTCCTCAATGTATTTTTTATGGGCTTTGCAGGGAGAAGGCTGATGCCCTATTATACTGTAGCATGTGATCTTAACCACGGGCCCAGGAACCACTACGATACTGCGAACTTTAGGGAGTTACCTACATTATATGCATCTTCCTGGGTAACAAAGTTTCTAAGATCATTTGGTCTCAAAGGGCCTATAAGCCTAAGAGGTTAAGAAGCACTGCTGTAATGAATTTGTGCCATTCATTCCACCTAAGACGACTAGTAATTTTGTTCTGCAGCTACCCAGTCTCTTACACAAATCTAACTGCACACAGTACCATACAAATGCAAACGTTACTAAGCGTCCCTCACTGGATCAGGAGCACCATGTAAAACACTATGTAAAAGGAAATTCTTCTCACTTTTTCTAAGCATTTAATTCAGTGAGAAAACTGTTATAGAAAACTGGGTTTCGGAACAATGAGAATTGAAGGGTTGGGTTTTGTGGTGAAGAAACATTGCATTTATTTTTCTCAGTTGTTCCTATTTGGAGAAGCAGTCGTTTCTATCATTAGCTGCCTAGCTGGAAAAAAAATCATCAAAAAAATTATCTGCAGAAGCGAAGACTGGTTCTTGCTGGTTTATGTGCTGCAAGAGTTCTTAATCATATACGCCTAGGCCCATGGAAGACTTCCTATGCTTTTAAATAATTAAAAGTAATCTTCCTCTGTCCTCCTCACTGGCATCTTCCCACCCCTCCATCTCCCAGGTTTTCTTATTTTTGGCCCAGCTTTACATAGTAGGAATTGGCTTTGGTGAGGTAATGCACTAAGCTTTCTTGAAAGCTCAAAAAAATGGAACTGACCTGTTTTGGTCTGAAAAAAGAAAAGAGAAGCCAAGAGGGTAGTAGAGAAAATGAAGCAACATTTTCTGCAAGATGAGGGGGAAAAAATGCCACTTTGTTGTTGTATCAATTTAAACAACCCTTTCCCCCATCTAATAAAAGTTTGTTGTCAACTACATTTTCAATTTTAATATATCCGAGTGTTTCTAACTGGTGCACTCCTACCTGCTGGTAATATAATTAGGAAAACATGAGAGCAGAGGCCCCTAACTTAATATATAAAAGAGGTAAAAAAGAAAAAAATCTGTGTTAAAGTGAACAAAAGTGGAATCAAATGCCTCTCATCATCCTTGTGTAGCATTCTATCAGTAATAAGAGACTATTCTGACCAACAGAAGAGAATTATATATTCATAACATTTAGAAAATGTATCCTTAAATATTTCAAGCATATTCTGAAGTATTGTACGTAAAATTTAAAACAGATACAACCCCAAACTCATGGCACATTACAGAAGGAAATTCAGCAAAATTAGGCTTCTAAAATTTTAAACTATAAAGAAGTATACCTAATGCCTAAAAGAAAAACTCATTAGAAGACTAGATCACTTAATTAAAAAATGGTCATCTCACCAGCAGTATTCGCAAGCAAAAGTATGTGAAGCTCTTAAAGTTTCCTTCAAAGAAAAACCTCAAATGAAAAACATTTATATACTAAAATATTTACATATTTTCTAATACCAAGTCCTAACACAGTACTGTACAAATAATCAAAACATTAAGGGCTTAAACCTTTCATTTAAACTTCATGAATTAAAAGCACACACCATGAAATTCAAAATTAAAATAGAACGAAGAAAATCTGTAATGTGTTTCATCAGTTCTTTCACAAACTACAAAATGAATTTCCAAAGAATTTGTCCAGTAAAGACGGGCAGTAAAATTATTTTTAAAAAGTTAAAACACAGTAATCACATGACTAAAATTGGACACTAACACTGGCAATGTGTTTTCAAGAAAATACAGAATTTTACTTAAGATAAATATATATGTGTGTGTGTGTGTGTGTGTGTGTATATATTTTTTAAATGCCTTAACTCAAACTCCAACAGCATTTCCGAGATTGGAGAATTCTAAGAAATCCATTACCTGTTTCTCTGACATGCTGCTGTCAGCAGGAAGAGTAAAGGCCAGCCGTGCACGGCAGTCAAGCATACTGAATAGACGTGTGAGCCTCATTAGTCTAATTTGATTCCTATGCTAAGCAAAATTTTCTTTTGAATGAGATTTTTAACTTTGAGAAGAAAATAAACAGAAAAAAAGAGTTCTCAAGTGAACAAAGGAACTGCAAATGAGCTCTTTGTGGCAGAGACCTGCCTTGTTCCGGAAAGTATCTGGCAGACAGTAGGTGGGCAATAGCTATTTTTTTGGATGAGTGATCCAGTTATAACATTAACATATGTTAGATTATAAATTCTATTCATATGTAAACTCCTTGAGACAAGGACCTATTCATTTCTTTATAGTTCCAAGGTGCTTACCCTAGAACAGTGTTTTGCAGATAATGCAATATATATTGTAGAAAAGGTGAGTTATTCGCTGGACTGGTCAAATAAATCACCAAAAGTACTGCTATTAATTCAGATTATTTGAAGTACATAGTTGATTTATTCTTTAATCCAGATTTCTTAATATTATGTAGTAAAAAAAAATTAAGTGGCTGGAGTAGTACACTAATTGCATAGAACTCTAGAAGCAAGTTAATGCGTCATAATTAAAAATAAGTTTGAAACAGTTCTAAAGCTGAATAAGAAAAATACTGTTTGGATTTTTAAAAGTTAATGCTAATATTAAGAACTGCTTCTGTTATCTGTAAAAGTATATTCCCTAAGAAAATGGAAATTAAGAGAGCTTACCTTGCTAAAAGAATAAGAGATCAGTGAAAATTTTAATGTTAGGATAACAAGAATCTGCTATACAAAATGAATTTCCTATTAAAAGCAGCAAAGTGGGTTCATCCTGTTAAAATATTTAAATGGAAGTACATTTTAGTAGTATATTATCATCACAAAAGAACTTTATCCCTCCAAAGAAAATACAACACATCAAAAAGTTTTGAGGCATTGCCCTGAGATGCTAATCAGCACACAAAAGAGGGTGGGAGGTCAAGAATTTAAGTGGTACAAAAATGAAGTGCACAACAGTGGTGCTAAAAGTGCCTTTTAAATGTGTGGCTGGTTCCCCACCACCACCATTAGCCCCAGGAATCAAGAATACACACAGACTGCGGTTCTAATGTGTACTTCCTCCCTGTATTTTTGTAATGAAAAATTCTACCTAGTATGGCAATATTGACTCATGTGGAAAAGATTTAGTCTTCTTAGATCACACTTAATATAGTTTTCTCTCACTTTCAAGACTAACTTCTGTACTCATTAATTTTAACAGGAATATTTTAACCTTCTCTTTATAAAGACTTTCAAATTTTAAAAAGTCTCTAAATATGCTATTATGGTTTGAAATATAGCTTTCCAACACATATTTTACTTACTATTAAGATTTTGCATCTTAAAATCCAATTCAAGCTTTTGAAATTTCCAGAACTAAAAACCTTAGTCTACTTAAACAATTAAGGAACTGTATGTAATAGGAATTTAGTTTTCAGTACTAGTATGTCTAGTAATCAGTCTATACTAGAAGCACTGTTATTCATTAAATGTATGTATTCAATAAATTTAGATGCTTGCAAAGTCATAACTTAGAACAGTACCATACTTCGCACTCTACCACAGATTTAGACATTAAGCATTTATTGTAAGTTAAGTACGGAATTGGTTCTATAATTCCAACTGTTATGAATTTCTAAATATAAATAGTACTTTTTTTCTTCATGCTGGATTAAGATATAAATTAAATACAATTAAGTTACATGTAATCACCTCACAAATAAGAGGGATAATGAAAAGATTTTGCTGGTTTATGTAACTACCTAAATCTGAAGCATGTTTCACATTACTCTTCCCACTACTCCCCTAACTTTACATTAGTTTTAAGGCTATATATACAAATACGTATATTTCCAAGTTAGGGAAAAAACAAATATAACAAAATTATACTACCTTTTATACACAAAGTTTTGATTTTGTATTCAGTGTTGTATTTAAACCTTACATTTTAATAGTTTTCTAGTGGAGAATCTGCCTACTGAATGATTAAATAACATGGTGATAAATACAACATTCAACCTAAAAAGACAAAAATACAGAAGGGCACAGAACAGTAGTCTTTTCAATGTGACAGGATTTAAAACTTACTTTCACATGCTTAATCAGAGGAATTGAAACCTAAATTAAATTAGGTTTTTTTATATCTACAATTCTTTAAGCTTCTGAAAGTTATTTTTAAAGGCCAACAGCTAAATATATTCAACATGCTATATTTCAAATCACAAATACATCTTAACTACTTGGATTCTAAAGACATGAGCCAATTATAAATCACAGGCAAACACACACACACACACACACACACACACACACACGACACACACCCCTACCATCGAGTGTTAGACTGTCAAGCTTTGACAATTACTTTAATTAAACAGTAGGCAAACTCAAGCTGATACACATCTTAATGAAAAAATAAGCAGCCAGAAAGAAACCCATTTAAAACCAGATTAGGGAACCACAGAGACATAACTCAGTCTTTCTAATGGAAGGGAAACAGTTCTATCTATGCCTTAAGTAACTATTTTCCAATTAAGAGACTAACATCTTTCCCCATGAGAAACTTCTCACTTACAGTGGCATGGTGTTTTAAAAGGGCAGGGTAAAGGAGGAATTACACATACATGATTAAATTTCTTGTTTGTTAAATCAAGCTTTATTGATAAAATGGAATTCAGAGTATCTTACTAGGAACAGCAGCAGGCCCAGCCAATCATGATAGCAAAAATGTGGCAGTCTCCTACTATCTGTAGGAAGCTGCTGCTTATCAATTAGTAATTAAATGTAAGGACTTGTAAAAGAGGTGCAAAGAATCAAGGCATTTTAGCCCCAAGATTGATATTCTTATGAATATATTGTATTACCTGCAATACTCATGGCAACAAGGAGAGAACAACCTAAAAGACAGTTAAATGAAGGGACCAGCTTTATCAACAATGCCAATCCCACTGCCAATAAAATTAAGATAGTTTTCAATTAACTCCCTGGATGTTCAGCTTTGTAAGAGTTTGGAATAGTTCTCCATAATCACGTGCACCGTTGAGCATGTAGCTGACATGGCTGCTGCTCTCCCTGTCCCAACCCCAAGTCCAAACACAACATGACTTGAAAGGGCTATATATCTGTTGCATCACACAACAAGCCAAACATTTCTTGTAACTTTGATAGTGATTTAAAGCAGTTCATAATTAAATATGAGCATTTTGTACAAGGACAATTATACTTTACAAAAAACAAAATCATACAACAAAAATTGCTGGAGTCTGATTTACAACATGAATTATGGTTTGAAATCACGTTTACATAAGTCTCAAATTTACAAAAAAAAAAAAATCAGTTCTGGGCTAGCTGTTGTACTGCTGAAGTTCTCTGGTGTAATCACTCTCACCCATGTCATATATGCCTTTCTTAAACGTGGAGGATGGATGTTTAAAAGGTTCAATGAAGTTGAGCTGTACTCTCCTTTGGAGGCGAAGGTAAACTCCATGGTTAGATGAGCAGTTTTACCACATATCATCAGTTGATGTAGAGTCCTTTATAAAAGGAAACAAAGCAAAACAAGCAACTAAATTAAAGCTTAGAGGTACGCTACCTTCCGAGTAATGCAGAAAGGTAAGGTTTTGTAAAGTGGACCTTTGGAATATAAATGTTTTCTAAAGTATATAAGTATGTGTACATGTGTATATGAAATATCAATATTTAATCTGTTCAAAGAATTGTTAAACCCTTTGTTTTACTTTGGAATAAAATACCTGAAATATGATTTTATCATGAGGTTGACCAAATGTATTTCTAAGCCAATAAAACCACTAAAAAGAATTTTTTTCTCTTCAATAAACCCAATTTATTTTTAGAGCACTACCTTTATAAATTTTGATTGCATAGAAGACATTAAGACCTCAAGTAATAAGAGATTTGAGGAGGCTTCATAAGGCAATATATAAAATACTTCAGAGCTGGGCCCAAATGATTTTAAGTTATCACTTTTCTGTAATCACCATACTACAACAGAATTTTAACAGAAAACTTAACTGGAGAATATGGCATTCTAAATGTCTTTATATAAACAGAATTCTCTAAGTATACAGGGTTCTTGACAAAGGTATTTCCAACCATAAAAACTATTTAGTGGAGATGGGCAGTCTAAAGTTCTGTTGTAGCTGCTTAAAAAACTCAGAATAATTCAAAATTCTGAGCAGAGATATTACCAACTTCAAAAAAGAAATTTAGTGGAGGAAAACTTCTGAAGTTGACTGCTTGTAGAGGCTTGAAAAAAAAAAAACAACCCAGAACAATTCAAAGGGACTTTCTTCTTTTTTGAGAGAGATGGCCACTCACCATGATTATGTCCTCAATCACTAGAACTGTGGTGCAGGCAGAGTTCAGAGCAATCAATCAGGGGTGTGTGTAAGAGAATGGGTGCACTGAACAGCTCTGCAAAAACAGGTAGGAAGGATATGCATTTGTGGAGTGGAAGGGAAGGGAAAGCGCAAGGAGCTAAAATGCTACTTACTGTGTCATCATTTTTGTAAGGATTCAGTCTATTGTAAACGGCTTCAATTACATTCCGCCTAAATTTAGGAAAAAATGCAGAAAGTTAATTCTTCAGAGCACAAAACTGCTTAATAACTCATAGCCAGGTGTTCATTAAAATGTCAAAGACAATCATACACTTACTTTAGTTTTATTTCTTACTGTCAATAAGTGAGCCTTACTTTAAGATATTTGGGCCCCAATGTTAAAGTAGAAGTAAATATACTCAAAAATGTAACATTCTATTAATGCAATTAATAGAAGACTAAAAGTCATGGCTTAAAAGAAAATCAGTCTGTATGGTCTACTTCTATTCAAACTGGCACTAAGTGGTTATGAGTCAGAAATGACAATGCAATTCTTAGGATATGCTAATATATTCTAGTTAAGAGCTGAATGTTAGTTTTGAAGTAGAAATAACTTCAACATTTGTTGTAGTAAAATAATTTAGATATATTTTACATTTAAATTTCTGCTTTTTGTAATGCCCCTTTAAAAAAGGTCTATTAAAACTGAAATGTCAAATATGACATTTCCCTGGCATGTCTAGGAATTAGTTTCTGAAACACATTTTATTAAAAATAAAGAATCTGTAGTGGTATTTTTAAGTTATAGCCTTCCTACTTCTAAAATTGATTTAAAACAATTTTATAGACAATCATTTCACAGAAGGTCATACTGAAGAAATAATTTCCAAAAAGTAAAAGCTTCAAACCAGAATTTTTACAACTACTATTTAGTGAAATGATTATAAAGAATATGACTACACTTACAGAACACAGTGGAAAATCAAGGAAATTAGTCAATATATCTTTGTCAGTCAATTACATGGATATCTAAGGTAAAAATGCTTTATGTCTTGAATTATAAAATTGTTTAAAGTCTTCACTTGGTTTATACAGAGGTAAGCTTAATATTTAACACAGGTGAGTCCAGTTCTATGAACTAAAGTGCAAAGAGAAAAAAAGTAAGAAATGCGTCCTTCTGCCTTCCCTCACACCAAAGCCCAATCAACCAGCAATCAACAACCAAAAACACTGGGAAAATCAGAGATGTAAGAAATGGCCTAGATGTTAGAAGAGAAAAATGCTTATCCCTGGGATGTTAGGTATCCAGGGACTGACAAAACCAGATGATAATAGTAGGAATAATAATGACACTTAGAATTTTGTAGTATTATATAATTTAGTTTAAAAAATTCTTTCACTGTATTGTCTCATTTATGCTACATGAGGAAATCAGTGTAACCCAATCATCCTTTAAAGATAGCCTTCAGTGTAATTAGTTACAATGACATTCTTATACCCGGTCTACGAAGCACCATATACCACTAATACTGAAAAGCACTGAATCACAGGTTAATTTTAAAGACACAGATAAACACACCACTTTAGAATTAGGTAAATACACATCTGATCAATGGACACTTAACATTTTCATGTACTGAGATAAATGGTTAAGAGTATGCAGAATGTAACTTACTTGCTTGCCAGTTCACCCCCTGGTGGGAGGCTGGGGATGTTCTCACTCGCTAATGTGCGCATCACATGGACTAAGTCAGGGACGCCTTCCCCCTGCTTCTTTATGATTTCTGGGAATCAGAAGTACTTTTTTTGTAAGTGTTATCCAGTTTAATAATAACACAAAAAAACTGAAATAAAGATAACTTAGGTTTTTAAAGATGGCATTTACCAATCTGAGATTTTCTAAACTAGTATAAGAAAAAAAAATCAAGATGACCTTTGAAAATTTATAACAAAGGGATGTATAAAATGACACAAAAGATGACATACTTTCCAGATTAACTTCAAAGAACAAAAATAAGATAAAAATGTGAAAAAAATTTCATGTTAAAATTAATGTATTACTTAATAAGGGATATGTGTGAACAAATGAGAATATTCTTCTTAAGATGCCAACTAATTACTTCTGAGGAGATTCTCTCCTCTTTTTAGACTGGAAACATGTTTCCTGAACTTTGAGCTGAAAACACAGTGCACCTATTTTTTTTAAAAAATTAGCAATTTCAAGATGTGAAACAATAAAAAAAAACATTTAAGTATGGGGGATTTACTGATTATATCCTAACCCAAATCATATTTACATATGTTTATATTTGCAAAATAATACTTAAGTAGCATGTGCAGAACAGGTCATGTACCTGAACATCATTCTCAGCTCTCTCAGTTTAATTTTTGTCTCAAGTATCTTTAAGCAATAAATAGGTATATACCATTTCCTTAGTTGATTATTTAAACAAAGCCTACAGAATGGAAAATGTCTAAATTTCATGACAAATTTTTTAAAAAGAAAAATATCTGATAAACCATACAACTACAACCATACAACTGCATTTAAAATTGTCAATTTCAAAACATCCAGTTATTAAATGGGTAGAGTGCTATGATTTACGGTGTTGCCATGCAGATGTATATTGTTATTCATACCACAGAATACCAACAATTATGCGCAAACAACTTAAAGAGCTCTCAAACTATTCACTTTAAGTATAAGAAGTCTTTATCTGAGTTTTAGCATATTTATTCTAAATGCAAGATCATGCCAAAGGTATTTGTAAGTTACATGTTCAAGTTTTGTTCAATTTTTGTTTAAACTGGGGATCATTCTAGTTCTCAATTTGTAAATACCTTTGAAAATAGCAATGCATATAAAGATATTTCATCCTCTGATCAAGTTTCAAAATATTAATTCATCATTAAAGCCATATATTAAAAGACAGACAGTGCTACCCATATCTCTTTAAATGGCTTAAGTTGTCCTTTTAGGATTAAAGCCAAATTTTACCATCTCTTATTTTTTGCCTTTTTTTTTTTTTTAAACCAGTCTTAAATCTGAACAAAAAGCAAGGATCTCAGATTTGGTTTGCCAAGTTCCTTTATTGTATAATCTTTAACATCTAGTATATTTATTCTACATATGATTCTAATGCTGGAAATCTGCTGTACAAAAATAAAGGGATTTGATATTTACCTAAACTGCACAATTTCACAATCTAAAGCTGTAATACACTTAACATACAGTCTCTGCTAAGCCAATACAATTATTGGATAGATAACTAGATACAACAGAAATGAACACTGATGATAAATTCAATCAATGAGGTTTCAGGTCTAAAAACATTACCTTGAATTATCTATATTTGATGTATCTTACATCTCCTTTGTTAAAATATAAAAATTAGGATATTTTAATTGTGAAGAAAATTACAAGAAGACAAATTCTTTAAAAAAATAATATAAGGCTTTTAAAACAGTTAATATCTTATTCCACATGGGACAATACATTTAAACTATCTAACCACTAATACTAGACTAGCCTTGCTTCTTTCTGCTTTTTGAAAAAGAAAAAAATTTTAAGAAACAGTCCTTTAATTGCTCTTGGACTAATTACATTTTAATTAGAATTGCAAAAAGACTGAATGCTTTTATTAAAGAATATATATTTATAGATCTGTGTTTCACATACTCATATATAAACATATTCTGCTATGTCCCATCCCCTCCACCAAGTCTGAGGAATTCTATCAGTTATCTCCAAATTAGCAACTTTAAAGCTTGGGCAGTCAGTAGCAAATAAAAATACACATACATAGGTATGCTCTTAAAGTGACTTAGAAGGACCAAAACCTTAAGTGGTATGGTTTAAATTATGAGTTGAATCTTTTCACAACCCTAGAGAGGCAAGTATTGAGAAGATCACAGGAGGAAAGCTGAAAACTCTTTGTCCTTTTCTGTGGTGTGGACAGAGAAGTCAAAAGTATTCAAAGCAAATAAGATGAGGTTTAGTAGGTCACAGAAATTTAGTGAAGGCTTATATTTAAAGAAGGAAAAAAAAAAAGAAAAAGGTATTTGGTGCCTGTTTTGGAAGCTGAATGCAGTATTTATCACTTTTTAAGACATATTAACAACTTTTACAATGCAAGTAGTTACATTCTTTCTATGTTTTTAAATTTAGTAGTGGTTTTAATTGATGTAATATTTATTCTCTAGTTGCAGTCTCATCAAATCTACCTCCATATACTGTATTTATGACATAATTCTAATTAAACAGTACAAGTATAACAACACTTCAACATATCAAAAATACTAAGTACTAATGAAAACTGTTCAGGTGGCAATTCTTGCTTGATAATAAGCAATATAAAACTTAATACTGTAACAAAATTATGTATGCTAAGCAATTATTTAAAATTGCATAAAAAACTTAAGAGTGCCCACTAAAAGTAGCAATTCATTTATAAATTCTGACCCAATTTCATAGTAAATAAAACTATTTATTTCTTTAAATCAGTAAGAAAACATGTACACCCAAGTTAATTAAAAATGCCAATAAATTAAATATCAACATATCCCAATACACAGTCTTCTTAAGGTTTCATATTTTTTCCACTAACCAGCAGCTTGAACCGATGTGATACGACTTGGCAGCATTCTAAATATTTTATCTTACTGTATTATATATAAATAACTTATATTGAAATGAATCACTTTAAATAAAAATTTTCCAAGACCCTTGGTAATAGGAAACAAACTCATTGAATAGTATGTCCAATGAATGAAATCCTAAATAGCACATACACATACTAGATATATCATTATCAAGCAGGGGAGAGAAAAACAAAATAGCCGCTCTAGACAGTACTGAAAATCAAAACCAATCATGATTCTAATATCAGACTAATTATAACTGATATCAAACAGTAAAAAGGGTGAAAACAAAATTAAAGTGCACATTAATTTTAATAAAATGCCGGCACAGTAGGATATAATAGTGTGTAGGTCAATGCTTACATGCTGTTAGAGGTCTTTAACGTGCAAAGTAATGACATTAGGAGCCCAAAATGTATTTTAACACTATTATAGGCATGTCAAGTTTTTCTGCTTAAAGAAACTGCATAATCTACATGCTTACTGTATATATGCAGTAAACTGGAATTCTCTGAGACAACATTTATACCCAGTAGTACCTGCATCAAAAATCACCTAAACTTTTTCAAATAAAGGCATTACACTTGAGAGTACAAACACCTTTCTAACTGTCTCAAAGTAATTTGCAGAATTACAACAAACACACTTATGGAATTTCCAACTTATTTCTTGACTTTATTCAGCATTTACATTTCTGCCAGGTAGAGACCTAGTATGTCTTCTTTCAGGTTTATGTTGTCTAGGTGAGGCAGTTTATGGCTTAGGCAAGAATTTCTGAAACAGTTTAAAATGAATTTTTAAAAGCTGTGGCACATGAAAGTTGTTATTAACCAGACTACGATCTTTAAGCTGTTTTTAAAAAGTCCCCAAATACCTTAAGTTCATACACACAGCTTTATATAAAAAGATGGTACAAATTATCACCATCAAGAATAATCTGTTTATAATTAATTAAAACCACAAATAAGACTCTCCTGGCATAAAATTACTCATACCAGTGAATTCATCAAGAATTTGAAAGCACACAAACACTTTAGCCTTTTTAAACAAAAGTATCCTGAACAGAATGTATTGGGCCATACTAGTTGTTACTTATAACTGTGATAAGACAACAAAATACCTAAACAGCTACTACAGAAACACCCTTTTCCACTTTTACACACTAAACACTAAATGTCAAAGGCATGTATGTAAAGACCTAAAAGCTAAAATGTTAAAATTTGATTGTGTTGAGGTTTTTCTTTAATAAAGCTACTTATTTTTTGTTAAATGATCCACCTTCTACTCTGCTTTCCAGGTACTTGTCCAACTCTGCCTCCTTCTTCACTGCTTCTGGAGATACTTTGGGTGCATTTGGAAAACAGATCAATATCACACTCATGTTGTCTCGACTTCCCTGGGAAGAAAAAAGTTTGAGAAAGTATTTTGTTTTCGTTTGGCTCTTCAAAGTCTTGAGTACCTTTATACCCAAGCAAATTATACTTGTTCTAGTAAAAATATATATTGTTTTTAAGGAGAAAAAAATGTATATATAGAGGGGCATCCTCCCATACATATATAGTATATATACTGTACAGTATAACCAACACTCCAAAAGACGGGAGAGAAACACTATAGGTTAAATTATACTACAACAATTATTTTTCTTAAATTCTTAAGATAGAAATATTTCTGAACATTTCCTGGTGGCCTACTTAACCTGAAGTGATAACTAACAGAAATATACATACATAACATACATACATACATTCAGTTCAATAAGATAGAAAATTTTAGTAGTATTCCTCACAACATGATTTGACCTGTATTTACATGTATACTTGACAAATTTACACTTAAATTGTGGGGCTAATTAATTTGCTTCATAGTAAGTAGAAATAAGGAATTAAAAATAAAACTTCATATATAAAGTTTATAAACCAGCTTTTAACTTTCACAACTTAAAAAAATGGCTTAACTTTTAGGAAGTACATTTATTTTTAAAGACACCTAGGTATTCAAAATGCTGTAATTAAAGTACTTGACTCAATTTTGGCCTCCCCACAAATCAGACTTCCTATTAGTAATTGGAATTAACTTCTACATTTTAAGTATTTAATTCCCCTAAATGGGAAAACTAACATTATACAATTTGTTTAGGCAAACAAAGAATTTAATATTAAAAAGAATATTGGGTGAAAACTGTATAAAAATGTGCCAAATGATAAGGTAGTGAATAATTTTTTAAATAAAGCATAATGCAGAAGAGATAAGGTAGATTCTGAGTCATAATTTACTAATATCTGAATCTGACAATTCTCTCAAGAAAACAGATTTTAGTTTAGTTAACAAATGTTTAATTCTCAGGTGCTACAGAATAAACCTAACAAATGAATGCTACTTTGTCCCTTTTTAATACTAAAAGGTACAAAGAACATATGCATCTTTGGTCCCCTACAAATTCAGAAATTAACAGTGCACACTATCAAACTGTTGCTCTATCGATTTTTTTTAACATGTATGTTGGATATTACATAAACTTGATTTGTGTTGGATGTTACATAAACCTGATTTCTAAGTACAGATTTTAAGATTTTCAGTACAGCTGGCAGTTTGCATATAAAACTACAAAGAATATTATGCTGACTTTCTATTTCTGTGTCAAAATGAAATAAAATATATAGCCTTAGAAGAGTTTTATAACCAAAAAACTCCAAAGAATTAGTTAATGAACATGACTGACAAAATAGAACAGTGTGGTAGAAAGAAGACTGAACCTAAGTCAAGGGCCTGGTTTCTAGTCTTAGTGCCACAACTGAAGAAGTACATTGTGTAACATTTTTAACTTCTCTAGAGAAGGAAGCAGCAGGTATCCAGTACACAGGTTCCTAAACTAGGCACTTTATATGTATACATTAGCTTATTAATTTAATCCCTCAACAGTCCTATGAGTTAGATACTATTTCTTCCATTCAACAGCTGAGAGAGGCTGAACAATTTGTTCAAGACTGTACAGCCCCAAAATAATCGAGGTAGGATTTGATTTCAGGTCTGACTCTTAAGCCCGTAGAGCCTTCTCCTGTTCATCCATATGTATGATCCCATTTGATCATCCCCAACAACCCCATGAGACAGGGTAATAATCTCTCTCCTTTTTTTTTTCCAAACAATTAAAGAAACTGATTTTCCAGACAGTTTAAATCTTACCTGAAGTCATACAGTCTCATACCAAGTTCTTCTGACTCCATGTCCAAGGCTATTTCTAGTAAATCACACCACATGATCACTAAATTCTCTCCGTTGGTGCTACAAATTCATTAGACCATAGTCTCAAAGTACTTCCGTAAGTGTACTGAGATAGCACACGGTAAAAAAATTAAAATTCTAAAGTACTTTCACATACAGACACAGAGGCCTAAGCCTCCCTATTCCCTTTAAAACATGCACTTTGATATAATTTGTTACCTTTGATAATATTCCACAATATTAAAAAACTCAAGTAGTCATGGTTACTAAATGATTAAACATTCAGATTATAGTTCTTACATATCTGGCAACTGGGTAATTTATTTCTAAGAAGTCTTCCTATATTATTTTCATAATTGGTGAACAGTATTCTGCAATTGTACCAAAAACTTCTTTCTAAGAACTATAGATTCTAAGATGATTAGTATATACTAGAGTAGTAATTAAGATGATTTAAATTACTTTATCTTTTAAAAAAAAGTCTAGCTACCTTATACAAACAGGTGTCGACTACTTCATTGCAAACTTTCTCAAGGTCATCAGTGACTTCAAGTCTGGATCTTACAAAATCACAGAGCTCTTCATTTCCCATAACATCCCAAATACCATCACATGCAAGGATAATGAACTGGTCATCTTCTTCAGATCTTTCAATATCATGGACTTCAGGCTCTGGTGAGACAAGCTGCTCTGTAGGACCTTTTCCATGGACACATTTGTAATCAAAGTCCCCAAGGGCCCTTGATACAGCCAGAGAGCCATTCACACGCTGAATCATTACAGAACCACCTGCATTCTGAATTCGTTCTTTTTCCAGAGGATTACTTGGTTTGTGATCTTGTGTAAAGAAGTGAACCTTCCTGTTCCTACAAAGTAAACCTCTCGAGTCTCCACAGTTAATGAAATAAGTATGTTGAGGAGAAATTAAGACACCCACAGCTGTTGACCCACTTCTGTCAGCACCGTGTTTCTTCTCTGACATCACTCTCATGTGTTCATCGATCTCCAGAAAACCTGTTCTGATTCCATTCTTTACATTTTCCACAGAAGGTGCTCCTGCAGACCCTTTAAAATCCTGGTTATTGGTGATGTGATCTAACAAATGCTCACAGCAGTATTTGGCAACCTGAGACCCAGCGTGCCCATCATACACAGCGAAGAACGACCATGTTTCAAGTCCACTTGGCAAGCCAATCACAGCTGTATGTGCGTCCTCCATCTCAACTCGCCAGCCTTGCATGCTGCTTAGCCCGTATCGCAGCCCATTGCCCTGCCCCTGGGCGTTATGTTTTTCCATCTTTGGTTTGTCTAAAAATGCTCCCATTATGTCTTGATCCTTTAGGTCTGCAAAGGAAGAGAAACAGAAGAGTTAATAACTATCTTATAAACAAAATACATATCCAACAACTTTTTTAAGAGTGAAGGAAATACAAAGAAAGCTTTAAATTAGAATTTATATTGCTGACTTAGAACCTGATGATTAACAAGGAAGAATTAGGGGAAAGGCTGATCAGGCACAGCTCAGAACTGACAACAAGCAGAGAGAACTAAAGCATCATGATAAAAGTAGCTGACCTGACATTTCCCCAAGAAACAACCACCTGAGGTAGAAAAATCACTTGGCAGTGGCCATCAGCTTACATGAACCAGGTCAAATGGTCAATGATGCACTGAACATGTGAATCTCTTGAGAAATCTCAGAACTAAGTTGTATATGTATTAGTCAAGAAAAGCCAAATGAATTCACAGGACATACATACCAAAAGCCTACTAATTCAAACATCTCAGTTGAACGTTCAGGATTTTCCAAAGTTTGATTCCAAATATCTAGTTTTATTCCTACTACATGAACCCTCTGAAAAAGTAAAACTCTATTCACAATGATCCAAATTTGTATGTTCCTTCCTTCAAGACTTTGCTCATGTCAGTCCCCTTAACTGGAATCCCTTGCCATTCCTCCCTACTTATAGAAATAAGTATACCCATGCTTTAAAGTCTAGCTCAAATTCTACCTTTTACATAGATTTTTCAGTCTTTGATAAAGGCAATAAATTATTAAATTACTATAAGTGGTCCAGCCCCAATTTATTGCAAGTTGCAAAGCAAGTTTACACACATTTACATGTAACACAATTCAGTGTAACCTAATCTAATGGTAATAGCATGTATCATTATTATGGTACTCTATGACCATTAGGTATAAACAGTAAAGGAGAGCAAAAGGTCTAGGATAGCACTGTGGACAAGCCTGAAAGCTTAGCCAATCCAATCCTTTCCCAATAATCAAAAGCTTAAACCTCTGGTCTGGAATGGGGTTTAAGGCAGGAAGACAGTTGGTCAGGATTTAGGTTGGCCTTTACTTGAGTAATAGCCTAGGAATGTAGAGACTTGGACTCCAAGTCATCAAATGAGTCACAAATGAACTCAAAGAAATCTGAAAGAATAACAGAATGAGATTTAACGGAGGTGAAGGAGAGATGGAGAGGCGTGAGGAAAAGTTCCTAGGTGAATCAGGATGCACTTAGGAGACTAGGAGATTGATGATGTCAGTGATATTAAGCTCTGAGAAGAAGCTGGGAGAGAAAGAGGAAGAAGGAAAAACAATTAAGGAAGAAAACAGTTTCCAAGCAACCTCTCCCCACCGCCTTCTTTACTCTACTAGAGCCAAACTAATACACAGCAGAGAACTCTGGCCGACAGGTGTAATAAAATGATCTCCTGCCTACTTGTCTGCTTCCTATTACAATTCCACTAATGGAGGGTAAATAATGAAAATTAGCCATTATTCATTCCTTATGGTGGTACTCATCAGATTACCTTTCTGACACCAAGTTGATACACAATATGGCAAAGGTAAGTGTTTTAATTGGACAAAAGATACAATACTAATGATACCTTAATGCAGACAATATTTAAGATGAATTCTAAATCATTCTGATATGTTTTACAAGCATTACGTCAATTAATTCCCAACAACACTCTAAAGTGGGTAATTGTATTACCTCCAATTTATAAATGAACTTTAGTGAGACTAAAGAACTTGGCTAATGCCAATTAATAGATAAATTTAGGGGAATCAGGGCTCTGATTCAAGCCTGCCTGAACTCTAAAGCACCATTTACTACTAAGGCAATGGTCTTAACCATGGCTGTACAAAAGAATTATCTGTGGGGCTTTCGAGAAAATAAGACTAAAAAATCAGAATTTCCAGAATGCCTGGGTTGGAACATAGACATTAGTGCATCTGTGGTAAAGATTAGATGGAATGCCTAGATAGGTAGGTAGGTAGAAGAAGATTGAGCCATGGTGAGGTCAAGTCATCTGCTGAAGGTCAACAGCAAGCTGCCTCATCTCTGTATCTCAATTTCTTTAGCTAGGCTAAAGGGCAAGTGGGAGGAATCACAGTCAGTCCTTCGTATCTTTGGGTTTTGCATCCATGGATATGGAGGGCTGACTATAGTCCCTGTACTATGCTATGTTATAGAAGGGACTTAAACAGCCACTTCAGCATTTTAGTATCCATGGGGGCTCTGGGAACCAATCCCTGCCGATCCCAAGGGACAAATGTATACTTAAGGCACTTAATACTACTAATCCAGCATTCTTTATCTGTACAATGGCCATATTAATACTTACCTCTGAACGTTGCTACAAGGTTTAAATGAGGTAATGACTGCAAAGTAGTCACACAGTATATGGCAAATGAGGCACTCAGCAAATGGAAACTATTTAATTATTACTACATTCCCACATACACAGCCACGTCTAGATTCTGATACTATGTAACAGGAATCTTTCTCTTTTATAGGAAAGTCCAGTAGTATTTTCCAGATATACATATGAAACTACCAAATAAGTAATTATTTGAAGATACATAGGTTATGCTTTCTAAAAACAAAACCTAAACTTTTGAAAAAATATATTATAAATATAAAAATGTAACAAGCCAAGTCAATCATCTGATAAATTTTAGGTTCAGCTCCACAGCAAATGCAAACATATGACAAGGGCAAGTTAATAATTTTGTAGTTGGACTTTCACATACTGAAAATAGGCAATTCAGAAATCTTACTTCCTGGGATTCTGAGTAATTTGTAGAATCCTGGTGAAGCACCCAACTATAGCTACATAAATACAGCAGATAGTTATGTAAACATAATACTTACCAGAAATTCTTTACTTATAAATACCATGTTGGCATAGTTATTTTCCTTAAGTGGACTACTACAGAGTATTTTATGTAGTCAAATTATTAAATTGGCATATGTCTATAAATAATAAATCCCAAGGGGATTCAATTTGTCCATGAAAGTTTAAGTTAGTCTCTGAGAGAAATTCTGGTTCTCACCTAGACTTAAATTTACTCTGAGCACATGCCATGTCTCATCACAACACCAGCATTATCAGCTGATCAGAACTTTTCAATAAAGTTGACTATGACAGTAATAAGATTGAATTCATCTGTGATATAATCAGAAAATTTGGGGACCATTTTTGCCTTTTAAAACAAAACAAACTCCCAAGTTAAAAAATTCTAAAGCTGGTCAGGAAGTATTCATTAAAGTTCAGCCACTGCCTTTTATTAAGCAAAACTGATCTCAAATCATAGCAAAAAGTCTTGGACTTGTCATTTGCTTTAATCCGCTCAGAATTATCCAAATTTAAAAAGCTCTTTATATTCCACTGTTAAGATCCCTAAGCAATATAGTAACCATGAAACAAGAGTTAATAAACTGACAATTTTGGAAGAGTCCTTTAGTAAAAAACTGAAGACTAAAAACCTATTTTTTTCCTATTTACCTATGGACACAGTCTATAGAACTAAACACTGCTAAACAGGCATCTGAAGGAGGGCAGATGGTGGTAACTTAAGGACCTTAGATGAGCACTGAGATAAGTTTGATTATAAAAATTGCAAAGGAAAATCTAGACTAGGTCTGCAAAAGAAATAAGAAATCTAAGGTTGGGGGAGGTCCAGAGGGAAAAAATTATATACCAAGAGAGCCTAGAAGCTTCCTGAGGGAAGACACAAGAAATGGAACACCAGCTAGCAGCACTGGTAGCAGTGTATAACATGGCAACATTGAAGTCATTTGCAGTGAGGAGTAGGATGTAAACTCTCTACTGCTACCAGATCTTGGATATACTCTACGTTGCCCACTATGCTTATATATGAACGGACTTTGATAAATGGTCAGCTGACCTCTGGAACGCACATCTACTAAACAACAGATTACTAAGCAAAATATTGCACAACTGGAGTTCAGTGAAGAAACACAAAGTCTTTGTGGCCTTATTTGTCTGCAAAGGATAATTTAGGCCACACAAACTACTTTTAACTTCCCTAGCTCTGAATATGACAATTCAAAAACTACATTTTGTAATTCAAGGCAGCCACCTCAAAGTTATCTCTGCTAATGACAGGTAAGTCCATGAATAAAACTTTACAGTAATTTGAGAGGAAATAAAAAAGGCCAATCTTGGATAATTTTTCTCCCATTTGGAGCCTGAAATTTCTTACCAATCATTACTTTAAAAAACGATTACACATTTATTTTTACAAATTTGATTTTGTATAACTTATAGGTTGTATAATTAATCAGAGCTAAAATGTAGAAATGATCTGTCTAAACCTATTTTATGAATGAGAAGGTACAGAGAAATAAGAGTGATCTGTCTAAGGTCACAAAGTTAGTTCAGAAGTAAGGCTGAGAAAAGGACTTAGGTTTCTGGACTCACTCTATAATTCTCCTACACAAGTCATCCCGTATACCTGCAAACAAAGTAAATGGAACTTTGAAAATGCAGGCTTTTTAACAGACAACACAACAAGGCAGATAGGCTGGAAAGATGGTCACAGAAGAAAGCTGAAACTTCTTTTAGGGTCATTTCTTCCTCTGCCTATTCTACATAATTTGTTTTCTAAACTTCTACACTGCAAAGATACATGATCAAAAAAAAAAAGTAGGGAAGGAAAAGCAAAGAAGAAAAAAGAATGGAAGAACAGAAAGAAATCTAAACTTATTTTTTTCTCTGGGACTAACAGAAAACAGTGAACTAACTGCAATTTCTGGCAATGCCAATCTCAAATACTCAGGCTAAATAAAATATAATAATGAGCAAAGAAAAATAAAAGAATGTATTCTTAAAGAATCAGAAGTTACGGTGTGGGGCAGATGGACTCACTATTCATTAGCTCCAAACTAGAAACTATTCATCAACATGTGATATGACACTGAATGAATAAAACAATTGCAGGCTGTCAACCCTCACCACAAAAACAAAAACAAAAACAAAAACAAAAACAAAAACAAAAACAAACCCTCTGAAAGTAGATTCATGAAAATGAAACTAACTACTGAACAAAAATTTTCAAATAGAGACAATGAACAAACAGCTACCACAGTTAAACAAAACAAAAAATATATAAATGAGATCATTTCAAGGCATTATTTTGTAACTCAGAAGGTCTTTCCTCATCTTGTTGATCCCAAACATACAAACCCACCCACATGTGTACCCATCCCATCCTCATACCTTTGTGTTATAATAGAGTACTTTCTGTCCTTTGACTTAAGATAAATCCCTCTATTAGAGCTTTGGAGCCCATGCTTCAAAGGAATCTTACATGACTTAACATGTCTTCCCACGAACCCAACACTGTTATCATCTTTTACTCCTTATTCTGTTGGAGTACAACTTTTAAAGACACTCAAATGTCACCCATTAAAAAAATTAGTCTTCAGGTGACTCATTCCCCTCTAGCTACCTATTTGCCTCTCTCTTCCCTTTACAGTTCATGGTCTTAAAAAAATTGCTGATGCTCCAAACTGTTGTCTGGCCATTCCACCAAAACAAGCTCCTGCAAGCTGCTTAATCCAATGGACATTTTAGCCTTCATCTGGATTGACTGCTCACAGCAGCACTCAACACAATACCCCTTGAAACACTCTTCCAATGGTTTTCAAGATGCTACACACTCCTAGCTTTCCTCCAACCCCTAGCTTTTCCACCCTTTTCTCCTTTGCAGATCCATCCTCATCTTCCAAGTCATTAAATACTAACATTCAAGACTTGGACCTAGGCCCTCTTCTCACTCTATGCAGGCTCCTGAGGTACTCTTTCGCTTTTGCCAGTGAATGACACCATCATCCATTGAAATGAAAAGAAATCAAGCACATATCTTTGAAACTTCTTTATGCTTCATCTCCCATCAGTCCATTATCAAGTTCCATGAATTATATTTCCTAAATATTCTCAAATTGTCTACTTTTTTTCTCTAATACTATAGTCTTCAAGCTACCATCATCTCTCAATGAATTATTCTATACCAGCCTCCTATTTTGTCTCTTCACATGCATGCTGGCCTCCCTCCAATTCATTCTACAAACTGCAGCCTAAGTAAATGTTTCAAAATACAAATACCAGTGGTGATCATTTTGTAATATACAGAAATATCAAATCACTATGCTGTGTAGCAGTAAATAACATAGTGTTGTAGGTCAGTTATACTTCAAAAAAACCCCATGAAAAACAAAACCCAAAATCAAACTCATAGGAAAACAGATCAGATTTGTGGTTACCAGGAGTGGGGGAAAATGGATTAGGATGAAGGTAGTCAAAAGGTACAAACTTACAGTTATAAGATAAATAAATACTAGAGATTTTGGGTAATCTTCAAATGAAAGAGTATCAAATTAGTATTAGCCACTGCAACAGTAAAACTGAATCCTAAAAGCAACTAGAGATGTAATGTACAACATGATTAATATCATCAACACTGCTGTATATTATATAAGAAAGCTCTTAAGAGAATAAATTCTAAGAGTTCTCATAACAAAAATAAAATATTTTCCTCTTTTTTTGTATCTATATGAGATGATGAATGTTCAACTAAACTTACTGTGGTAATCATTTCACAATGTATGCAGGTCAAAGCATTATGCTGCACAGTGCTGTATGTCAATTACATCTCAATAAAACTAGAAAAAAAGACTATATATTTAAGAAATACAAGTCTCACCACATCACTTCTGTACTAAAAGTTATTCAATGGCTTCCCACTGTTCGGTGGGGTGGGGTGGATAATGAACTGATTAATATGGCTCACATGAAAGCCCTGTGTGGTCAGGCCCCATCAGCCTTCTTTAGACTTATCTTACTTCCTAATCCCCCCCCCAACAACATTCCCCACTGCAACCTTAAGGGTTTTCCTGAAGTACCTAGTACTTGTCATGTTTCCTTCATCAAAATAATACAAATGCTACTCCTCTACTTAAGCTATTCCTTCATCTCTTACTTTAGTTAATTCATACTCATTCTTCAGATCTTAAGTATCAGCTCTCCAGGAGAGTTTCCTTAATAACCCTAAGTCAATTCCCCTACCACAGAGCATATAGCAGACCTTCAATAAACAGTTTCTTTCTCAAAAGAAAGAGCAGATGCAAGTAATAAAAATTTGGTAACAGAAAAAGTGCAGCCAGTATAAACGTAAAAAATAAAGACTTTCTGATGGAGAAAACAGAGAAGCTGTAAGAAAATAAATAAATTATTCCCTCAGTTGAAATATTCAAACATATACAGTTCACTGAATATCTAACATGATTAATTGCTAAAACCCACCCCTATTTACCCACAATTGAAGAAATTCAAGGAAAAAAGAAAAATACTGTAATACAAGCTTCTAGGAAAATCTTGAGTAATCTTCAAATGAAAGAGTATCAAATTAGTATTAGCCACTGCAACCATAAAACTGAATCCTAAAAGCAACAGAGAATAAACAGAGTTCTAAGAGTATGGAATTATATAATCATCCAAACTATTATTCATGTCTACAGGGGGACAGAAAAGCGTAAGACATTTTAAGATACACAAGGACTAGAAGCATACACTCATACTTTGTGGAAAATTCAAGAAAAAATCCAAACAAACAAACTTCTACTGTTTTAAAACTCAGTCCATCTCTATGAACTGTCATTAGTTTAACTCTTTAATAACATTATAGAAAAATAACCCATTTTAATTCTTAAAAATAATGATCTAGAAAAACAAAATCCCAAACATATAAAGTAAAAGAACTTGAAGTTGCCCAATTATCCAATTTAATACTAGGGAGACACTCCTTTCCTTTCATGTTTTTAGAATCCTCACATCAACAACAAAGCACATATGAAATATCAAAAAAATAAATTAGCTTTCATATGATTAAACTTAAAAGTTTTACATCCATCTATCCAATATGTGACTTCGGACAAGTCCTTTTGCTTCGTGTCTAACATACCTCATTGATAAATAAGCAACCCTGATTAACTGTTCTCAAAACAATTACCTTGTTCTGAGAAATGTATAAGAAATCAAGTGAGAAGATTACAGTTCTAGGAATTCCTAGGTAAATGTCATTAGTAAATTAATACTTTAGTCTAAAATCATGCTAATAAATTCCCACTTCAAAACTTATTCTCACTACCAAGATGAAGATTGTAAGAGATAAATAAGATTATTTTACTGCAGAAAAATCAACTTTTAAGGAAAACAAAACAAAACAAAAAAACAGCTACCAACTAAGACTGCAAATTGGTAACCTGAATTTGACCCTCATATACTGTTAGCTCTTCTCCCCAAACAACATGCAATTCTCCAGGGTCCCCAATACTACTTATTGACTGTATCTAGACCATTTTATCCACTTTTCACCATGGCATCTGAGTTTGCATCATTTGGTAAAGAGGACAATACCTGTGACTGTAACAGCATACAACGCATGAGGAGTTACTCTAATCTCATTTTTCACTAACTTCATCCCGAAGTAGAAAAACAAAATGAGACCCATAAGGCTAAATAATGGCTCCCAAAGATAACAGGTCCTAATCCTGTAAATGTTACCTTACTTGGGAAAAGAAGAGCCTGTGCAGATGCGATTAAGAAATTTCTGATGGGAGGGGTATTATTTTGGGTTAAACTGGGGTCTCCAAGTGCAATCTTAAGTGTCCTTATAAGAGAGAAGCAGAGGAGAATTTGACACACACACAGAAGATGATGCGAAGACAGAGCAGGGAGAGATCTGAAGATGCTGGCTTTGACAATTATAGTGATGTGGCTATAATCCAAAGAATGCTGACTGCCATTAGAAGCTGGAAAAGGCAAGGAATACATTCTTCCCTAAAGCCTCCAAATTGAGTACATTCCTACAGACACCTTCATTTCAGCCCAGTAAAACTGATTTTGGACTTATGATCTCTAAAACTGTAAGAAAATAAATATGTATGAAAAAATCAAACTAAAATATAAAAAGTATTAACAGAGCTAAAGGATAAAATTTAAGAGATAAAAAATATTACTGTATTATTTTAAGTAACATGAAAAGCAATAATGAGGAGCAAAGAACCTACAGAAACCCATCTACAAGGAGTAAAAACCAAAGTAAGAGAAAAATCATCCAGTATGTCGGTAATAAGGATAAAGAGATAAAAGTGAGTAGACTGGCGAAAAGATACAAACCCTGTGGATTCAACAGTTTAATAATACACTGTAAAAGAAAAATCAAATAATGGAAGAGAAATTAAACTTCAAAGTAAGAAGAAATTAATCCCAAACTGAGGGAAAATCTGAATTGATGATTGAAAGCTTTCATCTCGGACCAGATAATTTTAGTAGAAACTGGCCAATACCAAAGCATAATTTGGTGAAGATAATGAATTTCAAGAATAGGAGAATTTAGACAAACAAAACATGCCAAAAAATAAAAACAAATCAGGCTGGCCTCAAACTTTTTTGCAATGTCAGATGATAGGCAATAATGAAATAATGCCTATAAACGTTGAGGATAAAGCGGGATATTTCAAGCATTCCAGACCCAGCAAAATTGGCATTTATTATGAAGGTAAGAGATAGATATTACCAGATACACCAGCACTAGAAAATTATATAAAAATTGTACCATTCCTGAAAAATCTGTTTAAAGACAGACTAATGCTCCCAAGAAATTAATCAAAACAAAAAATGGAATAATGGAGATCTCATAGTATATAGGGCTTTGAGGTAGGCAAAATATACTAGGCAAATGTAACCAAAAAGAAATCAAGGGCTGTAATTTTAATATCAGACACAGGAAAGCATAAGGAATAAAGCAATAAAGAATATCTTTTTTTAACTGACAGTGTATTCTAAAATCATAATTTAACTTATAAATTTTATGTGCCAAATATTTTTATACCAGATAATTAAATACTATAATGTTGAAACCAAAAATATATATTCTGTTCAAAAACACTTAAAACAATGAAAACTTAAGCATTTTTGGATTATATATTGGAAAACAAAAGCTTTAATAGTTTCCTAAGACACTCACTCACCTCAACCTGGGAACCAAATAAAAGAAAGAAAAAAAGAAACAAATGATACCGTATTATCTGACTTTAATACAACGAACAGTAGGTACAGGTAACAATAAAGAAAGAAGAAAACTTCAAACATCTGGAAATTGCTTTAAAAGGCATGCTTCTAGTCAGTTTTGCATTGAGTTTGTTTTTACAATTGAGAATAATTAGAAACAATAATAATGAGAAAAATCACATCAAATTCTATGAGATATGATCAAATCTTATTCAGGAAAATTTGTACTTTCCTAGCAAAAAAGTGAATGTCAATATATTAAATACTCAAGAAGTAAAAAAAAACCACCACGTACATACACACAAAACCTAAGGAAAGTTGAAGGAATATGTTACAAAAGATTAAGGTAAATATGGTAAGTCACATGAGAGAAAAATGAGTAAAATAGGTAAACCATGAGTTAACCTAATTGAGAAAAATTATTATTCAAACTTAGAAACCAGTCTATGTGTATCTCACAGATAGAGATGTGTTTTTTTGTCTTGTTTTTTTAAAAATACACTGTATAATTCTTTGTCAATAAACTTGAAAAATATGGAAGAAATTGACAATGTTCTAGGAAAATTAAAATTACCAATTTTTTTTTCGAGAAGTGCTGGAATAACGACCAGGAGCTCTGGTACAAAATGAGAAAGCTATCAAAGAACTATCCCTCAAAAAACCTCCAGCACTCATAAAAACAAAAAGCAAAAAGGCTAAGAACTATCCCCGGTTAAAGAAGACCAGAAATATGACAACAAAGTGTAATGAATGTGTGGCTGTGCACTGGCTTATTTATATTCGTGTGTGTAAAGAGAACATGCATGTATTCAACCACAAGGAAAAAAAGAAAGTTTACAAAATAAAAGTGGCAACATGTTCACGGCTGGTCATTTGGTAAATATGGAAGTTCAAATTTTTTTCAAATTTTCTAAGTCTGAATTGCTTTTACAATAAAGTTATTAAAAATAAAATGCATCAAGACAATTTCACATCCAAGATCTTTCAAGCCTTAAAAGAACATATAACTCCCAAATTATCTAAACTACCTAAAGAGAAGAGGGGGAAAAACTTCCCGCTCTTTACATACATAATCTTGATATAAAATTTGACAAAGATGGCACTAAAAAATAAAATTATAGTCCAAACACAGTCATCAACACGGAAGCAAAAAACTAAGTAAAATATAAGCATATATTACGGAATTAAGACAGGTAACACTAGTTACTTACAAATCACCAAGTAGTGTTCATTTTAGGAATTTAAATATAAGCCAACTTTCAGCAACCTATTAATATGTCACCTCTTTAAAAATTCAAAGGAGAAAAAGCGTATGATCATTTCTACATAGGCTAAAAGGGAACTGATAAAATTCATTCCATGATATGATAATACATATTTCAAACCAAAAAGGAAGCCTAGTGATTAGAACAATTTCCAAGAAAAAACAAGAACAAGGGATATTACTCATATCACTATTATTTAGCAATGTCTAGAAATATTGATCAATGGAGTTAAGATTTTTTTAAAAAGGCATAAATTATGATATCAAATAACTACTTGCAGATAATGACTGTGACGGCAAACTCAAAATCTGAAACATTATTAGGAGAAAACAAAGTTTAAGAAGGTTATATGACTACAGAAAATCATACAAGAAAACTATTAATAATTAATTTAGAAAATGAAGAAAAATGTAAATAAAGGTATATTTTAAATAATTACCAAGAAATATTCAGGACCTTTAAGAAGAGAGCCTCAGAATAAAAGGCATTCCTTTTTCTGATATAGGAAGATTCAATACTATAAAGACATTTTTCATCCCTTTATTAATAATAAATTCAATATAATCACAAATGGGTCTTTTTTTCCTCAGACCCTGATGAAATGATTCCAAAATTCATGTGAAAGATTAAATGTTTGAGAATAGCCAAAACACTCTAAAAAACAAGAGAATTTGCCATACCTAATACTGTAACAATTTTAAATTATGACACTTAACAGGGAATAGAGTGCAGGAATAAACTGATCAGTGGAATAGAACTGAGACTTCAGAAAGAGAGCTGCAGGAATAAAAATTCCTGGTGTTAGCTGGACTATTATTCCACTCCTTCCCTGCCACTGAGAGAAGATGAATCTCTATCACGCATTTTTATTTTAAAATAAATACCAAGTGATTGAAGATTTAAAAATAAGTTTGAAATACTAATAGTAAAACCATACAAATACACCTAGGCAACTATTTCTGTAATCTTCTTATGGTAGGACTTTCTAAGTATGGACTTTCTAAGTATGACACAATGGCAAAAAGGAAAAGACCAACTCCAAAGGAATAAAAAAGTGACTCCAGAGGAATAAAACCTCTGCACTATAAAACAAAGCTCATTAAGTCTGAAAAGCAAATATCTTTAAGTATCTGTGATAGAGATGGTAAAAATATTCCTTAAATAACAAAAGTCTCTTACAAGACAACAAAATGAACACTTTAAAAGAAACGGACAAAGAACATGACAAATTCATAAAAGAGACAGAGAAAACTAACAGACAAATTCATAAAAGAACGTTAAGTCGCCAATAAATATATGGAGTAATGAGCAATCTCACTAGCCATTAAAATATTTATTTTTCACATATTTATCAAAGATCAAAAATTTACAATGTCCACTATTAGCAGAGAAGTAAAAAATTATAGGTAGGAGAGCAAACTGGTACCTTTCTGAAAGCTATGTACGATCCATATTAATTTTAAATGATGACTTCCATTCAAATGGTTTTGTATATTCACACTTTGAAGTTCTCCTCTGTTCCAAATGTATTTTATTTAATTGGGGGGGGGGGTCGGGAGGTAGTTAGGTTTATTTTATGTATTTTTAATGGCAGTACTGGGGATTGAACCCAGGATCTTGTACATGCCAGTCACCCACTCTACCACTGAGCTATTCTCTCCCCACCAAGTATATTTTAAAAATAGATTACTATAAGACAGAAAATAAAGATGACCAAGCAACATGCTAAAGATAAACTCTTGAAATACGAAGTACTTTATGAAGCTTAAACTGTGAGTTTCCTGCCCTCAAGTGACAGAGACGGACAGAAGTCCACATCCTGTATGGACAGTAACAGGAATTTAAAACTGAAACTAATGTCTGTGGTGGAAAGGCTCTCTTGCCTATAAAAGCAGCAGGGAAAAGCTACTTACTAATCATTGCTGCAGGCTTTAGTTTAAATGAAGTTATGTGCTCCTTCAGAAGCATAGACTTTCTTTTAGTTTGTGTTTCTTGGAGAGAGAAGCAGGGAACCAAGCCTCTAAATATAAGACATGGTTTCAGACTGGGCACTCTAGGGTAAGGATGTAGGTGCATGCAAAAACAATAGGTAAGAAAGGTGGAAAGAAAGAGAAGAAAGGGAGGAAGGAAGGGAGGAAGGATGGAAGGAGAGGAAGGAAGGAAGGAAGGAAGGAAGGAAAGAAAGAGAGAAAGAAAGAAAGAGAGAGAAAGAAAGACTGACACATAGACAAAGGGAGGGAGGGAGAGAGAAACAGAGAAAGGAAGGAAGGAAGGAAAACATTCAAGACTGCTAAACCAAACTCCAAAACACACAAGGAAAGCTAAACTATGAGAGCCAACAAAAATCAACAACTGTAGGAATTCAATCTAGAAGAAAGAGTAATAATCAGAAAATAAAATGTGTATGTTCAAGATCCCTCCAAAGCTCAAAAGAACACAGACATCGAGGGGGGAAAAGGATAAAAAACAGCCAGAAATCAAACCAGAATAGGTGGCAATGAGTGAGCAATTGTGAATGAGTGAGAGAGAGAGAAACTGAACATGAGAAAAAAAATGAGAAATAAAAACCAAGACCACAAAAACTAGCTGAACAAAGTCAAGGTGTGAATTAGTAAATTGGAAAATGTACCTAAGAGCTGCCTAGAACCTTACACAGAGATTAAGAAAGATTACTGGAAAAGCAATATTCAAAGATATAAAGGCTAAGGAATTTTCTAGAACTGAAGAAAGAGTAGTCTTCAGATCAACAATGTATATCAAAGATTGCCTACAGATAACACAACATAGACACACCTAGGCAAATCATGGGTATGTATTCAGAACATCAAGTACCATAAAACAAACTAACAAACACTAACATTTATATCACACTTGAAACATGCAGGGCTCTTAAGTGCTTTACATATATCAAGCTAATCACTACAACCTTGTGACATAGATACTTTATCATCACCTCTGTTTAGAACTGGCCTAAAGTCACACAGTAAATAGTGCTGACAGGATACTGAAAAGGAATCTTTTTAAAAAACCACCAGAGAAAAAAATCATATACAAAGGCATAACAATTAGGAAGAGACCAGACTTCTCAGAGTTCTAAGTTGCCAAGTTTCATAACACAATGAAATAATATCTTGAGGGTGCTAATGGGAGTGGGGGGAGAAAAAATCTATTAACTAAGAATTTTTTACTTGCAAAAAAAGAGTAACGTGTAAAATATATTTTCAGGGAAAAAAAAGGATATTTACAAGCCATACTGTGTTGCAAAAAAGATTACTAAGGATATACTTTAGGAAGAGGAAAGGTGAACCCAGGAGATGCAAGGACCAGTAAGCACAGAAACTGGTAAAATATACTAGTTGATTAAATTAGGTATTAACTATAAAAAAGGAAATGAATTTTTTTATGCTACAAAAAGAAATAAAATGTAGGCAATTACACACATGATGGAGGAATGTTTGGTGTTATCAAATACAAACTCATAAAAAAATTCACCAAATATACAAGGAAACAAGCTGCCATGAGTAGGAGTTAACATATAACAAATATAACTCCTTTATGACTTCTGATATTGGAATTAGCAAATATAAGATACAAAGTACATATATGAAATGTTAAAGAAAATTTTTCAAAAAAACCACACAAAAATGAGAAATAAGAAACTATTTAAAAATTACCAGGCAAACTGGGAAAGAATTAAATGATACTTGTGGAAATAAAAAAAATAATTGTTGATATAAGAACTCAAAGGACGACTTAGAACAGATTAGAAATAAATGCAGTAAATTAGCTCACTGAACTGAAGAAATTTCAAAAAAAAAGTTCACTTCAAAAAACCTACAACCAAAGGATGAGAGAAAGAGGAAGGTGAAAAAGAAAATTAAATACTTCAACAATAGTAAGTAGTATTAAACAGTCCACAGATGCAGGCTCTAAGAAATTTAAGACCTGGACACTGTAGTACTCCTGCAAGCGCAGGAGTTGTAGAGTTCTCTGAACTCTATTATGAACATTTATTCCACTGAGAGAATCAGAAGACACCAGCAAAACAATGGTGCCTTATTCTACACAACAGAGCAGTAGAGCTTAATCTCATTTAACAAATGCTCCTCTGGGATCTCATAATTTCTAAATATACTTAAATCATAGCAATCTTTAAATTTTCACATCTTACTTTAGTTAGAGTTAGAAGTTTCTTATAGGGTCCCATTAGGTCCTAGGGCCAAGGTCTCTAGAACATTCCTCCAATTTTCCTCAAGACTAAAAATATTTTCACAGGTTTCTCTGATTAAATATTCTTTTAATAAAGCTCAATCTTATAGACTAGTCAGTTAAATTAACAAGTACTCTTAAGTTTCTCCTCAAATATTATCTATAAAACAGTTATGGAGATTTATACAGAGGAGTTCTTTTGTAAATAAAGGAATACTTGTTATTAAAGCAAATTATACAGACACTGTGTAAACTTGGTTCCCAATACCAAAAACATTCATTTAAATCAGGCAGCACATTTTATCTGTTAAATAATAAATCTCCATTGTTCTAAAGAAAATGTAACCTATCTTCCTCATCTGTTCCTTAAAAAATTTATACATAAAATATTGTAGGCATATTTCTGATAAGGAGCCAAGTGTAGGACTTTAAACATACCATTCAAGTGGTTAAATATAGGTACTAACAGTTCCCATTAGTCTGCACTCACCTCCTCCCAAATTTCTAGTTTAGCTTATTACAGGACTTTACTGACTTTATAGCTGTATGTGGGATTCCAGCTCTTTGGGGGCACTTTTACTGAGTGTCCCTAAAATCTCACTAACAATTCTAATCCAATTAGAAGGCCCTGATCTATCAAAGGAAGTAAGATTTTTTGGGGCAGCAGCAATTTCTCAATTAGTGCCATTCTCTGACTAATTCTAGAACTTGGAAGCAGCCCAGTATGGATGTACCCCGAAAAGGATTCTGCCTCTCCAGTTTGGAAACCCCAGGGGCACAGTGCCATCTAATTCTTTGTGAGATTTCTCTGAAGAATAATACCAAGGTGATATGAGTTTCCCACTCTGCACTGGTTCAAACCTGAGCATCTTCTAACAATCCAAAAGAAATAAATGACTATGGTTCAGCTTAAAACTTCCCACAAAGTTGTGGGGAAAAAAAACAGGGCACTAAACCTCATGAGAAAATGGAATCACCATTTGTGCTTCACTGACGTAAGACTAAAATTCAGAATTGAAAATTTTAAATTTCACTTCTTTTAACACATGACATTTTATCTTTACTTTCTTCCCTCAAAGTCTTACTCTCCTCCAAGCAGCCTCTAATCTTTATTCTTCTGCCCACAAATTCAGTCTCCTTGAAAATTTTATACCATTTCTATTCTTGCTCTTTACTACCTTGTCCCTCCCCAGCCTGAACAATCTCTTCTGTTTTCCCTTTCTTGCTTTAAATTCTTCCTCATTCTTGGGTTTAGGGGGAGTAAGAAGGCAGAGTTCAGGCAAGCCAGCTGCAAAGGAAAATATTTTAGTGAATTCATGCCAGTCTGAGTTTGAGAGGTAGAAGAGAAATGTCTACTACAGCAACATGTTAGGAAAGCTGAGGGGCTACAGAGAAACCCGTAGTGAAAAGCACTACTGGAGATGGGACTAACAGTACATGTTCCCTGAAGTCATAATACTAGTCAAGAGCCTGGTTCTTGGTTTAAAATCGGATAGTGTTTCTAATTACTGAATAATTTTTCCCAATCATAGGAGGAGGAAAGAGCCATTATTAAAGCTATAAAAGGAGACAATTATTCATAGTTAGCTATCTCATGAGATATATAAGATGTTTATAAAGGCTAGAAATCACTGATCAAAAAATCATCTGGATTTCATTTATGCGAAATATCCCAAAAGCAAATCTATAGAGATATAAAGCAGATAAGTGGTTGACAAGGGCTGGGGGAGAAGAAAATGGGGAGTGGCTGCTAATGAGTAAAAGGTTTCTTTTGGGTGTGATGAAAATGTCCTAAAATTAAAGTGTTGTATGGTTGCCCAATCTGTTAACATACTGAACACTACTGAGCGGTAAACTTCATATGGATGAATTTTATGCTATGTTCGTTACATATTAAAAGGCTGTTTTAAAAGATTACTATCGCTTTACATGGCTTTCTGGATCTATATTTTACATAAAAAGGTTAAAAAGACTATACATTATATGTAGTGATATGAAAAATACTATATTAAAATTGTTTCAAAGATTAAAAAGCTTACCTGAAAATTTCTCAACTGTTCAGTATTTCTTTATCTTACAGCTTCAACTAAATATTTACTTCATTTTTTAAATTAAATATTTACTTAACCTCCCTTCAACAAACCAAATTTCATCCAAATGAATTCTAATGCAAGACTGTTATTGAATTAAATAATATCCTAATTTAAATGCTCTCAATTAAAAACTTAAAAATGAAATTTCAAAAAGCAAACCAAAACTGACCAATCAAACCAGCGAAAATAAGTCAGATAAAGCTCTGTTATGCTAAATACTATTTCCATAAAGCCCATGACATAGGTCATTTTTTTCTACCAAATATTATTCAAAAATAATTAGTTTTTGTTGAATTAGGTAAAAATTTACAAGCACCCAAATTACAGTCAGTTTGCACAGATTTTAGCAGCAGTTTCAATTTCACTAAATGTGAGTGAGGCAGAGCTTGCCATTTCTGATGTTTCCTTCATGTTTCATGATTTTTTAATGTATCACCATCTTCTAGACATATGCTGTGATCTGAAACATACTCCATAAAGTAGTCTTCTTAAATTTCTACAAAGGTATGTACTGCACAATTTTTTAAGTAAACTTTAGAAGTACACAACTGTCTGAAAAATACCTAAGCTTAATTTAGCTGGAGGGTTCTAGTAACTATAAAAATTAGATACTGACCTAAAGTTATAGTATTAGCAAAACAAAAGATATGGATGGCATAGAGCTATTAAGTTTTTAAAGTTTTGTAAGAATGTTCTGGTAGTCATAATTTCAATTTGCCTCATCTGTTAACTATTTCAAATTTCTCATTTTTTGATAGCTTGTCTAGAGATTGAGCAGTGGATTCAATTCCTAGCTTGTTGTTTTGGAATCCTTGCATACGTGAGGATTCAGACTCTGACTGATCCAGAAACCAATAACTGACTTCCTCTGCCAATTCATCATTTTCTCTTTTCCTTAAAGCAAACACCACCCCTCACACAGAGCATTTATAAGTGTTTGCTTATAACCCTGTATATTTAAGTTGAAAGAACAGAAAAATGAAACATTAAATATTCAAGATGGTAAAAGGTTCATTCACAGACAAAATATGTGAAGATTCTAAATATTTTACATGTATCAGTAATATCCCTGCTGGAAAAAAGGACCAAAAATTATATGCCTCTGAGACATAGACTTCTGTCCATACAATCTAACAGTCTTCAAAACTGAATCATTCACTAAGTCCATAAATTGTAATATGAGATGATTTGTGTGTACAGAAAGTAAGAGAAAAAAGGTTTTTTTGAAAGTGAACACTCTCTCTCTCTCTATATATATATATATAATATATAGCTGGAGATATACCTCTTATACTTGATTAGCCACATCTCAAAGCACATGGCCTAAAATGAATTTCTCATCTCCCTACCACTTCTACCCAGTTCTCTGTCTTGGGAAATAGATCTACCATCAGTCATGAGCTCACAGAATCCTGTATTTCCCTTATAGCACATAAGGCCCTGCGAATTATCTCTCAGTTTAGATTTTAAGACCCATGAAGAAAGGAATCATGTCTCTTTTGTTCATAAGTACTTAATACACAGTGACACTTAATTAATATATGTCATTATTACGACTTCTCTCTTGTCAACAGAGTTAGGAATTGTCTACCCTGCAAACAAATTGTATCCTACCATTTCCATTTTGTTATTCTATAGAATACATAGTTCTGATTTTAAAAATCTCTACAGAAATATCATAAATAATTTCAAATAAGAAAATATTGAACCCTACAAATCTGCAGTTTACCAAACACTTGATTTTCAGATTACTGTTCATTAATGACTTTTAAAAGCTTCATCATTAATTACACACTCATCACTGAAAAAATGCCATGAGACATGCTGAAGGGGACAAAACAGAAAAGATGTAGTTCTGACCAGAAGTTTGAGCCTATACATTCTCTCCCCCTGGGCTACTTACTTATTCATCTTCTCATTATTCAACATTCATGAATGGTTAATTTTTTTTAAAGTCTTTTCTATGTGAGAAGCCAAGTATCAGGAAATGCCCAAAGGAATAATTTCTAGTAGCTAGGAAATCCACTTTGAATGTATTTGACAAAAATATCTTGAACTTAGTCTGGGAATTTTACTGTATAAAATGAACAATCCCCTTTGCACTTGAGCTCCTGATTCCAATGACTGCAGCAAATCAGTACAAGATCATTCTAGATGGTTGACTACTTGTTAAAGTATTTTCTTATAGTATCAGGAAACATTTATACAGACAGAAAAAAATTAAGATGACAGATATGGAGGAATTCAGGGTTAAACTCTGGATTGACCACAAAAGAAAGCAGTCATTTCTGATCAGTCTCTTGACATCCAAAAAAAAGCCTTAAAGTCTTTCAGCAAAAATGATATACTACTACTTTATAAAAAGTGAAAACTTTGTTTACTGCCTATTTATAGTCTGAAGTGTATGATGGAATTTTGCAAAAATGTTTTCTAAAGTCTGGTAAGTTCTGCAATTCTTTTGTAAAACAAAACCAAAAAAGTAGTATACAGCCACTCCTTTGCTTACCCTTATTGTTAATATTTTCAATTCTAAATGTGGTAACAAAGGTAAGTAAGCAAGCCGCATCTCCTACAGTCTTAATACCAAATCTGACACAATTTTCTACCACTCATACTAAAGAAAAACAGCAGTGCTAAGAAGCCAGGACATTCAAAGTTGGCAATGAATTACGTTCTTATTCTCTGAAGACAGTTCTTGAATAACATATTCTTTAAATAACTAAACTACATACAGCATGACTCAAAACAAACAAAAACCTGTTTATCTACATCCCTGCCTGAGACAGTCATATCACAGATGAATACAAAGCACCATCCTAAATTTAAGCTGGATTATATGTGACCTATGCTTTCTCATAGTCTGCTATATTTCTGGCTCACATTCAATTTTGTCATGTGCTCATGAGCAGAGAGAATACAAAGATTAAACAGTCATACGTAGAGCACCTATTTAAAACGAATGACACCTGGAATTTCAAGGGATTTACTTTTAAAATATCTTAATATTGAAATGTTCCATTTATAGTATAATCTCTATTGTAAGCCTACGTACTAGCCTGTGTTTAAGACTATCTTCTTAAACTCAGAATTTCATTTGCAGGAAGGACTGATGAAATCATTTATGTCAGTGGGAGGCATAGTAGTGAACATGAATAAAATAAGCCATAAGACAAAACTGTGTATGGCTTGTAGTATTAGTTGTATTATAGCTGTAACTTATATACTTTTTACATTAAAACAATTTAATGGTTCCTCTTGGTGAAAAGCACTAAAGGGAGCAGACATGACACATGATGCTGTACTTTTCAAATTCAGTGTACACTTCCACCTCAGATTCCCAGTTCAATTACAAGAGTCACTCTCTGGGTACAATGGACCTGTAGTCATACCCTTCATATACAAATATTTTCTAACCTATTACAATCGTCAACAGATCTTCTTTTAGCAGTAGCACTGAAACTGCCATGACCTATGTATATAATTACTTTGAAAAGTCCAAGGACATGCGTTTGGCTTCTGTTACTAACTATGAAACTTAGCCTCTACCTTAACTTCCTCATCTGTTACAATACAGGTATTAATAGTACCTATCTCATACAGATATAAAGATTTAATGAGATAGTACTATGATGTCTGACATGTAAGTGGTCAATATTAGCTATCATTGTTACTAGCTAATATCAAGGCTAGAAAAACTTAACAGGAACACAAAGAATCAAATTCATGATTCTGGTCTCATCACTATCATATTCTAATAAATGGATCTAAGCAGGCATGGATTGCCTATATAAAATCATTCATCTAAAAAATTCAATAAAGAAAATTTTACTATTTTCTAAAAACTGAAAATAGTTTAACAGTTTGATAAAGTTTAAAGCTTAGCTTAGAGGTTTATATAAACACAGACTATTCACACATTATACATTTGATTCAAATTAAAATAGTTGATAGTTATCTCCTTTTTAATACATTGTCTAGTAACTATGATTCCACAATTCTCTGTTTAAAAGGATGCCTAGTTTATAATAATATTTGCAATTATAACTCTAGAAAGAGATTCAGGATAATTATGAATGACCTGTTAGCCCTCAAAGCCAAAACATAGAAAGTTAAAATGAAATTCTTAGGTTCAGAATCAGTCAACATAATTTTCTATATCAACGTAACAACTCTGCCACCATTTAGATTTGTATAATCTCCACAATTAAAATCCAGATTCAGCCAAAGTAATATAAGAAGAGAGTCAGAAATATTTGCCACCAGAAAGCTATTAACTTCTTCCACCACCTCTGACAGCAATCACTGCTACCCTCAGGAGGATTCTGCCTAATACAAAATATCTGAATGTCCACTACCCACAGGCACTCTGCCAGGCTTTGGGTATTAAAAAAAAAAAGTTATTGTATTTTCCTTTTCCGAATTTTTATAAATAAATTGAACACACAATTATAATTAAAATACAAATATTTAGCAGTAAAGTACATGATTAAAGCCATACAAATAGTACAACAGATACTACTGTAGAAGTACAGAGAAAGGAGAAATGAAACACTGTGATCAGGAAAGTGCTTGTGGAGGAGAAAATAATAGAAATGAGCTTTTCTTAAAGAAGAAAACAAAGTCTGGAGAAGGAATGACAAGAATTCTGAGCTATCAATTAGCATGAGCAAAGATCCACTGAGAGAAAAGTACAGGGTGTGCTGCAGAGATGGCAAGTGTATCAGTTTGGTTAAAATAGATCAGTCCTGAGATCCAATCACGGAAAGTGTCAAAGCCAAAGCAAGAATTCTAAATTTTATTCTAGAGGCAAAAGGGAGTCACTCTATATTGAACAGAGAAATAATATGAGGAAAGTAGTATTTTAGGAAGAATTTGGGGATGGTTTATAGAATGGAGGAGATAAATGCAGTATAAGATGCTAGCAGGAAAGACCACGGAGTGTTAAAACGTGGTTTGGGTACGATGTAGTAAGACCTGAACTGTTCCCATACAACTGTTCAACCTTAAATAACCCAGGATTCACACACAAAGCCTTAATGCCTTTTATGAAGATTCCTCCCCCCCCCTTTTTTGGCGTTAATTAGAATAATTTAGTTTTCTTACTCTTTCACATCTTTTCTGTAGCAATATCTCCTTGCCCAGTTCTAATCATGAACTGCAACTCCTCTTCAAAACACAACTAATGTCCTTCCTCACTTATCATTCTACTCTGAACATTCACCTTTGCTTTATTACTTACTCTTTATCCTCTATTTAACCGACTCCCACCTAATCATTAACCTAATGACTTCTCTCCAGCTTCATACAGTCCACTCATAATCAACCTTCTTTTCCATTACCTTTTAACTTTTAGTCTATTCATATACGAGTTCTACATACAACCTTTAAAACCTCTTCTAAAGTTTCTACTCAATCTCTTATAGTTTGTCTTCCAGGTTCACTGCTAAAACTATACTCAGAGACAAGCCTCCCATACTCACCAAGTTTCTACTCCCCTAAGTATCACAAGATTTCATATACTCATAACAGCACTACCATTTATTTGGTATGTCTTCACAGCAGAAAATATGTCAAGTGCTTTACATGATTATTTCATTTACCCTTCAAGATTATCTAATGAGAGAGGCTTTTCCATTTGACAGATAAAGAAAACGGAGGCTTAGCAAAATCAAGTAGCTTGCCCAAGAGTACCACACTACAAGTTTTACAACCCTCTCTGGAGCCTTCGATGTGGCTCCACTGACTGTATGTACTCAGAAACATTTCCCTAAATTCTTCATTCCAATTATCAACCATCTGAGAATTAATACTGATTTCATACCTCAATCTGGACAATGATAGATAAAGACATAAAACTTTATCTCTGTTGACTTCAGAAACTTTGGGAATAAGAAAATTATTTTTACTTCTTAAATCTTTACTGAATGTTCAGAAGGGGCTCTTGCATTGGAAGGCTTAACTACCTACATTTGTAAGGTCCCTTTTAATTCTAGGACTCTGAATCGTAAGTGTTAACATTCAGCTTTTCAAATTTTGATCCCTAGGAACAACAAGGCTAATCTAATTGGGAAAAATCTACTCAGGAAAGTTTTGAAAATAATTTTATATCTATAGATCTGATTCTGGCATCTTACTAAGACTCTCCAAGCCTATGTTTTTCCATCTGTAACACAGAGATAGCATCATATGCTTTAGAGGGTTGTGGTAAAAATTAAAATCTGACACAAATAAATGGTCAATAAATTGTGGCATTTATTATTCACTTTCTTCTGTTTCAATAAGTAGTTTGGTCTCATTGAATTTGAATTCAAATCATATCAGCCACAAAAATTTAAAGACTTTCATTCCTAAATATGAATATTACATAAACTAAGTCAATGGAGTCCAAATAAACATATTTAGAATTACAAAAACTCAAGCTCCCTTCCTTATCACATTTACTCAAGGTATGTTTAAAACATCTCTAATTTTATAAACACAGTATCAACAGTCTAATACACATTAATATCCAGTACTTTTCTCTCAGTTTCTTATAAAATTTCTCATCTAATTACATTTTAGATAAAGGTATATAGAAGCTCACCTCTCTTAATTGTTTACTTTCTCTAGCTCCTACCTGCCTCAGCAAAAGAAAAGCTAGGTAAAGAGATTATCTAGGTAGTGCGTAGCTAGGACACACAAAGGTCAAAATCATCAAGGAATATATTCTGGAGACTCCCAGTTAAAATATAAAATTGTTACTCGTGTAATATGGAGCACATCAGACATCAGAAAGAATATAGGTATTCAGCCTTTTGACTTTGATATAATTTAACCCAAGCTACTTTCATATAAAGATGGTTAATAAACCCAGATTGAAATTCAGAGAATTTCCTGGCTAATAGTGAAATACCAAATAAAGCAACTAAATTTGAAAAATTTTGTCACCAACATTAAATGAGATGGAAGACAGAACATATTCTAGCATAAAGTTACTACCCAGGGTACATACAGGAAGGCACAAACTTTTACCTAGTTGCCTCATAACACCTTCCCCTTCCCCCAAGGTCCAAGTATTTCACAAGGCCACACCCTGTTTTATCTTGTTTAACTCTTATAGGACTCTACTAGCAACCATTTTCTTACAAGCTGCCTCTTTCCTCTGATTTAAGGATGGAAAGTAGTCAAGAGTATCACTCAGAGTCAGGTGCCCAGGCAAGAGTTAAATAAGTCATTCAGAGGATCATCAAAATATCATCTTATACTTATTTCTACAAGATCACAAACTCACATCTTAGAAATTAATTCAGCTCTCATGCATGGGCACTTCAGGGATAACAAGTTCCCTGTGGACATATGTCAGTCTCTAGTTTTAAATTATTTTTCTTCCTGTCAATAATCACTTTATTTTTTAAAATTTTATTCTTTAATGAAGCGCATTTGATCCACAATGTTAGTTCACATGTACAGCAAAGCGATTCAGCTATAAATACACATACATATTTTTTTAGATTCTTTTTCATTATGTTATTACAAGAAACTGAATAGTTTCCTGTGCTATACAGTAGATCCTTGTTGTTTGTTTTATATACAGTAATGTATATCTGCTAATCCCTAGTTTTAAATTTTTAAATAAACATTCACAGTTAAACCAAAATCTGTTACGTATGCTATTGGCCATTACAATAAACAGTCTAGGTGTAATCTGAACAAATTCAAAGACTGTAGATTTTTAGAAACTTCTTAGCAATATTTACCATGTGACAATAACTAGGTATTTGAGAACAAATTTTCAAATGAAGGTTTATTAACAAGTCATGATAAGCAAGATCCAGCTTGAACTGACAGGAAAACCCTTCACAATGTGTTCTTAAAATACCCTTCACATCAAACTACCAAGGGTCTTGTGCTTGTTCAAGCCTATAGTCTCAACCACTTTGTCTCTTGCGAAATCTTTACCTACCCATCTCCCAACGGTTTTCTAGACTTCCCAATTCCAACAGAAAAACCAATAAAGGCTACCTACAGGAATATCCTTCCTAAATAACAATTAGCAACTTAAAATTCTTTTAAATAAGACACAACTCATAAAGAAAATCAGTGTCAGAATGCTGAAACATCCAAGTGCCTGGCACCCAAGAGGCATTTAGTCAAAGCATATTGAATAGACAATGTTAAGAAAAAAAAAAATTTTAACAACTAGACAGTAAATTTGATACTATAACCTATCCCTTTTGCTCTGCTGATGTTTTGGAGCACAGCCATGACTAACCAATTCTTGTCTCCCAGTGCAGTGTTCCCTTCAACAATTTATACTGTGATTATGGGCATCACTTCAGCTCATCAAACTAAAACATAAACCATATTTATATTATATATTAAAATACACACATGCCATGTAAAAAGAAATTTTGATGACTCTAGCATTCAGTCATTCTACTTCTCAAATATACTGAGGTAGCTAGCCAAACTTTACCAGCCTTATACATCTCCCATACTATAATTACTTCACTGATGTGAAAAATATTTAATACTACCTAGTCAAAAATGTCTTAAGCAACTTCCATGTGCAGTTCATTAGTTCTGATAATGTGGTATTGCTGTACCTTGTACGTTAAAAGTAATCATTCCTTTATGACTGAATGTTCAAACAGATGTATGTGGGTTACATGTAAGAACAGAACTACAACATCAAGTAACACTGCTTCAAATTACTTATTGGCAAAAGAAACATTAAATCAATAAAGGTAACTTCTCTACTTAAAAAACAGGCAGTGGGGTGGGTCACTATCACCTTAGCTAGTTTCTTAATCTGTAAGGAGTTACAGAAACACAAACTGGAAAAGGCCCAATATGTAAAAAGATAAAAAATATAAAATTGAAGTTGTTCAAGTTAAAGAGGAGTTAAGGAGAAAACCCTAATGGACTCCTGAGAGTTCTGGACCCCCAAGGCTCAGCAGAGCACTGTTAAAATAAGTAAGCCTTCTGACTTCAGAGCTCTCTGCATCTAAAAAGTGACTGTGTTTAAAATCCCAATATGCAAGTTTGAACAATTTTTTAAATTTCGAATTTCCTTCAATAATGTCAAAATCACTTACTCTGGGAAAATTAACTACCTCCCATAGATTTTTACATCTCACACTCTCCCAACCACTTTTTAAAATGTATTTGGCTCATTACTCCAATTATCAGAAAATTCAGGATTGGGGTGGGGGCGACGAATAGATTTCCTGGCTTGGACAACTCAAGTATAACCTTTATGAATCTGAAAGTACCATGCGGTGCTTGAGAAAAGAGAAAGAAATATCTCAGGTGATGAAATTTCCAAAACATACCTAAAACTCTTCACAGCCACTTTCAAGAAAATATTTAAAGTCTACAAGCAGAACAGAATCACAAGTCAAACTTCCAGCATCAAGTCCTTTTACCCACACAATTTACACGATTAAAAAGACACACGAGAAAAAAATCAGGACGATTTACTTCAATGGATTTGTTCGATGTCTTAATAATGAATGAATCGGAGACATCACTGCCTTGAGTTCTGAGGGAGCCTCCCCACCTATAAAACCTGAAACAAATTCTCCAGAATTTGGTGTTTCGAGGCCAAGCCTGGTCCAAAGGAAGCCTCCCCACTTCTTTCTCCCGGCCTCCCTCCAGGGGTTGGAGCCCAGGCGGCCCGGCGGGTGGGGACGCCGGCTGCCCCCTCCCCGCTCGGGGAAAGTTCCGCCGGCAGCTCTCGGGCCAGGCGGGCCCGCGGCCCTCGCCCGCTTGGCCGCCACAAACACCCCGCCCCGCCGCCGAACCTGGAGGGTCGCGCCCCCTCCCCGCGCCGCCGCCACAAACACCCCGCCCCCGCGTCCCCGCCGCCGCCCTCTCGGAGAGTTAACCCCTCGCCGCCCGCCGCCCGGCTCCGGGGAGGAGGCCGGGCCAGGGGGTGGAGTTGTCGCGTCTCCTCCCGGGAGCGCCCGGGCAGACGCCCGGCTTGTTTACAGGCCCCAGGCCTGGCCGCCGCCGCGCAGGCCCGCACCGCCCGCCTGCCCTCGGCCCGAGCGTCGCACTTACCCGGAGCAGCCGCGGACGGACAGGTCCCTGGTCAGCCGAGGCGGCGGCGGCGGCGGCGGCGGCCCGGGAGGGGGCGGGAAGGGGGTCACCGCGGCAGCCGCCGGCCAGGACTGGCCGGGGAGGGGGCGGAGGAGGGGAGGAGCCGGGCTGCGTCCGGGCCCCCGGCTCTCGGCGCCCTCGCGGCTCAGATCATCCGGGCGTTGGAGCGGGAGGCGGAGAGCGGGTCCCGGAGGAGGAGGAAGAGCCGAAGATTCATCTCTTTCGCGCCCCACCTGCCTGACGCCCCCCACCCCCCCCTCCCCAACCACCGGTTCCTGAGCTGCAGCCGCCCGAGCACCCGAAGCTGCGGGCCAGGCTGGCGCGGAGACCACTGCTCCCTCGCTCCCGCGCGCGCTCCCGCCCCTAGAGCCGCCGCCGCCGCCGCCGCCTCGAGCGCGTCCCCGCGCAGGCGCGCTCACGACGGTGCCGTGCTGCCCTTCCCCCACGCCTCCGCTGGCCCCGCCTCGCCCCGCCTGGTCGGCTCAGTTGCAGCTACAGCTACGGCGCGGCGGTGCAGCTGGAGAGACCCGGATGTCGTTGGGCAGGAACTGCGGCGCGGGCCAGCGGGCGGGGGGAGGGGAGGACTCAGATGACGTCACTGCCCTACCCAGCTTCTCTCGCCGCAGCTGCCTCGCGGCACCGGCTCCAGACCGAGGCCGAAGGGAGCATCCGAGTCCCGGATCGGGACCGGGGCCTTTATGCCCTGCTGCTACCACCTGTCTGCGAATACATATCCCACGCCTGCAAAGACGCGGTTCATAGAGGCCCAAGGGCCGACCCCCTGCTTTCGACTTGCCTCGGGCTCAGTCGCGGCCTGGTCGCGGCCTGGCTGCCGCGGATCAAACGCACGTTTGATGTCAGGCCGCTGCCAGACCCTCTCTCCCAAGGCTCCACGCCTCCGGAGCCATCCTACCGTCAGTGACCCCGGGAGGCCCACGCAGGTGCCCCAGCCACGCAGCTCGCATCCCGAAGGGCAGCAACACATGCAACCTTACCACCACCCACCCACACGCGAGTGCAACTGATATATGCATGAGGCACATGCTCTCAGTTTCTGGCAGGTTTTGTCTGTAGCTCAAGGGATTCCGCATTGTATTTATTTGCTCATGTTAGACAGTCACGTGATTCTGTCACAGGGGACCTGTAACGACCTCCAGTGTGGTTAAAGGAACGAAGGCTTTTTCAAAATCTGGAGAATAATTAAAAATGTAACAGCTGCTTTTATTAAGAGAAATTTGCTAAACCTAATTGAAACTGCACGTGAGGGCAGCCGAAATCCAGTTTAGCTAGCTAGACTATGGAAAACCCAACCCACGTTGTTTGCAGACGCCGAGGATAGAATGACAAACCCTAGGCAGCCAATGAATCAGAACTGGGAAGCAGTACATCACCAGCACGGTTTCCCATTGGTTTGGGTTCCTTCCCTTCTCTTGTCAGAGGCTTAACCTGTTCAGGGATTTGACCAGCACATTTGCAGGAACAGATGTTTAAAAGAAAAATTCGTATTTTAAAAAGATGCTCTGGTATATACAAAGAAAAACTAAATATTTCATTATAGGAGGCAGGTACTTTAAAAGAACTCCTGAAAATACTAACCAAGTTGTGTTCAGGCTGATAAAAAGGTAAATTTATGATGCAGCCTCTCCATTTTATCCTAGGAGCTTGTCCCCTGCAACTTTGTATCTCCTAAAAGCACTTTGTTGCCTCAACTCTTATATCAAAAGCAGCCTATTTATTCTGTCTCTGTCATTTAGCAAACATTTAGCTGCTTTTAAAGCTGTAAAAGCTGGCTCCAGTTTTTTCAACATGACTTTTTGGGGGAAGGTTCTGTTTCTATCACTTTTAGGCCTGGGATCCAACAACGGGATCAAACAATATCACCAAGTGATTGCTGACAGGCCAGTTCTTCAAGGAACCCCAAAATTACTGTACCCTATATCTCTGGGGTTAGGATTTCTCACAGTAATATGAAGAGGAGTAATTTCCAGATATACAAAGTAAAAATAAAGTTCACTTATTTATTTGGTCCCAGTATCATCTGAGGACATACTCCCTAATTACTTCTCCCCACACTTGCCAAAAAAAAAAAAGGAAATTAGATCAAAGATCTTTGAATCTCTGCCTTATTGGAATCCTGAATACTTCAGACAAGTAACAGCATGATTAGCATACTAGTGGACTCATTACTATTCTGAAATAGAAAAACCTATGTGGCAACCACTATTTGGAGTGCCTTAGAAAACAAATGTTTTAATTTGTAAGACAAAGCCTGGGTCACCAATGGCACTGTTGAACCACAGGGAGCTTGAAGATCTTGCCTGTCTTTCTGCTTCCTTCCTTTAGGTTTTCATATATTTCTTGTCTCTCCTCTATACTTGTAGGAGACTCTAGGTCAATTATAGCAGAAGAGGTAGAAAAATAGGAAATATGAACATAAAGAGATTTTTAAGGAATCTGCACAGTGTACCACAGGTTGCCAATTAAGCTGCACCTTCCTACTGTTTCCTATTTCTGAATACAGCTTGCAGGGACACTTTGGTATGAACTAGGAAACTCATGGGTTATATGATTAACTTTTTAAAATTTGAAACAAAGATATCTTAATACTGTTTAAATAAATACGCTTGATATCACAATATCCCCTTCCTTATTATTATACTAAATATTATATTCCCTAAATATTATATTAAATATCCCCTAAACATTATGCTAAGGACAAAAAATTATTTCAAAGAGAAGGAAGTGACATTGAAAAAACAGAGTGAAAATTTTCTTCTCTTTTGAACTACAAGGACTTGCCTGGGCCTCCTACACATATTTGGGATGTTCATGGTAGGTTTTTACAAAATATCAGTGAGAATATATTGCCATGATTGTATTTCAGTAATTTTTATAGGTATGTTATAAAACTATTCTACTCTGCTTTGGAAATTTGTTTATATTTAAATTACCAAAGAGGAAGAAGATTTTCTGAAAGATTGTCTTTCAAGTCCTGAATTTAACAGTATGCCATCAGCCCTAGTAACTGGGAGGCTTGGGGTGAGGACAGGTGGTAGGAGTCTGAAACTTAATCTGGTCGGTAATACTTTCTCCTCTTTTCCTCCACAATCATGATTTTTTTTAAAAAAAGGTTTATGGTTTTTTTTTTTTTTTTTTTTTTTTTGTAAAACCAAATTACCACTGTGAATCCATCCAGGAGAGTCACCCTTATGACAGTCTTGCTTGGGCCTCTCAAAATGATCTCAGCAATTTAAGTGGCCCCTCAGGGGAGTACCTGAGGCTCCCCCTCACCTGAGTCATCCATTCATTCACACTGAAGCCAGTCACTACCCAAGAGCCACAAAGCCAAGCAGAACATACATTCAACTCTTTCTTCCTCCTCCTTCAATACCTGTTCCATGTTTTTTTCTCATAAACATCCTCTTCTTCTGTCCTCCTCTTCTCCTTTTTCTCCTTATTACACTTCTTCCCTTCTTCTGTTTTCTTTTTATCTCCTTTGCCCTTCTTTTCCCCATTTTTCTCTTCTCACTTTTCCTTAGCTTAGTCCGAATTACAGCTTCTGCTACCCACTTTCTCCTAAAGCAATACATATGAGCAGATAGTGCCCCTACACTAATTTTGTTGGTGGGGGGATACCCCCCACCTGGTCCTCCTTCCTCCATCCACCCCCACCATATCAGGTCATGAAAGGACTGTCACAGAATGAAAAGGATTAGAGAATCTTGTCCTGTGTGACATCACTGAGGCAGTCCCATTAGGGTGGGGCAGACAGGAGCCAGCAGTCTTGTGCTGCCACTGTGGCTCCTCCTGGGGCCTGAGAGAAATGTGTGTGGCCTACTGTGAGCACCAGAGGTCAAGCTGTGGATAAACTTAGAGTAGGCTCTCACCTCAAAAAGAACTATGGATGGCCACAGCCCCACAAACACTGATGTGGATCTTGTCAGACAAGTTCATCTGTTCAACAGCTGGTTATAGTGTACCAGGCACTGTGCTGGATGCTAGGGGTAGTTAATGACATCAGTGGGCAAAGTCCCAGCCCCCAAGGAGCTGATATTATAATGAGGGATACAGACAAAGAAGTAATGAAATAAACAAGGAAACTTATGATTGTGATCAGTGCTGTGAAGGAAATAAGTAAGGAAATAGACTGGGGAGATGACTTAAAACAAGTATACAGAGAAGACCTTTCTTAGAAGGTGGACATTTGAACTAAAAGATGAGGAGTCAGCTTTGTAAAGAATCAGGGAAGAGCTTTAGAGGCAGAGGGATCAGCATGGGCAAAGGGCCTGATGCAGGAAAGAGCTTGGTAGAAAAGTTGTCTACAAACCAAAGAAGCTCAGCAAATCCAAGCAAATATTTTCTAAAGTTGCTGAAGTTTAGAATTTTAGCCTAGGATATTTGGGACAATTAATCCAATTTACAGTTAGGAAACTGCCTTGAGTAGAGGGGCACAATCCATACAAAATAACTTAGTGAATTGGTCTGGTCCCAAAAGCAAAGCAGCTTGAGAAATCAAAATTAAAAATCAAAGGACTTATATTCAGCTATTGAAATTAAGAAGCATTCCACAATGCCAGAGAGAGGGCCCTTCAGACAATCCAACAGCAGTTAGAAATAAACTAAGTTTTGAAAAAATTCTTTTTCTCCCACTATAGGTAGCTATTATTAATGAGTAAAGACTAACAAAAATTTGGATTTCTCAAGAACAATTTTTCTGGGTGTTTATTGTTCATTGTGGTCATTACTAAAGATCTCAAACTAAAGCGTACTTTTGAAAGCTGCAACACATTTTGTATCCTTAACAATAGTGGCCTGGTTGAAAACCAGTGATGAAATGACCATCACAATAAATGCTTTCTTTCTGTATCTCGATTTACAGTTTACAAAGCCCTGTTACTGAGACCAACCAATTTTATTTTTACAACAACCCTTGGCAAAAACTGTTCTCATCCTTTACAGAAGAGAAAACTGAATATCAGAGACCTAGCAATTGCTCGGGGTCGCCAGAAGGAATGACTGGTACCCAGTTTTTCTCCTGTATCCCACGGATCATCCCTGGCTTTTACATGCCACTAATAAAGGTAACAAGGAGAGTCAGGAGTGGAAAGAGCATGGACTTAGAGTCAGCGGTGTTTGAAACTGGCTTATGCTGGCTCATGAGAACAGACTGTTAAATTTGTAGGAATTTTGCCAGTTGTTTGTTAAACACAGCCACCATGAAAAAATTAAATTATATAAACCTCCAATTAAATAAATTTTAAACAAAGATAATATATATTAAAAACTCACCACTTCTATATTATCTTTGTTTTACTATTATCTATGCTGTTAATGTACTTATGTGTACTGTGTCTGAATGGTAGAAATTCTCTATTAAGTATTACTGCACATCTCTTTCCAATTCCACATTCAGTGACCACTTTGGGAGCTTGAACTCGGTTATGGAGAGAGTTTTTACACAATGGAAATCAGCAAATGTCACAAATTAAGGCTTAATTTATTGCTTTGTTGATGGTCTAGACTTAAGATAGTGACAGAAAAACTATTAAGAATGCAAATTAAACCTAAAAGGCACATTATGTATGTAACTGTTACACAGTGAATGGCACAAAAACATCCAATTCAACAAACAGGTCACTCACATTATTGGCAAGTAAGTTCCCATATGCATCTTTGTTGTTTCACTTTTATCTTAAATGAAAATATTAGCCAACAGTCATGTCAGAACTACATTTGGAGAGCTGGGTGTTAAACATTTACCAAGACACCACTGGATCTGTTGCACTGTGCCAGCTGGGCTACTTATTGGCTCTGTGACCTTAAGCAAGTCATTTACACTATTAGCTTCGATTTCATTCTCCACGAAATACCTCCTCTTGGGATGTTTTGTGCGATTTAGAATATGTGAGGCACTTTTGACCACCACATCCTTCTTTCTCCTCATGGGCAGATCCTTCTCTCGCTAGAGCACGTGAATGGATACGTGCTCTCTCAGTTTCCCTTGTAGCCTAGAACAGTAGCCCAGCCTATATGCCAGTACACCATGGTATATCTCATATGGGTTATAGATGTGACGATGTATTGATCCCTTAAGCTTGAAACATTTGAGTGAGGTTCAGCTGCTGAAACCTGAGATGATCCCATCTCCCCACCCACCCACCACTCTGTGTCATAAAAACATTTTTTTTAAATATGTATCATGCTGTGAAGGAGTTGGGTAGCACTGACTTAAGGTATGGATGTGGGATGCAATTCTGACCAATGGAACCTGGGGAAAAGTCTTGGAGGGGATGGATCGTAGGATGATTTTCCTCCCTAATAAAAAGAGTCACGTGAGAGAAAGTATCTTTCTCAGTCATACATTGTTATGTTTACACATGAGCCTGGAGCTCCTGGGCCATCTTGCTAAGAACCGAAGGCAAATGATGGCAAAAGTCTGGATCCTGTACATTGTTGAGCCATTGAGCCATTCCTGCAATTGTCTACCTTGGCAACCTACACTTAGCAGGGATAATAAATATTCCTCATTGTTTAATGCACTTTTATTTTGTATTCTTATAGTAGCTAAAAGGAGTAGAAGAGCTGGTATATCCCCAACAGACACCTAGTGAGTGCTCAGTAAGGTTAGCTAATCACCAGATTGGATCCTTTGCCTATAGAAAAGCTGCACAGTCCGATGTAAACTTATTCTTTAAGCATTGGAGGGATTTGTCCAGTACTTAGATTCACTTTTAATCTTTATTTTGATTCTTTCTTTAAAATGTCTTAAATTGGTTACTAAAAGCAGTAATTAAAAATGAAGTCATTTTACGCTTGAGAGCAATTAGACACAGAGGTGTTAATGTGAATTTTCTTTTCTTGAAGGGTCTTGACAGATTGGAGTTCTATCACGTGAGAAAGTCCCTTCATGTTCTGCAGAGTAGAACTAGAACCAATGCATGGGAATTACAGAGAAGACCACTTTAGTTCAAAATAAGAGGAAGGGAATGAACTTGGCCTAGAAATGTGCTGAACTCCACACCAGGCCCCTCATGGGTGTTATTTAATTCTCAAAATAACCATGCAAAGAAGAATCTATTTTTCCATTTTATTAAAGAGGAAACTAAAGCTGAGAAAAAGAGATCCTTTATAGACCTGGGACCTCTGATTTCAAAGTGCTGGCTTTTTCTATTGCAGAAACAGACTGGGCCTTCCTGAGATGACTTTCTTTCTCCTTGAGGCCCTTTCCGCTGCATTTTCCTGTCCAAGAAAACAGAGCAATTCCAGCAATGGTGTCCTTACTGAAGATGTCTTAGTAAGATGAGAGAGGTGTTATACTGCATATTATGCAGAAAATATTTCCAAGCTCCATGTAAAATCATCACTTATCTTAGAGTTTTGCTTCCAGCTGTCACCTCTTCCATTCTCCTGCTTTCTCCACTCAAGGAAAACAGCTCTCTTCCCTTCTCCTAAGACACTCTCCTTTCTTTTGGGCATACTTCTTACAAACTCCACTTAGCAAGACCATAACTAATGTAACACCCATTGACCCCCACCCCACATGTCCCTGGAGAGCCACTTCATCCCACAATTGTTACAAACAAGGCAGAGGACACTGTGTAGAGTGAGAAGAATTCTGGCTAGCATCAGAGACTGAAAACTCAAGAGACTGGAGCCAGGTGAACTGTTAAGCACGAGACCAGGCTGGGTATAACACAATAGGCAGTGGTGAGAACTGTGGAGAAGGAGAACATATATATTCCATTAGAAGACATCCAAAACAATAATTGTTCAATGTTTTAAACATGTTGGAGCCAAAGAGGACATGCCAAAGCCTATCTCTGCTCTGTCTAGCCTATAGACAAGTTATTTAACCTCTCTCAGCCTTGGTTCCCTCACCTGGAACACGGCAATAATACGTTGCAGAGACAGATAAGATCCTATACTTAAAGAACCTGCCACATGGCCCTATACCATGGTGCGTAGAAACACAAGAAAATGTAACATTTACTGTGAAGCACATCATGTGGTATTGTTAGTAGTAACAACATATAATCCACCCAATGTGTTATCTCTCCTACAGGCCTAGATACAGGTTCACACTAGAGTTGCCAGTTATAGGGCTGAAATCTTTATCTTCAAGACTTGTTTTAGCTTTCAGTTTTTTGCCTTAGTGAGGCCTGTGGAAATGTATGTGTGACCTATGACAAGGATCCTTTGCTGGAATGTTCTGCCTCTCCCACCAACATTGACCCTTTTTGTGTGAGTTTCTCCTTCCTGCCACCTGCACCAGAGGTAACCATTTGGTTATAAACCTAAACACTATATTTCTCTTTGTATAGTGTTTCAAAAGGACTCCAAGCCCTAAAATACATGTGTTATCATATTTATAATTTGTATATTATAGATTTGAGTCACCATACGTTTTGTTGTATTCCAGGTATTGAGCACCTGGAATATGCCAGGCACTAATCTAGACCCTGGGGATACTGTGGTGAAAAAGAGGGGCAATTTTCATGGCACTTACTTGGGGTCAATAGAGCACAAGCAAGGTCATTGCAGAGGGATAAGTACCATAAAGGATATAGAACAGAGTATGATGTGGGCAGGCAATATGGTAGAGAGGGCAAAGAAAAGAGCCTGTTAGAGGAGGTGGCATTTGTGCACATCTGAATGACAGGAAGAAGTCATCATGTGAAAATCTAGGGGAAGCGTGTCCCAAACAAAAGCAAAGGCCCTGGGGCAGTAGAGAGCTTGTCAAGGAACAGCCAGAACTCTAGGATGTCTAGGGCCTGGTCAAGGAGGGACAGAGGGCTGTATAGGCAAGGTGACTTTAGGCCACAGTAAGGACTTTGATTTTATTTTAAGTTCGATGGAAAACCACTGGTGGTTTTTATGCATGGGAGTGATGTGATCTAATTTGTTTTGCTCTTGGTGCAGTGTGGAGAAGCGCTTTTAGAAAAGCAAAAGTGGAAGTAGAAAACTCCTTTCATGTCAGTTTCATAAATCCTTAAAGAGGAAGTGAAATCAGCTTTCAACTTTAAATGACAGAGTGATTACATTTTGGTGGTAGGAGTGTGGTCTTTTAGAGAGCTCTTGTTGCCGGGCTTTATGTTTTCGTTTTCTGAGAACTATACTTAGATATTTTTACCAATGACTCATCGAGTAACCTTTCTTTGTAAGTTTAGTGAAATGTGGCAAGGAGTACCTTGTAGGAAAGGCCAAGTTAAGGATAGGTAATTTCAGGTGAATACTTAGTGTCCGCAAAAATATTCTCCAAAAATCTCACTGCTGTCTCCCTCTCTACTCACGACTCTCCCAACACACATTTGAAGGCAGAAGACTAAAATTCTACTAGTTAATTTATTCCTTGTGCTATCCAGGGAGGATGATAATTTAGGTGTCCCTAACCTAAGGCAGACATTTACATCTTAATATGAAATTTTTACATCTTTTATGAAATGAAGTTTCAATAATCTAGACACAAGTTGCCTTGACATGCATTGGTGAGAATGAGGTAAAAGAAATTTAAGGAAGTGTTTAATAAAGACCTCAATAACACCAAAGATGAATTCTACCTCTTCCACAGCCATGCCCAGGGTCACCTTTGCTCGTGGAACTGTGAAAGTGATTCATACATTTCACATGTTTATTCTTCGTATTGGCTCTTGGGTTTTATTCATTTAATTTAATGGTCATATATGGGTAGTCTTCAAAGCAAACCTCGCATATACTTTTGGGAAAAGACGACAACTATTTATGTTTAATCTTATAACTAGTACATTAAAGATAACCAAGAAATATTTCATAGTAAAAGTTATTATGACTATTACATTACAACCGTAGAATTAGTAGTCTCTACACTGGTGTGCCAAATTCAGTCTAAGTACTAAATGGTATAAATGATAAGTACTCACCACTGGAAAGAATCATTCAAAACCAAGCAATTATTAAGAACCTACTATGTGTCAAACACCATTAAACGTGCAGAGGGATGCAAATAATAGCTACCATAATGTACTCAAACCTCTTATTTACCAGACTCTTAAATATGTCATATCTGTTCCATCAAAAATATCTGTTAGAAATAATTTATTGTTCAAATTACGTTTTATGACAATTATAAGTTCTTGAAAGAGATATTTAATAAAATATATGAATCTGTTCTTTTAAAGAACCATGTGTACATCTCCCGGGGGTCAGTAAAAGTACTGACCTTTGTCCAAGTAGGCAAGATGCAAAACTCTTTTGTGTTGTCAGTCACAACAAAAGCACGGGAAGGTTAAAGGAAACAATGTGAGTACTTGAAACATGTGATGCCAAAAGAAAAATCTTGGCTTGATATAAAATACCAGTGACTTATATGGCCTGGTGAGTCATGTGTATCATATCTGGGTTATGTACCCATAAACATTGGCTTAAAGGCAGTCAGACTATTTAGACTGTCATCACTAAACTCATCATCACATGTGAGTCCTGTCTGAATTCAAAAGCAAAAACTGAAATACATAAACACATGGAATTGACAACATATAACATTTCTGCTGTCCTATGCTTAGATTTCCAAAGGCAATGTTACAAAAGGGTGTTTAAAAGCCCAAGATTGTATTCTGTCTAATTTGGATTAGATAAAGCCTTCTTGGTTATTTAATATTTGTTTGAAGCCTCTTAAGGGCAAGAACTTTCACTGACTTCTCAATAAAAACTCTAGATGATGTAAATCATAACCCCCCACTTATGAAAAGAATTTAGTCAAACACTAAGTGTAGAATAAAAACCTAATATGTGTCAAACCCTATTAAACATGGCAAGAGATGCAAATAATAGCTACCATTTATTGAACACTTTCTGTTTTCTAGAATCTTTATTTCTATAGTATTTAATTTAATCCTGACAATATTCCCTCAAGATAGTTGTTATTATTATATTTTACAGATGAGAAATAGAGGCTTAGAGAGGTTTAAGTCACTTGTCCAAATTCATAGAGCATTTTATCCACCATGTGAGTGGATAAAATTTGAACCTCATGTGACTGCATTTTTTTTTTTTTTGCTGTTTTTTACAATGCGAAACTGATGGTTAACATATAATCTTGGTGTCTATGCATACATCAGGCTATACAATGAGCCTCTAGCCTGAGGAGTCAGAACACTGGGTTTAGTCTTGACTCTGATGCTATGCCGCTGTGTGCAATCTGGAAAAGACACTCCATATTTTTGAATTTCGAGTTTCCACATATGTAAAATAAAGGTGTTGAACAAAATAATCTTCACAGTCCCTTCCAGCTTCAATATTCCACATTCTAGCAAGGAAAAAAACATTGACTCTAGAAATGGGCATCTATTTCCGCAGACTGGTAACAGTAATCCAAATTTCTTTAGGGGGAACCGCATCTTCCTCTCTCTCAGCATTATTCCTTCCTCTGAGCTCTGAATCTGGTACAAGTTGGGGCACATGACCTTAGTGGACCTAAATCCTGGAATTGCTTGGGAGACGTTAGAGGAAAGACATCGTATTTCTCTGTGATTGTTAGAAGTAATGGTGATATGAGTTTGGAGCTTCTAGGGAGTGTGCCCAAAGCCAACTCCTTTTCTGGAATGTTCAGTTTCTTGAGACAATAAATTCTCTGTTCTGTTAAGTTAGTTTAATTGGGGTTTCTGTCTGTTGGTTCATAGATGTCATGATAGAGGTAATCCTTGAAGAATGGGTTAGATTTTCATTAGGAGAATATTTTCCGTGGGGAGAAAGATATGCCTAGAATCCTTGAGATGGGAGTGACTCCCTTATCTGAATTGGAAGCAAAGTGTGAAGAGGCAATTAAGATATCTAGAAGGAAAAGTAGTAGAAGACCAAATTGTCAAAGATTTTGAAAACCTCCAGGAGGACTTTAGACTTAATGGTTATATCAGATTTACTTTTCAAAAAAATTCCATCTCTCCTCACCCAAACCTTGCCATTCTCCCATCAAGATCTTGGACAAGTTTTTGCAACCGCCTCAACAAATAGGATGTGATTAAAGTGACACTGCATTACTTCAGAGGCTAGGACATAAAAGGCAATACAGTTTCTACTTGGTTCTCTCTCTTTCAGGACACTTACCCTTAGAACCACACCACCATGTTGTAAGGAAGCCCAGTTAGCCTGGAAAGGATGTGTGTAGATGTTCTAGTTGACAACTTGTGTAAAAAAGAATTTGGCCCTTGTCCTCAGTTCATGGGAAATAACCTCTAAAACCTCAGAATTTCCCAAGGGATAAGAGAGTCTTTGTTATTTGTCATGTTCCCTGATAGCTTTTACTGATGAGGTGACTAATGTTGGGTCTCTAGACAGTTTAAACAAGTGATATGACTCAGGATAGAAGCTGTCCATGCCAGCAAGACTGACCATGTGATTAAAAGGTTGGGACTGAACTGAGTGATATTAACCCAACCTATGGGGAAGGGAGGGAACTGGAGATTGAGTCACATGGCCAGTGATTTAATAAATCATGCCTATGTAATGTAATCCTAATAAAAACTCTGCACCCTGAAGTTTGGGTGAGTGCCTACAACTGGCAATATTCTGCATATTTTCACACATTGATGTGCTGGGAGAGTGGCACGTCCTAATTCCTGATTCCATAGGGAGAAGATAATGGAAGCTTCATATCTGGAACTCTCCTAAACCTCACCCTGTGTGTCTCTCCCTTTGGCTGGTTCTGATTTGTATCCTTTAACTTAATCATACGCATAGCACTTTCCTGAGTTGTGTGTGTCATACTAGTGAATTATCCATCTTGATGGGGTAGTGGGAACCCCTGAGTTTGTAGCCATCTGGTCAGAAGTGAGGGTGGCTTGGAGATCCCCAAACTTAAAACTGATATCTGAAGTGAGGGCAGTCTTATGGAGGACTGTGCACTTAATCTGTGGTTTGGCCCAACCCTGGGTAGTTGACGTCAGAAGTCATTGTACAGCCGTAGCTGAGGTTCAAGCTGACAGCAAGACTCAACCATCGGACATGTGAGTGAATAAGCCCTTAGCTGATTCCAGCACCCAGCCATCAAGTTATTCCTAGCCTTTGGGCCTTCCAGCTGATGCCCTAGACAATGTGGAGTATCATCCCCACTGCATTCTAACATTTTATTTGAGGTGTGTGCTGGGCAGATAACTTCTTTAGGTGGTAGGTCTTTAGATCAAAGGATCAAAGGTACTCAAGGAGCTATGACCAAAGAGCCATAACAAGAAACATCATCCATCCCTAGAGGTGATTTAGATGTGAAATCCTGAACTTTAGACCTGATGATGAATGCCATCATGGTATAAGATTTTAGGGGTTCTTGGCCAAGAGGTTAGGGAATTTTGCATATGGGAGAGTTGCAAATTACTATGGTTAGAGGTTGGACTTTGACAAATTGTATTTTCCCAAAATGGCCGGGTTAATATTTCTAGTCCCATGTGTTCTTCCAGAATCTTTCCCCCATAAAGAGTCCCTTTTCCTTTGTAACTGCCTTAATAAGAGAATATAACAGAAGTTACTCTGTCTATTGATTAAAATGATAATAGGTTTTAGAAGGTGCTACAAGATGACAGTGAAAACAGTGGAGTGAGGACCTCTGAAAATCTCCTTGGTAAAAGCAGTGAGAACATTGGGAAGATTCTCAGAATCTATTTTTTCAGGGTTCTGGAAATAAAACCAAAGTCTTGAAACAATCTTGGAACATTTATTCAAGAAGAATTATTGAATCTTGGTAAGAACAGTGAACTGTATGGTGTTTTAACTTGCTCTATTCCAGTTCTCTCCTCTCCAGCTCCATGATAACCTTGAAAACCATGCAATCATAGTGAAAATCAGCAGTCTGACAACCACTGGAGGGGGCTTTGTAGATGTCATTAAGTTAAGTATATGGAGATGGGAAGATTATCATGGATTGTCCTAGTAGGTCCAATGTAATCACAAGCATTCTTATAAGAAGGAAGCAGGAGGGGCAAAATCAGAGAAGGAGGTGTGATGATGAAAGCAGAGGTCAGAGTGATATGCAAAAGGGGTCACAAGCCAGGGAGTCAGGTGGCCTGATGGAAAAGGCAAGGAGACTGATTCTTCCCTGGAGCTTCCAAAAGGAACATGGCACTATAGACAGGTGTTACTATTTCTGACTTGCAGAACTGTAAGGTAATGAATTGATGCTGCTTTAAGACACTAGTTTATGGTAATTTGTTATAGCAGCAGTAGGATACTAATACATATATACTGTACTTCTTTGGGATCTTGGTTTGCTTTTATTGTTATCAGGTGATATTTTCAAACTAATTGAATAATGTCATTTTGTTACAGAAAATTAGCTGATCATCAAAATCACTTGGAAAGCTTTTTAAACATAGATTTTCCTGAGCTTCTTCCCCAGAGATTCTAGGCTGGGGATTGTTGTTCTTGAATAAGCACCGATTGATGGGAGAGTCCCCTCTAATAAGGTGGGAGGTTAAAGTGTACGTGGCAACTTTAAGCTCATTTATGGTTAGGGTACATTTTTAATGTGACTTTTACAAACAGACTGTTTTTTTAAAAATCTAGGACCTGGACTTTTTTAGTATTCAGACCTTTCTTATAATCATCTTTCTCTGAGGAATGAACTTGGATGCAAGAAAGCATCACAGAGGGCAGCTGACTGCAATCCACAGATGGTTAAAAAAAAAAACAAAACCTCAGGGGGACTGTGAACAGGTTCTGGCACAGCAGTACCACTGCCACACTGGAGAGGGGACTGTCTTACTTCCCCAGGGCTACCATGGCAAAGTGCCACAAACTGGCTGGCTGAGACAACCAAGATGTATTGTTTTACAGTTTAGGGGGGTCACAAGTCCAGAAGTAAGGTGTCAGCCGGGCCATGCTCCCTCCAAAGGCAGGAGGGAAGGATCCCTTCCAGGCCTCTTTTCTAGCTTCTGACAGTTCCTTGGTTGTGGCAGCCTAGCTCCCGTCTTTACATGGTGTTCTCCCTGTGTGTGTCTATCTTCCAATTTCCCCTCTTTCCTATTGGACGAGGGGCCCAGTCTACTTCAGATGACCTCAGCTTCACTCATTACATTTTGCTTATTCCCTAATAAGGCCACATTCTGAGCTACTGGGGGTTAGGACTTCAACATATAAATTTTGGGAGGACAAAGTTCCACCCATAACAGGGATATAGGTCTCAGGAAACTGAAACAAGACTTGTCAAGGAGGTGGGCAGAGTAACAGTGACAGCTACCTTTTATCCTCACAGGGACTCTCCAAGGTAGGTGTCTTTATCTCTGCCTCAGAGATGAGGAAACTAAGGCTGAGATGGGGCGAGGCAATTTCTCCACGTTCACACGGTTAGACCGGGCCAGAGCAGGATGCATAGCCCGGTGTGCCTGGCTCCAAAGCCCAAGTTTCTAATCACTTTTCTCTGTCATTTCCAGGAATAGTCAAAAGAGCAGAAGGCCTGATTTCTAGGCTCAGCTCTGCCACATAATCAGCATGAGACATTCAACAAATCATTTAACTTCTCTAGGGCTTCGTTTTCTCTCCAGTAAAATGAGCCTAATAATAAAATATGGGGAAGCACAAGTACTTCATAAACTGTAAAGCATTCTGCCAATGTAATAAATGTTATTAAGAGCAGCATCGGCATAAGGCAAAGACAATTAACATGTTCTCAGTGGAGGATGATGATATATTTATGTTCCCAGGTTCTTAGAGTTTGTGTTGCTTTTACGACCATCCACCCTCCCTGTGTGGGCCTTCTCACAGTCCATACACCTGTCTTCTGACCCTTCCCCCAGTTCAGGCCTCCTGCCTTGAGTAGACAAGTGAATTCTACACTCCTTTTTTTTTTTTAAACCAAGTTTCCTAAGGTAAAACTATTTTGAGACGGTTCTTTTGGCAATTGTGAAAAAAATGTAGAATCTTGGTTCAGGCTGCTATAACAAAGTGCCTCAGACTGCACGGATTATAAACAACAGAAATTGATTTCTCAGAGTTCCAGAGGCTGGCAAGTCCATCAAGATCGAAGGGCCAGCAGATCAGATGTCTGGTGAGGGCCTGCTCCCTGGTTCACCGACAGCCACCTTCCCACCGCGTCCTACATGGCAGAAGGATTCAGAGAGCTCTGTGGGGTCTCTTTCATAAGAGCACTAATCTCACTCATAAGGACTTCACTCTCACGGCCAAGTCACTTTCCACATACCCTGCTTCCAAATACCATCACTTTCAGGCTTAGGATTTCAACATAAGAATTTGGGGGGATGCAAACATTCATCAGAAAATAAAGTTTGGGTCTCTTTAGAAGTTTGTTAAAACTATTCCTGTCCTTTGCAAGTTGAAGATCTATAACCAAACTGCTAAAATCAAACACACAACCAAATAAAAGACCAATTAACCCACGGGGCAACTTCACATAAATCTATTCGTTTTTAATTTAGCTTTTGTTTACTTTTTTATACTGGCAAAAAAAAAGCCACTTGCTTACTCTAAAGGGATTAGAAGACACACAATAAATGCAAAGAAAATATGCTTCCCCAATAATCCCATATGCCATATTTCTTTCCAAGAGAAAGGAACTGTTTACACTTTGGTTATTTATTAAAAAAAATTGGACTTTCACCAAACATTTTGCTTTTTAAATAGCATTATGAGTACTATTTTCACATCTTTCAATATTCTTTAGGAACATGATTCTTAATTACTGCGTAATACTCCATGGGTACCAACGTGTTATTACTCACTTAACCAATTCCCTATGGTAGAACATTCGGATCATTTCTGTGTTTTTGCTACACTAAACGGGGCTTAGAAGAATATCCTTTTACTTAAGCATGCACATTTCTAGTTATTCACTTAGGATATGTTCTGAGAAGTGGAATCACTAGATTGAACAGCTTTCTTATATATCAGTCAAGCAGCAGAAATCACTGTCTGATTTTACTGCAAGGTGCTGGGAGGCCCACAGATTTGTCAGGAAAACGAGAGGCACAGGCACTGGTAACAGGTAGGAGCAGAGAAAGGCGGTGCAGCAGAGTCCCGGCAGGACGCCCTGCAGAGCCAGCGAGCAAGGGCGCCTCTGCCGGGGCCACTGAGGCCGAATGGGGGCCTGTACTTGCTTCACTGCCACTGTTGGCACTGGGCCTGCACACTGGACCCTGGACATCAGACACCATGCTGGCACCGCTGCCCCAGCAGCTCCTGGAAACTAGGTGTTGCTGCCACAGACAGAGGAGTTCTGCTCTCTCCCAGCTTCTCAGCATGACGAGCAACAGACACACAATCTTGTCCTTACGTCTGAGCGCCCAACCCTGGAGACTGGAAATGAGAGTATCTGGTGTTTGCACCTACTGTAGAGAGATGAACCCTGCCTTCCACCAGTATTTGAAAGGTGGAAGAGCCCACGCACTGCCAGTTTGATGGGTAAAACCCAGCACTTTTGTCTTACTTTAATTTGCATTTTACTTGTTTGCCAGACAGGATGGACATTTTGGATAGAACTATCCAAAAGTTTGTGATTCCTCTTTTGTTAACTGCCTAATCACATTTCTGACGACTTTTCTATTAGAATAGTTAACTTTCTATTGGGGCATGTATCTTTTTTGTAAGTGCTTCTTTAACAGTAAGACTACCAACACTTTGACAACCATATGTGTTTCATCTTTTCCCCAATTTGACCTTTAACTTCATTCAGGAATTTTTAATTTTAGCCTGCCGAAGTTTATCTGTTTTATAAAGTTAAATCTATCACCTTTTCCTACTATGTTTTCTTACTTTGCTTTCAAACTTAGGCCTTCCCTAATCAGGAGTTAGATAAATATTTACCTACATTTTCTGGCTAATCCAAATAAATATAACTTCTAAATCTTCAGGTGAACTGGTCAAACTGTCATAAAGTTACAGAAGAGAGATGTCCTAGAGCATGGAAGGGATCCACCAAAATTCAGTAGAGGCAACACAGGAGCGATGTTCTTTCTCCTTTGCTGCTCCTGAGGGCATGTCAGAGCCCACTGCCGACACCACACGCCAGAAGAAATTTGGTCAGTTAATAATGCAACCTCTTAGGACCATACTTTAGTCAGCTTAAGTGTTGCAAGAAAGTGAAAAAATAAGTGGCTTCTCATTCAAGTAATGGAGTTTTGGTTTTTTTTAAAGTATACTACTGTATAACAACCTGACATTTGAGTCTCCACAGCAAAAATTTCCTTTACTCTCAGAATATGTGTGGATGGCCCTCAGGGTGGTGGATGGATGTAGTAAAATATTAAAGAGGATTTGGAGAACATTAATGTGGCCAGAGAAAGAAAGGGAAATATTCAAATATTACTTTTTACTGATCTAGAAGAAGTTGCTTCTGAATTTCTTCCATGTTGGTGTTGTAAGAGTTGGTAACATGCTGAATGTGAAGAACTGAATGTGAAGGTGAGCAAGTATGGGAAGATGCAGCCCACAGCACTCCAGAAAGGCGGCAGAAGGAGGGAAGCATCTGCAGGGAACAGGTGCAGCTTAGGAATGCTGAGAAAGAGGCACAAGAAGTGCTTTACAGGATCTGCTTCAGGAACACTGTGGGCATAGCTGTTTTAATTGCCTCCCCTTCACCCCATTGGTGACAGAGGGATTCCTGCCCTAGGATTACGGGGATGGCGGAACACCTGACACCCAACACTGGACGGACGAATTCAACAGCAGTTTATTAGTCACTTATACTTACAGCCTGGGGGAGGAGAACACTGCACGTCGTGCAGGGCCACATGGGGGTTGCACTTGAGAACAGAATGAACAAACAGGGGCTGTGTGCGGCAGGCTTTGTAGTATCAAGAGGGTGTGGTGCCCCCCCATTCCTGCAGGAGGATGTGGTTGGCTTGTTTGGATAATTCTGCGAGCTGGCAGGGAACTGATTAGCAGGCACTGTGCCTGGTCCCTTTGATAAGGAGGGACCTCTTTGGCTAGAAGACCTTGTCCCCAAGTATAGAATAGGGAGGGGAACTTGCAGTTAGGCCATTTGCGGACCCCTGGATTTTACAAGATATCAAGACAGTATATAATATTAAGCCTTAATGTCAAGACTTACATCACAATAGCACTTCAGGACGTTGGTTGATGGTGGGCTCCAGTGGTTAGAAGGAGAGAAAATTCTAGGAAAGAAACTCAGGTACTCGGGAGAAGTCACTTTATACTTTTGGAAATCAAGGATCTCAGAACAAATTGGCAGAAGCAAGACAAATTGGGAGAGGGGTGGGGTGTGGGCAAAATGGGCAAAGGTCGTCAAAACGTAAAAACTCCTAGTTATAAAATAGTCACAGGGATGTCGTGTACAGCATGGTGATGATAGTTAACAGTACTGGATTGCATATTTGAAAGTTGCTAGGAGAGCAGATCTTAAAAGTTGTCATAAAAAGAAAAAAACTTACCTATGTATAATATACGGATATAGCTGGATGGATGGATGGATGGATGGATGTCAACTGAAGATGTTCCTTGTCTTATGGCGGGCTTACGTCCCAATAAACCCACCATAAGTTGAAAATATCATAAAGCAAAAATACATTTAACACATCCAACCTGCCAAAATCATAGCTTAGCCTAGCCTGCCTTAAACATCTCCTAACACTTAATTAGCCTACAGTTGGGCAAAATCATCTAACACAAAGCCTATTTCATAATAAAGTGTTGAATATCTCAAGTAATTTATGAATACTGTACTGAAAGTGAAAGACAGATGGCTGTATGGGTGCAGAACGGTTGTGCATGTATGGGTGGTTCACCCTCGTGATCTCATGGCTGACTAGGAGCTGAGGGTCACTGCCACTGCCCAGCGTCACCAGAGAGGGTCGTACTGCATAGCGATGGCCCAGGAAAAGACAGAAATTCAAAGGACAGTTTCTGCTGAACGCATAATGCTTTCTCACCATCATAAAGTTGGAAAATTGTAAGTCAAACCATCATAAGTCAGGGACTGTCTGGAAACTTAATGTGGCAATCATTTCATAATATATGCAAATATTGAATCGTTACGTTGTACACCTGAAATTAATATAATGTTATATGTCAATTAAAAATAAGAAAAGAGGGAGGGAAGAAAAGTAGGATGGGAGTCAAAAGACTGGGCTAAGAAGAGCTTGTTGCCCCAGATTCGCACCCAGGGAACTGAGTAATGGAGACAGCATCTGTCTGAAACCTAACCTGCCCTCTACAAACAGTATGTACCCTTCGATGAACAATGTACATGCTGCCCTGTGAAGAAAAGGGAAGAGAAAGTGAATTCCATCAGCCTGGTCTCTAGAGACCCACATACCCCGTCACTCAGGTGATGGCAGGCATAGAAAGTAGTCAGAGAAATTTCTGGGGCCTTCCCAGGGATGTTTTGTCATAGTTTGACATAAGGCTCTGGGTGGTAATTTCCAAAGAAGCCAGCCCTATCTTCGACACAGAGCTGGCAGCATAAAGTACAACATTATTCAATATTTCATCAAGTATTTGATGTACCCCTACCAAACGCTCAGAATTCTATATCAGGTTTCATAGGACAGAATCCCTTTCCTTAAGGAATTCCTGATCTTCTTGGGAAAATAACACAATTTTAAACAAAAAAGCACTGTAAGAAAGTGTATAGATATCTTCCAAGATGAAGAGCATGGAAAATGCAATATATTTTTCTTATAACTACAGTAGGTCCTCTCTATCTGCAAGTTCCACATCCACAGATTTAACCAACCACAGATAGAAAACATTTGGAAGAAAAAATTCCAGAAAGTTTCAAAAAGCAAAACTTGAATTTGCCATACACCAGTAACTATTTACATTGCATTTACAACTGTTTACATAGCATTTACATTGTATTTATAGCCGTTTACTTAGCATTTATATTTTATTAGTTATTATAAATAAGCTAGAGATGATTTAAAGTATACAGAGGCTGTGTGTAGTTTAAATGCCATTTTGTATAAAGGACTTGAGAGCATCTGCGAATTTGGGTATCCACAGGGGTCCTGGAACCAGTGTTCTGAGGATACCGAGGGATGACTGTGTACTGCTTGTATTCTACACTTTAAATAACTTACTATACAAGATGCATTATGTGGCAAAACACTTTCTTGACCTATGAGCTGAATCTCTCATGTACCCGCAAACCAGTAATGGCTAAAGTTTCTTATTGCTTTAGAATGTGTCCACTTCAGTCCAAGTACACAGAGGCCCAGTTAAGGCAGGGAAACAGCAGAGAAGTCTCCTCACGCACTCCTCACGTTTTTCTGAGTACACTGTTTGACAGCCTCTGAGCCTGGGGGTGCTCAGTCTCTCCAGGCCATCTGCCAACCTTGCTGTGGCTAATCTCCACCCCACCCCAATACACCCCAGAGATATCTGGGGGCAACAATTAGAGGAATAAATTGAGTTTGGGTCATTTGGAGGATGTCAGTTAAATCTAGAAGGTCTAATCCAATTGGAGACTTTCCTAATATATCTTTTCTCATCCCAGCTGAACTCCTGTCCAAGGGTAACATATGAACCCCACTGGGTAGGTTTCTGTCCTTGCTGTCCATAGAACTTGAATGTATCAATGTTAGCCCCAGAGAGTTCTGCCCCAACTCCAGGCCAGTCTTGGTTCCTAAGTCAGTGGTGGGTAGTCTAGGCTGTCCCTCCGTTACCTGTAGGGATTTTAACTACACAAGCCCAGTTCCTGTCTGGAGAGATGCTGATTTAGGGAGTCTGAGGCTTGTCCTGTGAAATCTCTATGTGTCGGGGTTGAGATGAAGAATAGGCATCTACTTAACGTAAAGGGAAAACTTTAAACAGTTAAAACTGATTGATAATGTAATCCTTTCTGTGAACTCATTGTTACTGGAAGTTTTCCAGCAGAGGCCGAATTTACGAAGTTATTCCTCTCTCTTCATCATAAAACATAACTATACCCTCAAGCACCTTTCTGTATTACCTCATTAATCTGCACAAATGTCCTGTGGGATAGGTGTCATTATTATTCTCATTTTGCAAATGAGAAAAGTGAGATGCAGGGAGTGTAAATGATTTGCCTAAGATCAAATAACCAAGAAAAATGGAGGCAGGACTACTGTGAGGATTATTCCTGATCTCCTACCCTGTGTGGCCTCAATTCTGAAGACACGCCCTGGTCCAGCAAGATGGCTGACAGCCTCAGCCACTTGTCAGTTAGTCCAGGGACCCTTAGATCTAATTGGAGATCAGTCTGAGAAGGGGTGGGGTCACTGGAGCCAGAGACACACTGCTTCAGATTTTCTTTGTTAGTCCTTCCTCCTTCCCCACCTCTGTCTCTTGACTTCTTGACAGTCACTGAGAAAGTGATTGCAACTGTTTATTAAGGGCTTACCATGTGCCCAGGACTTCGTGAACTGACTTAGATGTTGCTTAATCATTACAAGTATCCCAGCAGGAAGGTGGAAACAGATGTGGAAACTGAGGCTGAATGTCTTGCCCAAAGTCACATAGCAAGGCCGTGAATCAAACTCAGATGTATGCATGATCAAAGCCTGTCCCCTGCAGGAGGGTTGCTTTCTGGGCTGTGATGTTCTGAAGGGCAGGTAGGATAGACAGGAATCAGCTGCACCTGGGAGTCTCCCACGATCTCCCTGTGTAGGCCAGTGGGTAATGGCATGGTTAGCCTGAGGGCCTGAGGGCTATTTCAGCCCCCAAAATGACATATCATTGGGGTGTCTCCAACCAGAACCATGACCAGATACAAAAGGCTGGAACTCAACTGGCTGTTAAAGCCACAGCAGGCACAAGGTGCAACATGCTGAGATGGAAAGAATCGTGTATGTGTGTGTGTGTGTGCGTGTGTGTGTGCATGCGCGCTCATGCACTCGCACACATATGCACATGGTTATATGGTGTAGAGGACAACAGGAGGGCAGAGTTCTGGCCCCATCCGTCACTCGACATTTAAGAAAGTCCAGAGAGGAAACGGCAGACCTGGGGCCTTTTAAGGGCATGCTTTTTTTTCTATAGATGAAGCAGGCCACCAGACTCTGAGGTCTCCTAAATAGCCTTGAAACCAACTCCCCCTCTCCCCGCCCTCCGGTCTCCAGCACTCTTTGGCAGCTAAGAATCTCCTCAGGGCTCATCCATATCACCAGCCACTCTCTCTGAGGGCCCCGGAGATTCTCAGAGAGGGTCTGGGGTCTGCAGTGCTGGCATGGAGGCCCCTGGGAGGCCACAAGCTTATGCTCCTGGGGTGTCTAAAGGCCACTGGCCTTTCAGGGCTCAGAAGCATAGGGAAATCCTCCCTAGGGCAGTCCGGTCTTCCCTTCTCCACTGGGGTGTACGGCCAAATTTACAACGTGAAGTGGAAAATTGTCTCCATTTCTGGTACTCAGAACCTTAATTGTACTTTGGGTCCTGAAGGGTGCCTTCTGGTGTCCTACTCTTATGCTTTCTCACACTGAACGTGACATTTGTGTTTGTCATTCTCTGGCCGTGCCCTCCTCGGGGAGCAGAAACCCTCAGGAACTACGTGCTCTGGGAGGGAACGCATGATGTCACAGGCCTCCTGAGCAGGCAGCTTTCTTCAGGAGGCTGTTAGTTTGGCACCTGGCTTTGGACTCAGACAGACTTGAGTTTAAATTCTGTCTCTGCTCCCAGGAGCTCTTGGGAAGGTCACATGCTTCTCTGGAAAACGGGGCCACTGACACCTGCTGTGCAGTGACCTCTTCCAGCAAGTTCCCCATGTGGCAGTGACATGATTTCAGTGGCACAGAGAAGGACTCCTGGGCCAAAGCAAATCCCTCCCCTGCCAACTTCCTGATGTGATCTGGCCTCTACCCACCTCCTCAACCTCAACCAGGAAGAAGGTTCTCACTTTGCTTCCTTGAAGAGCACCATGCTTTCTCCCGTAACCCAATATTTGTCCCGCAGCCCCTCTTTCCAGAACATCATTCCCCTCACACCTCCTCCCCGTTCGCCTGGTTAGCACCTGCCTCCAGGTGTCCTTGGTCATCTGGACGAGAACCTTTCAGGGCTACTTTTGCTTGGCCATATCCTTGCTTGTGCTATTATTTTATTAATGTTTATTAATTAACTATACAAAAAACTGTAGGGGAAACAAACTGGTTAAAGAATATAAGCTTCACGAAGGTGCCTGTTTCACTCGCTAGTGCCTGGCACATACTGGGCCTCAGTCACTATTTGCTAAAAAGAATGAATGAGTGAAGAGGGGAGGATATAGCTCAGTGGTAGGGTGCATGTCTAGCATGCACAAGGTCCTAGATTCAATCCCCAGTACCTCCATTAAATAAATAAATAAATAAATATATATATATATATATATATATATATATAAAAATAAACCTGATTACCTCCTCCCCACACCAGAAAAAATAAAATAAATAAATAAAAATGATGTTTTAAAAAGAAAAAAACTAGACATTTAAAAAATAAAAAAAAAATTTAAAAAAGAATGAATGAGAGATGCATTCACTGAACTTAAAGAGACATGTTTATCACAGTGCTAGCGCCCTAAAAATGTTAAGTTATTCTGACGGCACACAAAGCTCCTGAGTCAAACAAGTCTGGGTCAAACACTTTGAATAAATCCAAGTTAGACAGGTTCCTTTTCTGTGGGACATCCTAGTACCTTCATATGCTAATGTGGATTGTGCATTTCCAGTAGGAAGAGGGTCAAAACCCAACAGGCAGCCACACTTACCACTTGTGTCTCATGGTGGATGAGTTTATTCAAAATCTTGCCCAGGGAGTGGTGATGGGGAAGTAGAAGCTGTGGACTCTTGAAGGCAATGCCCCCAAGCACAGAGCTGCTGGGCTTCTGGAGCAAAATCAAGTCAAGTACATCTTGCGTATCTGAGTCAGGTGGGGTGTTCATAACTCACCCGCCCAACAATCTTGACCTGGACCTAAGTTCTCTTTACTGCTGTTTTTACCAAAAGACGTCTTACATTGGCGATGGAGGGATTTTATCTGTTTGTCATCTTCAATAAAAAGTGACTCTGGCAACGTGGTGTAATGCTGATGTGTCCCAAGAAACAGACCTGTTCTCTGTCTGGGTTTGTTTTCTTTTACTGCTTTTGAAATCCAGCATTCCCCTTTTTGTTTCTGGCTTAGCTTACAGGGCAGTACTGGTTTCGCTCAAGTGGAATATCTATTTGGAGTTAACTGAAAAAACGAAACTGGCTAAAAGAAGGGTCAGGCCAGTCCCTTTGTTGTAATTAAAGAAAATTACCATAGAAATGAAAGGGTGACACATAAACCAGATGAGTATCCGAACCTGGTTGGTTTCTAGATTCTAAATATTGACTTCTGAGAGGCTGCGTTTGAACACGGGACAACGCCTGAAACCTCACAATGGATGCAGCGTGTGAATGAGGTTGCATAGACCAGAGCTGAAATAAATGTTGGCTTGGATTCCTGGTGCTTCCAAGATGTCCCCGCAGTATCAGGGAGAGTACTGACAGGCAGGGCAGAACTGCTGAGTAGGAAGAGTTTGTCCCCAGCTCTTCTTTTCCGCATCCAGCTGGGGAACTCCGGCTGCTCCCTCACCAAAGGGGCTGCAGCTGCTTCCCACCTCAGCCTGCCCTAGCAGCTAACTTATCTCCATCCCATTCATTCAAGGTCCTGGTCCTACTTTTAAAACTAGCTGTTGAAAGATGTGACTTTCTCCTACGTAAAGTATTTGGATTTTAACATCTTCTGGCTAAAAGCAGGCAAGCCACTCTAACGGTGGGAATCAGGCAGTAGGATGGATAGTTCAGGGCGGACTGTCCTTCAGTTCCCTTCAAGTCCTACACAGAGCCAGCTGTCTGCTCTGGCTCAGTAGAACTGGGCGCAGTTTCAGATCTTTGCCGTGCAATAAACGTAGGTTAAAGGTCAGCAGGGCACCAAATGGAACCGAGAATAGAAAACAGCACACGGAGATGGCATTTTGTCCATGGATTGGGGATTACTATCCTAAGCAGCCAGGATTTTTCCAGTAGAGTTTTATACAATAAAATAAATGTGTTCTGCACTTTCAGTGTTTAAATAAACATGGAGGATTTATTTCTAGCCATAATGTAAATTGGTGATGTGGAAAGTTATGAAAAGAGAATGCATGCTAAAACTTCAGACCTCCTGGTTTCTGTCACCACTCTCCATGCTTAAACAACACTGATTTCTACATAAATAACTTACTTCTTATACAACATTTGTAAGATATTTTTCTCTAAGAATTTCCTCCCTTTAAAAAAAAAAGAAACTGTTAATGTGAGCCAAAGTTTATGGAAACTAACATGAGTAAACCAAGGGTAAAGTGCAATGTATGTATGTATCTACTTTATTTTATTTTCCCCATTGGAGCTTTTGATTTCCTATATTTGTGTTTAAAACTACAGTTGAACACTGTGACCTAAGATATCCCTTCCTAAAATACACCCTGGAATAGTGACTTTCCAACCTTTGACTTTTACCTGCACTAGTATATCTATTTTACCTTGTGATCCAACACACACACACACACACACACACACACACACACACAGAACTGAAATGAAAATTTCATAAAACAAAGCTTATTCTTGTTACATGCAATGTACTCTAATATTTTCCATTCTTTCTCTTCTACTTATTTTTCTTTCTTTCTTTCTTTCTTTCTTTCTTTCTTTCTTTCTTTCTTTCTTTCTTTCTTTCTTTCTTTCTTTCTTTCTTTCTTTCTTTCTTTCTTTCTTTCTTTTTTAAATAGACATTACTATGCAACAGCAGTTTGAGACTCATGGTTTGAAAAACATGGCCTTAGAGAAAATCCTGTGCACATATACAAAAATGTTCATAGCAACACTGTTTGAAACAGCAAAAGAAAAGTGGAAAATGCTTATGGCCAAAGATCAACATTGTATATAGAGTAATGGCAGGGGTATAACTTGGATTGTGATATTAGGAAAGGACTTTCTGAGGAAATGACATTTAAATTCAGGCTAGAAGACAAAGCCTGGCAAAGAGTAGACCTTGAATAAGCAAAGAACTTGGCACCCTCAAGGAACTGAAGGCAGCTAATGTGGTTGGGTCAAGGAGAGAGCCATGGGCAAAGGCATGTGAAGGGACTGGGATGGTAGATTGGAGATAAGTTTTGCAATGCCTCAAAGGCAATATTAAAGATAGTGGATAATTTCAAACAGTAAATGTTAGAGAGAGTGTGGAAAACAGGGAACCCTGCTACACCTTTGGTGGGAATGTAGTTTGGTTCAGCCATTATGGAAAACACTATGGAGATTCCTTAAAAAACTGAAAATAGACTTACTATGATCCAGCCACCCCACTCCTTGGCATAAATGTGGAGGAAACTCTTATTTGAAAAGATATATGCACCCCAGTATCCACAGCAGCACTGTTTACAATAGCCAAGACATGAAAACAACCTAAATGTCCATCAAAGTTGTGTTATATTTATACAATGGAATACTACTAACCATAAAAAAGAATAAAATAATGCCATTTGCAACAACATGGATGGACCTGGAGATTGTCATTCTGAGTGAAGTAAACCAGAAAGAGAAAGAAAAATACCAAATGATATCACTTATATGTGGAATCTGAAAAAAAAAAAAGGACACAAATGAACTTATTTACAAATAAGACAGACATACAGACTCATAGACATAGAAAACAAACTTACGGTTACCAGGTGGTAACCATAAGGAGGAAACAGAATGGGAAGGTATAAATTGGGAGTTAGAGATTTGCAGATACTAACTACTATGTATAAAATAGATAAACAACAAGTTTCTACCGTATAGCACAGGGAAATATATTCAATATCTTGTAGTAACCTGTAACGAAAAAGAATGCGAAAAGGAATATATGCATGTATATGAATGACTGAAACATGCTGTACACCAGAATTTGACACATCATTGTAAACTGACTATACTTCAATAATAATAATAAAAAAAAGATAGTGGATTTTTATCCAAGTGCATTAGGTAGCTATTGAATGGTTTAAATTGGGAAATGGAATGATCAAGTTTATCTTTTCAACCATTGCCCTGGCTCTTGAGTGAAAAATAGATTAGAGAAAGGATAAGAGAGAAATCAGTTAAGAACTGTTATAAGTCTTTAGTGGTTTGGACTGTGGTTAGAGTGGAAGCAGAGAGAAGTAGATTGATACATGGAAGGTTTTAGAGGTATAATCTATAGGATTTGGGAATATGTTATTTGGGATTGAAGTCATGTTTGAAGGAGGGAGGTGAGATTGAAGATAAGGGCTATGTCAATGTTGACGCACACAGTATTCTCGCAAGAACATCTAAGTAGATGAGAGGTCATTTATTGATGAAGACCAAAGGGGAGCATATCTGAGTGAGTAAAGATTAAGAGTCTAGTTTTGTAAATCTCAAGTCTGAGATGCTTGTGAGCTGTCCAAATAAAGAAATCAAGTTAGCAATTATCTATGCAAAGCTGGAGCTCAGCAAAGAGATCAGACTGCAGATAGACATTTAAGAGTCAGCAGCCTATACAGATGAACTCATTCTGGGATGACAGAACAGAGCACAAGAAGAGACAGCCTAGGATAGAGTTATGAGGAGGCTGGACAATCAGAAGCAGCTTGAGAAGGAGGAATCAGAACAGGGGTCTGTGGAGCTGCGACCACAGGGGTGGTAGTAGGTCAGGAGTGTGGTCTCGTAGGAAACAAGTGAAGAAAATGATTTAAGGTTGGTCAGTAATCAACAATGTCAAATGCTGCTAAGAAGTTACATATGATGAGACTGAGAAGTGTCTGCTAGATTTAGTAACATGAATGTCATGGTGACCTTAGCAAAAGTTGTTTTTGTAGATTGGTGGGGTAGAAGAATGAAAGGAGGAGAGGAAGTAGAGATAGTGAGTGCAGATAACTCTTGTGGACCTTGAGTCGGAAAGGAGAGAAGACAAAGAAGCACAGGCAGAGTAGAATATATAATCCAGGGAGGTATTTCTGTTTGTTGTTTGAGAGGGGAGGATATAAGAGGAGGTTTGGCTGCTGTTTGGAAGGGTTGGGTGGAGACTAAGAGGCTAAAGATGCAAAATAGAGAGGAGGTTAACCACCAGAGCAATGTCCTCAGATGGAAGGCAAACTCTGGATGGCTAAGTGGCTTTGGATCGGAGGAAGAGTGTCTCCTCCTTCGTGGCAAAAAGAGAGAGAGAGTCTGTGTGTGGGTCTGGGAAATTCTGTGGGATTCATGGTGGGGAGTTACTGTCTGATGAATGCAAAGTGAGTTTTGGATGGTTTGGCT